>NW_026535812.1:22979508-23619016 GCF_028551555.1 Melozone crissalis | reverse complement strand
GATTTAGTGCCAGGCCAGCAGAGCAGGAGCCTTGGAAAATGGTTTCTGTGCAATCCATGGGCCAGATTTTCATTGCCAGCCTTGAAGCAAGCTACAGAAAACATAAAAAGCACAAATTCAAATTAATTCTTGAGCTTTCCAGAACTGCCTAAGTTGAAAGAGTTCACTACATCACTTGCTCCACTTTTCCCTCAACATTTAAAAAAGAAAAGGCTTGAAAAGTAGCAAGCCCAGATTTTTTAATTAAAGTTGTGAGCTGTAATTATTTTGGTTCCCAGAGCATTTGGGAGAGAGCTGAAGTGTGATATTTCTGTGTGCAGACACGTGCATGCTGCACTCTGGACGATCCAGCCTCTTTAATTCTTTATTTTTTGGCTTTCAGCTCTGCCACCTGCATAAAATGGTCCCACAGCAATTTACAGAATGATCTTTGTGAGATCCTCAAAGAAATCTGTCCCAGTGAGTTGAGATGCTGAATCAGAACAGCATCAAAGATCCTGGTTTGGAATGGGGATTGTGAATTCTTGCAGGATTTGTGCTGGTTGGTGGCTCTCTGGAAACTCATCCTAAAGGAGAGGTTTTCTACTGGCCTGTATTATCTTCTCAGTGGAAACACAGTTGAGAAATTCAGTTTTATTTCCTTTCTCTTGGGTTTGGAGTGCTGCTTCTCCCAGTGACCTTCAAGGAGCTCCCCATCCCTGAAGTTTAGTTTGAATTTTTGTCCTGCTGTAGAAATTCAGGGTCTAATTCCCATATTAGACTGACTCTCACAGACTTGGAGTCTGTTCCTTCACTTTTCTCCTGGAGGGCAGTCTCTAAGCTTGGTTTTTATTTCATTTTAGGTTTTCAGACCAATCCTCCCACCCTGGGGTTTGCTCCATCCCTCTGACCATCTTGGTGCCTCCTCTGGATTTGTTCCGGGTCCTTCCCATGCTGGACCCCAGGGGCAGAATTCCCAAATATTCCTGGCTTTGTGGTGTGTGGGTAAAAGCAGGGTTGCAGGGGTTTGTCCCTCCAAGGAAGGTGCTGAGAAATGAGGTTTTTGGTGAGGAATGATGTTTTTTGGCTGAGAGCAGCAGCTGTGACCAAGCTGCCTTTGTTGGAGCCAGACAGGCAGGCAGCTCCTTCCCAAAAAACTGCAAACCCCTGAGCAAATGGGTCATGGAATCTGAAAAGGAAAAAGATTTGGAAAGGAAAGGAAAGGAAATAGAAAGAGAAAAAAAAAACAAAAACATTTTAGCTCCCAAACTGTGCCATGTCCACCTCTGTGGCCCAGGCAGAGCAGTGAGTGGGAACCTCAAAAATTCAGATTTACTCTCCACACTTCTGTGGTGTTTTGTAAGGATGTTGGTGTCAAGGGGCTGTAGTTATAATAAATATGTATATAATAATATGTTATAATAATACAAATAAATTTAATTCAAATAAATATTATTATTTATATTACATAAATAATATAAATAAGAATGCATAGCAAACATGCATATTTGCATATGTATTACAGTGTTTAACACAAGTGTATAAACTAAAAGGTGCATAATAAATATTTAACTAATATATATATATATATAAAAATTTTAATATTCATGCCTAATACCAGAACCTGAATATCATCATAGACCAGCAGGTGTTTTCATGGATTCCTGTTATTTGATATTAACTCCATAAAAACTAAGAAAATGAAAACAAAACTTAATTAAAGTATAATTTGAGGACAGGGGTCACACACATTACAATAATTTATGATCATTTAAGTGTATTTTACTCATTTTACATTGTTATCAAGTGATGTGCTGTGTGTTCTCAAATTTAATGATTCCAGTTGAGTTGGGAAGTTCTGAAATAAATCAGTAAATGCTGCTTGCTTTGCCAGGTGAGCCCAAAATGCCTGAGACAGCTCCTGGCTTGTTCTCTGTCAGTCTAAACTATTTTCATTAGCTCCCGTAACAAAACAAAAATCTTCAAAATGTCTTCGTGTTTTACTCTTTAAGAAAGGAGTACTTTGAAATGAAACATGGGAAGTAAAAAATAGCAACAATTTTGCTTTGAAATGTTGAAACAAGGAAAAAAAAAGCCTTTTGATGTTTTTGCTCAAAACTTTTTTCCCCTCAGATGAGACAATCTTGTGAATTAGATATAAATAGTTCTGGTGACCTGGATCTGCATTTTTGTACAAATGTGTTCTTGCACCTGCTTGTCTGTGCTCAGCAGGGTTAAAAATCCCTTCTCACCCAGAGGGAATGGCACAGAATTCATGAGATTACAAATATTGCTGTTAATGGACCAGGTCTTCAAATACCTGTTTGTATTATCTAAATATATCTTAAAACACTGAATCTTCCTGCTCACTGCTCCTGAATTGGGTTTCCTACTGGCTTTAAATTTGTTTAAGCTTTAAATTTGAAGTTTTTTGGGTGAGATCTCTGAAAATTCTTGAACATTCCCAAAATGCTCTTCATTCCCATCACCAGTGTGGGAGGCAATTGTGTTTTCACAGTATTTTTTACTAATGAATAAACCCTGTTGGATTTCCAGAAATTTCTAATCATTTTCCAGGATATTTCTAGTAATTTTCCAGGATATTTTGTGCCCAAATTTTTCCTTTGCTGGGGATTTCCTTCCTGAAAGGTTGAAGTTCTGAAATTATATCATATATCAATTCCTGTGTCTGTCTGTCCTTCCTTTTCCTCCCTTTCCCTTCTGCCATTCCCATGGAGATCAGTCCAGGATATTCAATTTTTGCCTGATTTTTCCCAGGACAAAAGAACCAATCAACTCCATGGGTAATAAGGATAGGAATGTACCTGGGGGTAGAAATCTACCAGGATGGTAAAAATTATTCCCTTTGATGCTGCACTAAGTCAAACAGAATTGGTTTTAGTAGAATAAATAAATTTATAAGAAAAACAAAATGCAGAATTATTTTTAGTAGAATAAATAAAATTATAAGGAAAAAAATCACCATATAGAGAAGATATTTTGATCTCTCCATTAAATACTCAGTGCAGGAGGGGTTGATTTTTCTTTTTTTAAATTTGTTTTGAAGAAGAACGAGTAGAAATAAGAACAAATATTTGTTCTGCAGCAGGAATTGCTGCACCCAGGGTTTTGTGCACCCATTCAGATGTACTTTGTGATCTGTATTGACACCTCCTCTGTAGTGCCTGGAAATTCCTGTACCTCCAGCTCTAATTAAGGCTACACATGCCAGGATAAAAGACTCATTTGTATTTATGTATATGAAAGCAAATCTCTCCTTTCAAAGCAAGAGATTTGCTGGCTTTCTATTTTTTGGTTTATTTATTTTTCTTCTATTTTTAAGACTCTTTTTGGCTTTATGTAATGTATGTATCTGACAAGAATCCCTGGCTGAGGCTAATTTAGTGGGAAAGGCAGACATCTTTATATTTAGAGACCTGATCTGAGTAAATGTTGAGGAATGTCTGCTGAGCCAAGGTTTTCTCTTGCAGCATTTCTATTCTTGTGCTCCTCCAGAAGGTTTTGCCTTCCCTTGTGAAGCCAACTCACCTTGACACGTTGACAACTGGCAGGGTTTTATTGTTCAGGGGGACACCAAATGGCAAAAATGCCCACTTGGATGTGTCTCCCAGTCACTCCTGATGAACGTCACAAAGAGGATTTTTAATCTGTCCTTGATTGCATTGTGAGATTTCAATCTGCTGGAATCAAAATTCCATAAAATCCCTCTGCACATATGCAAAACCCTGTCAGAAACAGATTGATCAGGATGGCCCCAGCCTTGCAGAAGCACACGTGGAAATGCTGATTTGAAGTGACAAAAGGCAAGGGATGCCAGCCCAGGCAGCTCCAGATTTGCACATTGTGGAGCACATCTGTTTGTGCAGCATCTCACCTCCCTGGCCCAACAACACCTGCCCTGAACTGGAGCTGGGCAAGGTGGAGTCCCAGGGCTGGGATGGTGCCAAGGAGCAGAGTTTTAGGATTTGAGATCTTGCAATTTTTGAGGAGTCAAAAATTTTTTCTGGAATTGAACTGTATCCAAATGGTAGTTATTTTAAAATAATACTGAAAAATATTTTAAAATAGAGTTGTTTAAAAAATATTTCCCTTCAAATGCTTTCCTTTACAGCTTTGTTTGTGTTTTCAGGGTCCTCAGCAAAACCCATCCCATTTTTTCTGAATGTAGAAATGGAGAGGACAGAGGGGGAGCGCATTGTTCATAATATTGATTCTTTCCTATGTGCAAAAAATTTATTTCAACGTAAGGAGTGGACAAACATTTTCCTGCTTTATCCACTTTGGTGATTTTGGCAATCATAGCCACTGTCTTCTTTTATTTTACTCTTTTTTCCCAATTAATAATAGAAAAGGAATTTCAAAATCCATTTGGGCAATATCAATGTGAGATACAATTCAGTGCAAAAGTAAAGGGGAAGGTAATAAATAGGATTCTTTATCTTCTTCCTTTTACATGTGGGGATTTTTATATAATTTTGTTCAGAATATTATGAAAAGTTTAGAAAATTGCACCTGGGTTGGATCCACTCCACAGTAGAGCTGCTGGAATGGGATGGAATTGAGGGATGGGGAGAAGAGAAGCCACCAGCAAGGCGAGGGGGACTCCGTGTTGCATTTAGGCACTGATTAGTTCTAGATTTTAAAATTCCCATCCTACATGCACACCCACACATCTGTAAGATTGTCCTCTTCCCTCTTATTTACTTTTCTTTGAACAGTTTTAGGTTACATGAATTAAATAACATTTTCACGTATTTAAATGACCTGTCAAATCCCAGCATTCAGTATTTCAAACCTGCTGCCTTAGGTTTTTAATTTCCTTGAAATGTCCCTTTTTTTTCTCCCTTTCTTTCCCTGCTAACAGCAAGAATGTGCTAAAATGTTTATCAAGCCTTGCTCTTTTCCCTGAGAAACTCGAAGGATAATTACATTTCATAATTATCCACCGCTGCCTGGAAGAGCCGTGTTCACCCTCTGGACCTGTTGTTCTGTTGCTTTTCTATCTCGTGCTGCAAAATTCTCCTCAGCTCCCATTAAACAACATTAATCCCATCAAAAGTGGCTCAGATAACGTCTTCAGCTCTGACACAGCATTCTCAGAATTCCTGCCTCTGCTGAGGTGTAATGTCCTCTTAGGTGTAATTAAATTATGTCAAGAGGATTTTCTTGGTGGGAATAGAAAGGGAACGTTTAGGTACAAGATTGTTTCATTTCAGCCTGAATTTCAGCTGCTGTGGGTGATTGTTTATCTCCACCTCGTTCTTGTCAGAGCTTATCCTTCTCCAGACTGAATCCCAGAATGGTTTGGGTTGGAAGGGATCTCAAGGATCCTTCAGTGCCATGGGCAGGGACACCTTCCACGAGCCCAGGTTTGTCCAAGCCCCATCCAGCCTGGCCTGGGACACTTGGAATAATGAATCTGCAACTTGTGGGCAACCCTTCTGCTCCCCTTCTCCTCATGAGACACTTTGCTAAATCAGGAGAAATGATTTTTGCTCTAATGCTCTAAATGCTCTAATTCTGGCTGATTTCTTGCAGCTGGAGAAGCTGGGGAGCTTTGTTCAGCTTGAAGCTGTGTGAGCAGCTGAAAGGAGGTGAGGAGAACCCCAGAATGGGTTACTTCAGCAGGGACACAGGATGGAATCACTGAATCACTGAGGCTGGTGCGGATCAGGACAGGGAGGAGAGTCTGGAGCCTTCTCCTGGGAACGCTCCCAGAGGAACTACTCTGGGAATTTTGATTCACAATCCCTGAAGATGACCTCTCCCAATCCGCACAACATAATTTTAACTCATATTTGCCTCCAGTGTTCCAGACTTTGCTGCTGCCTTCCTCTTGGGAGTGAGTGACCCCCCCATTCCCGGGGAGAACATCACCAGTGGGGTGAGTAAAAGCGCCGGAATCCGGCCGTCTGTTAACTTCATTGGCACAGTAAATCCTGCTGCTCTGAGCTGTGATTTATGGAGCCCTGAGCACAGGAACTGCTGGATCTACTGCCTCTGGTTGCTTCATTATCTATTTAAGATGCAAAGCAAACCATTACTGTTTGTTGCATTATCTTCGTCAGACTTTATTGCTCTCGTCGCTGGCGAGAGCTGTAGCTCCGTTCTGCCACGTCTGTGGGAGCAATAATTCTCCACAGGATTTTTCCAGCCATATACTTGGTTTTTTTTGGAAGTGCCATGGAAGCCTGATAGCAGCAATACTTGTGCTCACTAAATCATTAATTTGATCTAAAATGTTATGGAAGGAACGGCTTCGTTTTTAACGGAGCCGTTGTCTGTTTTCTCCTGCAGTCAGCTTTTGTTTAAAAGCCTCTCAGGAAGGAAATGCACATTTCTGAGGGATTGGAGCTGTTTGAGCTTTGTTCTGGTTGCCTCTAGATGCATCCAAACAAGGAAAGAGGTGATGAGATCCAGAGGTGACACAGAGTTTCAGGTGGATCTGGAGGCTGAGTTCCTTCCTGCCCATATTATGCATGAGAGTTGAGTCTTTACCTGATGTGTTCACCTTCTCAAAGTCAGTAATTCCTGCTAAAAGAGCAAAACTTTGAATTTGCAGTGAAGGCAAACAAGTTCCTGGTGAATGATAGGCTCTGCCCATCTCCTTTTTGAAAGACAGGATTTTATTCACCTCATTTATTGGAGATCTACAGGAACTTCTGTGGGTGGCATTTCAAAACAATGCACTCAAACCTCAAGGCAGCTTTCATTCCTGTTCATTGCCTCCCACAGAACTTCAGAAATGGGTGAAAAATGTCTGAAGTGCTCTGGTATTGAGGGAAATACAAAGATTGACAAGGTGCATTTGTACCTGGAGAGCCCCAACATTCTCCCATCATTCCTCTGGACTTGCTCTCTGTTGTGATTTTCAGAATTGGGATCATTTTTTACCTGCCAGTGCAATGTTTTCACCACCTCAGACACTCCATAATTCTTCCTTTTCAGAACAGTTTATTAGAATGATGGAAAACAGTCAAACACTTCCCATCTTCTGACTCTGCATAGGGAAAAACCATTAATATTTGATGCTAATCTTTCTGCAGGAGACCAAACACAATTCTCTGCAAAGTGGAATAAAATACAGCACAGCTGAGCCTGCAGAGGAAATGCCCAGAATTTGGTGTGCAATTGTCATTATTTTTAATAATTTGCTAAATTGCATGATCACTATTCCAAAAAGCAAACCTGAATGCTCCATACATTATTTTTTGATGCAAACTACGACGTCTGCTGGCCTTTTTTCATAAAATTTTTCATTATTCCCGTGGCAAAATCATCCAAACTCCTCAGCCCAGCCTTTGGAGATTCAGAAATAAAAAGAAAGTGTCAGCTTTCCCCTAAACAAGGCAGATTTTATTGCCCCTCTAACCAGGCCGTGAGAGTGGGTTGTAGCATGAAACTGGGCACTAAAATCTCCATCAGTGCATTTTGTTTTCTATTATTGGCCTCACTGGTGGTAAGTTCATGGAGGATTGGTTTTTATGTGAGACAGAAATAAAAATTGGGGGGGAAAAAGCCACTGGAGCAGTGTTCTTGCATGTTAAGGTAGAATTTTAAGAGCCCTCTTGGTACAGATAGACACAGGATTATTGCTAAGTTAAGGGGTAAAAAGCAGCAGAGTATCTAATCTGGATGCCATAGGCTCTCTGATTATAATAAAAATATCTGATAAGAGACTGTTAAATCTTGAATCTCTTTTCATGTGATTTGTAATCATTTCAGCTGAAATTTCCAGTGTAAAACCCGAGGCTGGTTCATGGTTGCAGAGAGAATGAATTTAAAAAGGGTTAATAAAATGCTCAATATTTTTCAGATATTTTGCACAAGACAAAAGCTATTGGCTGCTATAATAGTGGGATTTATATCTATAAATCTGTATAATACATGGAGAGCTCTATAGCAAAGATATAAGGTAATTACTGATCTCAAAATGCTGCAAAAAAAAAGAAAATCCCCATTTTAAGGATTAAATTTAGCATTTATTATTAAAAACAGTTTAGGATTTATTTAAAACCAGTGAGTCAGCAGAATCACAGGATCATGGGATGGTTTGGGCTGGAAAGGGACCTTGAAGCTGCTCTGGTTCCTCCCCTGCCATGGACAGGGACACTCTCCATAGCCCAGGTTGCTCAGAGCTCCAGCCAGCCTGGCCTTGAACACTTCTGTAGCCAAAATTTCTGGATTGTTCTCCTAACAGGACTCCTGGGTGTGCTTCAGTGTCCTGAATCCAGAGTGGCTGAGTGCTGCCTCCAACATCTCACCCTCCAAACTTCCACCTTGAAGCTGTTCCCCACTTGGCTGTAATAATGCAACATCACTAAGCTGTTAAATAAGAAACCACAGAGCACTAAAAACATTGAAAATTCTGCTTTTTCAGCCTCCCTGGCTGCTCCTTGTGGGCCTTCAAACACACCTGGGTTGCCTCTTGCATCTCTTTGTGCTCTGGCAGCCAGATCCTTCTGCTCCCCCTCTCGGCTCCGAGATCAAACCCGAGCTGATTGCAGCTCCTGACAGGCTCCAGGCACCAGAGGAGCAGCAGAACTGTCTCTCTTTTTGTGGCTTTGTTTCCCCAAGTTGTCAATTAGCAGGAGGGAAAGTGTCACTCTCACCAGCACCTTCAGTTCCGTGCCCACATTTTTTGGGTTTGTTGGTTTTTATTTTGGAAGCGTTGTTTGTCAAAGTGTCACTGGTGGAAGCTTGCTGGGGGTTTTTATGTCTCTGGAAATATGCTTAAAAGATGTTCTTTCATTATCTGGTGTTCGTTTAGACCAAGTGCTTTTGAAGTGATGTTGTTAGGCATTGGAAATTTCTGAAGTTGACAACAATAAAGAAGGCTGGGAAGTTGAAATTCTTTGGTTTCAACAACAATGTTCTTTCCCCCTGCCTTGTTGTTAAAATCTGTGACTTAGCATTTAAAATAGAAGAAAAGACAGGAGAAGTTTTCCCAGTTTTTATATTTTTCATATACTACAAGCAAACTTTTTTCTCCTTTGTCTGCAGCTCTTGGTGCTGCTCCCCTGCTCGTGGCCTCATCCCTCCCATCCTGCTGAGGAGCTGCAGGGATTTAGGGATGTGGGGAGCCCTTGGGATTCAGGGACGTCGAGTTGGGATTTTGGGAGGACCTGGGCTGTCCCTCCTTATCTCTGTTCTCATGCTGGAGCATATCCAGGGAAGGGAATGGAGCTGGGAAGGGCCTGGAGCACCAGGAGGGGCTGAGGGAGCTGGGAAGGGCCTGGAGCACCAGGAGGGGCTGAGGGAGCTGGGAAGGGCCTGGAGCACCAGGAGGGGCTGAGGGAGCTGGGAAGGGCCTGGAGCACCAGGAGGGGCTGAGGGAGCTGGGAAGGGTTCGGGGCACCAGGAGGGGCTGAGGGAGCTGGGAAGGGGCTGGAGCACCAGGAGGGGCTGAGGGAGCTGGGAGGGTTTGGAGCACCAGGAGGGGCTGAGGGAGCTGGGAAGGGGCTCAGCCTGGAGAAAAGGGGGATCAGGGGGGCCCTTGTGGCTCTGCACAGCTCCTGACAGGAGGGGACAGCCGGGGGGATTTGGGATCAAAGACAGGAGGAGAGGGAACAGCCTCAGGCTGGGCCAGGGCAGGTTTAGATTGGATATTTGGGAAAATTCCTTCATGGGAAGAGTTGTAAAGCATTGGAAGGGCAGTGGTGGACATGCCATCCCTGGAATTGTCCGGTCGCCATCCCTGGAGTTGTTCAGAAGCTCTCTGGATGTGGCACTCAGGGACAGGATTCAGTGAGAGCGTGCTGGTGGTGCTGGGTCGTGGTTGGACCTGATGATTTTAAAAGTCTTTTCCAACATTACCAAGTCTAGAATTCCAAATTTCCTGCCCCTGCTCTTCCAGTAGGGTGGCAATAAACCTCTGATTGTCCCTGCAGGTGAAACCCCCTGGGTCACCTTGTGCTCCGAGCTCGTTGTGTTCCATGGGCTCTGCTCAAATTAAATATTTATTACGTATAAATATTATGAAAGTAAAGTAAACAAGAACAGAAGTGTGATCCTTGCAGGAGAGGCACTGAGGGACTCACCTTGTTTTTTCTCTCTCTGTAAAACATTTCTTGCTGCTGTTTGGTTGGAAAATTCTGTGTATTTGCTGCCGCACTGTTGGGTTTGCAGTTCTGCGGATACTCAGTGCTGTCTCAGGGAGCACCTCAAGATGCTCCCATACTTATTTTGTACTAAGAACATCTGTAAGATCTTCTCATACTCGTTTTGTAATAAGTCCACAGCTGCTGTTTTTACTTTTCCAGGATACTGAAAACAACTGAGGGCTTTCAGGGGTTTTTTTTCTATCACAAAAAATCAAAAATATGTGAAAAAAATTATAAAAAATCAGACTGCAGGAAAAGAAACATTTATTTTGTCCTCATTCTTGAAGGTAATTACCCAGATATTCAGTATATAGTATTTTTAACCTTGTTACTGCATGTGTGCTACATACTTTATTTTATTTTATTTTATTTTATTTCATTTCATTTCATTTCATTTCATTTCATTTATTTTTACTTTTTATTTAATTTAATATTTTACATTTTATATTTTATATTTTATATTTTATATTATTTTATTTTATTTTTAGATGTGGTCTTACATTGCTACTTTATTGAGGGAATTCCTTTATTATTTAAATAATTAAGGAAGCAGACTGCTTATATCCATCCTACACAGGTGAACATATGTGAACAGGGCATGTTGATGAAGCATAAATATGAATAAAAAATAAATCTGAATAAAAGTAATCTCTGAACGTGGTGACTTTCTACAGAGTCTCCATAGCATGAAGATTCTACCATTGAAAGATGCAGGAATTAATGATAAAATATATTTTATGTAATACACATTATATATTTTCTTTCATTTATAAAGAAAAGAAATGAGAGAAAAGAAAGAGGAAAGAAAAATCAAGAGTGGAGGTTTTTTTGTCTAGTACAAGTGGAGGTTTTTTTGTCTAGTACCCAAATATTTTCCTTTGACATAATCAGTTCTGCAGGATATGGAAATTTATGTCTGCACATGTAAATATTTATCATAACAAACACATCCTCCATAGGTTGATGCTATAGATGAGTGTGAAAGCCACTCACACTCAGCTGAAAATATTTCCAGGAGCTGAAAATATTTCCTCTCTCAGGTGCTTTTTCTACACCAGAACAACAAAAAAATAAAGTTCTGATTTATTCCTCAATATGGAATTTGAATATTGGAAATATATAACCTGAAATGAGACATTTTCACTGCATTGTCATTATTTTAAAAGCTTCTTTTAGTTTTTCTCCCCTGTTATTTAAGGAAAAAAATATATTTCGTTTTGGCCCATATATGCATTTGTATTCTATAAATTGCTTTATGCCACAGTGGGAAGTGAATTCCCTGTCTGACATCTAGAAGTAATAAATACAAAAATCTCACAGGAGTTATCTCACAGGATGTGGAGAATTCCAGCTTTTGTTATTCCCCTATGAGGAAATAGTGAATGAAAGGGAAATCTGAATTACCTCTGCAGAGCTCTAATGGAAGACTCAATAAGAAATGCATTAAAATGCTTTGTAAGAGGCAAAAAGCCTGACCCAAAATTATTCTCATAAGATATTAATGAGTGGTTCTGTTTTCTAGGTCCTGGGTATTTAAATCATGGAATTTCTGAAGTTGGGCACTGATGGCAACACTCACTCCTAGAATGGCAGGAAAGCAGAAAAAAGGTGAAGAAATAGCCAAAATTTCAGTTTGGGGAAAGTGAGCACAAGAAGGGCTGGAGTGATGTCCAGGAATGGGAATGTTGGGCTGAATTAAGTTTTTGGGGCACAGAGGAGACACAGCAAACTCTGAGAAACAGTCGGGATAATTTCTTATGGAAATGAAATGGAAGTTCTCTCCTGGTAGGTTTATCTGTGTAATTCCAGAGGTTTCTGGGGTGACCTGCCTTGCATAAGTTCTGGGAAAATCCAGCTCCAAGGAATGCTGAGGAAAAGCAGAGTTGTTGCTCCTGCTCAGTGCAGGATTTGCATTTTGCTGGTCTTGCTAAAACCGGTTTTATTTCTCTGCATCCCTGGGTAAGAAGATGTTCGCTTTCCATCTGGGATATGACAGGGAAAGAAGTGGGGTGGGATGTGGGATGTAAGGATATTCCCAAAGAAAAAGGAAAAAAACACTTTGGGATGTGCCCCAAGCCTGAGAGTGGCACAGGATTTATAAATCACTTAGGTCTGGGTAGCTTGAAATTATCTGGGGACAGAGGTGAGAGTTTGTTTATCTGTGCACCCTGAGTGCAGAAATTCTCTTCTCTCTTTGGAATTCATTTAGGAACAAATATCACTGAGGAAGATTTTTACCTGCATCACTCTGCAGCAACAAATCATTTAATGCAAGCACTTGAAATGAGGTAATTACATGATTTAGAACATTCTAAGTCATACTAAAAAAGGAACATTCAGACCATGACAAGATTTTTAATGTTAGTTTTTAAATTTACCCTGATTTTGAGTTTTTCTTTAATTTTTATTGTTTGTGCAACCACACATTCCCCCAGTGCTGAATTTGATTTAAAACTGTACAAACATTTTCATTATTGTATTCCAGATCTCTGTGGTGCTTACATTAAAAAACAAAAGAACAAAGTGAAGCCATCCCTGTGAACAAAAAAAAAAAAAAAAAAGGAAAAAAAAGTTATTTCAGCAAAGAGAGAATTTTATTTTGATTTCTGAGGTTATGCAAGAGCTCCAGGAGAAGTGGGACAAGGATAACAAGGAGGGGGATCGATATCCAGAGTTCAAAGGTAGGCAGCTGATCAAAGGTTAAATACAAGAAAAGAAATTATTCCATTCAAGTTAAATATAGGACATCGTAACCCAAATAGGTGCTTGGCTTCAATTAAAACCCTTGGAAAAGGCTTTTGTGCTGAGGGGAAGTTCTCAAAGTCAGGCAAACTTTGTTTTTCTTGCTTGGAAAGATGCGTGGGAAGGGATTAGACTCTCCAAAGGATGGGATGTCTCCATTTTCCCTCCAAAGTGGTTCTGGTTATAAAGGGCAGAGGGCAGAACTGATGGGATCCATTTGGGATTGCAGCGTGCAGAGGTGGCAAGGAAATATTTCCTGTTCTAATGTGTTTTGGTTTGAAAAGCCAGGTGTCTGCTAGGAAAGCAGGAACCTCTCTTGAAATGGAGAATGTAAACCCTCTCCCTCTGAAATGTTATAAAACTTTTGAAATTAAGGGGTTCTCAGGCAAATATATGGGAATAGGAATAACAGTTCTTTACTAGGAAAATTAAAAATACAAATGCAGTAGTTAAAAAAAAACAAACAAAAACAAACACAAACACTGCCAGAGTCACTCTGCAGCTCCAGGGCTGCTGGAGATGGGCCTGGGCTCCTCTGGGAATGCAGGGCAGCACAAAGCTGCTCCTCTGGGAATGCAGGGCAGCACAAAGCTGCTCCTCTGGCAATGCAGGGGGCAGAGGCTGCTGTGCTGTCCCAAAGCTCAGATTGTACCCAGGTAGGAATGCTTGGCTCCTCCCCTGGGCGGAGCATCTCCCCATGGGATGGTGGAATTGGATCAGCCATGCAGGGACACTCACTGGCCATGAACAGAAGGTAATTAATAATTGATGGCCCATGAACAGCAGAGATCTCCTGGAGGGAGGATTGGCTGTGGGAGAGATAAAACTGCCCAAAGAACAGCAGAGAACTGCCCCAGCTCTGACAGATGGGAATTGAACACACACCCAGCTAAACCTGAGATATAATGTAGAGAGATGGAATAGCAGAGCTTGGAAAAGAATTTTATCCAGCCTGGCGCAGCTCAGAGCACTGAACAGAGCCAAAGGTGGCAGGAAAATGGGAAAGGGAGAGCTGAGGGGAATAGGAGTGCCTTGGGGGAGGGATTTCATGGAAGCAGTTGGAATATTGTGGAGGAAGCAGGAGCTGCCTGGGTGGAAAACAAAATGCCCTTCCCAGCATCCCTGCACTGGAGCCTGGCTGGGAGTATTGGGTAGCACAGGGTAGTTGGAGAGGCTGTGTATGCAGAGCAGGAAATTCTGTTTTCTTTCATCATTGAACATGAGAGAAATGTGGGAGGAATTGTGTGGGTCAAAACGGAGAGGAAAGGAGAGGAGATTTTGTGGCTGTTTTCTTCAGGGGATGTCCAGAGTTGTGCTGCTCTGAGGAGAAGTGTTAATACAGAGAACATTATTAAATATTTATCTGACAGTGTAAACACTGATAAAAATGGCTTTTAATTTCTCATTAATCTGTTAGAAATAATAAGCAATATAGTTAAATCTATTAGTGAAAGCAATAACAAGAGGTTGGACTTGAAGCAGAGCCCAATTCTTTGCAGGGTTCCCTTTTTTAACTTAATTCAAACACATCCCAGTTTGTAACTCACCAGTACATTCAAATTCAGGAGAAAATAACACAAACCTGCCGACTTCTGTCATTTTTAGGCAGCAGCTCTTTTGCATTCCACCCAAATCCAGTACTCCTCAGTCCTAGACTTTTATCCAGTTATCAAATCAAGATCTCAAGGCCAGGTTGGACGGGGCTTGGAGCACCCTGGGACAGTGGAAGCGAAACAAAATGAGCTTTAAGTTCCCTCCCAGCCCAAACCATTCCATGATTGTTAGGAAAGCAGCCGTGAGGATATTTTTATCCATGCATAACAGCTTCCAGGGCATTGGAAACTGTTATATCCGCTCCTGGGCTCACCTGATTTAATGCCAGCTGCTGTGGCTGTGTCCTGATGAGGTGGTTTGGATTTTTTAATATTTTCTGTTTTTCAGAGAAGATTCTTCCAGTTGTTCCCAATGCAGGCAAAGAAACACACGGATCTGGAGGGATCCTCTTGAGCAGATTCTTTGCTCTCCTCCAAGCCCATGGTACTTTCAAGGCTCAGTCAATAATGTTTCTAAGGGTTACTTTTTGGATATTCTGCTTAAATGTCCTTTTATTTGCCTTTCCTGTACTGGGTACTCGATGCAAATTTTATCCATTTTTAAAAAGAGCTGGGATATTTCAGTATCAGCTGCTTTCTGGGCTGACCCTGAGTGTGGGGTTTGTGTCAAGGGGAGGAAATGCAGCTCTACATCCACCTGAAAGGTCTCCTGAGATGGTTAAAAGGGACCCACTGGTCAGGGATCATTTCTGAATCTCCTATTCCATAATTATTATAATGTGCATAATGCATCATATGCATTAAACATTCAGCTGAAATGACTCTGAATGTGAGAGCAACCATATAATAATGGGAAAAACCCCTTATTTTACATAATAGAATTTAAAATATTAATAATGTAACTAATATACATAGGGTTAGTTTAAGTGTGTATACTTAACCATGCAGTTATGAATTATATATGTAAATACAGCACACACAAATGTGTATTTAAACACTTAAACTTTCCACATGGGCTAATTTGAAGTTCACTGCATTGGATTAATTTTTTAACATTTTACTTGCAAATAATCATAACTCAAAAATTCGTATTGCAATATATTTGTATTCGTTATTGAAAACACCACCAAGCTTGACTGAATCACAGGAGATTGATATTTCCAGGAAGTTCTAACTCTGCATAATTTATCAGAGATTTCCTGGTTTAGCTGAAAGGAACCCAGAAGTTCCTCAGCTGAGAGGACAAAAATCACAAAAGAGATTTTTTTGTGGGGAGGGGAAAGAGGAAAGGAAAAAGGGGAAAGGAAAATAAAGGAGAAAGGGGTAAAGAAAGGGGAAAGGGGAAATGGAGAATGGAAAATGGGAAAGGAAAATCCCCAAAGGTGCCAAACCCTCTTTTTTCCTCAGCCCACCACGCTCCAGCTGTGCTGCCAGATGTTGCCATCCAGCTGCTCCTTCCAGCTCCAAGGAAAAATCCAATTTCCTGTGCATTTCTGGCAGCTTCATCAGAATAGGCGCAGCCAAGTGTGACATGGTTTTATCTTTTCCATGAGTGGAATTGTAATTCCAGGGGCATCCGTGGCTCTTCAGTGCAGCAATATCTGCTCCTGTTCTACCCCATCCAGTCTCTCCCAAAATCTGGGTCCAGGAGGAGCCTTTTCAGTGCAGGGATCATTTGGGAACCCTTTGATTTTCCATCATTTTCCATCATTTCCTGCCCACATCAATTAGTGGTGGTTTCCCTCCAAGCTGTCCCAAGTGGGAATTTCTCTTCAGCTTCTCTGAAACCTCAAGCATTCCAACAAAATTCCAAGAGTTCCAGAAAATGAAGCTCAGAAAAAAAAAGATTTGGAATGCAGAACTTTGTGTCAGGGAAGACTTTTTGCCTTGAGTGAGGATTTTCTGGTGGTATGTACAGCAGGATTGTGTCAAGCTGGGTATTTTTATTTTACAAATGCTGGAAAGTCAAAGTATGAGGAGAGTGAGAGTTAAAAAATTCCATCCCAACAGAAGCAGGGAATTGTGGAATTCTGTTGGAAACTCCCCCTTGTTCAGGATGATGGATTTTCATGGGATTTTCCGCAATGGGACACGTTGGGGCTGGATCCAGGGTCTCTGTGGGGCGGGACAGACTCCCAGGGGTGGCCAAGAGAGTTTGGAGCTGGGATTTCTCAGCCTGGGTGCGTTCCTCAAGAATTCCTACCCTGGGGACTCAATAAAAACTTCCCCAGGGCTGAAGCACAGGATTCAATTGATGTGCTGGGATTCTGAATGCTGGAAAACTTGACAAGAATGAGGTTCCCCAAATAAATAAGGAAAATGTCTTTTTTGTTTGGAAGGGTCTCACAGCTGAAAGAAAATCGAGTAACAAGGTTGCCCAAATAAATAAGGAATTTTTTTTTTTTATGGGTCTCAAAGCTGAATAAAAGCCATTAACAAGGTTCCCCAAATAAATAGGGAAAATTTGAGTTTTTGGAAGCCTTTGGCTCTCCCTGATGTTTCCAGTGTCAGAGGAGAGGGTGCAAAATGGGGGGACAAAGTGAGAGGGAGTGGGCTGAAGGTTCTGTACCCCCTCACCCCTCTCTGCAGCAAAGGGACACATCTGCAACAGCTCTGTGAGAAACGGGGAAGTTCTATTTGTCAAAATATAAAGGATAAAATTACTCCTAAATGAGCATTTTCTTTGCCAACATCATTATCATAGTGAAATTTCAATAAATCCAGCCCCTGTAATTGCATTAATCCACCTATGAGATGTTGGTTATTGCGTTTTGTACCCCAGAATTTTAAAGCAAAGAACAATCCTTGAAATGAATGTAAAGCTCAGTCACTGGAGATTGCCACTACCTCCTGCAGCATTTCTTCCCATCAAATTTAATTGTAAATATGTTTTCCCAGTCTCTTTAGTTCATATGCTGCACTCTTGGGATAAAAAGAGGCTTTAATGTGAATTATTATTATGGTAAACACACAACAACAACATTTCATTGAGTGAAATAAACAGAGACCAACATTCATTAATTAACCTTAAAATTTCAGGTTTATTTTTACAACTTCAAGTTAAAACACAGGGAGCACAAATCTGAAGTCATACAACCCATCAACTTCAAATTATTCTTTCAAGTATCTGAATATTTTATGGACCAACATCTTGAAACATTATTTCATGCTAAATCTGTCATCTCAAAACATTTGCTTCTACTTTATCTGGCCTTAAATTCTCCATAATAATGACCTGCATAGGTATAATTAAAATTAGGATGGAAGTTAAATATAGGCAAAATTACAGCTTCAAATCCACTTTGGTAACATCAACTGCATCTTTTTTACAAAATTAATCAGATATGAAGTCAGACGGGAATTCTACTCTAAAAAACAGAGTTTTTCCCTTCAGTTCTCACTCTGAAAGATGAACTTTATCCTAAAGTGCTCTGCTGGCTCATGGCTGCTTTGTACACAGAACACCTGGCTGTGGACTGACTGTACTGCTGTGTTGGGAAGGGAAAAAGCATTCCAGGGTGACAAAAAAGCACTTTGGAAATTGAAAAGTGGTTTTAAAAATATGGGAAAATGCAGAGGTGTGGCCGATTTTATTGTCCTTCCAAGCTCCACTGCAGGGTGTAGTTCTGGCCCAGTTTCAGCTGGAGATTGGTGATTTTCAGGACCTGGGAATAAAACACAAAAAATTCACATTTAGTAACTGAGCCCTGAAGATCCATGGTGTTTTTTGTGTTCCATGGAGAAACTGGATTCTCATTTAAAACTGCAAGAATTTATTTCCCTTTTTTTATTTAGATTTGTTTATATATCACTACACACACAGTTTAACCAGCACAGATTTGGGAGTCTGACCTGACTCTCTGATCCCTTCCTTCTCCCATGGGCTCATTTAGAGCTGAGATTCCTTTTGTTTTAAAAATAAAGGAATTTTTTAAAGTGGAAAAACTTGGAATACATTGCAATTCAACAGTGCATATGAATTTTTTTTCCATCAAAAAGTCAACAGCAGAATCTCAGAGCAGGTTTTTCTCCTGTCACATCTCCCAGGTTGCAAGGAGCAGTTAGGGAACAAAATCCATTGCCAAAAATGGCATTAAATGGTATTAAAGTGCCATTACCTGATGGCAGTTTGTGCCTTTTTCTGAGATATGGTTTATTTTAAATATGGTAAATACTTGCATTTTTAAATACAGTACATATTTTAAATATGCTAAGATAAAAATTCCAAATATGCTAAATAGATAGATATTTAAAATATGGTAAACATACAAATATTTAAATATGGTAAATATTTTAGATATGGTAAATATACAAATATGGCAAGTAAGATATATTAAATATGGTAAACTTATAAATATTTTAAATAGGCTAATATAAAAATTTTAATATGATAAATATATATTTTTAAATATGGTAAATAAAACTATTTCTAAATGGTGAATATATAAATATTTAAAATAGGCTAATATAAAAATTTTAAATATGCTAAATATATGGTTTTTAAAATATGGTTAGTAAAAATATTTTTAATTTGGTAAATATATAAATATTTTAAATATGGTAAAAATATAAATATTTTAAATATGATAAGTAAATTTTTTAAAATATGGTAGATATATAAATATTTTAAATAGGCCAATATAAAATTTTTAAATATGCTAAATATATATATTTAAACTATAGTAAGTAAAATATTTTTAATTTGGTAAATATATAAATATTTTAAATATGATAAATATATAAATATTTTAAATATGGTAAGCAAGATATTTTAAATATGGCAAATATATAAATATTTTAAATATGTTAAATATATAAATATTTTAAATGTGCTAAATATACAGATATTTAAAATATGCTAAGTGAAAATATTTTTAATATAGTAAATACTTTAAATAGGCTATTATAAAAATTTTAAATATGCTAAATATATATGTTTAAAATATGGTAAGTAAAGTATTTTAAATTTGGTAAATATATAAATATTTTTAAAGGCTAATAAAAAATTTAATATTCTAAATAAATACATTTTTTTAAATATGGTAAGTAAAAATATTTTAAATATTTCAAATCTCCAGAGCTTTAAGAGCACAAATGCAGGTTTTTAACCCTTCCAGCAGCATCTCACCTGGTTGTTGCTATAGCCGTGCTGGTGGTTGGATGGGATTGCTGCCCCGTTCTGTGTCACCGTCACCTGAGTGACGTTCCTGGGCACCCCCAGGACCCTGACCTCAGTGAACATGAGGTTGTTTGGGTCCATGTAATTCTGGTGTGTAACTGTGATCTCCAGAACGTTCTGGAAGGAAGAGGGAAAGGCAAATATCAGAGATTGGGATAAGGCTGGTACAAATCCAGAGCAGCTGGGACAGTGGAAGGCGTCCCTGCCATGGAATGAGAGGATTTTTGTGTCCCTCCCAACCCAAACCATTCTCTAATTCTGTGAAGTCCACTTCAGCTTTCCATTTGATGTTCTCACCCCAGGTTTGGTATTTTTCTCAATTTTTATTCCCTAATACCTGTGTGTTGTTATATATTTTTCAGATACTGAAAGCTTTTCTCCACTTTGTTAACCTGGGCTCTGCTGTGCTTGAATTGCCACTCAGCTGATTGATTTGAGGAGTGAAGAACAAGAAATTCTCAACCCCTGGCTGGGCAGCAAGAGCTGCAGGACAAAGCCGTCCTTCCCTGCCCTGTGTCACCTCCCAGGTGCTCTCAGAGCTGCTCCAGCCTCTTCTCCTCCTGCTTTTTTCCCTCCCAGAACAGCTCCTGCCTCCCCATCCCCTCCCTCAGCACTCACAGCCCCCCCTCATTCAGTTACTGGGATTTTAAGTAGATTTTGGATTTCTTCAGGATGCACCCAACAGTGCTGTGACATAATTCCATGTATTTGGTGCTCAGAGGGTGAGTGCTTCTCATTGTTGGTTGATTCAAGACCTCTTTAATTGGGCTTTTCCTTAGGAGGTTTTTGTAAGAGCCGGGAAAGGTGCTTTTATTTTATAATCTCCTTACAACTGCAAATATTGAGTGTTAGCAAAACAAACTCCTTTCCTCAGCAATTAACACCCTTTTATTTGACAAAGACAGAATTAGATGAGAAGAAGGAACAGTGTGGATAAAATTAGAAGACATTGTGGCACACTGGAAAATAATGAAATAAGAAAGTGTGTTTTCTCCTGCAATAGAAAGAGCTTTTCTTTTAAGCCAAAAGTCCCTGTAATTAGAGCCTAATTTATTTCCAAGTATTCCACTGGTTATGGAAATGAAATCTGACAATTGTGCTTAACAATACTCTTCAGATTCACTCCTAAATTCATTCTTAACACAATTTAATCACATTTGTAGCCTAGCACAATTTAGTATAAGGAATACTCAAATTGAAATACCCATAGTTAAAAATATGAAAAATCACCTGAAGTGACTATTAAATAAATATGAGCTAATGTGATTACCTGCTTAGCAGTAAATGATGTCAGCAGGTAAACACCATCTTCATATGCATCTGTCAAAAAGAAAGAATGAAAGAAATTGAATAAAATGTCTTTGCTGGTGACCTTATTTAACACATTATCAAAATTTCTGTCCACAGACAGCTTACAAATACAAGGGATGTATTTATATGTAAATAGCGAGAAGTTGTGCATTTCCAGGAGATGAATGTTATTAGACATAAAATACTTTCAGTGTATGTAAAGCTGAAATGAGGATAAAAGGAGAACATTTTAGGGGTGAGATATAAAAGCAGGCAAAGAAACAGCACTAGGGAGATCAGGGGAGTTTAGAGGAGGAGAAAAATGTTTGTTTGAAACATTGAAGGAATGAAGAGTCATTTCCACATCCCCCTCCATGGCCAGGTGACAATTCCAGGTGACACCTGATGGAGCTGCTGCCTCTCTGAGGTCCCTGCTGCGTTTCCCCAGCGCTGTGGTTCAGCTGTCACTGCCCTCTGTGCCTTCCCACACTCGAGATGCCTCATCCAAATTCCATTCATCACCAGCTTTCCCTAAATGTGGCCATCCTGTCTGGATTCCAGTGCTGGGAGAGGCTGTGAAGCACCTCCACATCCACCTCCAGGTCCCCATGCAGGGCACATTTCCTGCATTCCTGGTGGGAATCTCACTGTTATTACAAGGGTAGTGCTCTCTGGGTGAGGAGGAGAAATGCCAGCTCAGTGTCTCTCACCTGCAGACAATTCAAATTTAGCCATGTTGAGGAAATTAATGAGAGCCTCTCACATGATCTGTGCTTATGGTTCTCACAGGTTTGAGGAGGAATCTTTGTTACCTGCCTTTCCCCAGGCCCAGGGTATGAGTTCATTTATACAGCACATTAATTAATAAATCACAGCGTGGTGTGGCTTCAATCAGGAAGGATCACGTTTCTGTAATGTTGGCCTGCAGGTTTCATTTCAGTTTTGCCTCTGAAGGTGAGCTCAGATCTGTGCCCCAGAAATGGCCTTGGCCAAGTCCACCCCTTCCACCCCAGAGTTTGCTCCCTCTCTCCCCAGTTCACATCCGTGGGTTTGGTTTTGTCTGCTTGAACTGGGGCTTTGAATGTCCCCAGGGATGGAGCCTCCCTTGGCAGTATCCAGCAATAGAAAGGGTTTTATGGAGGGAAGAAGGGCTGGCCATACCAATGCGAACCCCATCGTCCCAGTAAAGGTGTCCTGCTGCAGACTGAGCATCATCCAGGGCCACCGTGAGTCCCATCGGGTTCTTCCGGCTGTGCAAACACAATTTCCTCTCAGTTCCCTCACCTGGTCACATTCCGTATTCCCCAAATGGTAATTCCTTTCCAGAAAAGTCATGTACCACCCAACTGACCTCCCATTTCCATCTTCCCATCCCATACAACTAAAGACCATTAGGAAAAAAAAAAAAAAAACAAAACCAGCAAACAAACCAACAAAACCAAAAACCCGCAAAAAGACAAATAAAATTCAAAATCTGCACTTGTTCCTACCTGAAAGCAGTTGTTCTAGCAGGTGCTTGCCAAGGCAGGATGTATCCACCTCGGATGTGCAGGTTGATGTGATCCAAAGGAGCGGATAGATTTTGGAATTGTTTCCTAAAGCCAGTATCTGAGTTCTGTGGACAAAAAAAATAGGAATTTTTACAGAGTTTTCCTTCAGAATAAAATGTAATATTTCTCTAGACAGGTTAATTAGGAGTTGTTACTACAGGAGTAACTATTAATAAGAGAAACACTGAAATTTTGGGTGTAAAAAAGCCAGGCCTGACCATGGGTGATGGCAGTTGAACCAAAGGGGCCAAGCAGGTGAAACACAAACCTGTGATTAAAGAAGGGAGTTTTGATCCTGCTCTTCCTATCTCCAAATCTTTTACTATTTTCCAGGAAAAATTATACAGCTAAATCTGGTTTTTTCTTTCTTCATTAGAGCATTCCATTACAAAAACCTTCTGTGTATCATTTGAGGGTTACAAAAAGTGAAAAGAATTCTAAATTAAAGGTATTAACTTTGCCTTTTCATTTCTCATAACTCTGGCCATGTTATTATACATTATTATGAAGGAATCGAGGATTTTTATTATTTCTTTTTATGTTTCTAAGAACTTATATTAAATGCAAATTAGGCAGAGTGTTCCCACCTCCCTGCCATGCTCAGCACTGTGAAAAGACAGAAGATCCCAAGTTTTAAAATACAGTTTTTTTAGGATGACTTACTGTGTGGTAATCATACCAGCGGGCATCGGGGAAGTAAGCCACCACACTCCGATCATTCTGCAGTTAAACACACAAATTTTAGGCACCTCAGATCAAAAAGTGAAGCTTATTTAAACTGCCTTTCAGTGATAAATCAGTTTAAGAGCTCACCTCTCTCATCACAGGGCTGATGAGCAGGGCAGGACCCCAGAGGAACTGCTCGTCGATGTCCCACGTGTTCCTGTCTCCCACAAACCTGCCAGGAGGAGAGAGCCAGAGCTGAGCTTTCCCAGAGAGCTCCTCCTTGAACACCCTTCTGGCACTAATTTCACCTACTCTTTCTAGGATCTGTTTCCTCATTATTGCTGTTAATAATTCAGAGATCAGTTAATGGCTGCACAAAGATCCTGATGTGACACTCAGAGAAATGAAACTTAGTGCTTCGATTTAGGGGTTTTGGTCCATTTCTCTGCTTTTGCTTTTCAGTACATTGGGACAACAAAATTCTCAAGGTCTTGCACTTATTATTTACAGTAATAAAATCTTGGACAGACCGGGACAGACTTTTTAATTTGAGCCACTGCTTTCTGAGCTTTGTAAAAAGTAAATCGCTACATGCAAAATCTCCATTTTTCCCAGCAAAGACTTGGTATTTTTTGATTGAAGGGTGAATGCTGTAACAAAGAGACAACTCTGTTGTTAGGGGTCACAAGTGGAGGAGTTTTATGGGAATTCTTGGTGATGAGAGCAGGGGAATTGCACTTACTCGTGGAGAACGGGGCGGACCACGGTGCTGCCATCGGCGTGGGCGTCGTGCAGCAGGGTGTATAGGTAAGGTAACAGGGTGTATCTTATGTTCAGCACATTCCTGGACATCTCTTCAAATTTTTTATCCCAGGAAGCAGGATCTTGCCTCTGAAAGAGAGTGTTGTTAGAGAAGCTGGGTTGGACTGCGTGAGAAAGCTAAAAAAAGCAAATCCACACAGCAAAACAAACCGAGGGAATTTCCTCTCTGAAGCAGAGCATCTTCATTTGTTTATTCTTCACCTCAGGAGCAAGTGAAAACTGTTGCTGTCACTGTCAGCCCCAGGAGGGGAACTAGAAAGAGGAAGGCTGATAAAAACCCAGGGGAAACAGTAAAAATGTTTAATGCAAAGTGTCCCCAGGGTGTGACACATCCCAGGGCACATCACCCAGGAGCCCGAGGCACCAAGGACTGGTGTCAGGAGAGCCTCAAGTCTTTATTAAATGTAGGAACAATACCTTGGCAAATTGGGCAGGGCTGGAAGCACCACGATAACCCTGAATCTGCATTTTGAAGCTTTCAGGGCCCGTGGAAGGTGTGTGCTGTGAGATAAAGCAGCTGCCTTTGAAAAGGAGACTTTAATCCATTAGATATTTGCCATCTAAATAGCTCCACTCTGCTGGACCTGAAGCTTTCCCTGCAACACAAGTGCTGTTTCCTTTTTTTTCATTTTCCCAGTTATCTTGTTTTACAGCTTTCTCCACTCCACTCCTTAGCCTACATTTAGGCAATTATTTCCCTTTCCTTTCAGCAGAAATACAATATCTGATGGTGGCAAACAGGCAGAGCACACAAATCCCTGAGTCTCACTGCAGCATCTTATTACACTGCCCCATTTTCTCATTTGTTCTATAATTATGGGCAATTAGGGCTGAGAGCACCGAGGTCAGTTGCCATAAAATCTCCATTTTAGCCCTGCTGTAGCTCATTGAAATCCAAATGGCACAGAGGGGAAAATATGCAGAGTTCAGATTCAGTGAAAGCAAACTTAGAAGGGGCTTCCTTCAAGCGTCCAAATCCCAGAGCAGCCCCTCTGTGGGCACAAAACCTCCCAGGTGATGGGGAGGCTCACAGCAGAGCCAGCATAGAAATGATGACAATTTTCATTTGATAAAGCGCCAAAAGTGTTGTGTTTTTCTCCATTTGACTTGGAATGTATTTTTTTTTTTTTTTTTTTGTGAGCCAGGGCAGTTGTGCAGTGTTCTGTCTGGTTTTGCCTGTGTGTTGCAAAGGCCCAGCTGCTAAGAACTATTAAAAAATTGCAACTCACCCGTGTTCCTTTCTCGTTGTGATTCCTGGAAAATGGGTAAAAGGCACCCAGCTGCATCCAGCGGACACACAACTCATACTGTGAGTCTTTGAAGAAGCCACAGATATCAGCTCCCGTCTGAAATATTCAGAATAACCCAAATGGAAAACTGTGTTATCATGTACAGCATCATGGTAATTAAATAGAAGTTAATAACTCATTAGCTTACATAAGATATTCCAAAGAGACTGAACTCCATCATGCCTGAAAAGAGAAATAAATTGGAGTTACTCGCTGGGTTTTTTTTACATTTTTGTTGCATAGACAGTGTTTATTACACTACTGATTCAGAAGAGAAAAAACCAAATCCAAGCCCCATAATTTCTCTAATGTTTTGTGTTTTCCTGCTACAGAAGGAGATGGAATGTGGGTGAACAGGAGCAAAGAACAAAAAATGAGTGGCAGGACACAGGGCATGGAAGGGCCTGATCCCAAGGGAATTCAAGGAGTTCCCAGCACCTGGTACAGAAGGAAGTAAGAAAAAATGAAAAAGGAATTGACCACAAATTCTGGTTGCTGAACAATTTTTTTCAGCTAAAATTCACAGGAATACAACAAGCAAGGAGGTGAAGGAGAAGCAAAGCCAGGTTGGATAATGCTTGGCGGAGCCTGACGTGTGCACGGTGTCCCTGCCAGGGCAGAACTGGATTTAGGGCTCTAAGGTCCCTCCCAACCCAAACCATTCCATGATTCGGTGCTCCCAGGCATGCAGCCCCTTTCCCTGGCACGTACCAATAATGGATTTGTGCAGCTGGTCCCAGGCTGCCGTGTTGTCCCCCAGCCAGTGTCCCACCCATCTGCCGCTGCTGGGGTACGTGGAGCGGCTGATGATGATCCCGCGCTCCTGCGTGGCAGCTTGCAGAGCCCTGCGTTGGGAACAGCACAGAAACGGCTTACAGAAGAAACACTGCACCAGAGCTTACTGCAGGAGAGCCTCTGAGAGGAAATATCTGGGTTTGTGTCGTCCTAGTGAAGGGCTGCATCATAAACATCCAGCCTTTCGTGCTTTTTGTGGCAATTCTGCACGATCCAGACACAATCCCGGCAAAGTGGCCAACCTCAGCTGCAAAGAACTGGAAAACGTGAGGGATTAAAAAGGAGTTTTCCAGCTCAGGCTAAGTCCTCTGTGGGAAAATTTGAATGTGGCAAAACTTTTCTAAGCGCTCCACAACATGTGCAAAAGCACGTCATTCCTTTCTTAAAGTACACAAAAAGTTGATGCAGCAGTCAGGAGTAATTTAGCAAAAATCCAACCAAAAGGCTCACAAGAGTGAAAACAGAGGTAGCAGGAATATTGGACCTCTCAGGATAAGTTTAGTTGATTAAAAGCTGCTGAAATAAAAGGAAAAAGGGGTCAGGGATTTTTAGTCCCTTCTTAAAGGCCAAGGTGACAGGATATCAATAAGAATATTAGTCAGAAAATCATCCTGATTAAGTCCCACTGCTCTCCAGTGTGAGAGCCCCATAATTGCCCAAACTGCTGCTTCAATAAGGCACTATTTGCTTATTTTTCTATAGGATTTGCAGCTTTAGTGACACCATAATTACAGCAAAGATGCACAAGTCACTTAAATTACCACAGCAATTAAACCAGACTAATGTGGCACAATTATTTCCTCCAAGACAAACAGTAACTCCTGGGATCCTTTATTCCTTTATAACATATTTTCCAACACTTTAATTCTCTGCTCGCTTTCCCTGTGTCAATAATGCTTTGGAGGTGGCAGCTAAAATTCCAGAAGTGAAGACAGCAAATGTCACGTGTGGAACTGCTCAGGGATGAGCAGGACCCGAGTGTTCAGTGCCTGGAGCCTCAGCCCTGCCGCTCCGTAGCTCTATCCATGAAAAATAATTATTCAGGTCACAAAGGCTACCTCCAAACAGTTCCTGTATTCACTAATAGGGACTCTGGCTATGCAAAAACCTCATTACAAAAGAACAGCATCGAGGCAATATCCCAAAGTTCTTGTGTCTAATGGATGGAGGACTGAAATGACACCAGGTTACATAAAATACTGATGTTCACTTCTCAGTTACAGTCTTTTGTGAGTTTTGTGTGCAAATAATCTTTCTGTTTGGGTGGTTTAGTATCAAAATAAATTATTGCATTTCTTCAGTTTCACAAGTACCCCTTCAGTTACTGCCAAAACATAAATTTGGGACTGAAATAGATGTATATATATATATATATTTTGTAGATAACATTTGCTATAAATTTCCAGTGTATCTGTGTGAGCTGTGAGATTTACTGGAGTGATTTCTGTTGCAGTGCCTCACAAAACAGAGGAAAACAGTTCATATTTAAAACACAGGAACGATGGTGATATTCCTTTTGCTATCAAATTCTTGTCTGCTCCACTGGGTGTGTACAACAAGGTCTTGGCAGGGGTGGCTCCGATGAGAAACTTCTGGAGCTTCCTCTTTTCTGACAGAGCCAAGAGGGACCTGCCCCAGGCTGAGCCCATCACTGAGTGACTTTGGGATAACAGGAATAAGAAAGGGAAATTCAGCTCCCAACAGCAACTGGAGCTGTTCAAACTGCAGGCCCAAAGCATGAACAACGTGAGAAGAGAAGGGCAGGCAAGCAAGGAGGATGAAACTTCATAATTTGAAGCTATTAATTGGACAGTTAACTCCTATATGCAAATGGACTAAAACTTACGAAAATATGAGATCTTGTGACCAAACCCTCTTGTGCTCCCATCTTGGAGCCATCCGGGTAGCCTCTAAAGGCTCTTCAATAAATATCCACTTTTTTTTCCTCCTAACTCCATCTAGCCTCTGTTCCCACTCCTTGAGGCATCAGAGCATATCCTGGAGGCAGCATGGAACATGCAAAGCACTTACTCCAGGCTGGGTCTGGCTTGGGACCATCCATAAAGGCTGTGGACGTCGTAGTGTCTGGCTGGGGTCCCATCTGGGAGGTAGTGCTGACCTTCCATGCATGGAGTTTTGTGGATTAATCCTACATCCCTATATCCCAAATCTTGTGGAGAGGGAAGAAATGTATTTATTATTATTAATAATAATCATGTTGTAATCATTTGAATTACTTTTTCTTCATTTTCATAATCTGTTAGGCATTCTGTCTCTTTATACTGTCATTTATTAATAATTATAAAAATAGCATTTTCAAAAATTGAATATTTACAATATTCCTATACAGGTGTCTGAGCCTGTCACTTATTTATAATTATAAAAACAGCATTTCCAAAATGGAATATTTCCAGTATTCCTATGCAGGTATCTGAGCCTAATGGTTCAGTTACAGATGCTCTTACTACAGAGGCTCAAAGAATAAACAGAGTAGATCAGAAAATACTTCAAGTCTTTTTGAACGCTGTCACACTAATCACATAAACAGAAAAATGGATGTGATGGGGGTATGATCTGTCTATATGAATATTAATTTCCTGGAAATTCATGAGAAACCACTCATGAAACCTGAATACAACAGTAAGCAGTGAGAGTATGCTAATAAACCATTAATAAATAATCCTAATTAGTACTACTTTACACCAGTACTTCAGGAAAGCCGAGCTAAGAAAGCGAAGCATTTCAAGCATTTGACTGCTCACATAAATGGTAATGAGAGGAGACACATGGATATTTTCTAAATATTTAATTAATTGCATTATTCATCTGAGAAAAGTGCAAAAACAGAGAGCTCAATTCTCTGGCATGCCTCAAGCAAAGCACTTAGACACAAAATAGGGACCAAAATCCATATGCAGCGAGGAGCTGGAAAGAACTTTTTTTTTTACAAAGTGCTGCACAGCTCCTGCTGAAATGCCTGGGCTTGCAGTGTGCCCATAATCTCAGGAATAAAGGGCCACGTTCAGTGAGGATCTGTGGGTTTATAAATCCATCTTTATTTCAGCTTTTTTGCCCCATATACCAGATAAGAATTTATTTGGGAACCAGAAAAACTTAAAACTCTTGTAAGGACGAATCAGACTTACGAGGCATGTAGGGAGGATAATTCAGGAGCTCGTTCCTACAGCCACCCATGGCACCATTCATAAATGCTGCTGGTTCATTCATGTCCTAAAAACAGAGTAAAACCCCTTAGTTTGCTACAGAACTCCATAAATTCTGAATTACACACAAGCAGCGTTGCAGGGTTCCTCAGGAGCCTCAGTTGGAAATCCCATGTTCCATAAAGGAGCTTGCATAAAAAGGCAGGAAAAGGACTTTCCATGAGGGCGTGGAGTGATAGAAAAAGGGGGATGGTTTTGAGCTGAAGGAGGGCAAGATTAGATGGGGTTTTGGGCAGGAATTGTTCTCTGTGAGGGTGGGCAGGCCCTGGCACAGGGTGCCCAGAGCAACTGGGGCTGCCCCTGGATCCCTGGCAGTGCCCAAGGCCAGGCTGGACATTGGGGCTTGGAGCAACCTGGGACAGTGGAAGGTGTCCCTGCCCATGGCAGGGAGTGGGAATAGAAGATTTTTAAGATCTCTTCCAACCCAGACTATTCTGTGACTCGGCAATTCTTTGTTTCAAGGGAACAGCCTCCAAGATCATCGATTCCAACATTTCCCTAGTGGGAATTTAACACAGGATACTTCTGCCAGAGCAGTGCAGATACTGGGAATCAGGAACTGGGGCCCTCTCCACCAGTGTCGGGCAGAGAAAAGCAATCCTGAAATCAGATGCATCTCCACACTTACAGTCCACAGCCCATCAAACTTGAGGCTTTTTGAGGGGTCAGAATTATTGTAAACCTCCAGGATTTCCCTCTTGTACCACTCCGTTGTGGCATTGCGGAAGAAGTCTGGGAAAGCACAATGGGATACGTAGTTCTGTAAAAACAGAAGGAAAACAAGACAGATGAGGAGACTGAAGGTATTCCATAGTTAGAACTCTGGAATTAAAAAAAAAAAATAAAATTAAAACACAACAAAAAATAATTGCTTGTTCTATAATTTTTTTGGCTTTTAGGAAGGCTAAACCAGTTTCTGCACTTTATTCCTGCCATGAGATTTATCAGTTGCTGCTATTTTAATTGATTAATGTCTATATTTGAGTCCAGAACCAAACCATGTCAGTATTTACCTCTACTTGGTCTTCATGAGGCAGTGACTCATTGATTTGGACATTGGGAAGAAACGACCAGACCTAATGGGACAAAGAATATTTTAAATAATCAAGCCACACTAAATACAAGCTGAGCACCAACAACACACAGTTAAATACTCATCCCTGGACAGTACCTTGGAATATAAAATTTCATTGGTACCAGGCCATTGTACAAAGATATTTTGCTCCACACCTCTGGTGAAGGCAGGATAATTGGTTTCATTCCCAGAAATAGCTGGATCCTACAAATAGAAACACTTTTACTCTTAGGCTCAAAACTCACATTGAATATATTCTCCATTTTGGGATGCTGCATTTGAATTTAAAAATGATATTCCAAACTGACCAGGATAATGATAAATCTCATTCCATCTGCTTTGATTTTGTTGATCAGAGCCGGTAATCCAGCAAAACGTGGGGAAAGGGTGAAGTCCAGGTTCCTTTCCATGTAGTCAATATCTACATATTGGACATCCTGCAGTTAAAAAAAAAAACAACAATTAATTTTAAATTATTTACTCCTCTTTTTTGCCAAATACTGAAAATTGGCCAAAATAAGTAAAATATGGAACTTTCAATGTGTAAAATTGGAAGCAGTGGTAACTTCAGGCTGAAGTTGTTAAATGAATATTACACAATCTGTGAGCAAGTCCAAACCGAAATAAACTTTTCACTGCTACATCTAAACTAAAGGGAGAAATTGATAACAAAATAGAGAAAAAAATTGATTTGTCTATACATATGTACACAGAAACTGCACCTGTATTTCCATAGCTATAAGGAAACTGTGGGAATACCTGTTCTCTATTGAATAATTGATATTATTATATTTAAAATGAATCCACGTTCAATTTATAGCCTAATTTTGTTAGGACTAGGTGCTATTCCTACTACCCCGACAACAACGTGGGCCAAATCACAGCTGACTTGACACAGAGCATTGTGGCAATGAAATTATGCTCTTCATTTTTCTCCCTGCTGGTTTTTCTTAATCACTGCTCCTTTCTGTCATTTTTTTGGTGTGAATAATTAAGAAAATTAAGCAGCTTTTAACACAGCCCAGAGTCTGTGGCACAAAACCTGCTCCTCTCTAGCGCATCAAGGGTGTTTTTGGGTGGGTTACTGCTTTAGTGTTTAAATGGATTTAGTCGATGCTATGAAGCCAAAAGCTCAGATTATTTGTTATTTGCTCCCAAAGTTATTTGCTGCCAACGTACATGGGGAATCTGAGCCGCCTTCATCTCCTCCACGACCTGGGCGACCTCGGAGTCGTTGGCGTACCCGTAGCGGCACAGCTGGAATCCCAGGGACCAGTAGGGTGGCATGACCGGGCGCCCAATCAGCTGCAGAGAGGAAAGGATGCTCATGGTGAGGAGGGGAAGAGAAACCAACCCGACCCAGCAAGGCCCAGCGGCAGCCAGGCTCCTACCTGGGTGTACTCCTGAACCACGAGCTCGGGCGTCGGGCCCAGCACCATGTAGAAGTCGAGGATCCCTCCGATGGTGCGGTAGGTCAGGGCAGGCGTGGGCTGGAAGGTCACATCTGGAAGTGGAGGGAGGGAAGGGAGAAAAGGAGGCCTGGATTTGCCGCCGGTGCAAAACACTCGCTGTAAAAATGGAGCACGCGGAGGAGGATGGGGAGAGACAATTTACACAGGTCTGGAGGGACCAGACAAGGGGTCCCTCAGACTGGCAGAGAGGAGGCTTAGGTGGGATATTGGGAAAAAATTGTTCCATGTGAGAGGTGTGAGGCCCTGAGGTTGCCCAGATCCCTGTTGTCCCTGGATCCCTGGCAGTGCCCAAGGCCACGTTGGACAGGGCTTGGAGCGGCCTGGGACAGTGGGAGGTGTCTCTGCAGGCAGGTGGAACAGGATGAGCTTTAATGTCCCTTCCAACCAGACCATTCCATGATTTTGTGAGATAAAATGGAGGTTTTCTTACCCATTGCATTGCTGTTAAGCAAGAGAACTCCGTGGGCATTGCCATCTTCTTCAAGAGCCATGTAAAATGGATGAACACCATAGGAATTCAACTTGTACTGCAAATAAAATATATTTTACTGGAAAAACATTCAAACATTTGCTTCTTAACATTTGGTAATAAGTTGCATAAAAGATGGGACAACTGCCAAACAGCAAATAAACCTTAAATTTATGCACCTAAACCCTCCCTAACCACAAAACAGACCTGCAGAAGGTCACTTGGAGCTTCACAATTTGTCAGGCTTGTATAGGCTGCTCAGGCAGGAAGGAAAACAAAGGCATTGCTGCACTTAAATTTCACTAATGAGAAGGTGCTTCCTCAAGACAAACCTTTCCCTTCTTTGCAAACAGAACCAGGTGTCTGCGTGCTCAGGAGGTGCTGGTGACATTATATTTAATTTTCTCAAAATGTATTCCAGCCTGAGCTGGAAGTTAGAGATACAATTAGCTGCTGCTATTTCATTGGCCATTCCCTGATAATTGGAAATTTGCTATCTTGTAGGAAATAAGACAAATAAACAGAGATAAGATTTCTGCTTTACCTCTGCAAGTACTAAATTAAACCCCAAGCAACAGGAATTGTTCTGACTCATGTCTAATTTTCAAAACAATGAGGAGAGGAGAATAAAAAAAAAGGAGGAACGTGCTGCCACTCCTAAGCCATCTGTCACCGTCCAACATCTGACTGAGGGCCTGAGCTCCTCACATTGTACTTGCAGGTCACAAATAATGGGTTTACAGAAGACATTTGCCATGGAGACACCATCTAAAATTGCAAACTCTGAGAAATATGCTCAGTGTCATTGCTCAACACCAGCAGACGTCCATTGGATTTTAAAGTCGTGCCAAACAGTTCTGCACTCATTGGTTCAGAAATCACATTTTCTTCTCCTTTGCCCACTCACAGTTGGAGGCTGGTCCCTGGTGAACATTCCCCAGGTGTTCCAGCTCATGTTGTGACGGAAGTTGCGGTGCTCGTGCTCCCCAAAGCCATAGATGTACTGGGATGCCAAGCGGGTGGAAATCTGGATGAACATGTCACTGAAGGTGAAGGTGGGCAGGGCTGAGTTCCAGCTGAAGTGGGAAGAGGAAAGGGAAAATCAGAATAGAGCATCCTCAGGGCCGTGCTTCTGGCAGACAATTCCTTTTGAGCCACTCTTTTTCTCTGGAGATCTCACTCTTCAGTAGAAGCAGGCTAAAACTGTTGTGGTTATCAAAAAAACTTAAAGGAGATGAAATGGGGGTGTGCAAGAATTGCTGAAGAGTTTAGGGACACCAAACCCTCTATCTTTCAAAAAGGAATAGCACATCGTGCCCAGCAAGTTGTATCATATTTTGACAATTTAGAGAGAAAATGCATTGCAGTACACTGCAATCCTATTTCTCTCCCAGACCAAGCACTGAAGCCACATGGAATATAGTAAACAAAGTGCTTTTTACAGTTCACTGAGCTTTCTGTGCAGATCACACTGGAACTGCATTTGCAGGTCACATTTATTATAAGTCAGCATCTTTGCAGTTAGAAATCAAACTGCAGCCTGGTGGGCTCTGCCAGACAATTTCATCATTCCAAGAGCTTCAATTGCATGTTGAATTATTATTCTGGTTGGCAAAGGAAACCCAATTCACAATTAAGTTTTGAGTACTTAAAAAAAATTAAATAAAACTAGCTTTTTGAATAAAAAAACCTAACACACTTAACTGTTTTCTGTGTTCTAGCTCTGACTTAATCAAGGAAAAATGAAGCTCTTGCCAGACTCATCTGTTGTGTTACCAAAACCCATCTTGACTTAGTTGGGACGCCATTTCTTTCTATTTTTTTTCCCTAACTATTCCCCAAACTGACCCAAACAGCCAATCCTTAATGAGCTGTGGTCAGGCCAGTCCTTAATGAGCAGTGCTGTGGTCACCCAAGGAATATTTTAGGAACTGCAGAAAATCCTTTTGCCTCCCAGAAACTCGGGGAGCGCACAAGGAGCAGCCTTCAGAGCCGCCAGTGTTCTTCACTCCAACCCATGCACAGAGAGAGGGTTTGGCATGAGAAAGGCCACCAAAACCGTGCGGCACGAAGTCCCAAAGGGTGGCAGTGGCTTACATGACCGCCCCCGTGCTCTTGCGGCGCACTTGGATCCCGAAGGGTTTGATCTGCACCGAGACGTCGTAGAGCCGCTCCTGGCTCGAGCTCGAGGGGGAGCTGGGCAGGTTCAGGGGCACAGGGACCTCGTACCGTGAGTTTTGGTAATCATAGATCTGTGAAGAAAAATCAGTTTATTTAAGCAAGCCAGTTGTTTCAAAATCTATATCAGATTCAGATTTCGAACACCTGCTGTGGTATTTTCTTTCGAATGCATGGTCTTGATCATTCACAGGATTTTGTTGGGAGGCAAAAGAATCCAAACCAACCAACGAACCAAACTCAAAGATTTGTTTTCTATCAGGAATGGCTCATCTAATTATCTACATGAATTTAAAGTATACACTTATATTCAGAATATAGGTGTATACACTTCATTGTGTATGCTTTGTACGTAGGTGTATAAACTTTGCAAGCGTGATAAATAATTTTCTAGTTCTTCTTTCACTCGACTTTTAGGATTCTTTTCCAGGTTTTCTGTATTTTGAAAGCTGATAGAAGTTAGTTTTTGATGTCTGACCACTTAGCTCAATATTGTTAAACACATGGCAATAAATTGCAGTCAAACAAAAGTGCGTGGACAATTTTAGAGTAGAAGTGCAATGGTGGATGTAAAAATAAACTGTAGAGTCATGAGAGCACATACAGATAAATTTACCTGCATATTAACAAAACACTTTCAGTTTCAAAGTTCCTGGTTGACATTACACATATACACTACTATTATACCTTTGATTCATGTAATTTCTTTGTAAAATTGAGTGCTAGGATGTTAGGACAAAAAAAATTCAAGCTAAGAGCAATAATAATTTCTTAGGAGGAGAGACATATTTACACAAGGCTGCTTCTGTCTGTGAAATATAAATTTGGCCATAAAAAGCCCTTTGAATTTCCATAAATAAAACATTTGAGGGATTCTGGGCCGGCTTTACCTTAAACTGCAGCATGTTGTTGAGATGATATTTCACCTCCAGGCGCAGGGTGCTGATTGGGGCAGTGTAAGCCTCGTTAGCCCTGACCTTGGAGTCATCCAGGTTGAGGGTGGCCACAATTCCAGTGTCGGAAAAATCAATTTTCTCTACCAGGTAAGGATTGCTGGAGCTGTAGTAGCAGGAAGGAATATCTGGATTTGATGTCTCCTGGTGCAAACAGAAAGGAGTTTCAGGTTAGCAAATCTGCTGGATTTTTTTATTGGGTGTTAGCATGGAATCCTTTTTTTAATCAGATCTGTGTCAAGTGTGGAACTGGGGGGGAAATTAATGGAATCCTGAATAAAGAAATAATACAGAATAGTCTCTATGCTGACTCAGGTGTAATGAAGCCATCCAGTGAAGGCTGCACAAATAGTTCAGTCAGGAAACTGACTCCTCGTGCAATTAAGGAGGATTTAATTTCCCCATCTCTGTGATCTTCAGATCAGTCCCTCAGCATGGTTTAATCTTGGCTTGTGGGAATTCCCAAACTTCGTCCCTTTTAATCCCATTTCTCTCCGGCCGCCTTCAAGGAGATGTGCCCAAAACCCATTTCATACTCAGGCAGCATCAGAGCAGACCTTTCACTGGCTTTATTCACACAAATTATCCTTAATATATCCAGTGAAAATTACATCCTACTCATCTGAGATCTCCTGACATTTGCAAATGTCCAAAATTACAAAAAATCCTTTTAGTAGTGCAACAAAACCAGAGCAGCTCATCAACTGCTTCAGCAGGTGCTGGTGCTGGAGCAGCCAGCACTGAATTTTGGATTTCATTCCTATACAAATGGCCCAAAAGGGGCATTTTAGATTTAGAAGAACAGGCAGTAATTTAGTTGGAGGCACCCTCTGAAGTTCAGCCCTGCCAGGCCACGTTGCTCCCACATGTTTATTAATAATTGATAATATTTATACATAAAACCGTGTGGTTAAGAACTTCATGTTGGAGATGAAGGTTTAGAAGTAGCTCCTTGATGCAGATATAAACAAGTTTACAAATGAATCAAGATTTTTTGTGGAATTCAAGGATTCCCTGTCAAACTGAGATCCAGAGGAATTAATTTGACTAAAATGTCCCTGGGTGACACAAAAGTGACAAAAAGGGGGTGAACCTTGCAGGCCATGGTGCCACCGAGGCAGAAGGGGTAGCTGAAGATGCTCTTCTGGTTTTTAATTAACTCTAATATTATTTCTGTTCATCTTTCAAAAAAATATTCATTTTTCCTCAACTCCTGATACAATGTGGTAGAATTTAAATGGTTGTCAGCTACTGAGGTAAATAAATTCCATCAGTTCAGTCCAGCTGAGGCCCATTTTACTGAAACCTGACAAATCTCCCAGAGCACTTTTGTTCTGTAACAACCACAAAGGAAATCCTTTTATTCTGGATTTTATTTCTTTTTTTTTTGTCTAATTAGTTTGGAGAAATAATGACTTACTTCCCAGGAACAGCCAAGCTGTTGACATTTTTCTAATGTTGCATTAGGGCCAGGATGACAATCAAATCTTTCATTGACATTCATCTTTAGAGTCCATTGGATTGTGTAAGATTTTCCCAGCTCAAGCTGAAGTCCTTTTATAACAGCAACCTTATAAATATGAAACAATAAACAGTTATTAAATGCTACATCCCATCCAGCTTTCCTTCAGTCAGAAGAGGTGCTGGTCCTTAAGTATAATATACTAAAAACTGAAAATGCACAAAATCCCATCCTGTAAGATTTGATACTGTCTCACTTTTACAAACACACTTAGCTGATATTTTTACAGATTTAATCTGAATAATTAAGACTCTAAAAATACGGAGTTAATGCCACAGCTTCATTGGAAGCAAACAGGAATAAATACATGAAATAAGCTGTCTGCTGCACTGTGAGCATAACTTAGATGAACTTCTATGCAGCAGAGTTGAATGCAATTGTACTTTTATGCTGTAATAAAATTCACATTGTATTTCATTGAAACAACATTGGCAGTGAGTACTGTCCTGTACAATATATAAAATAAAGTTGATGCAAGTTTAAATACGTTTACTTTCCATTTCCCTGTTATTGCTTTACCTTTGTTGCAGGATTATAGGAGATATCAGAGATATTATTCTGCACAGCATTGTTCTGAGACACATTAACTGATGCTATTTCCTGGGACAATCCCAATATCTTGATTTCCTCAAATTTCAGGTTGTTTGGATCAACATAATTGCTGTGTGTAGCAGTCATTTGTAGAACATTCTGAAAAATAATACAGTGGTCATATTCTTTTTAAAATCTGCCGAAAGTCCTCCCGATTTAACTTTTTTTTTTTTCTATTAATATTTTCACATTGTAGCATAAATAAACCAATATCTTTTTCCAAACACATTAATTGTTGCTCTGCTTGTTGTTATCACAATAAAGCTTTTATACCATGTATAAACCAATCTTCAGAATTGTGTTTCAGCTTTTTTTCCTTGCTTGGGAAGTAAAGAAAGGCTGGGGTGGGTCTGTGACAGGGCAGATAAACTCCAGACTCGCTGGGTTCCAACATCCAAAGGTTCTCACTTCTCTTGATATAAAAACACCACTTACATATAAAAAATACCACTTATATATAAAAAATACCACTAATATATAAAAATGCCACTAATATATAAAATACCACTTGCTATTCCGTGCCATTAGTTATTTTTCAGATGGAGAGAGCAAGCAGAGGAAATGCACCATGGCTGTGACACGTGTGTGGAACTTCCCCATTGCCCTCCCTGGGAACCCTGAGGTTAATTGTTAATTGTTAATTCAAACGTCATCACAGGCAAGCCATGAATTGGCTGCTGGGGTTTCAAACTCCAACAGCAACTGGGGTGTCTTATCTACAAACGATTCTTTGATTAGTTATGATTTAAAACATTGCTAATTTATGAGCTTCACTCATGTTCCTCTGCATTCTCTCATTTAGTTTATGTTCTTTCATCATGGCAAAGGAATGAATACCTTTACCCAAGATTAACGTTATTATTATTATTATCATTGTACAGATAATATGTTACATAATTATTACATAATATGCTCTTGGCAATCCTTGTTTGGTGATAGCTACTATCAATATTAGATAGAAACACTTTGGGGACTCCACCCTGACGTCCATGAACCCTGCAAAGGCACTTTCAGCCTAAAATAACACAATAAAACTTAATCCCAATGTAGTTTCTGAGGGTTCAGGCAAGGTGTGGGTCTCCCTCACTCTTTGGAGACATTCAGCTGTATTTTCACAGTATAAAAATATATATTTTTTACAGTGCCACTATTTTGAGAATCACACACACCATGCTTGTCCTTTTTGACACTGCTTTAAATGCCTCTTGTGCTTTAGAGTTCTCTTGTTCAGTGAATATTGCTGCTGAGTTTATCACTTGGAAGGAAATAGGAGTTATTTAGATATTTCTATTAAATGGGAGAAAAAAACACCACAGATTTCATCCCAGTTAAACGGGAGTATTTTGAACATGGTTCCTCTTGGCTTTGGCAAATGTTTTGTTTCCCAGCAAATCTTACAGGAGAATAAAGAGAGAAAAGAATGCTCTTAAAAGATCCTGGATAAAAATCAGAAATTAAAATCAAATACTTACGTTGGAAACTTTAAACTCATAGTAAATGTAGGCCTTATTGTCAATTGTGCCTAAAAGGTAAGGAAAGAGATTACAGTTGGAGTGCAGAAAAGAATAAAATTAAAGTAGGGCTGTGCCACTGCTAGAGACCAATAAACTTAATTATTAGGACTGCATTCAAAGCTGCACTAAGCAACTCAAATATTTGCTAATGTTTCTTTGAGGAACTGAAATGGCCCTTTTTCCTTTGGCCAGCCTCCCAGAAGGCCTAATTGTTTCCACAAAAATTCATTGAAAGCAGCTCTTCTAAAATGTAGTGGTTTTTTTTTTATTGTACCGTTATTTCTTCTTAGTTTGTCTTAAATACAAAAGTTTTGATCAAAACTAATCCTTTAATGTGATCTAAGTAAGGGTTCTTCATATAAAGATAATGGTGATGATGATAATAATAATAATAATGATAAATGCCATGGAACTATAACAGAGGAAATAACACATGACCAGGAAAAAGAAATACAAAATGTGGTCAAAGTCACTTTTTTTTTTTTTTCCCCCCTCCACATACGAAAAGACAAATCCTGCCATCACAAGCCAATTGCAAATGGTTCCCCCTGTAAAAGTGCAGCCTGTGAGTTTTGGGCAGGCCATAAAGTGATGGAATGTTTTATTGCTGTGCTGGGCAGCAGCAGGGAGGGCAGCTTTGTTATGGCTTTGTCACTCCAGGCCAGAGCAGCACGTGGGGCTGTGGCCCCCATGCACAGCAGCCACCCCAGGCCTGCTGGACTTATGGCAGCAATGATCAGCTGAATCACTGCTCTATTTCTGAAAAGCAGCCCCAGCTTCCACTAAATTCCAACAAGCAGAGGCCTGGGAGTTTTCCTGGGAGGTGCTATTGGTACAGGCCACTAGGGAAAGGAGATGTCCGAGTGGAATGTATAAAGTTTTCCAATATTGATGTTCAGACACCTCCCTGGGTGGGCAGTGGTTTGCCTAAATCCCATGGGTAAACCCCATCCTGTCACCTCTTGACAATCTAAAGATTTCTTCTGAAAACCAGAGGTTTGACCTTAGAGTAGAGATTTCTGGTTCTTTTTTCTTTACTTCTGCAGAATTAAGTCGTGACTTCAATCTTACATTAATAACAGTCACAGTTTTCTGCTTCAAAGTGATGAAAACCATTTGATTTATGAGCAAGTAGCAGCAGTGTGTTACAATATCTTCTCTTCCAGCAGGAACACTGAAATTTGAGCACATTAGGTCTTTGTTAACCGTATTTATTTCACTGTTGGTGGCTGCTCACCTGTGGATTCTCCATCATCCCAGAACAAATCCCCAGAAGCTTCATTGTTGATATCCAGGGCAATTATGAGTCCCATTGGATTCTTGCGGCTGTGGAAAGAGATTTATGTGTGTAACAAACACCTGAACATTCTTGGTGCACTCTGCACGTTCATGCAAGAGTGAAACACCCAACAGGGTCACAAATCCTTGGAGAATTGCCTTAATTAAGTTTAATCCTTGGTTTCCTTTCATTTTCATGCAAATGGATTAAAATACTCGGTGAATTTTAAAATTTCTATGCAAATAATTCATTGCTAAAGGTGTGGAAGTGAGGTTTGGATCACAGCTATTCCCACATTTCAAGGTGAAAATCCTAAATACAATGGGCTGCTGTTATTTGCAGCCTAGAAATCCTCAGCCCCATTATGGGGGAAAATAAATGTTAAAAGTGTTCTGTTTGGGATCCTACCTTGCCTCTGTGGTGGTGTTTGGTTTCTGAGTAGGGAAAATGTATCCTCCTCTCAGGTGCAGCCCCATTTTTTCTTCTGGGGTTGGTAAATCGTGCCACACTTTCTTCAGTTGCACTGGTTCACCCTGATGGACAGAGATTGAGAAGAGAGCAGGAATTTTGCATTATCCACTGCTGGGAATGTTTTCTTAAATCCTGAGTTTCATCAAATTGTTCCTTATAAAAAAGGCTTAAGTTATGTAAATATCTATGGGCTAATGGGGACATAAAATAATATATTTGCATATCATTCTGATTTAATGTCATAATCCGAGCCCTTTCTTGAGGTGTCAGTTCTTGTGCTTATCCCACTGACCTTCATCCCTTTTCTCCCAGATAACCCCAAAGTCCTTCCTTCAGGTCTCTGTCCCCAAAGCAGGGCTGACAATCCTATTTCATCACAATTCCATTTAGAAAATGATGTAATATCCCACAATATCCCTGCACTCCCTTACCGTGTCGTAGTCGTACCACTCTGCCTCAGGAAAGTACACACGAGTGGACTGCACACCCTAAAAGTGAATAAAGAAACAAGGTGCATATTTCAACTTAATCAGATAAACTCAATTTTCCAATAAAGCTGAAGTTCAGTGTGAGAGCAAAATCACTGCAATTCCTGCACTTTGCTGTTTCCTGGTGTTTAGGATGGTCCAGACAGGGGGAAGGGCAATCCAAGCAGATTTCTGAAAAGCTGCTGGGGTGTAGCTGAACTGCTGCTCTGCAAAGTGGCAGCTCATAGAAAGCCACCCAAAGCCACAGGGCTTCAAACCCAGTGAACCAGATCCTATCCACAGGTATCTCTCTATCTCCTTTATTTCCATTTATTTTGGGGCTGGCACCTTCCACATTCTCGCTTTCCCTTTCTGTCTTTAACAGATGTTTCATGTTTCTCCATGGCAAATGTGTTGCTGGCAGGAGAAATCATTATTTACAAGATTCTGCCACAGAATAAGCCACAACCTTTTTTGTTTTCTTGTTGTGCCACAGGGAAGCTGAAATGCAGCAAGAGGAGCTGACTCCAAAGAAAATTCAGAGAGGAATTCCAAAGGAAATTCAGAAATGATGTGAAGATGAGGTAAAGCAGAATATCAGACCAGATATCCCTGGCTCCATAGAAGACTGGAAAACAGGAGCAGGATTTAACTGCAGGATTTTCTGTTTCAGCAGGGATAAAAATGTGCTGTGGGCTCTCTCACTGGGAGCAATAATGAAGGAGAGGGAGCTGGTGACCCAACATGGCCCGTGGCCACCAGACAGATCCCAAACCAGCCAAACCTACCGGCTCAAGAACAGGGGAAATCAGCAGCCCAGCGCCCCACAGGAACTGCCTGTCGATGTCCCAGGTTATTTCATCAGAGTAGAACCTGAATAGAAGTGAAGGACAGAGCAGAAATTGAGTTTTTTTTGTGATTTATATCAGCAGCAACCCCAAGGTTTCAGGGTACTGATTGTTCACAGTCATGACTAAAGGATGCCATATAAAAATCACCTCCTGATTAGGCCAAGATGGGGTTTCACCAATTGGGAAGTCACCTACGGATACCCCAATGTGCATTTTCACAGGATAGAGGTTTAGAAAGTCCCCTAGCAGTATGAAATGAGTCAGATTTCCCTACTGATTATAAACTGCCAGACTCACTCGTGGAGCAGGGGCCTGGTGACCGTGTCCCCCCGGGTGTGAGCTTTGTAGAGCAGCGTGTACAGGTAGGGCAGCAGAGTGTAGCGGATGTTCAGGTAGTGCTTGGAGCTGTTCACCAGCGAGGAGTTGGAGCCAAACACAGCTGGATCTTGATGCTGCAAACAAATATCCACTGGTTTTATTGCCAGGTTTTCAGAAACACTTTGCCAAAGGTGTGAAAAGCTGTTTCAGAGGGGCTGGGGTGTGACCGTGGTCACAAGGGTTTTCAGGATGAGAGAGAAGAGAATGTTGACTTCATGATCAGAAGGCTTGATTTATTATTTTATGATATATATATATATATATTACCTTATAACTATACTAAAAAGAAATAGAAAAGAAAAGACTTCTTCAGAAGCTAGCTAAGAATAGAATAGAATAGAAAGAATGTTGACAAAGATTTGTGTCTCGGCAGACAGCAAGAGCAGCTTTGCCATGAGTAGTCAGTAAATCTAAACATCTACAAGAGATTAATCACAGATCTACCTGTTGCATTCCACAGCAGCAGATAACCATTTTTTACATTTGTTGCTGAAACTTTTCAGCTCCAGCAGGAAAAATCCTAAGAAAGGATTTTAAGGAAAAGATGTCTGCGACACTGGGGTTCCGTGGGGCAGCTCTGCACTGGGGCTGTGACCAGGTGTCCTGTCCCTCCTTGTCCATCAGGGTTATTCCAGGATTCATCCTGGCACCCATGTTCATGCCGAGGAGCTCCCAGGGCTCAGCCTGGTGGCTCACACAGACCTCAATGTTCCTTGGTGGTAGGAGCAACAAATATTCATAAAACTGTTGCCAAACAGCTGCATTCTCAATTAACCCTTATGGAACCCAGCCTCTCCCATCTATAATTTCATAAAGACAGCTTCAGGTTCTTTTTTCAAGATGGTCAGTGAGAGTGAGGATTAGAAGTGGTATTAAAGGAAATGTGGTCGTGCAACACAAAGCAGTTTTGAACAGAAAGCACAACTTACTATGACGAGTTCACCATTGTGGTTCCTGGAAAATGGGTAAAATGCTCCCAGTTGCATCCATCGTCTGCAAAGCTCTTCTGTGGTGTCTTCAAAGAAACCACAAATATCTGCTCCAACCTTAAAAAAAAAAATTAAAAAATCAGAATATGTTGGATGTACAGGGCACCTCAAAAGGTACAACGTATTTGTAACCTTCCTCTCCCAAATCCAGCTGTGCCAAAAATCAAAAAAATTAAACTGACTATCACTCACTAACACTGCCCATCATTCTGCTTCTTCCAAATTTTACCTTCCTATTTGGTGATCATATGCACGGGAAAAAAAGCTTCAAAGCCAAATTTAAATCACAAAAAGGATTCTGGTTATTTCCCTTCTAAGTGGATGTCTCTAATTTGAAATTATAAGAAAACCAGGAATTGTTTCACATCCCTTACTGGTGTTTAAAAATTACTAAAGCAAGAGGTAGATTGGGATATATAAGATAATAAGTGTGTTACCCACTTTTATGTCACCACAACCACAAAAATCAAACAGCCTAAATCAAAAACTGATGATTGAAAAGAAATGTTCAAAGGAGATTCCTAAAAAAGGGTTGATTTTGACGTGCCAGTCTAAGCGGTTATTTCGAGAGTGCTTGGTTAGGTGATCTGTTCTCTGATTCGAAAGGATGGCAGGAACTGATGTCCTACATAGGGAATTCCAAAGAGGTTGAACTCCAGCATTCCAGGGATTGACCATCTCAGCTGGTCCCACGTGGCCGCATTGTCCCCCAGCCAGTGTCCCCCGAACTTCCCTGACCCTGCAAAAGTGGACCTCGAGATGAGGAAGCTTCTGTTTCCTGGGAACAATGTGTCGAGGGCCCTGGAAAGGAATGAGGCTGGAATCACACAGAGGAAAACACAGCTCAAATATCGAAAATTCTGAACAAGGCACATTCACACCGATTCGCACTGATCATTCATCCCAAGGATGGGGGTCCCTTTGCAGGTGTGTTTTAGCAAGGTTCAAGAGATTAATCTGAAATAATCTCTTTACACAGCTCTGGCAGCCAATTTGTGGCTTTTCCTACCAGTTCCAGGCTGTGGATTTTGCCTTGGCTAAACTGGCTCGGAGGTAACACAGAATTTTCCAGGGATCTCGTTCCTTTAGCAGCCACATCTCGTGGTGCTTTTGAAAACACAGGTCAGGGACTGTTCTGAAACCCCCCTGCAGGATTTTAGCATGCATTCCTTACTTCCTAGTGGACAGGGTCATGGAATATCCATAAAGATTGTGGATATCATATTGCTTGCCCCAGCTCTGCACTGCATCCAGGCAAAGTGTCTTGGCGTACATGAGTCTGTCGAGGATCTCTTGAAGGAAGGAATACAAACAGCACTGATAAGGTACATTTTTATTATTAATATTTCCAATCTTTAATGCACATTTATGATATGCAAGCCCCTTTTTTCTCTTTATTCTTTGACTCAGGCAGTTTAATTACTCCAAAACCAAAATGCTGCTCCTGGCTGTTGGTTTGCTCTGTGATATTTCCACTCCTGAGCTTTGCACCCATCCAGGGAACTGGGAGTTGTGCTCTAAATTCCTGAATCACCATCTGACAGCACACTGGCAAAGGTTACTTAAATCTACTATTAATTCAAACTATGAACTCCATTTTAGTTCTGCAAATATCTGAAAAACCACTGACAGTGCAAAAGGATCATTGCATTATCAGATGTAATTAAGGCAATGACAATATCCAGTATTTATTTGATGAGATAAAAGAGGCAGCTCTATAAACCACACCTGAAGTATACAAATAGAAGCACATAAATACTGTTTTCTGTCAGTAGGAATGTCCAAACCCCACCCATAAGAACCACACTAAAATCATGTTGTAACCTTGAAGGCAAATTAATATTTTATTTCATATTTTATTATTCTGATTAAAGTAGGTGGACTTACTGGGAGTGTAAGGAGGGTAGTTTAACTTATTGTCTGCACAACCTTTGTTTGAGCCTGCAACAAAGCTGCACACTTCATTCATGTCCTGGAAAGGGAAGATGCAAGATGTAATAAAGTTGCCTTAAGTACATTTCCCTAAAAAAGTCTTCCACTCTATTCTGTCATCCTTTAAGGAACCACTAGTAGCTATTCTTCCATGTCTCCTTTCTGATTGCAAAAATGCCTTTCAATCCAATAAAAATTAAATGTAATAAACATCTGCTATCACCTATATTTTAAAAATAAAAAAAATTAAAATCTTGAATTACTCACAATCCATATTCCGTCATAGGGCACCATGTCATAGAACAGTTTGCACTCATTCACCCACCAGTCCGTGCCCTCAGCACTGGTGTAGTCTGGGAACACAGTTTCCCCTGGCCACACCTGGAATATTCAAAGGAAAATAATTAATAAAACCTCGAATTAGATTAAAAAATCCTGTCATAGGATCACAGACCTGCTCAGGTTGGATGGGAGGTTGAAGAGCACAAAGAGTATGAATTTCTTAACTTTGAATTTTTCAATTGCTTTTCTTGTGAGTCAACAATACACAGCCGAGAAAATTCTCAATAGAAGTTAAGTTTATAAATTAAAAGGATAATGTGGGATCTGACTCTTCAATTGCTACTGGAAATAAATAGGAGCTTGTTGATGAAATGTCCCTTGAGGCTTCAAACTACCCTTTGATGTAAAAAAGAAAGTTAATTAAAAACAAATAGGGTTAATGTGAGCAAATTAACAATTGTAATTGCTATTTTAGTTCTATTTCTCTTTAAAAAACTAAAATGAAAAAAAAAATTTTGATGTAAAATCCATGAAAAATACTTTTAAATGTAAACAATTGGGAAAAAAAGCTAAGAAAGGTTGAGAATTATCATAGCCTACAAGAGACCTTACAAACTTTGCTCTCACTGAGAGACAAATCCCCTGAGCTAAAGTAAATCACAACAGTGACAACAGATGAAATTCAAGTGTGTAAAAGCACAATTACCTCCCCAACCAGCACTTTTCCATCTGAGTGATTGACCCAGACATTCCTGTCCGATCCCCTGACGTAGCTTCCATAGGGACTTCCATCAATCATTTTTTGGGTGCTAATAGCAGGATCCTAAAGAAATTAGAAAACCACAAAGAGAAGAAGAAATCAGGATATTCCATCCATTATTACTGGCTGTAAACAAAGTAATTGCATAGAGTAAGTAAAGAATAATAATAATAATAATAAATAACTGTAATGGGAGTGTTCAAAAAGGAAAAAAGGAGTAAATAAGTGCTTACCAATATGATGACATATTTTTGTCCATGGGCATGCAAATAAGATGCAAATTGAGGGAGGTCTTTGAATTTCTCTTTGTCATAAGTAAAATCTTTCCTGTTCTCCATGTAATCAATATCAATGATTTGGATATCCTGAAAGAGAAGGGACTTCAGCTTTTCCATGAGAAGTGATAGGTAAGGATTTTTATTATTTTTCTTCCCAAATATTAGCTGAATATTAGGCTATTTTTATTCTATTGAAGACATGAGGTTCACGTCCCCTAAAGTCTAATTTTAAAAGTTAATTGTACTTTGCTTTTGACTGTCAATTAAGAATAATATACGGTTCCATAACTATCCACAGGAAAATAAAAAATGTTTCAAGAGAAAAAAAACTGGATAGAGTTGGAAAAAATAAAAGAAAAATTATTACAAGAAAGTGTTTGAATAAATCTAAGTGCAGTTAGATGGGATGAGACAATTCAATGTTCCGCCCCTCATCCAACGTTCTGATAATGGGTCTAACATCAAAATGAACAAAAACCTTTGGCACCGCAGGTTTCCTAACCCAAGCTCATGGAAGACGAGCCGGTTGTGGGATCCCAGAGCGCTCCCCAGCCCCATACTCACGTGGGGCAGTCCCACAGCTCTGTTCCTCTCCACGACCTCCTTCACCTCGTCCAGGGACGCGTACCCATAGCGGCAGAGCTGGAATCCCAGGTTCCAGTAGGCGGGCAGGGCTGGCAGTCCCACAAGCTGGGAGGGGAAAACACAAACCCCACGTGCTGCTGGACACCCCGGGTCACCTCATTCCCCTTCCCTGCTCCCAGTGATGCCTCAGGATTTGAGCTTTTCTATTTCCATCTCTCTGTAGCCCTGCAGTTCTTTAGTGTGTAACTCTGAGCTCCACACCCAGTGCCAGCTGCTGCTCTCCCATTTTGGGCAGACACAACAATTCCTCTCCAGGCCTGGCAATCAAGGACACCTCACTGCCTCAGGGCCCAGAGATGGGAACAAAAGTGAGTTGGGGCAGCAAACTGGGGCTCAGTGCCTTCATTACCTGAAGCTGGAATTGGGGGATGAACCCCCAAAGTGCAAATGGCCCAAAGTGATAAAAGTGTGAAACCCGCGAGCCGTGGGGCAGTTTGGGTGTAGGCCCTGGGGGGCTTGGTCTGCCCTGGGTGAACCTGAAGGGCTTCAATCGATAGAACTGCTTTTTATTCCTTTAACTCTGCCTGCCCTCTGGTTTTAGGTAGCCCCACTAAGGCATCACCACATTTCCCAAATTTACTCCAATAGCCCACTCCTAAACACAATATTTTTTCCCTATTATTTATTTATTTTAGTAAATACTGGTATTTTGGGACAATGACCATTCTTTAAAGCGTCACTGGAACCACGGAAGATCTCGAGACGTGCAAAAGACACTCAGTGATATCTTGTGATCATAAGATCCAGACATCCTGTAAACACACTCTCTATCCCATAATATTGCCATATGAACAGGAATTTTTCCTCATGACAAGAGCAAGAAAACATAAATTATTCTAGAGACCATCTCCAGCCCTAAAAGCCACGGTGTAAATTACAGATTTATGAATTTTGGAGCTCTTGGACCTGGAAAATGGTCTCCTCTCCAGCACCCAGACAAAAAGAATGTGATAAAATAAACCCCAAGAACTTTGAAAAAAACTGCCCAATGCATAATCTGTAGGTAAAGGTACCTGCAGGTACTCCTGGACTACTTGCTCTGGAGTGTTCCCCACGAAGATGTAGAAATCCAGGATGCCTCCAATGGTTCTGTAGGTCACTGCTGGAGCAGGCTGCACCACAAACTCTGCCAGGCAAGAGGGCACAAAAACAGTTCTGAAGGACAGGAATTCTAAAGTAATTTTCTAATTGATGATTAGAGAGAATTTACTGAAGTAAAAACCACAGAATGCCTATGGAACCCTAAACCATTAATTGAACTTGCAAAGAAGGGGAAATCAGACAACTCTTTATGTGTCCCTATTTCCATTCCTTTACATCCTCCAGAGAAGAGCATCAGAAGAAATCCAATGGTTCAACCTTTTATCTTGAATTTTTAGTACAGCTTTCCAGCCCAAAGATGTGCAGAGCGCAGTACACATAAATACAAATACACTTATCTGAAGGGATTAAAGGACATTTACTTCCAGGTGTTGTTCACTCTTATTCCAGTGCAGATCTGTACAGCCTTTGGATAAATTCCTGACCCTCAGATTTCCATCAAAATCCTCCAGTTAACTGGGAGCTACTCACTGCTTGTGTTTGAAATATTATTAGACACAGGGTAATGACTGCCCTCAGATATTGGGGGTGTTTTTATGAAGGGACACTTACATCAGCTCAGTTTTATTGCAATAATTTCAAAAGGAACTCAAGTGCACTGCTGAGAGCCCCAGAGAAATGTTCCTTACCCATGGCATTGCTGTTCATCAGGAAAACACCAAAGGAGGCTCCAGTGTTGTCTTCCAAACACAGGAAGAAAGTATGGGCTCCATACAAGTTATCCACTGTCTAAAATAGAGGGAACAGGCAAGGTGATCAACATCTAATAACAGGATTTGCTCCGGAATATTCCAAAATATGTCTGTCACAGGTAGAACTCAAAACGTCTCAAAATGGAGTAAACAGCAGAAATTTAAATCCTGAAACATTCCTGTTTTATATGTTCTGGTTTTCCTGGTGTTATTCTCCTTTATTTTCCATTAAAACAAGAATTTACCCAATAAATAGATAACAGATCTGATGGATCTCCCGGAAGGCTGGCAGATATTGCAGCTCTATTTCTGGGGAATAAATGTGCTCATCAAGAACTTGAGAGGTGCTTCCCTTTCACCACAGATTAGGTTTTACATCCAATCTATATTTCTATTCATCCTACAAGGCAATAATTTTGATGCCTAATCTATGGAAATAGGAGAGTGCCTCGCTGCTTTTTCATTTCCTTTCTAATTCTTTTTTTATTTCTGCTGTTATTATTAGCAACATAACCCCTGAGAGATGCTAACAATTGTTGCAGTAGTTGTGTTTTTTCTCCTGAAAAAGCAAATTCAGTTCAAATGAACAAGAAACAGAGCCTGAGCAATTTGAAACTAGACCAACTTGGTGCTGTTCAGTGTCATTTTAGCTTAATGAGTCTGCACTCAGTGGAGCCATTCAGTCAAGAAATATCTTCAATCCAGAGCAAAGAGTGAGGAGGAACCTCAAGGCAATGGGTACAAATTCCAGATTATTAATTAACTACATGCAGCCCTCTCACCCTCAGGTTTCAGTCCATTTATCTCCCATTGCAGGAGAACAAAAGTTCTCTTTCAAAGCAAGGAGTTACTTTATGAAGCTGAGGCAATGGTGAAAAAAATCTTACAATTACCACAAAATGGGTGTCACCAAAATTGCTTCATAAAGGGAGAGCCAGAAAATGATAGCAACAAATAACAGCTGACAGACATATTTTATCTTGGAAAGAAGCAGCTGTTAAGGAGAATTTTTCCATAATTTGAGCTCCAAGGATGTTGCTGAGGCAGCCTGTCCATCGGAACTGAGCCCTGCCCTCAGCAAAGCCTGTTGTTATTTACTAGTATGTTATTTATTCTGATTATCAGTAGAAGCTGAAGAATCATCTATTAAGGTTTATCCTCTGGTTTTCCACTGCACAGCAACATAAAAGCCAGGGAACACCCATCACTACCATGGAGCTGTTAGCAACAACACAGTGCCTGAAAAACCTTCATGGAAAACTCCACAGGCCGAAGTGCTTCAGTGGGCTGAGTTTAGTACTACTGAGTTATATTCAAATATAAATTATGTTAGAACAAGAAACAGAAGGAGAACAAGCTTGTTACCCAGGTGTGTGAAAGTGCAAATATCTCCTCTTTTGACCTGAGCTCCTTCCTGTTTTCAAATAACAGTAAATTAATAAAATGAAACATTTGTGCCAAATGTTTAGGCAGATATGATGTCTATCAAAAACAATATCTTGGGCTGAATTAAATGGATGAACATCCTGACCTTGTCTCAAATTCAATCCTTCAAGACAGCACTGCTATGCAACCCCTCTGTTTTATGGCAACAGTCTCTAGTAAATCCATAAGAAATGCTGGAATTTTCACCAAAGAAGGATACTGATAAAGTAGCAAGGAAGTTTTATTTCTCACACCAATTCTATTGTTTCAGTAACTTCTGTCAAACCCAAGACTAACTGAATCCTTCTTTTTGTCCTTTCCTTCAGGTGTTTTCTTCTAAATCATAATAATCCATTGTCACAGACGTGTTTTATGAAAAATCCTTTCCTTAGGATTTTTCCTCCTGAGAAGCTGGGAGGCCTCAGGAACAAAATGTAAACATTGGTTATCTGCTGCTGTGGAATGCAACAGGTGCATCTGTGATTGGTCTCATGGGGTTGTTTCTAATTAATGGCCAATCACAGTCAGCTGGCTCAGACAGAGAGCCAAGACACAAACCTTTGTTGTCATTCTTTCCTATTCTATTCTTAGCCAGCCTTCTGAGGAAACCTTTTCTTCTATTCTTTTAGTATAGTTTTAATGTAATATATATAATAAAATAATAAATCAAGCCTTCCTAAACATGGAGTTAGATCCTCACCTCTTCCCTCATCCTGGGACCCCTGTGAACACCATCACAATCCATAACAATTTATTCTCATCCAAACACAGAATCAACTTTCGACCCGCAACAATTAATTTCAGTCGGGTGGATTCACGAATGTGCTCCCAGCCAGGTTTGGGTGGCAGAACTGAAAAGACTGAGGGGAAAGAAGCCCAGACTCACAGCAGCTGGGGGAGTGTCCCTGCTGAAGAGGGGCCAGGTTCTCCAGTTGACATCGTGCCGGTACTGCTTGTGCACGTGCTCCCCAATGCCGTAGATGTTGCTGCTGGGCAGCCTGATGGAGAGCTGCAGGAACTGGTCAGCGTACTGCAGGGGCCCAATGGTGGTGTCAAACCTGGCGGAAGAGTGCAAAAAACAATGAGGAAAAAAGAAAGGGTTTTACCAACGGTTGTTGCAAGGAATGTTTCTGGTCATTTCAGCTGGAGACGGGTGGCACAGTCAGGTCTCCACACAGATCTTTCAGGTTTTCTTCCAGCTGCTGCTGGAATCAGAACTCTCTTTTGGGGTCACAAAAGATGGTGGAGGGTCACAGACTTTATCAGAATAATCAAGATTTTGGCAGTGAATTGTCATGACATATTCTCCTTCTATAAAAAGGCCTCTCTGTTTAAGAGATGGGGAAAATCAGTGCAAACCTCGTGCAAAGAAATTTATCAAGGATTTATCTCTGCCCTTATCCCATGGTAGCAACAGCTTCCTTTGAGAGCCTCAAACTCAGAGTCCAACATTGATTTGTCATTTTTTTCTTTAGACATTTTTTCACATGTCGTTTTTTCTTTAGACACCCAAATGCAAACACTTGGATGAAATTAAACAAAGGCCTAAGGAAATTTAGACAATATTCCAGAGAATTGTTTCAGTGTGGTCCCTCAGGTGTCTCATCCCCCTCCCTGTACCTGTTTAATCAGTCAGGCACTGCTGACTGCCAAGTCCATCTTCTGTGCCCTCTCTAATTGCAAATCAATCATTACAGAGGATTCCAAGCAAGAAAACAATACTAATAAGAGCAAAAAGCAACCCTTAATTAATGAAACTCGAAGCCTTGGTGGCCCAGCTCTGTGACAGGTAATCATTCCTGGCTGATTTAATTAACACCTTCATCTGGCACTTCCCTGCTCTCAGGGCACTTGGACACCTCTGGGTTGGTGGCTTTGGCTTCATTCATTTATTTTTAGAACATGAATGGGATGAGACAATCCAACGTTCAAGTTCATTCAATATTTTACACACAGCCTTGCACAACCAGCTGTCCTTGGATAACACAGGTGTAAAGGGCAGCCTGATTTTGGCGGTGATACAAAGGGCAGCCTGATTTTGGCAGTGATACAAAGGGCAGCCTGATTTTGGTGATTCAGGGCCTCAGCACAAGTGTAGTAAAGAAGATAAAAGGTAAAAGAAGGTTAAAAAAAGGTTAAAAGGTAAAGAAGATAAAAGGCAATCAGGAAAAAAAAAACCACATGGTTTGAAGAACTGGCAGAGTCCCACAGGCAATAAAATTTCCCCATATTGAGATTTCCCCTGCACTGGGGCAACGTGATCAGAGAGCCACACCTGAAACCCTTCAGACAGAGCTTCCCACCTCAGACTTTGCTCCCAAAGTCATCCCAAGAGCCCTCGAGGCACATCCAGCAGCCAAGAAGAGGGAAGAAGTTGAGTCTGTGTCCACGAGGACTCCTCCCAGGTGGCACCTGGTGTGGCTCTCAGGGAGCCCCAGTGACAGCTGTGTCACCAAGGAAGGCCACCAGGACTTACAGCACTTTGCCATTGCTGGCTCTGGTCACCACGAGGCCGAAGGGGTTCTGCTTCAGCTCCACCTTGTAGCTGGGGTTGGAGGCCTTGGATCCCTGGAAGGGCTTCACGTGCTCGTGAGGGACCTCGAACCTTTTAGCACTGGGGTCAGTGATCTGCACACATTGACACAACACAAGGGTTGGGCCTTGACAGAATTAATCCCCAATACAGATATTTTCCAGCATTATCCACAGTTCTGACTCAGGGTATTTCCATCCAGTTCTGACTCAGGGTATTTCCACCCTTATCCCAATCTCCTCCTCTGCTTTTATTATTATCCACTTTAATTTTCAGCCATTTTCTTCAGAATATTTGTCTCTGTGTTTCCCTGGCGCATCAGGAACCCACCACAGGAAAAGTTTCCCCCAGAAGGTTCTCAACCCCACATCCATGGCACAGAGCTTGAGCTCTCCATGGAAAACACAAACCATTGGAAAAGCTAATATTGTCTGTCAAAATGATTGAGAGATGTGATTGGGCCATCAACAAAAAGTGTAAGTGTAAAAGCAAATACATTTATCCCCCCAAATCTTCCTGTGATGAGGACAAATGGTGGATAATAGGAAAGCTGAGCTTTCCAGAGGTCTGGGTGATTTTTCATGCAGAATTCCCAGTGCGCCAAGTCCCCGTTAGCCTGAGGCATTGCAACAGCAGGGAGGACAATGAAAGAACTCCACTGGAAACCTTGAGAGTGCTCCAGAGGCACCAATCCTACACTCCCTGCACAGGCAGCCCCACATCTTGCAGAGCAAACAGGCCGTGGGGCAGCAGAGGACAAAGCTGACCTTGAAGTGGAAGCGGTTGTTTGTCTGATACTCCGCCGTGAGCAGCACGGTCTGGATGTCATCCCCAAAGAGGGAAGGGGATGGCAGCCTGTCCAACGTGGCCTCAAACCCTTGGGAGACAAACAGAGGGGTGTGGCAGAACCCAGGAAATTCCTCTGACTGCCCTGGAGGGCTCAGAGACCTTGGCACAGAGCCCAAGGACCCTGTGCCTTTGATTTAGCCCTTGGAAAAAAACAATTACCAACCTTTATATGAAGAATTACAAGTCAAGAAAGTTTAAGTAGAATGATAGTTTGTCACGGGGTGAAAAACAGGTTTTTGAGGGTTTTAGAATGGGGGCTCGGGGTCCCAAGAGGAAGAAATTTGGGCGTGCCTTGTCCTTTTTCCTTCTTCTTCCTAGCCTCCATCTTCTGGGTGATGGTGGCACTTTTTGGCTTCTACTCTAAACCAAAAGCACTTCTACTTTTGGTTTAGAGTAGAAGCTCACTGTCTAACATAGGTGATGGGTATTGGGAAGTTATTGTAAATAGTGTAGATGTAGTTTTTAGTATAAAAAGGTAACACCAGTGTGCCTCAACCCCACCTGCCAGACAGACCCTGGCGGGTCAGAGAAAGAATGTAATCAATATGAAACAATAAACAACCTTGAGAACCAGAACAGAAGAATTGCGACTCCTTCTTCGACTGCTGGGCTGGGAAAAGAGGCTGGTACGGATCTCAGAGTCACCGTGACCAGCGGAAACCCCGAGATGGGGGAGCTGGGGCCCAGCCCAGAGCTCACCTGCCTGCGTGGACCTCTCGGAGCCGCGCACTTTGTAGCCGTGGTTGGGCGAGAAGTAGCACCAGGGCACGTTGGCGTCGCTCTGGGGGCTCCAGCAGCAGCCACGGCGGGAGCAGGTGCTCTGAGCAAGGACAGCAGGGCACAGATCAGCGGGGTTACACAAACATTCCCACACCAAACCAGTCCAGCGCACATTTCACCCCAAACACCAGAAACCTTCAGGATTTCTGCACTCGGGTCAAGCCCTGCTTTGAAAAAAACCCCATGGAGTGAACTCAGTGGTGGCACAAAAAACACTAAAAAGGTTTTTTATGGATTCAGAGAAAACTTGCCTATTGGAGATGCAGGCTTTCCTAAGACTAAGACAAGATCCACAGGTAAAATAAATATTTTAAAATAATTATTGAATAATTTAAATATTGTAAAAGAATAATTGAATAATTTTAAATATTTTAAAAGAATTATTGAATAATTTTAAATATTTTAAAATAATTATTCAATTATTGTTCAATAATGATTGATTATATTATTCAATAATATATTGATATAGTATTGAATTATTATTCAATACTTAATGAATTATTATATTATTCTATTATTGAATCATATATTATATTAATTATAATATATTGATTATAATATATCACATTATAATATAATATATAATATAATATAGAATTATTGATTATGTTCAATAATCTACATCTCTCTGCTGTGACAGATACAGCAGAGTCTGACCAAAAGTCACACACTGGAGAGGGGTTGAAATTTATCATGGGATTAACATGTAATAAACATCTAAAAATGCATAATTAAACACCGTGTCTAATATCTACATTTTAATGTAATTTTCCAGTACCAGACTGCTTCTTCATAACCTCAAATTGAGATAAATATTTTTTTTAAATAAACCTATTTTTTCAAGCCTCTGTCTCAGTGCAGTGGCACCATGCTTTACACACCCATTCACCAGAAAGCTGGAATTCCTTTGCTCTGCTGTTAGAAATGAACTTGTTCATGTGCTCTGGGTGTGAGGTTTATGTTTGGAGATAAGACTGGGGCAATGAATCACAAAGTTTCCACCCATTTTCTCTCCTCAAACCCCCATTCATTACTTAGGGCAAAGAACAGTGGCAAAACAACTTTCACTGAGGGCAAAGGGTGATTCCATCAGTGACCTCAGGTACCCTGCTCCAAAAGGGACACCTTCCAAACCTCACTTTCAGCTCTCCACTACCAAAAGCTCTTTCTGCCTTCATCTGAATGTGCAAAAATGCTTTTGGTGTTTGTAATAAATATATAAAATATTCTGCAGCTTGAAATAGGTGGACATGAGCCCAAACCTGCACTGCTGCTGTCCTTGCTTTGGGGTTGGAGAGCCCAGACTGCTCAGTGCAGGTTAAATTACTTTCAGAGGCTCTGGGCAGATAAAAGATAAGGCAGCTCCAGCCCAGCAATCAGGAGGAAGCACTGAGGGAGCTCGCAAAGCCACTGCCTTGGGAAGTCCCAGGGCATTTATTTGGTAGTGGTTTTACAGAGCACAGAAATCACTCAAAACCACCCAAAATAAACCCCAGATTCACCAAAGAGGTGAATGTTTTTCCTATCTGTCATAGAATCATCCCATCAGAAAACATTTTCTGCCATTTCCATCAGGTTCCAAGCCAAAATTAAGGGTTGGAGGAGAGCTGTAGGGGCTCATTTCCCCCTTTGACACACAAAGCCTTTGTAAGGCTGTGAAAAACCCAGGCTCACTTCCCACCTGCCCAGATGCCAGCTGAGAGCTCCCCATTTCCCATTTATAAACCAGGGTAAAGGAGAGGAAGCACAGCCCCCCAAGACTGCGGAGATCTCAGCTTTATCCCCTCACTTCATTTCCTTCATATATGGGGGAATATCCTGAATATAAGAACAGATTCACTACTCCCATCCTCTTCTCAGACCATCCCATAAAAAGCAGAATAAACTGATTTTCCTAAAACCTGGCACTTCAAGGATCCACATTCCCAGCTTCCTAAGCACCTTTTTCTTTTCCCCAGCAATTTCTCCTGAATTCTCCTCAACTATTTTCAGCAGCTCCTTCACAGCCCAGTGACATTTTTCCAGCTCGACCTTATCCTGGCAGATCCCTATTTTTGTGGCATGTTGAGCTTTATTTCTGCACAAGGAAGTGAACACAGGAGCTGTGCCTGGCACAGGGGAAGGAGCAGAGTTCACCAGAGACACGGGGGAGCCTGTTGTAAAAGCAATCATCTGCTATAAATAACGCTGTGATCCCAGCCTGGGGGCTGTAAAAGCAGCACAATAGATACCAGCACCCGAAGCTCCATTAGGAATTACCCTGGATACAAGGAAGCTGTGTGCACTGGGGTACAGCATGGGCTGAGCACCAAGGGCTCCAAGAGGAGCCTGGCCACGTGCTGGGCCTCGATGTGCATCCACACAGGCCTCCTCCAGCAGGGCATTTTGGGGAGAAAAGCACAGAAACCAAGCCCAAAGCAGCAATTCCCCCTTCCCTGACCTTTCAGAGGTGTCAGCCTGGCCTACTCCAGCTCTGCTCAGTGGAATTCTTGTTTTACTGCTGTGTTCTGCTTATCTGAGCAGACCTCCAGGCAATTTTCCACAGCAGTGAATAGATCCTGAATATCTTCCTTCTTCCAGCAGCTCTATCTTCACCAACCACATCATCAAATAAAAAAAATCTATTTATTTTCTTTTGTTATTTTCTTCCTTTCTTTCTCTTTTATGCATTTCTTCCTTCCTTATCCTTCCTGCCTCTCCTCTTCTCTTCATTTCTTTCTGCCTTCCTCTTGTCTTCATTTCTTCCTGCCTTCCTCTTTTTTCTCCTCTCTCCATCTCCTCTCTATTTCCTCCTTCTTTTCATTTTCTTTCTTTCTTTCTCCTATTTACTTCTCATTTCTGCAATCCCACTCATTTTCTGGCTCCACCCTGGACATCCTCAGTGGCCAAGGCACTCAAGGCAGACACCAATCCTTGCAGATCAGCTCAGCCAAGCCATTTTCCCCAGCTGCTGTTTACTCTGAAAACCACAAACACAAACCACAACCACAAACCGCTGCAGCAGAGTGATGCAGGGCCTGCAGTTTCACAGATTCCTGCATTAGAGGAACCAAATCACAACCAGGGCAAAATGTGCCCAGGAGTGAATGGAATCACTGGGATGGGATTCTGGCTTTCCCCATGGACTAAACGTGATATTTAACCCTGTCAAATCTGCTGCCTGCTCCTCACTAATATTCAGAAATCATTTATTTTACCTCTAAATTCCATATCAGGCACCCTCAGCGTTGCAATCTGCATCTACTTTTCTGCTGGGAGCTGTGATTTGGTGGTTTTTAATTCTCTCCCAGCCCCAGCCTTGCAGCTGCAAGCAGAGCAGAGCAGCACTGCTGCCCTCCCTGCTCGTGGGGTGACCGGTTCAGAGGCATTAATTACAGATTTAAATGATGTGCATGGCTTCTCCTGCAGGGCTCTGCCTCTTCCTGGGGCAGGGAAGGAGCCTGAAGAGGCGAGGAACAGGCTGGGATTTGAACCTTTCCTAACCCATCCCCTGCAGGACTTTATTGAGCTACAAATCATAACAAAACCCATGGCAGGAGAGGCTTTAACAACAGCCAGCTCTGGAATTAGGTGGGGATTTCCTCCAGGTTCAAACAGCTGGGTAACAATTATTATACCTCTGTGAATGACAGAAGTAACCCACAGCACACTGGGGGTTTTTCTCTCCTAAGCTGCCCCTCCCCAGATCAAAGATAGATGCCAGGCATCCACCAGAAAACAAGACAATTCATAATAAATATGAAAATAATAATTATAATAAATAATTGATATTTATAATTTAATTATAATCAGTAAATAATAATTATAATAATAAAAATTATAATAATGATAGTCTTTCAGGAGTAACTATTACAAAAACCTTCTCAATGTGAAAGCACTGCAAAATAAAGGGCATCACAAAATCATGGAAGGGTTTGGGTTGGAAGGGACCTCAAAGCTCCTCTCATTCCAATTCCTCCCATGGGCAGGGAACCTTCCACCATCCCAGGCTGCTCCAAGGCTCATCCAGCCTGAGATTATGCTTTTCATGGGAATTTGAACTCCAAGATTCTTAAGCCAAAAGGTGTTTTCCATAGTCTGCTCTCTCAGACACCCCAACCAGGATGAGGTGAGAAATGAGAATTTGACTCCATGCTCACAGAAAGCTGATTTATTATATTATGATATATATTATATTAAAAGAAATGATCCAAAGTGGGTCTGAAAGGAAGCTCTGACCACACCTTGTAAAATGGCACATCCCAGTAAAGGCCATCACTTCTGAATTATTGTAAATGCTGCTTTTTGGTCATCACACCAAATGAAACCATTCAGAAAAAGCTGTTAAAAACCAAGGGTGACTCTTCTAACTGCTTGATGTCTGACCAATATTTTTGCCACCTCTGCCCAAACCAGAGAAATCAGACCTGCTATCAGTGGGCTGAAATCCTGCAAACACTGGGGAAATCACACATTTAAACAGGTTAAGGAAACACCAGAGTTATAGAGACAAATGACGTTTCTATAAATAAGCAGGAGGTTTTATGGGATAAAATCTCTTTTCTAGTATTTTCCAGAACGTTACCAACCTGTGTTGCAAGTTCATCTGGGATGCAGTCAATTCTCTGTGCTACTGGTGTGTCCTGACATTGTGGGAAAAAGTCTGCCAGGGAAATAAAGGAATGGGTTAACACTAGGAATAAAGGAATGGGTTAATACCAGGGAAATAAAGGAACGGGTTAATACCAGGGAAATAAAGCAACGGGTTAATACCAGGGAAATAAAGGAATGGGTTAATACCAGGAAATAAAGGAATGGGTTAATACCAGGGAAATAAAGGAATGGGTTAATACCAGGAAATAAAGGAATGGGTTAATACCAGGATCTCTAAACTGCAGGAATAACTTGATTCCCTCTAAACTCAGCTCCTGCTTCTGCTGCCTGCTTCCCTAACAATAACAGAAATCCAAATCACTATCAACCATGGCTTTTGTCATTCATTTTTATCTTTGGAAAATGGCACACAATTATTTCAGATATGAAAACTTCATCATCTTTGAGCACAGAGGTAATTTTGATAATTTTATTTTATTAGTCCACTTTTCAGTGACTCCTGTCAATGTGCTCTGCTCCACTGAAAATATGTGAAAAACTAAAAATGGGAAGAACTTTTCTTAAATTGGACTGTCCTGGTGCTCTTTCCCCTGAGTTTTCCAGAGGAGCTGGAATTGGAGCATCAGGGAAAATGATGCTACTGTAGATTAAAAAACTCCTTTAGATTTCAGGTTTGTAGGACTGAATTTAAGGTGGGCAGCTTTAACTGATTAAAGGGAGCACTGAAAGTTATTTTATGTATTTGGGAAATGTTTGGAGCAAGGACTGTGAAGTGCCCTGGGCTGAGATGGACACACAGCCCCAGATTTGCCTCCTTGCATCAGCTGCACTTGTGCTTTTTGCTCAAAAAAATTCCTATTCATGACAGAAACAAGAAAAATAACATGCAGATATTAGTCTGGATGGGCAGTTTTACTAAAACACAGAGTTGTTTGCCTTGTATAAGCAATAATTTTTATTTTTCTGCCATTTTCACCTCCAAGGTTTTTACTTCAGTCCCTGTGTGTGAATGGAATTACACAGAATGGGACTGGAAGTAAAGCAGGTGCTCTGCATCACAGCCCTGGAACACGAGGGTTTCCTGATTTATCAGTGCCTCAGCAAGAAACACCGGAGGATTTTAGGATTATTATATTCCGCACAATTTGTCCACTCCCACACAGGGATCAGGCAGAGATTTTTTTTTCAGAATTATCTTTTTTTTAATACTCCAAAAATTGAGATTATCTGAGCTCCATGCTCCCAAAGAAAGTCCAATCAGGGGAGGGAGAGATAAGAGATTTTTCACGACAATAAACCCTGACTCACACCATGTATTGCATTCATGATAACTGTGATTGTATCACCCACAGCCAGGACTGGCCAGGATTCACCTTTGGGTGATGATAAGAGCATTTGGGTACTGATAAGAGCAGGAACCCTGAGGCAGATGCCAGAGGGGTTTTTGTTCTTGCAGCAGCAGCCAGGGGAAGCTCTCACCTGGAGATTTGACCCCGGGCTCTCCTGTGGCCAGCAGCCCAATGAGGACACAGGCAATGATGGTCACCACGGTGAAGAGGGCAATGAGGGTGAGCTCCAGCCCACTGAACTTCCTGCCCATCTAGGAACCCAGAGAAACCCCATCAGACAAGGAGAAACACGAGCAACAGCTCTAAATTATAATAATATATATATATATTTATATTATATTTATATTTTTATTATATATATAATATATATATTTTACTATATATATAATATATTATATATATTATTATGTATATAATTATATAATAAATTCTATATAATTATATATATAATTATATATATATTATATTTATAAATGTTGCTAATAACATTTATAATTTAATAAGTTTTAATTAAGATATGATTTTTAATTAAAAATTTTTTTAATAAATTGTTCTGGTTGTAAGCCACATCACCTAATCCCGAGGTTTAAATAAAACTCTACTTAAATGCTATGTGCAATAAGTCTCCAGTTCAGGATAATTCGCCCAGTGCAGATTATGAAATTATTACACTCAGAAACGCATTTTGGTCCCTGCAAATCACTGAATACAGAACAATTTACTCCTGAAATTAACCATGATGTTTCCTACAGGTTACCAAAATTCCTGAAACAGACAATAAATTCACTCTTCTTCCCCTTTTTTCCTTTTTAAAACGTTCTTTTCTCCCATAGAGCAAACATAAGGCTATTCATTTAAAAAGGAGGAACTTGATTGGTTAGAAATACACCTGAGAAAAGCTGGAATAAACCCTGAGGGCGTGTCCAGGACACGTGGGGAAGGCAAGACAGAGATAAATTGCTTTTTTGTGCAGTGGCAGAACAGCGTGTGTATAAGCTCATGGCACAGTGGTTGCTGCTGGAATCACAACTGAAATATGGCAAATAACTCAATGGAGTCAGTGCCTTCAAAAGCTGTGGAAAACACGAGGTTTTCCCAAATTTCTTTTTTATATTTTTGGTGAGAAAGGTGTGCTGAGCCAAGGGGGCTGTGCTGGCTCCGAGAACGACCCAGAGACATCAACACTGAACTGTGCACCAGCAATCAAACTGATTAAAACTAATTAAAACTAATTAAAACGAATCTCAGCAGCCAGATCAATACACATTGGCAGCTACCATTGCATTTAGCTTGTGGTTGAGGGATTTAACCTCTTAAAACAGAGTTAAATACAGAGAGATAGGTTCTTTTCAGTTAAGGAAGTGCGGGAGCAGGTGTGCATTGCACTGGAGCATCAGAACACTTTCACATGTTTTAGTGATGACCCACAGAAGTGAAAAATACTTTAGAATGAGCTATTTTGTGTGTGAAATAACAGTTTAAATCATTGTGTGCACCTGCTGCCATTTTTAACCCATCCTTTTCCTCCATCACAAACTAAAATCCCCTTTTGCTGTGTGGCCCCAGTTGATACCCTCCTAAAACTTAAAAACCCTAACGTTCATTTTTCTGAAAAGCAGGATTTTATAAAAGTTCTTGTCATTAAAGCCTTCTATCTTATTGAATTTCAGTTCTTTCTTTTCCTGGTCTCCCTCCAAACCCTAAAACATTGGAAATAAATCCTTATCATTTATACATCTAAGTTATGCTATGTGATGAGCGTTCATCAGTGAGGCAAAGCTCTCCAGAACCTTGAAATAAATAATATGTAATATAATATATATAAAAATAAGAAAATGAGAGCCTTACCTTAACGTTTCTGTGGTTCCTTCATTTGCTGCTCCTGACTGTGAAGCTCAACATCAGACCTGGGGCTTTATGAGCTGCTGTTATCAGTTCTCAGCTGTGTTTGCAGAGCCCTGGGCCAATGGCAGGCACAGCCAGAATTACAGGAAGATTACAGACACTCTTTGGACTAAACACTCTTTGGACCTCAATATGAAGCATCAGGTTCTGCCAAGGAGTGAAGAGCAGCCATGAAATGCCAGACAGCTCATCCAGTGGCATGGCTGGGGTTCTTTTTAATCTGTTCTTCTCCCATATCTCTGTTACTTTAACCTTCGTGGAACTATCATGTTCCTCTTGTAATATTTCTGCTTAATCACCACAAGAAGTCATTAAACACTCTCAAATGAGGGAAAGAGCTGTTGAACATGTTGCAGGGGAGAATCTAATTTATGGCCATTAAAATTTTTATTGGAATTAACTATAAAAGATTAATCTTAAATCAATATAAACAGATTTCAGGGGATATTACTAATAAATGTCAAAAGCAGATGAAAAAGATGAAAGATTAACACAGAAATATTAAAATTTTATAGCTAAGAGGCTTCAATCATAACCTTAATATGAATGCTTCACACCTAACTGGTTTTTGTCTTTTTTTTTTGCAAATGATAGGTGGGATTCTAACATTAAATCTGCATTTTCCAAAAAAAAAGCTTTCAATTAATATTTTCATGAATATTTACAATATTTTCAATAATAAAGAAATGGTTGAGAAGTTCCTTCCTTCCTTCCTTCCTTCCTTCCTTCCTTCCTTCCTTCCTTCCTTCCTTCCTTCCTTCCTTCCTTCCTTCCTTCCTTCCTTCCTTCCTCATCCATCCATCGTGCCCATCCATCCCTGTCCATCCATTCATCCATCCCTATCTGTCCATCCATCCATCCATCCCCTCATATCAATGCCACCACCCCCACGGACTCAGGTGAATCACAGGCAGAGTTTCCAAACAAATCTCACCCCTCCTTTCCATGGGAACAACCCCCAAATCCAAGAGAAAGCTGGAAACATTGCTAAAAATTGCCAGATATGCTGCTTTGTGGGCGTCCATGAAAAAACCAAAATGGTTTAGTGAATATTATGAAGACGACAACGGTTGGGGAAGCCTGAGGGGTTTGTTTGATGGATATTTGTTCTCCAAAGTTTATTTATTTCATTTGACTGTTCCAGGAAAGCCCAGCACAACATATTCCAGGGGTTCCATTTAACAATCTCCCTGCCCTCAATAAAACCATTTGCTTAAGTGCTTCCCCGAGCTGGCAGTGCCACAAAGCTCGGTTATCCATCACCCAGGGAACGCTTCCCTGTGCTCCAGAGCACACACCCAGCAACACCAGCTCTCCAGGAGGGTTTCCCAGCAGCTTTCCTGTGCTGTTGTGAGGTCCCCAGGATGAGGTGAGATGAGAATTTGACTCCTTGTTCTCAGAAGGCTGATATATATTATATTAATTATATTATATTATATTATATTATATTATATTATATTATATTAATTACATAATATTATATAATATTATATAATATTATATTACATTATATTACATTACATTATACTATATTATACTATACCATATCATATCATATCTTATCATATCCTAAACTATACTAAAGAAAAATAAAGGAGACATCCAAAGGCTAGAACAAGAATGAAGAATAAAAACCTGTGACTGACCAGAGTCCTGACACAGCTGGACTGTGATTAGTCATTCAATTAAAACAATTCACATACTGGGTAAATATTTCTCCAAATCATACTCCAAAGCAGCAAAACATGGAGAAGCTGAAGCTTCCCACCTTCCCAGGAGAAGAAATCCTGGCAAAGGGATTTTTCATAAAATATCACGGTGACACTTTCCTTTGTTTCCTTTCCAGCTCTGTTACCCCGCAAAGGAGATCAGGGCAAGGTGTGAGATAAAGCTGCAAGGGGGAGGAATGAGGAAGGGACACTGAGAGGCCATAAAGACAAGGAGAACTCCATTAAGAGAAGAGCTGGAGCAGCGTGGTCTCTGCTGGCTCCTGCTTTGGTTTCCAGGAATTCAGAGCTGATTCCTCTCTGACAAAAAGCTGGGAAGAAGAATTGTTGGAAACCCAGGGGTACAGGCTGGGCTGGAGAGAATGGCACAGGAAAGCAATCTAGGAAATGAGGTACCGTTAAAAATGCAGTAATTTTAAAAGAGACATTTATCTCTTTGCTTTGAACAGGTCCATTTTTAATTAAATCACACACAACTTGCAAAGCTCGTTAGCTGGGCAGAGTGAGCTCCCTGACTTTCCTTCAGTCAGCAGGGCTAAAAATTGGGGTTTCAGCTACAGGACCATGCTAGGAAATAGAAATGGCTAATGCTTTGTCTACAGTTTAGTAAAGGAAATAGAAATGGTTTATGCTTTGTTTCCAGTTTAATAAAGGAAATAGAAATAGCTTATGCTTTGTGTACATTTTAATAAGGGAAATAGAAATTGCTTTGAATTGCTTTATTTCCATTTTAATAAGATTTGTTTTTTCACTGGTTTGGTGTCAAATATTAAATATAAGTTAGAGTTACAGCCCTTAATTTCTGTAAGACTCTGTTGGCACATTTCCAGTCCCGCCAGGACCATTATCCTGGAAGGATGTGTGGCACAGACCCAGCAGGAACACACCCCTGTGATCCCACATTCCTCCTGTGCGTGGCTGAACCCACCCTGCACTCCCTCTTCTCCAGGCTGGGAGCTCTCCAGGCTGGCTCTGGCCACGTCCAAGCAAGAATAAATAAAAATAAATAAGAATAAATAAAGGCTGAGCTGTTTTCAGGGGCCCAGAGTCTCCTGCAGACATTCAGCTGAGCAAGGCAAGGAGCTGTGAAGCCTCACCAAGGCGCTGAAAACAGATTTTCCCCCAAAGAGGCTCCGGAGAGAACGAATTTGGATGCATCCCATGTTGTGTCATTTTCCCAAAGCACATCACAATTCAAGATCAGATGCTGTGAGCTCCGACTCAGACAAAAGCAGTTTTCATTTTACAGTAATTGACAACGAAAATATTTTGATTTTGTTTACCAAACAGACGGAGAAATAATATCAACTGAGTCATTTCATTGCTGTGGAAAGGCAGAACATATTTGAAGTTCATTTTTGAAGTATGTGCAGTCCTTCTCAAAGAAATGCAAATAGACATTCTTTAGAAATGATTTTTCTAGATAAATATGTTTCCTTATGTCTAAACAATGGATCTTTATTCTTATTCCAATACCACTTTTGATCCAAAAAAATATTGCAGAGGTGATGAACATTAAAATTTAATGCCAGTGGAATTTATGAATTTTTATTAGGTCAAATTAGAGGCCAGCGATAATTAGAGATCAGTGACCCTGATAATGATGACAAAAGTAAGAATTCCAATGGATCTATGGCTTAGAAAAAGAATAAACTTTGCAGGTCTCAGTGCAAATGAGGAAATGACTTGCTGGGAGTCTCTAAAACACAAAAATAATTACTGGAAGTCAGTGCAGAACATACTGCTCAGGTGATGACTCAGTGGGTAAGACCTGAAATCAGAGGAGAAATGTTATAACAATACTCCTAAAAACCCCCAAACCCTCTCATTCTTATTTTAATTGCTGCTGAACACAGAAAGCACGAAGCGAGAAGGCGTCAGATGTGGAAGGAACAAGTGTCAGGATGGTTTGAACCATAATCATGAATATAAATCACTTGATTATGTCTGAAAATTAATAACTGCTGCTGCTCAAGATAGCAAAGGGTAGCTCTTAGTACAGCCAAGTCTTATGTATTGCCAATATTTATTATCTACCTTCTCAACTGACACAGAAATTACAAGATTGCACGAAAAAAAGAGAATATTTTTATTTTGGCCATTCATGCATAAATATCAAAATGTGCCTGGCATTATTACTTGATCAAAATCTATAATCTGCTTTTTGATTTTTTTTATTTTTTTTAAGCTGTAATAAGAGAACATCAGGGATATTCCAGAAGGGAAATATCCTACAAGCAAGAGATTTGAACCTGGCATTTGTAGCTGACAATGTTCACTCCAGGATAGAGTTCGCTGCCTGTAAATGAAGGGGAAAAGGACAATTAATATTTGCTTCCAGCTAATTGCTGGCTCCAGATAATGCACCAAGCTGAAAGTGACTCTCAGCTGCTTCCCCCCAGCTCTGCTTTGGGCAAAATGGAGAGAAAGGAGAAAGAAGTTTAATAAATTAGCAATTATCCTTCCTCCTCAAATATCTGAATTCACAATTTGTTGATTTTCCAGACCAAGCCCACTGTAGGTGCTGGTTTTGGGGTCCTTTTGATGGGAACAACTGTCAGGTTTTACTGTCAAATCATCCTTTTCTCGACTGCTTCAGCTTCATGTGGGGTTTTTTTTCTCCATGTTCCTTCCTACCTGGAATGTACCAGCAGAAAGGAATTTTCACTCCTGCTGGCAGACCTAGAAACAGCAGAGATGTTTTCTGCACGGGGACATATCAAGGTTAATATTGAAGTTAAATCTGAATAAAGTTTCAAATAAAAATCTAGGTATTGCTTCCTATGAAACCTAATTGGTGACAAGTTGAAGAACTGGTTAAGAAAGGATGCATCATGTCTCAAATCCCTTTAAAAAATATCCTTCCTTCTCCTTTGATTCCTTAAAAACAGGGAAAATTCTTAAACCTCCCAAGGCATGTCATTAATTTTGTGCCTTCTAGAAATGCATAAGTTCAAATGTGCTTAAGTAAAGCAGATACTCTTCAAGAATTCAAATATGGACAAATGAGAGTGTTGGATTTAAGAGCCCAAATCCCCCCTCTGTATTTAGGCTGTCCAAAAACTGACTAACATAAAATAAATATTGACACAACCAGCTCTTCATGCCAGTTTGGGGACACATATGCACCAGAGCACCAGGACACCCAGGAGGCTGCCAGCTCCAAAGATCCTTGAGTCATACATCAGGCAGGTCCAAAATAGCCTTGGATGGATTTTGTAATGCTAGTTAAGGAAAAAAAACCTCAAAAACCCCATAAACTGGGGACTCTTAATTTCTTAGGTTGTAAATATGCATATTTCTATGATCCGAAAGACCAGAAATTTTAGGGTTTTTTTAAAAAATGAAGGTTAATATCTAGGTTAATAATTGCAATAATAATAATTAAAGCATTTTAAGGTGAAATTACAGATCTGCAATAATGACAACAACCTAAAAGGAATAAAAACCTCCATTTAGCAAATAACACTCAAAATGCACCTTACAAAGTCCTAACTTCATTATCCACCATTCCTACCCTATTCCACTGAGTTTTTTCATGTTTTTACTGAACAAAAGCTGAAATGACAGATTGGAGAGAGGAAAAGATAATTCTGAAAGGAGCTGCTTAATGAAATCAGGGCTCTGACCCCTTGCAGGTTTTTTGTCAGAGCTTTTCTGCTGCTCCCATGACTTTCCCTGTCCTTGCTGCAGATGGTCCAACAGCCAATTCCTGAGTTCCTTGCTGCTCCTGAGCAGGAAACAAAGCAAAGCCACCGTTATTATCTCTTGATTCCTCGCCAGCTTGTTGCTTATTTAGACATGATACTGCTGGATATTATTCAGCTTTGCATTTCTTACCAGTAAAAAAAATAATAGATGGCTATTGTAGGAAAACAAAAGGATTAAAGGCTTAGGAGCTTCGGGTGCATGTTTAATACTGAGATATTTGTAATAACAACTGAAAGATGCACACAACATCAGTGCCAAGAGAGTGACTTCCTTACACCTGGTGTGGTAATTCAGGGAGCACTGCCCAGGAGGGCAAGGGACAATGCTGAGGCAGAACCCAGCACCATCAAAGATAGGGGAAAACTCAAAATTCACAGCTTTGACCTTCATTGCCACTGTCACCTCCATGGAATTTCAGCTCCTAGTTGTTGAGTCTTAACTTCTTTTTTGCCAAGGTTGTGATTAAACATGTGAGATATTTCTTGTTGGAATTCAGAGGTTTATTAGTTCTTATCTATGTCTCACAAACCCTGAGTTCTGCAGCACTTCACTGTAACAAACTAAAAATGGAGCCCCATCTCTCTCTCTGCAAGGCCTTTTAAAGATAAACTGTCCAATTTAGAAATGACACCGAAATTATTTTGACTTTTAACTCAATAACCAACCACCCATGGGCTGCAATGGGGACTTTTTATCCAATTACACAAAACCACCCAAACCCAGGGAGAAGAAGGTGAAGAAGAAGAAGAAGGAGAAGAAGAAGGAGAAGGAGCAGCCTCCACCCTAAAACCTCCATCTTGCTTTATATACATTACTACATTCTAAACCCTTAAACTCTGAGTTTCCCACCCTGTGATATCACACATTTCTATCCAAACCCCACCCTCACAATCCCAGTTCCATCATTCCATTTTGGAAGCTCTCCACAGCCTCAGGTCAATGCGCTGTTCTCTTGGGGGTCAGTGCCTGGCAGCACAGAAAATCCGAAATTCTCATTAACCAGGGTTCCAACACTTAGTGACCTCTAAATTGAACCCAAGGGTAATTCTTGTATCACTGGGATGAAGGATTCCAATCCTCCATGAAAAAATGATCAACCATGCCATTAGATGCCACAAATCCTTGCAGATTCTGATCACACTGGTCCTAAGTTTTCTCTCCAAACACAACAGCTGGAAGATGGATTTGTTTGGGGGTTTTTAATGATATTTTTACATATCTCCTGTAATTCAGGTGGGAATGGGAATGAAGGCATCAAACAGTGTCAGACTTTGAACAAAGCCTGGGGACCAGTGAGGATGTGGGTGTTGTTCATCACATCTCAGCAGTTCTGCTCCTAACTGGAAGATTCTCCATAGGAGTGACACCTCCTCAATATTTGCACACATTTATTTATATAAACACACTTATATACATTTATTTCAGCTGACTTTAGGAGTCCTTGATCATGGAGATGCCCTGGTCAGGCTCAGACCATGAGGATGGAAATCCATGCAGAGATTTAGGACTGAGATTACCGAAATGTCGCTTCAACAAATTATTTAAACACCTCCATCTATTTATTCTTCAATCATAGAGCAAGCAACACTAAAAATAAGATGGGAATTAAAAAGGGGAAAAGCTGATAAAAACTCAGGGGAAACAGTAAAAATGTTTAATGCAAAATGTCCCCAGGGTGTGACACGTCCCAGGGCACATCACCCATCAGCCCGAGGCACCAAGGACTGGTGTCAGGAGAGCCTCAAGTCTTTATTAAATGTAGGAACAATACCTTGGCAAATTGGGCAGGGCTGGAAGCACCACGATAACCCTGAATCTGCATTTTGAAGCTTTCAGGGCCCGTGGAAGGTGTGTGCTGTGAGATAAAGCAGCTGCCTTTGAAAAGGAGACTTTAATCCATTAGATATTTGCCATCTAAATAGCTCCACTCTGCTGGACCTGAAGCTTTCCCTGCAACACAAGTGCTGTTTCCTTTTTTTTCATTTTCCCAGTTATCTTGTTTTACAGCTTTCTCCACTCCACTCCTTAGCCTACATTTAGGCAATTATTTCCCTTTCCTTTCAGCAGAAATACAATATCTGATGGTGGCAAACAGGCAGAGCACACAAATCCCTGAGTCTCACTGCAGCATCTTATTACACTGCCCCATTTTCTCATTTGTTCTATAATTATGGGCAATTAGGGCTGAGAGCACCGAGGTCAGTTCTGTTTCTTGAAGTGTGTTTGCCATAAAATCTCCATTTTAGCCCTGCTGTAGCTCATTGAAATCCAAATGGCACAGAGGGGAAAATATGCAGAGTTCAGATTCAGTGAAAGCGAAGTTTTTAGAAGGGGCTTCCTTCAAGCGTCCAAATCCCAGAGCAGCCCCTCTGTGGGCACAAAACCATAACTGGGACTCACCATTGTTCTTTTCTGGTTGTGATTCCTGGAGTAAGGGTAAAACTCATCCAGGAAGACACAGCTCATGCTCTGAGTCTTTGAAGAAACCACAGATCTCAATTCCTGCCTGAAAGTTTAAAAATTATCTGATTGGAATAAAATCTGTACAGAATCAAGGTAAATCAGTGGAAGGTAATAACTCATTGGCTTATGAGATATTCCAGAGATACTGAACTCCCTCACACCTAAAAGGAAAAAGAATTCCTTACATTTTCCCTCCCTTTGGTGTCCTGATGGTCACATAGATAATGCACATTCAACAATTTACTCAATTTCTCAAATTATTAAATATATCACTCAATTCATGGGAGTTTACGCTCCTTAGTTGCTCCACCAGGGACACAAACTTTTTTCTCTGACTGGTGTGGATGCATTTCTGCTCAACTTCCTTGGAACAATCCCTTTGCACCCTGAATCACTACAGCAAAATCCAAACACAAAACATGTCAGAAACTTGCCCTGACTAAATCCCACTGCTCTCCAGTGTGAGAGCCCCATAATTTCCCAAACTGCTGCTTCAATAAGGCACTATTTGCTTATTTTTCTATAGGATTTGCAGCTTTAGTGACACCATAATTACAGCAAAGATGCACAAGTCACTTAAATTACCACAGCAATTAAACCAGACTAATGTGCCACAATTATTTCCTCCAAGACAAACTTTCCAAGGATTCTTTATTCCTTTGTTTGATGCCATCCAACACTTCCAGCCTCTGTTTGCTTTCCCTGCGTCAATAATGCTTTGGAAGTGGCAGCTAAAATTCCAAAAGTGAAGGCAGCAAATGTCATGTGTAGAACCCTCAGGGATGAGCACAGCTCAAGAGTTTTGCTGTTGGGGTGGCAGCTCTCTGCTCTAGCACTGAATACCCATGGAAAGCAATTATTCATGTTAAAAAGCTTGAATTTACCTCCAAAATGCTCCTGTATTCAGAGCTCTGGCTATGCAAAAACCTCATTACAAAAGAAGAGCATCGAGGCAATATCCCCAAGTTTCTGCGCCTAAAGGATGGAGGAATGAAGTGACACCAGGTTACATAAAATATTGATGCTCACTTTTCAGTTACAGGGTTTTATGTGTTTTGCATGCAAAAGGTCTTCCTGCTTGGAAGGTTTACTACCAGAATAAATTATTATTACAACGTGTCTTCGTTTGCACAAGTGCTTCTTCAGCTGGCAGCAAAGAATAACTTGGGAGTTGATGTACAGACAGTTTTCAAAACTCACATTTTTTCTCGAAAATTTAAGTGCATGGATATCTGCACAAGCTGTGTAATTTATCACAGTGATTTCTGTTAGGGCCCCCCTGCAAACAGGAGGAGGTTTGTCACTGCATTTCAGTTCACATGCAGCAAAGATGGTAATGTCTCTCCTAGTGGTTTATTATTTTTATTATTACTTGAAATGCCCAAATCCCATCAGACTGGGCTGCCAGCACAGGGATCAGCCATTCCCTCCTGTCCTGGCAGCAATTTCACCCCTGCCTTGCCTGGCATGCTGCCATCCTCTCACAAACCCAAGCTGCCCTGATATTTCCTCTCTTTATGGGAATATCAAAATTCCCAAGGGCTTTAAGGTCGTTAAGAGCTGTCCAGAAAATCTGCTCCTTGCTCAGTGGCTGAAGTGTAAATGAAAGAGCCAGCTCTGTTATCATCAGATCAGGTGTTATCTAAAGCAGGTTGGGGACAACTCAGAGGGACAGATAACGATGTTGGCCTTGGAGCTGGGAAAAGAAATGCTTCAGAGTAAAGCTGCGCACTCAACTTTGCATTTTTAGAGCCTTCAAACCTCAATGTTAAGATGAGACAGTTTATAGGAGGAATAATTAGTAAAGCCAGGAAATAAAAGTGATTATTTCTATAACAGACCTTGTTTATCGTGAGGAAAATGTGAGCTAATTCAGGTTTTAGTCCTGCAAAGCAAATTAACTTCATGATGTTTCACCGGGCCAAATCATGCTCTGCATTGCCTTCTTTAGTAATTATATCCTGACAGTGCATAATTAGTGTCTCAGGCTGAATTCCCCCACAGCCATCAAATTGCAAAGAAAATAAAAACTAAAACAAGGCGCAGGTAGAAGGCTCGGGAGGAGCAGGAGTGGGGTGTGTGGGATGGGTGTGTTTAGTGCAGTCACACACAGGGCTAATTTAGAACCATGATTTTCCTGACTCCAGCTGGATCTAGACAAGAACCAGGAGGCTCAGATCTTGTGGAGAGTTCACCAGCAGAGCCAGGAATATCCATTTGCCAAAGGAGGAGGCTGAGCACAGCAATTTTTATTCTATTCCTGCTCTTCCAGCACAGATCTTCTTCTGTGAGCCCTCCTTGCCAGCTCTGGGGGACAAAGGGGTACCAAAACACTGAGGGACACCTTGCAGAGACATAAATCCCCATGGCTCATCACCAGAGGTGTCCACCCACATGTTTCATGCTTAATTAATTAACAATTTAGCTGCTAATGATGTTCACTTCATATATAACCAGAGTTCTTGCCAGGGAGCTCCATCAGACAGACTCAAAACCCAACTACAACCCAAAGGCCAAAGCTCCCCTCAAAAAAAAAAAAAAATCCCAGAAAATGTGTCTGGATGTAAGAGGCACAAAATTCAAATTATTTCTTCCACCCAGGGCTCTGAGCAGGCTGAGACAATCCAGAAATAATCTATTCCATCAGGTTTTACAAATCAGGGGCAGCTTTTGGGGAAAAAACCAAAACCTGGTGTGAGCCCTTTGCTGGCATCAGCTCAGGAGGAGAGAAACTATGGCTGGGTGCCAGCTCTGGAGTAAACCAAGCTTAGGTGAGCTCAGATTTAAGTAAATGTGATCCTTACCATGGTGCAGATTCCATTTGAAGGCTGCCACATCTCCAGGGGCAAATTCTGCATCAAGCAACAGCTAAATTCACAAGGAATGGGAAGCTGGAGTTGAAAACAGATTCAGAGATGAGTGCATTTATCTGTACAAGATAAATCAACAAGAACAGATCAATATTCCTCTTTCCAGCTGTTAGCGAAACACACAGCAAAAGTCAATTCCATTAATAACATTCCTTCTGTTAATTTAATTTTGTACATTTTACCTTTCCTGGTCATTAGAGACAAAAAATTCCTCTTCCAAATAAAGAATATTGGGAATTTCAAATATTTAAGCCAAGCTTCATTTCACTCCTTTTTCCTGTGGGAAGCACTGGGGAAAGCTGTGACAGAGGAGCAGAGTCTGGACTGGCTTGGCCAGCAAAATTTCAGGTGTGACTTTTCCTGTGGTGCCAAAAATGCAAAAATTATTCCATGGGCATCTCCTCCTGATGGATGGTGGGAAACATCCACAGGGATGGAGATGATGTAGTGATTAATATTTCCATAATGAGCAAATAATCACATATTATATAATTATATATTAATAACTATCTGCAGTTATAGCACCTGAAACAATAAACACCCTTAAAAATTAATGTCTGTTTGTGCAAAGTTGAGAAAAAGTTGTGCAGCTGTCCTATGTGAGTATCATGTCTGCTAAATGTCACAAATATCACACAAAAATATGGCCAAAAAAAAAAAAAAAGAGTTTCTACTTAAAACTCCATTGAGTGAGTGGATAAAATGATATTCCTTTGAAACTGTGGGTGGTGTTTATAAACACAGAGGTATTTTGGCATCTCAAAGCAAGCAATTTTCTGTGCTCCCAGGGCAAGGCTGGGTTCCTGCAGATCCCTGTAAGCTCTGGGTTTAATGAAGCTGAAAATAACCTTCAAATCTCAGGATCAGCCTCATTGCAGTTGCTCCCTGCTTTAAATCTGCTTTAACTCACAATTGCATCCTATTTGGGATTGTTTCATTTTCAAAGTGATGGCTGATGGAAACTCAAGCTATTTCCAAGTCTGATGCATTTGCCAAGTAGAAATATTCAAAATCTAAGAGGAAAATGAGAATTATTAACCACAAAAGGAATGAAATGTAATATTTTGATTGGTTCCCAGGGTTGTGGGAGACCCTTTGATGTTGCTTAGGACATACAAAGTGGTGCAACCATTCTGGTGCAGTTGGTTTCTCTGGGGGTTATTTATCTGTACTGCTACACAAAGAGTGAAAATCCCATTATTTTGGACAGATGAGAGAAAATAGCACATTTTGGTGGTGCTGTGGGCACTCACCTGCCTGTGGACAGGATCCCTGAGGATGCTTCCCACCATCCATCCTTTGGGCACCATCAGGGACCCCAGGGAGTCACCCCTGAAACTTTGCTAGATAAGGAAAAAAATAGTGAAATTAACATTTAAATATTTAAAAATTAGTCCTTAAATATTTAAACCCCCCATAATCTTAATTTGGAAGAGGAATTGCTTGTCTCTTTTTCTGCGACATTTAGCAGACATGACACATAGAGAGAGCAGCAAAACTTTTTCTCAACTTTACACAGACATTAATTTCAAGGGTGTTTATCACCCTGAGATAGTTATTAATATATAGTTATGTAATATATGATTATTTGTTCATTATAGAAATATTAATCACTACATCACCTCATCACCACTACAATGTTTATGCCTAAAGAGGTCCTTAAACAAATAAACACAGAGAGAATTACACTGACTCTCTTTTGGGGGCTCAAGTGTGACAAATACTGATGGAAGGCTTTCTAATTACCTGGATAATTAAGAGGTTTGGTGCACCATTGTAATTTTTTTCTCTAGAGACCACAATGTACTTTTATGAAACTAAACAAAGGCCGAAGGAAAATCTTCCAGAGCCAATATTCCAGAGAATTGTTTCAGTGTGGTCCCTCAGGTGTCTCATCCCCCTCCCTGTACCTGTTTAATCAGTCAGGCACTGCTGACTGCCAAGTCCATCTTCTGTGCCCTCTCTAATTGCAAATCAATCATTACAGAGGATTCCAAGCAAGAAAACAATACTAATAGGAGCAAAAAGCAACCCTTAATTAATGAAACTCGAAGCCTTGCTAATCCAGGTGGCCCAGCCCTGTGACAGGTAATCATTCCTGGCTGATTTAATGAGCACCTTCATCTGGCACTTCCCTGCTCTCAGGGCACTTGGACACCTCTGGGTTGGTGGCTTTGGTTCCATTCATTTAATTTTAGACTGTAAATGTGGTGAAAGATTTCAATGGATAAGTCCATGCAATATTTTACATACAGAGCCACTTGCAGTGGAGGTTGCTTTATGTGTTTGGGAGCTGATTATGCTGGAACTGTGAAGTGCAGGGATGTGCCCTGGGCTGAGATGGACACACAGCCCCAGATTTGCCTCTTTGCATCAGCTGCACTTGTGCTTTTTGCTCAGGGAAACTCCTGCTCTTGACAGGAACAGGAAAAAATATGCAGATATTAGTCTGGATGGGCAGTTTTACTAAAACACCGAAGTGTTTGTCTTGTATAAGCAATAATTTTAATTTTTCTGCCATTTCCACCTCCAAGCTGTTTGCTCCAGTCCCTGTGTGTGAATGGAATTACACAGAATGGGACTGGAAGTGAAGCAGGTGCTCTGCATCACAGCCCTGCAAGGCAGTGGTTTCCCAGGTACCAGTAAATGGTTTTATGGTTATAGGGTTTTTTCCACACAGTTTTTCTGCTCCCTCAGTCTCCTGATCCTTGAGCAGGGGTGTGCTGATGCTAAAATCCAGGAGGACACATCCTGTGACTGTCACCAGGCAGCAGAGGATGATCAGGGTGAACTCCACTCTCTAAATTCCTCTTGCCCATCCAGACCCAGAAAAACCCCAGTGGCAAAAGGAAAACACAATGACAGCCTTGAAAGCCCCATAAATTACATCACTAACTTATTCAATTATCAACACTTATAAATAATTCAGGTTTGAAATTGTGCCCCCTAATCTCAGGGTTGAAATCAAACACTCTTTAAGGACTGTGAAATAAATCTCCAGTTCAGGACAATTCACCCAGCACAGATTACAGCATTATTACACCAGTGGGCAAGCACTGAGAAATGGGTTTTATTCCTTCAAAAGCACTTTACACACAGAGAACAATTTTCTCCTGAGATGAACTATGGAGTTTCCTACAGGTTACTAAAATTCCTGAAAAGGAAAATATGTTGGGGGCTTTTTTTTTATTATTTTTTTACCTCTCTTAGAAGTAATGTCCAGCTGAGGTTGCTGATTTGTTAAAAATGAATTTACCCCAACCTCTAAGGAGCTCTCTAACATGCTTAGAGGTAACAGAGTGAATTTTCTGTTTCTCCAGTGGGAAAACAGATCCTGGGCACAATCCCTGAGGGTCACCAGAGGTGCAGCTCAATGAGAGCAGCAGGAACTGTCACAATTCCACTGGTGGCTGCTGAAATCCCAAATATGGGAGCATATTTAGATGGATTCCAGCCTTAAACTGCTGAAAACCTTATGGTTTTCCCAAATTCCTTTTTTTTTTTTAGTGAGGCAGAGTGGAGCAAGGAGTGCTGAGCCAAGAGGGCTGTGCTGGCTCAGAGAACAACCCAGAGACATCAACACTGAACTGTGCACCAGCAATCAAACTGATTAAAACTAATTAAAACTAATTAAAACGAATCTCAGCAGCCAGATCAATACACACTGGCAGCTACCACTGCATTTAGCTCGTGGTTAAGGGATTTAACCTCATAAAACAGAGTTAAATACAGAGAAATTGGTTCTTTTAGCTAAGAAAGTGTAGAAATATCTGTATCCAGAGAAGCTGTGGCTGCTCCTGCATCCTTGTAAGTATCCAAGACCAAGTTGGATGGGGCTTAGAGCATCCACGGGGAACAAAAAGATGAGTTTTAATGTCCCTTCCGACTCAAACTGTTCTATGATCTTAAACAAGAAACAGGATAAAGGAGAAGGAAATATTTAATATTTAGTTTGGCTACTTACTGAGCTGTTGTTGGAAAAAATTACTGGGAATTAAAATACTCCATTCAAAGCAGCAACCAGGAGCTGCAGCCTCCTGGGCTGCAAATCTCATCACAAATGGGATTGCTTCTTGGGCTCCTGTGCTTATATCTCCCCTCTTTCTGGGAAGATGATTAGCTAGGTGCTTCCTGTCACCTGTGCTGCTGCTCATCCACAGTGCCTTTGCTCCATGGATTCTTGATTGCTTGATTTCCAGGTGTCTTGGGTTGGAAATGCAAGCTGTGGCTGGGGGTGTGTGTATTCAATTCCCACCTGTCAGAGCTGGGGCAGTTCTCTGCTGTTCTTTGGGCAGTTTTCTCTATCTCTCCCCCAGCCAATCCTCCCCTCCAGGAGATCTCTGCTGTTCATGGGCCATTAATTATTAATTATCTTCTGTTCATGGGCCATCAATTATTAATTATCTTCTGTCCATGGCCAGTGAGTGTCCCAGCATGGCTGATCCAATCCCACCATCCCATGGGGAGATGCTCCGCCCAGGGGAGGAGCCAAGCATTCCTACCTGGGTACAATCTGAGCTTTGGGAACAGCACAGCAGCCTCTGCCCCCTGCATTCCCAGAGGAGCAGCTTTGTGCTGCCCTGCAGTGCCAGAGGAGCAGCTTTGTGCCCCCTGCATTCCCACAGGAGCAGCTTTGTGCTGCCCTGCATTGCCAGAGGAGCAGCTTTGTGCTGCCCTGCATTCCCAGAGGAGCAGCTTTGTGCTGCCCTGCACTGCCAGAGGAGCAGCTTTGTGCCCCCTGCATTCCCAGAGGAGCAGCTTTGTGCTGCCCTGCATTCCAGAGGAGCAGCTTTGTGCTGCCCTGCATTCCCACAGGAGCAGCTTTGTGCTGCCCTGCATTCCCACAGGAGCAGCTTTGTGCTGCCCTGCAGTGCCAGAGGAGCAGCTTTGTGCTGCCCTGCATTGCCAGAGGAACCCAGGCCCATCTGCAGCAGCCCTGGAGCTGCAGAGGAAAACTCCCCCCTTGTGCAGGATCCCTGCTGCAGCAGAGCCACAGCTGGCACTGCAGGAGGGCTGAGCCCCCATGGGATGGGGCTGGGACACCCCCTGACACACAGGGGGGCAGCTCCTCTTCTGGCTCTGGCAGTGGTTTGTTTTCTTTTTTGTACTTTTGTATTTTTAATTTTCCTAGTAAAGAACTGTTATTCCTATTCCCGTATCTTTGCCTGAGAGCCCCTTTATTTCAGATTTATAATAATCCACAGAGAGGGGGTTTACATTTTCCATTTCAAGGGAGGCTCCTGCCTTCCTTAGCAGACACCTGGCTTTTCAAAGACACCAGGGCTGCTGTCACAGCTTTCTGTGGCCTTTCAGCTGCTGCTGGGTCTCTGCAGGAACAACCCAGTGTCAGGAACCTCCTGCTGTTCCTCAGACTAAATGAGAGCTGTCCCTGACCTCCTGCCTGTCCCTGTCCCTGCCTCGTGCTCACATTTCCTATTTGCTCCAGGTGAGGACTCAGATATTTCTCACACTTCCATCTCTCAGTGTGTCTGACAGCTTTCACTGAGCTGCTTTTCACTGCCCAGGGAGCAGCCCCAGTTTGTGGTGTCACACTCTGGAGTGCAGGGACCTGGCCCTGCCACGGTGACATTGATGGATCTCTTCTTTTGCTGCAGTTGCTGCTTTCTTTTCCCTTTCTTCCGTCCGCTGTGAAGAGAACAAGTGAAAAATTGGCTTCCTCAGGGTGAGGGGAAACCAGCACATGGAATTTTGGAATTTCCTGCTGGTTAGCTCAGCTCAAACCCCACGCTGTGTCTAGCCCTGGGACTAGAAGGACTTGTAGCCTGTCCTGACATCCTCCCTAAACACTGGCTGCTGGGGGAGCTGCACAGCCTCATCGGTTCCAAGGGGAATTACAAACATTTTAAAACATCTGAATATTCAGTAGTTTGTCCCAAAACTACTTTAATGAAACAGAATGAGACAGAAAGCACAGAAGAGGGACCATGTGCTGACCCCTGCCTTGGGAAGGATGGGTTGGGAATGCAGGGAAAGTTCAGGTGTGGCTTCCACCTCCAGCCTGGGCAATCCCTCCCCAAAGGCATCGGTTACCTCCAAGGGATGATGGCATTCCACCTGCTGGGATAGAAGGAGTTTGATCCTGGCCATCTCTTCAAATCACACAGACAAAGGACCTGAACAATTTTCTGACCAATCCTAAGCTAAATTTAAACTTAAAAAAAAAAAGTGCTAACAAGCCTTAGTTACCAGGAGTCTTGCTCTGAAAGAGGAAAGCATTATGCAATTGTAAATTATTTTTAGATAATGAACTGTTGGTTCTTAACATGTAATTTTTCCTGTCTGAAGAATAATGCAGACAATTTTTTTTTCTAGTTTTCCAAAATAAATCCTACCCCAAGAGTGAAAGTCAAAGCTGTTTAGATGCACTGTCAGAGAGGAGAGGGACTGTGCCTGATTCATTTAAATTAATTTCATTCACCCTCCACGTTCCAAGAGCTGAGGTGGCGAATCATTGGCATGATGGGAAAAAAATCTGGTTTTCTCATGTGATATACAGGAGACAACAGCAAAACTTTTCCTCAGCTACTTCCATTTTAGCTGCTTTTCTTTTATTGGCATTCCCATTGGAATTCCCCTTTTATTGGCATTCCCAAAACTCAGTTTTGGGCAGGAATTGTTCCCTGTGAGGGTGGAGAGCCCTGGCACAGATTCCCAGAGCAGCTGTGGCGGCCCCTGGATCCCTGGCAGTGCCCAAGGCCAGGGCTTGGAGCAGCCTGGGACAGTGGAAGGTGTCAGGGGTGGCACTGGATGGGATTTGAGGTCCCTCCAACCCAAACCATCCTGGGACTCTCTGACAGTTTCAGTTTGAGCAGGGGTAACCTCTTGGTGGGGTTTCGTCTTTTATCCACACTTAACCAGGACTGTGTGGCCGCAGATGCTTTGTTTAAAGCACAAATAACACTGAGAGAACTCTTGGAAGTATCTGAAATCATTCCTTCAGCTTCCTCTTGAAGTTTCCATCACCTGCCTTAAGCAGCTGCTGTCATGCACACAGGGTGGGATGGGATTTTATCCTCCAGATCCCCACCTGCCCATCCCTCACCTTTAAATTGTGTCTTTTCTCCTTAATGAGGAATATGCCAGGACCTAGACATATTCCCAAGGGTGGTGGCTGTCTCAACACCCAGGAGCTGCCTGTCCTGGCCCAGCTCAGGTGGAACAGTTCTCCAGCAGCTCCTGGAAGGGTTTCCTTGTGTGTGGTTTGCACCAGGATCCGGCTCCTCCCTGTAGCAATGTGGGGTTTAGATGGTGGAAAATCTCCTTATTTCCTGTGGAAAAGCTGCTTGAGGAGGTGTTCAGGCCAAGCAGTCAAGTGCACACAGCACACCCAGCACGGGCAGCTCAGCCAAGAGAGGCAGCAGGGCCTTTGGTGGGATAAATCCCAGCCAAGGTTTATTCCAGTACGCCAAAGGGGATCAGGGACAAAAGCCCAAACCATGTGGTGAGCACAAGGTTAAGTGTGGGGTCAGTGGCCGATGGTCTGAGGGCACAGGGTGGCACAAAGGGCAGGGAAAAGGGCATTGCCCCACAGGGAAGATGGGCTGGCCACCAGGGATCCCACAAACGGTGGGGAAACGGGGAAAGGAGAAACCATGAGAATTAGGAACATATCAGGAACACAGACTGGGATGGATCAGTGTTGAGAGGCTCCATGGGAAGCCTTTTCCTCCAGCCTAGGTGGAAACTCTATGGTTTATTCTTCCATGGCAAGGCCCTGGGGGTTTCCCTGAGGGGTTCAAAGGGCTCCCTGAGGGGTTCAAGTGAATTCCTCACTTCCCCTGCAGGAATTGCTGCCGGGAGCAAGATGAGGAACCGAGCCCTGCTTGGAGCTTGGAGCAGGATCAAGGCTGCTCCTCTGCTGGCATTTGAGGAGTTTGGAAACAAGGGAAAGCAGCAGATGCAAACAGAGCTGCACAGTCTGTAGCCCAGGGTGGGAGAGTTATTTCTGTTGATTTAATAAGTGGCTGCTTGGTCAGCTCCTGCTTTAAATGAGGAGCCAGTTCTGAGTTTCAGGTGTGCACTGTTGGTGTTCAGAAAATCATCTTCAGTTTAGCTGGAACATTGCTGGAGTTCTACTCTGTAAATTGCATAACTCCTGGGTGTCTATTAGGGACGTTTGCCCCTGTCAGAATGAATAAAATTATTGAGAAAAATGCAAATAGTTGGGTCTTATGTGAGTAAAATAAAATATTGTCAGCTCCAAAAGGATTAAGTTCTTGGTGTCTCTTCAAAAGCTTTATGTATTTTATCTTCTGATTAAAAAGGAAGAAGAAGGAATGTTTGCAATATGGAAGCATCACACAGTTATTATTCCCTGTCCTCCCTGTGTCCTCCCTGCACAGCCAACCCTGACTGAGACACTGGAGATTCAACTTTGGGAGATTTTCACTGTCTGCCCTGACATTTTACACTTCCCTGTCCAGATCCACATCTTCAGTTTGAAACTGGAAACTGTAGAAATCTTGTAGGCTTAGCCTTTGTGTGTTTTTGGGGTCCCCCAAAAGTCATCACTGCAGGTGGAAAAGCCCCACTCAGACCCCTCTCTCAATTCATCTGTACTTGCACAAATTCTGCACCTCTGGGGTGTTTTATTGTGTGAAATATCTGATCCTCGTGCTTTAGAACCTCATTTACATTCACTTTTGTGCTTGTGTGGCACTTACACAAAATTCAGAGAGTTCTCAAGCAAATGACTGTTGGTACTTAAATGCAGAATATGCTTTTTAAACATATAATTAAACTAAGATATTTCCACCAAGTGCACTGAAATCCATGTGCCCAAATTCAAGGCTAAATCCCTGCCATGTTTTAAGTCTGTGTTAAAACAAAAATTTTAATTAAAAATCTGGGATTTTTTCAGGTTTGTTCTAGGCATGCTTATTTTGCATAAAAGGTGGGGGTTTGGGGATGTTTCCTCAGTATAATTTTCAATTGGGGGATCAGATTTCCTCCTAACTCTTTTCTATTTCTGGCCAACCACAGCTGAACATCTGTTTATTTCCCAGGAAAAATGTTAAACAACAATACAAGGTTGTAAATGGAGTGAGCATCTGAGGGAACAAATTCTTGTTTATAACCCAGACCTGCACATTGGGAATTTTCTCCTGACAGTTCAGAGCTCTGCATCAAAGTCACATCTCCTGAAAATGAACATCAAAGCAACTCAGCTTGTTAGGGTGGTGTTTCAACAAAGTCTGTAACATCTCTATAAATTAAAAAGTAATTACTGCTATCAACTTTTTATTGACTATATCACCATTCTGTTGTACAGGATGCAACTCAATGGAGAGAAGAGTTGAAGGAATTAAAAATAAATCTATTTAAAACAGAAATTAGGTTGGTTTGACTTTCCTATTGTGATATTTAAGAAAGAGTCAAACCACCATAAGTATTTTCCTGTAAGGAAAAATACAGAGTGCACAGCAGGGTTCTGAAGGCAATAAAACAGGACATGATCAGCCCTGGACAGGATTTTATTTAGGGAGACAAAATCCTCAGCCAGGGAGTTCACGTAGCAATGACAAATCCCATCAGAGGCCAACAAGCACAATTTGTGTCTCTGTGGTTACCATGAGCCACACGATATTTTTAACAGATTTTGATCATTCTGGAGAAGAGTTCAAGATCTCTGGAAGTCCCGAGGACATCTCACAAATGATTGCAATGTGTGTGCTTTACATCTAATAATAGCCATGTGTACAGAAGTGAAATCACTGGGGCTTTTATACATGGTTCACATGTAAAAAAGAGTGACTTTGAAGGGATGGCTTTTTATTTGTTTAAAAACTGCTGCTGCCATGGAGTTTATGTGGTTTCTTTTCCTGAGACAGGTGATTCTCACATATCTTTTTGTTGAGCTTCATCAATAACCAAGAGTTATTCATCAATCCTGGTGGAGATTCTCATCCCTAGGTCAGCAAGAACCTCTCAACTCAGACTTGTGACCTCCCAGCCACAGCCTTGATTTGGGCAGTTTTGGAACCTTGCACTTATTTTATGATTTGAAAACCAATTTCAAACTGTAAACAGATGCATGAGTCATTTTATAGGCACTTTCTCCAGAAGATGCTTACCCAGGGTTTTTAAATGCTCACTGGTTTATGCTTCTGTTTCCTGGAGATATTTAGAGAAGTAATTATAACTGGCAAGATGCAAAGCTCCAACTTTTATTAATAATGCACAAACTCGTGACATCCAACAGCTTGTACACAGTTAGAGCATCCAAATGCTCCAAAGGACTCCACAGATTTTACATTTGATATTATTTTCTTGGAAGCTTTGCTATTCTGGATTTTCTAGTCAAGGTCAAGTCAATCAAGCTGTCTCAATTTATTGTTTGAATTCAGATAAAAATATTAACAAATGTGGGGATTTTGCATGAACTAGAATTTATTTTTTTTTCTTATTTTGTATATGTTTATACATTTTTCTGTTGAAAACATGCCTTGAATCACAGCATGTTTTCTATTCTAGCTGCTAAAATAAAGCCTTCAGGATGGATGCAGCATCAGCCCTTCCTCTGACTGTAGTTACCCTCATTGGAATTTCTGATCACACCCAAATCCACCTCCTCTACTGAGATTTTCCAGCCCAGCAGATGGGAAAGTCTATTGAATAATACTAAACACTCCTACAAAAGACACAAACCCAACTGAAACCTGACTTGTCAGACTTTTAGCCTTTAAAAGACAGCGAGGAATTTGGAGGATTTTTTGCCTACATAACTTTTGGGAGCTTTTCTGCTTTTCCTCAGCAACATGCACAATCTGACACAACATGATAAAATGGTGAGGGAGTCCACCAGGAAATCATTTCAGTCTTTTTCTGAGTGTTGCAAACTGCTTTAGTGGCTGGAAAGGAACTTCTTTCATTGAAAGGATCTTTCTGTTTCCATGAATTTCTATGCAGCAGCCAGCTCGCTTTGCTGGGCTCTGTGTCCACAGGGATGTGCCCACACAAAGTCATGGGAGGAACCATGCCCTGGAAAAGCAATCAGAAGAATTCTTTCCCAACCTTAGGTGGTTATTTTTCCCCAAAGAAACACAAAAAGAGGCAATGCATTGTGGTTGTGTTCCTCTTGTTAAAGGCTATTCTTGTGATTTTTCAGTTCAGATTTGCCTGGATAAAATATTCAAAATAAAACACATTATCCATAATCCCTTCTGGCCTAATTCCATTCTGAGTTTACTGATGATGCAAGCTGACATTCCTAGTAACTGAGGACTAAGTTTAGCCTCCAAACATGCATGCTGCACTCGGCTGGAGCAGTGTTCCCTGCAGACACGGATCTGCCCTGACTCACAGCGAGGGGATCTGCTCCCTCCCAGAGGGGCAGCGCCTTCCACCATGCTGGGGCAGAGCAGATCCTCTGTGGAGCACCCCCAGGCCATGGGGCACATCCTTGTGTCCCCAAACCCTGGGGCACATCCCTGTGTCCAGGCTTGGAGCACATCCCCATGTCCATCCTTGTCCCCAAACCCTGGGGCACATCCCCATGTCCATCCTTGTCCCCAAACCCTGGGGCACATCCCCAATTCCATCCTTGTCCCCAAACCCTGGGGCACATCCCCATGTCTATCCTTGTCCCCAAACCCTGGGGCACATCCCCATGTCTTTGTCCCCAGGTCATGGGGCATATCCCTGTGTCCAGCCTTGGAGCAGATCCCTATGTCCATCTTTATCCCCAGGCTATGGGGAACATTCCCATGTCCATCTTTGTCCCCAAATCCTTGAGCACATCGCTGTGTCCATCCTTGGAGCAGATCTCCATGTCCATCTTTCTCCCCAGGCCATGGGGCACATCCCTGTGTCCATCTTTGTCCCCAAACCCTGGGGCACATCCCTGTGTCCAGCCTTGTCCCCAGACCATGGAACACGTCCCTGTGTCCAGCCATGGAGCAGATCCCCATGTCCATGCTTGTCCCTAGGCCACAGAGCACATTCCCATGTCCATCTTTGTCCCCAACCGTGGGGCACATCCCTGTGTCCATCCTTGTCCCCAAACCATGGAGCACATCCCCGTGTCCATCCTTGTCCCCAAACCATGGAGCACATCCCCATGTCCATCCTTGTCCCCAAACCATGGAGCACATCCCTGTGTCCATCCTTGTCCCCAAACCATGGAGCACATCCCCATGTCCATCCTTGTCCCCAAACCATGGAGCACATCCCTCTGTCCATCCTTGTCCCCAAACCCTGGGGCACATCCCTGTGTCCATCCTTGTCCCCAAACCATGGAGCACATCCCCGTGTCCATCCTTGTCCCCAAACCATGGAGCACATCCCTCTGTCCATCCTTGTCCCCAAACCCTGGGGCACATCCCTGTGTCCATCTTTCTCCCCAGGCCATGGGGCACATTCCCGTGTCCATCCTTGTCCCCAAACCCTGGGACGCATCCCTGTGTCCATCCTTGTCCCAAAACCCTGGGGCACATCCCCATGTCCATCCTTGTCCCCCTGCCTGTGCTGGTCCAGCCCTTCTATTTTAACCACTAAAATCCACCCAGGTGCTGCACAGATAAATCCCATAGGGTGGGAAAAGGTGGGAAAGCTGATGCAGAAATAACGGCCCAAATAGAACCTGCACTTGAAGTGGGAGAAAATATTTTCACCTTGGTTTAATTTTAGGCTGGAATTTTTCATGACTGAGCATTGCACACCAACACAATGCAAACCCCTGAAGTTAAGCAAAAAATTAGATGCAGAACATTGTTCCCTGTTTATTTCCCAGTCCAGCTGGTTTGAACAGAAACCCCCATCCTCTCTCTCACCACCTGCACTGGGGGACATTTCCCTGCATTTCTGCAGAGCCACCTCAGCCCTGCTGTCACTGGTCCCTGCTTGGGTTTCTCCTCTCTGCTCCCACTGCTGTTCCTGCTCTTTGGCAGCACTCAGGACCATGGGATTCCTGGATTTGGCTCTTGGGACCAGTGTGTCCCCTTTAGGGAAAAGGGAGTTAATTCCCAGCTTTCACATTATGCTTTCCATACATTATTTGGTGCTTTTTTGGTGCTAATAGATAAGGAGAGGGAGACATGCAAAAACTACAAAGTTTTCCCAACTGGTTGGTGCAGAGTGAGACCTGGAGCTCCAAAATTCCAGTAACTCACCCCAGAGGCCAGGCAGCTCTGCTGCCTTTTGTTTTCCTTCTTGCAAAGCATCTTTATTCCTATTTGCAGACTAAAAGTGACGAGCTATTGACTGCAGAAAAGCCAGTGGCTGGAATAGTAAATAAATCTTGCCTGCCACAGCGCTGCCTCCGCAGTGAGAAACTCGAGCTGACACGTCTCTCATTACTCTGTGTTGTTTCCTGGATAATTTATGACTCTCCATTGCATGTGTTTGGAGTTGTAAATGTGATCTGCAGCTGCAGCTGACATCAGGCATGCAAAGGACAGCTCCCAATAATGCTGTTAGTCCTTTATGGGCAGAGTTACAGTAAATAACACTTAATGTGAAATATGTAGAGCCATAACAAACATGACAGTGGCTAAGGTTGCTTCTGCTGAGGATGCTGAGATTGCTTGCAAGGAAGGCAAGGAGCTGCATCAGGGCACACAGGTTCTCAAGACTCCTCCCTTCTTGTTACTGAGGTAAAACACTGCAAGAAATATGTTTTAATACCTCTGTTACAACAAATTCTGAGAGCTCTGTCTGGACAAAAGAATATCTGGTCTTCAGTCCATTAAGGCAGCTCCAGGTGATCCAAAGAGATTGATCCCGTGGAATGTGGATGTTTCTCATGCACTGCTAAATATGAAATCAATGTCTCCATCCACAAAAATTTTTCACCAGATTCTGAGACTGGTCTGGGCATCCTCCCTGTTTGTCTAAAGCCAAACATGAGCACTTAAAACAGCCTGATTTTCTCTGTTAGGGTGCTCTTGTGGATGGAATTCTGTGGGCTACCAGCCACTGTAGGTTTCTGAACTGGATAAACCACTGTAGAAACAACTTTTGTTATTTCCCTTCTTGTATTGCTGACTGTGATCAATTTTCACTCTTAAAGCAGAACTAAAATGTTGCTTTTTAATGTCAGGAAACCATTGTAGGTAAATTCTGCTTTAAATTACACTCACCTGACCCTATAGAAACTCAAGGGCTGATCTTGCAGTCTCTGATATTAGGAAGAAATTCTTTATTCAGAGGCCCTGGCAGAATTTCCAAGGAAATGGATAAGCTATGGCTCCACAGTTTGTTGGCAGAATTTCCTAGGAAATGGACAAGCTATGGCTCCACAGTTTGGGATTTCCTGAATATTGGAATTTCCTTTTCTTCCTTACAGGGTGCTGCAAAGAATTGGAAGAAGAATTGGAAACCAGCCCAAAACACAAGCAACTGGAAAGTTTCAGGATCAAATACCAATTCATCTCCAGAAGTTCATCTCCCTGTTTGGGCTTTCTCCTACCAGCTCACCACAGTGCTGGGAAACTTGGAAAACACAGAGAATCTTAATTTTAAGTTTTTTCTCCTGCTCTGATTAAGCTGTGAAAAGAAACAGGCGAATGTAAAGAGATCCACCCACTCCAGGCACATTAATTACAGGGACTGAAAGCCAGCCAATAATGGAGGTAAGACAGAAATGCAGCGCATTAACAACTGAACAATGGCCATTGTTCTCTCGTTTACCCACAGCTGCAGGTGTGTACAGCACAGCCTTTGTCTTCCCGGGGGCTAATTTGAGTGTTCTGACATTGCCAGAGAGAATTCCTTTATCCATGAACATCGTGCTGCCAGCCCTGTCCCAGGCACACACACAGAGCTTCAGCCTCTCTGCACAATTTTTTGTCTCACGCACAAATAAACAGTGAAAACTTGGTTGTTTGCCCTCCTTCAAGGACCACTGGGTTATTCAGGGCAAGAGTTGTAGCACAAAAGAGAAAATAAATATAAATTAGGCCATTGAGACAGTCCTCCTCGTATTGCAGTGACATTTTTCTGTGGAAATAAAATAGGATGTGTAAAAGGGTCAAATTTCAGAAAAAAAAGTCTTATTTCTGGTGTTAGCCAGTCAAGGGCCTGCCCATACACAGCTGAATGCTACAGGGCCAACTAAAGACACACATTTGGCCTCTTTCCCCATTCTCTCCATAATTAATAATTCAATTTTACAGTTATTTCATTAATTTGAATATATATAGAACAGCTTTTGGGTGAGGTGTTGCCTGTCCCCGAAAAGAAAAAGTAATTGCAATTTTTCTCTGGGTTCTCCTATTCTCAGTTATTCATCTGCTACAAATATTACTTTTAGTAATGACAAGGTGGCAGCACCAAAGACCATGAACTCAGACATAGTTTGCATTTGGATTAATGTAATATCAGAAGTGAGAAAATTATTGGATATTAATTCCAAAGGATCAGGCATTCCCAAACCCCTGTTGATTACACCCACATTTCTGGCAGTGGAAACCCAGGGGTTTTTTGGTCTTTTTTTTTTTTTTTTTTAATTTTAAGCTTTTTGCCACCAATATTTAATTATTCTTCCTTTCAATACTTCATTACATTATCCTTAATAGCAGGGAATCTCAGATTTGGGTTGGAAGGGACCATAAAGCCCATCCAGTGCCACCCCTGCCATGGCAGGGACACCTTCTGGTGTCCCAGGGTGCTCTAAACCCCATCCAACTTGGCCCTGGACTCTTACAAGGACACAACATTTATTTATCCCTTAAAACCATCAATTACTGAAGTTTAAGATGTGCAATATCTTTTAGAAAACATTTTTCAGTCCAAAACAAAGCCTTTGTATGCTTGAGAGGGTTTTTTTCCACAGTACCATTTTTTCCCTGCAGACAAAACTGACAAAAACCAAAGCACAGAAGTTTGGTAATAAAAGAGGAAAAAAAAAAATAATTGCTTTTTCTATGAGTAGAAAGTTTTGTTAAAAACATAATTTCTTCTAAATTAGTATTATTTTCAGAAAACTTCTCTATGCTTCAAAAAGTGAGTTTCCTTCAGATGAAAAATGTGGGGTTTTTCTTAAGATGAAAACAACATTGAAAAGGTTTTTCTTTGAAGTTACATTCAAGGAGTCACATTTTTTTCAGATACCAAATATTCATAAAAAAAGTCAGCCTGAGGATTTTGTTTCCCAATTAAAAGCAGACATTTTTCAATGGAGAATTTTTGAAGATGAAAAACCTTCAGGAACTTAATCACAGCCTTAAGTGTTCAGAACTTAATCCTGACACATCTCTATCCAGATTTGTCAGTGATTTATTACCATAGTGCACTATTTAGGTATGCTAATAATTATTTTGATGTTAATAATGTTGTTTCTTGTTTGTTTAATTTTTACTTAATTCTTAAAACCATTCCTATAGAAAGAAGTACCAGTAATGAACTTTCCCCTTTTTTGTATATCTGCAAAGTTCCATTCAATAGAGGATCTGGATATCAGATAACACACATTATAGTCAGAATATTTTTATCAGAAAAGAAATTTTCACTGTCTTCCCCATGGAGACAGGAAATTGGGAACAGAAGTTTAATTCCAATTAAGCTCTAATTAATTTTAAATATCTTGGTGTTTAGGCACAACACAATCCCCCAAAGCTGCAGGTAGGATAAGTGGGTGGGAGAGGCCTTTTCCCGGGAATGTTTTGCTTTCCTGGAGACACAAATCTCTAAGGATCCCTTTCCCATTTGCTGCTTTGAGAACAAATTGTATCTCCTCAAAGTTGGATGAGTCTGCACCAAAAAGATTTCCAGAGGGAGGAGGAGGAAAATATTTTGTCAGAGGAAAAATTGGCAGCTGTGTCTTATGCTCCAGACAAGACCTTGGTGGTCAATACATGCTGATTTATTAATACAATGTGTTATATAGAGCTTTGTCCTTATTGACACTGTGAAATATCTTAATTTAGTTCAAGAAGGAATTGGCAAAGGGAGATTTCCTTTGAGATTTTTTTTTATCCAGCACACAAGGACAGGAGCAGCCTTTAGGTGGGTGTAGAAGGTTGAACAGGAGCCTGAAAACCCCTTGTGAATTAACAGCCTGGCCAGGGGCCTGGGGACACTTCTGCCACCAAAGGCCATCCCACAGCAGTGCTTTCTTTCCATTCCCACGGGTGAAAGGCAGGAAAATGCCTCCAGCAGAGTGAAGCAGCCCAAGAACTTTGCTGGCTGAAGCTCACACGAGCTGAGAAGTTGGGCAGATTCATCTGAATTATTTCAAGCAATTCTAATGGCTGTTTGGAAAGCTCCAGCAGCAGGTACCAAAACTCTGGTGTCACCTAAGCAGCAAGGCCAGCAGCACTGCTGTGCTGGGAGGGACAGTGGGAACTCAGTGGGAATCTGAGGATTTATTTAGGATTTATTTACACCAGGCACTGCAGACTTTGGGTCACAGCTTTTCTTTGGTTGTCCATCTCTAGCATCCAATCACTTTGTAACTCCCATCCTAAAATCCACTGTTCCTTTCCCAAGTATGAAGTAGCACGGAAAATTCAGCTTTCCAGAGGCAGGGTGGGTTTGTTGTTCCTTTTGAGCAGCAGTGCCAGGAGCTCGGGTTCATTTTAGATGAAATTCATCCTGCGAGGAGGAGATTTGCAAAGCTCATCACTCCCCTGCTGCCTTCAGCCTGTGGGTTCCTGTGTGGACGGCTGCTCCCCTGAGGACATCCAGGCATCTTCTTCAACACTGACATCAGAAAAACTTCTTTCCCCAAGTCTCCAGACTCTGAGCAAAGCAGCAGCTCTCTGAGCTTTGTGGTTCACCCTGCTCAAAAAAAAAAAATTAGCCATCTGAGGATGATATTCCTGTGTGTGCCCCAGAGATGCTGCACTCAAGTGCTTAGTCTGACATTAGGCCTGCATGAGTTAATTAAAAAATAATAATTTTTTCTTCTCATCTTCTGGTTGTCTCCAGTCAGGCAAATATGCTGAAATCACAAAACCAGCAAAGGGATTGCTTTAACTAGGAGATAGGGTATGAATTCAGCATATTTTCTGCATAGAAATATGACATTTGTATGGAAATGACCCATTTTCTTGAACAGGCAGCTATACATCACAGAAGTTTCACTGCAACATTTGCAAAAGAGATTGGGAAGCACTTTCCCATAAAGTGCTGATTTCCCCCAGACGAAATAATAAGGCAAGGCACAATCCAGAAGCTCAGGAGAAACATTTCACTCAATGTCATGTGTTCTGGGTGTTTGTTTTGGTTTCCACGATGATTTCATGTTTGTCTCTCTGTCTTCTCCTGAAGGAAGTGCAGGGCTTAGGAAGGAATAATCCATTCTCCCTTTTTTATTTCTTAACCACATCCCAGCTCCCAGACGATGGCAGAAGGGCAGCAGGACATTTCCACCCTGCCCCAGGGACCAGGACAGCCTGGGAAAGGTCAGGGTGGAGGCACAAGGAGGTTTTTCTGCAGGACAGGACAAGGGCTCTGCCACAGGGAGCCAAAATGCCCGTGACAAATCCACACTCCCATGACCCACATTTCCTAGAATATTTGCACAATGCATGTGGCAATTCAGCAATCGGGCAGCACTCTGGGCACACAGCTCAAGGAATGCTGAGGGATCAGTGCTCTGCAGCTTTTCCTTTTAAATGCAGTGTGTTATGGCCTGGTATTCCAGGGCTGGGCTGCTTCTAGCTCTGGGGCCAAACCCAGAGTAAAGATCAGCAACACAAAATCAAAGCCAACACCAGCACATCTTATCCACAGAAAGGTGCCATAACCATAGAATACATAACTAGCAAATCATTTTTAGGCTGCTTTTATTACAAAATTACAATTTGAATTAATAGTTGCACAAGTACAAGATTGTTTTTATGCCAGTGCTGAATGAAACGCTCCGACCTCGTTCGACCCCACCGAAGCCAAGTGCAAAATTCACCCTGATATGAATGAGAAATTGTTTGAGCTTATCATGAATTAAGGTATAGCTTGCTCTGATGATGAATTGAAATTATTTAAAATCAATTAGAACAGAAAAGACACATCCCAAACTAGATGTTCACTGAGCTCAGATTCTTGACTTACAGCCCAACATCCTGACCCTAAATGGAAATCCATACATCACTGAGGCAACATAATCAGACTTCAGATAACTTACTTCAGAGCAGGAAAATTTTTTTTCCCCCTGTTCAAGCCAATTGCTGGGAAATTAACAGCAACCAAAGTAATTAGCAGCGCAGATATTTCACCATCAGAACTCTGAGAGCATAGCAGAGGTTTCCAATGCACACTCAACAACCCTTTTCCTTTGCCTGTAAAACCAGCCCTGAGTCATTTTGGCCACCACTTTATTTCACAAATGCGGAACAGCTCTGGAGCAGCTCATGATTTACTGGAAGTCCTCTGGAAGAGTAAAAACCTTCCAGGCTTGTGCTCAGCCACTAAGCACCACTCCTTTCAAAACAGAAAAGAAAATTTAAGTCATTTGTGCCAATGTGACATTAATGGAAGCAGCTTCTTTTTTGGGGGGGTGTTACAGAAAAGGACACGCCGTGGAAATGTGATTTCCCCTAGTTGCATGACTATTTATATAGAGAAATAGAAATTCATATAAATGTATACATTTCTATAGATACACATTTTGTACACTGGAGACATATACATACATACATACATATATACACAGGGTGTTATATACACATCCAGATTTGTATATACATATATAAAAATATATATACACATAGCAAATGCACACAGAGCTTGCTTTGGAGCCAGCTAGAGTTATAAATTCTCCCTCCCCCACAGAGCCAAGATGATCTGAGCTGCCTCTGCTCAACACCCCACGGTTGTCTCTCCAGCCCGAATTAAATATAATCCTCATTATTCTGCCTCTCTGGTGCCTGAGAAACTTGGCAACCTCTCTGGGTGACTCGAGATGCAGCAATTCCTCCTGCCTTGCCTCTCCTAACCTATTCTAGGAGATGCAATATGCTGCTAAGATTAAGTGTCCAAAATGCTAATATGTCTGAAAAATGCCTCCACTGACCTACATCGGGAATGTAGGTCGGAAAGGAGCTATTTTTAACCCAAATGCCCATATTTTTAATTACAGTCCAAAGCAAGCCACATTCCTGAATCTCCCACAAGTTTGCAGAGATTGGATTTTACACTTCACTAGTGTAATTATAGGTACATACTCAGATTTACACACAGTTTATACAGCACATACTCAGCGTTTCCGTGACACACGAGGCGCTCGCTCCTGCTTGGAGCTGACAGCAACTAATTTTAGGAGCATCTCCTCCTTCTCCCTGATGCATACCTGTTAGGGATCCTTCTTATCAGGGCTTTGTGCTCTGAAGGCTTGCACAGATCTGGTTGGCAAAGGCCTGTGACACCACCACGGCCAACCTGGCCAGGCTGCCAGCAAGCTGAGGGCACTCCAGGCGGGGCAGAGGGAAGTCTCGAGGTGCAAAACACCACTCTACAGAAAAACCCAACAGAGAGAACTGTGTTTTCACTTGGTCTCCACTCCAGGCACAAACAGAGGGCTCAGGGTGTGTGTGTCCTCAGCCCAAGGAGGATCTGTGCATGCAGACAGGTAAAAAAAGCAATTCTGGGAATGCCAGCGACCTGCAGGCTGGTGAGAGCTGGGGCTAAAGGCAGGAAAAACAGGGTCTGGGAGCTATTTGTTACCTGCTCTAAAACAAGGGTTTGCAACAAGGATTTCATGTAGTTATTGGCTGTCTGGAAGCCAGAGAGAGGCACTTGACTTTCAGGTGCCGTTCTCACTGTCAGCCTTGGCAAAATTCCCACTTGTCACAGCTTAGCCATTGCCATTCCTTCCATCAGCCTCCCTGGCTGCAGTGTCACAGCCCCCACTGCTAGCAGGAATACATATATATGTATTTATCTACATAAATTACATCCAACCACAATTCTTCACTGGTTTAAACCTGAAGGGGACAATTAAGCACGGACTGAACAATTACTCTCTGCCTTAATCAGTGCCTTGACTCCTCCTCAGGGCCCCTCAGGGCTAGGACTTGCCCTTTTTTTTTGAAGAAAACACTGACATCAACTGGATCTAAAAAAGACTTTTTACTTGCCATATTTCTTTGCTTGCCAATACTATCCGCTTTCCAAAGCAGCCAGGTTTTTGGGTCACTGCAAGAAAACATAACAGAAGTGATGCCACAGGAAATGTCTCTCTGATTATTAAGAATACATTTAGGTAGAGATTTATTCCAGCAGTGCTCTGGGGACAACTGATCAGTCCTGCCCTTGCATGGCAGTTTAATAGCACCAGAGAAACCTGGATGTGTTCCCTAAAAAAGACAGACAAGCTAAACTGAGCAGCATCCATTACCAATGCCTAATTTTTGTAAAGCTCATTTTTTACCAAAGCAGCACAACATGGATTTTCTCAGTGCTCCTAGGCGCATGGGGATGGTGGCTCCAGTGGTGCAGGACTCAAGGACTGGATCTCTCAGGTGGAGCAGCTTGGCTGGTCCCATCCAACCCTGAAATCTCAGTAATGGGGATTTCTGGCACCTCCCTTTGAGTCAGACCGTGCTGGGCACTCCCAGGACACAGCAGAGTGGAGACATTTCAGCTCTGAGTGGCAATTCCTACTCCCTTTGGAGCACAGTTCCCTCACTCTCCAAAGAAAAGAAGCACAAGAATGAAAGTCCTATCAAGAGAATTTTCACACTGCAATGTTTCCCTCTCTCTGGTTGTACCAGTGATAAAATCAAACTCAACAATCACAGAACAAAAAAACCCGCACAAACCCAAACATTAATTAACCCAACATTAATTAACTTTCATTTGCAAAGCAAAAGCCTCCAAAGTTCAAAGATGGACTCTGGTTCAAGGGTTATTCAGATAATGGACATTTATATTTAAACACATAAAATAATTTAGAGACCAAGTACAAACCCAAAGGTTTATGTATCTTCCTATAAAACTCAGTTTAGGACAGTTACTGTTGGGACTGACTTAGTCTTAAACAAGTACAGCCTGAAAAAATGACCAAAAAATACATTCCTGTAATTCTTTAGGGTGTAATCCACCTACTGTCTGTGGAAAAGCAAAAAAAGCAAGAAAAAAATGCATACAACCCCCATAAGCAGTATATTAATGCCGCTGTAACATTTGGGGAATGTCATTAACTTCAGATAAGGTCCCTGTAGGATAAAAAGTCCCAAATTTTTCTTCAGCTTTTTTTTTTGGTTTTTTGGTTTTTAGAGTTACTGTCACAGGAGTCCCTCCTCAGGAATGGTGCTGGGTGCCACCACCACCAGCAGGGATGGCAGTGCCACCAGAGGCAGCAGCACAAATGAAGTCTTTGCCATTCCAAAAGTGATTTATCACAATTCAGGAATTCCTGCTTGGAATCATTCACGCCCTACTGCAGAACCTGATCAGTGCAGAGAACCTCCCTCCCTGGCACCATGCTCCAAGGACAAGCCAAATTGCTGTGCCACGTGCCATGGGCAGGATATTCCTCCACAGGCAGTGGCATTGGTTGGAATCCCCAAGTACAGAGAGAGTCACTCCTCGGCTAACCTGAAATATCTCTTCAGGATTCACAGAATATACAGGATATTCTTGAGAGATTTAGAAAATTCTAGCGGAAAAATAAAGAAATTAGGAAAAGTAAATGGACATTAAAGATTCAGGATAGGACACAGGACTCGGTTGTGAATATTTTATATTTGCTCTGCCCTCTGTTAGTATCTGTTCTTTTTAAGGCACCCAACAGCTGAGTCTTGCATGTCCACACCTCTAAATAATTGCTAAAAATAACCCCACACTCCAGATCAACATCCTTAACCTTCAAAAATATCAGGATTGATGCACCACCCACCCTCCAGAGACCACCCAGCACAAATGTGGGACAGAGCCTTCCTACAGCTCTGCTCTTTGAGCCTTTTCCTCTCATTTTCTCACAAAAATTATCCATCTGACACCATCCTGATAACAGCACAATACTGACCAATTTAGCAGAGGCAATGCCACCACGGGGAGGTGTTTCCTAATGCTTCCACAGGGATCAAAAATAACCTACAGGTGTCACCCCAGCAGCCTCCTGGGGAACTCTGTGCTTTGCTCTCTGAGCACAGTCTACAGAAATGTGCCAAACTGCCCCAACAACCTGAACAAAACTGTGATAAGGACAGAATTTTACAACTGGGAAACCCTAAGGATCAAGGAAAAGACATTTTAAAGGAATTGTAGGAAACACAGTTGTCAGAGCCTGCCAATCACAGACACACAGAAAGCCCTGGGATGGAGGGGACCTCCATATTCTTGCTCTCAAAGAAAAAAGATAATACTAATAAAGTATTTCCAAATAACTTACAGTTGTTACATTAGTAATCTTCTTGGCTAGTTGGTCACTGATGACATTGGAGCTAAACAAATTTGTCTTTAAAATCAAAAGCCTTAAAGATTGTTTTGTTAATTTGTGAGTGGGGTCAATCAGAGAATCACAGAATTTATGGCAAACCCATTTTCCCTGTACCATTACTCATTTTATTCTGAAACAGTCCCATGGAGTACTTGTCTTAAAATACTTGAATCCACTTAATCGATGTTGTAATTTTCTGAGATCAGATTTTGCTCTTCATTCAAGTCTGTTGACTAAAACTGATCATAATGTGGTGTCTCAACATTGGCTTCAAGGGAGCAGAATTGGGCCTCCCCTCCATTCCCACTCAAGGGTTTGTTCCAAGCACATTCCAATTCTTCCACTGCCCAATCAAACCAGAAATATTTCAAGAACTGGGGGAAAAAAAAGTATTTCCACTCACACCAGAATTAAAAAATAGGAATTTTTGTACAAAGAGCTGTGTTGTGAGCTACATCCTGGGTCATTTTGCATTTGTTCCATGGAGAAAAACCATGTTGTACTGTGTACAACACAAATACATAACTGTGTACACACAAATCCATAATTGTGTACACATAAATACATACATACATAAATTCACTGAGAACCTCAGCTACAGATTGAAAACCAAGCCTTGGAAAAACTCAGAAAATAGAAACACGCAGCACACAGAGCCTGATTTCCCAGTGTCCATAAATCCATGCTGTAAAAGCAAGTGCCCTTGGAAGAAGGGCAATCCTGGAACAAGTTCACCCCGGGGTGGCTGGAGCTCTGCCAGGAGTTGTGCCCGTGGTAAAGCAATGTGCTGAGCAATGAACTCCCACACTCAGGGCCAAATTCTGCTTGCTGCTCTTCACGTGAACATCTCTGTTAACATCTCTGTTAAACCTCAACCCCAGCCATGGCATCTTCACGTGAAATGGGTACTTGAAGTGAGTGGAGGCAGCACAGAAATCATCAAGTGCTGCTGGCACACCCAAGTGCTTCAGGAGAACAGCCTCACATTTTGGAGAGACCTTTCCCCCCTTTCATGGTTCTCAGAGAACAACTTGGACAAACCCACATATCTCTAACTTAAAACCAGCTGTGCTGCCACACTCAAAGGTGGTTTTGTCTGGAAAGGCCTCTGACAAAATCTGGAGCTGCCACAGCTTAACCCATGTTCACTGAAGCTCCTAAGAAACGAGATTTTCACTCTCCAATAACACTCTAATCACAGCAATAGGCAACAGGCTTTCCAAAATTCACATTATCACTCATACCATAACATTTGACATCTTTCTGTCACTGTTGATACACTCAAGAGATCCATGAAACCATTTCCAAACAAATTTTTTAACCTAAGTTACAATGCGATGGTGACATCAATGACAACATCCAGAAAAGACAAAAAGCACCAATAATTGAGCACCAGGATCATCCTTTCCATTTCCCTGTGTGCAGCTGTTGGCTGGGACTGGGGCTTACCTGGCCTTGCTGTTCTTTTCCACCTGTAGGAAGAATTTCAATGGTCAGTGAGGGAATAAACCAAACACTTGCTGAAGTTTTACTTCCACAGGCTGAGCTGCTCAGGCTGACACCAGGTACTTGTACACCATGAAATCAGCTAAAAAGTTATTTATTTCACATAGCATCCCATCAAACAGCTCTAATGCAACTGCAGATCATTTGATTTTATTTGATTCCTTCCCAGTAGCATTAATGCTACCAATGCTACTGCTGATAAAGACAGAATTATCATTAATACTCCCTATTAATTAGGAGGAACCTGGGTTGGAGCATGCAAAGTGTCACCCACTGCAGGTCAGAGATGATGGATCCACTTTTTTTTCCTGCCCTGGGAAAGGAATGCTGCTACCCACTCAGCCTCAGCTCAACATAATGAAAAAGCAAAATAAAAGTCATCAAAACACCCTTTAGACATCACACTTAGACACTGTCAACACTTCCAGAGCAAATCATCCCCAAATCATCTCAGTACACAAGGGAAAGGAAGTTTCCTACGCAAGGAAAGAAAAATAACTCAACGTAAGCCAAAAATTATCTCTTTTAATACAAAATTCCATTCTCATAGAACAAATTTATTTCCACTGAATAAATAGATCTGCTCACCGTCCACGGGCGAGATTACTGCCTATAGTAAGGATGAAATTCTCTTGCCTTTCTGCAGTTTAATGAAAATATAAACATTATTTGCAACCGGCTTTACTCTATTTGGATACAAGTATGAACACTTGGGGCTTTGAGGACATTGCCAAATGTATACAGCACCACTCTCACTGGGGATTGTACTTTAACCTGATTTATACAGCTCCACGCATCACTTGCATGTAGGCTTATCAATGTAATTATTACAATTATGATAAGAAGGATCTGGCCTTTGCACTTGCATGTTTAATACTCTTAGCACGTGCATGCTCTTCCACTATCTATTAAGAACTCAGCAAAACAAACAAATGAGCAAACCCCAATGGGTCAGAGCTGAAGTGAGGAAACACAATCTCAACTCAAGAGAGGAAATTGCAATGTGTAATATTTTTACTGATGGCATGGAGGGTGATGCCAGCTTTACAGAGGTTTGGAGCTGTCCCTCCATCTCCAGACACACACAGCTGCTACCAAGGCTGGGGAAATGACTCTCCAAGAGTAAAGCTCACCATGAGCATCCTGCCCAGAGCTGTAAATAGCGACATTGTGGGGGGACAACAAGTATTTATGCGTTTATCTCTGTTAAAACACATTGTGTGGGGTGAAACCGAGCTGCTCCCCAAGGAAAGAGCAGGTGGTGGGGACGGTGACCTTGGCACTGTGACCCTCTGCCAGGAGGTGACAGAACCCACTCCCAGCAGCACCTTTGGGGAATAACCTCGATTCACCTGGAGAAACCACCCTGACCGCTGTCCAGACACATGGTGCTGATGGACCCATTGGGTATTTCTGGATTAACCCCACTCTCTGAACACATTGGGTATTTCTGGAAAAACCCCACTCTCTGGACACATTGGGTATTTCTGGATTAACCCCACTCTCTGGACACAATTAGATATTTCTGGATTAACCCCACTCTCTGGACACAATGGGTATTTCTGGATTAACCCTGCTCTTTGGACACATTGGGTATTTCTGGAAAAACCCCACTCTCTGAACACAATTGGATATTTCTGGATTAATCCCACTCTCTGGACACACTGAGTATTTCTGGGTTAACGTCACTCTCTGAACACAATTGGATATTTCTGGATTAACCCCGCTCTCTGGACACATTGGGTATTTCTGGGCTGACCCCACTCTCTGAAGGCCTCAGGGCAGTGCCCGGCTGTGGGGCTGCCCATGGCGGCCCTGCCCGCCTCGGGACAAGGCGCCCGCGGGTTCATTCGGCGGGGAGGACGGGGACAGGGAGCGGCCTCTGGAGCTGCTCCAGGCTGGGATGGAATCCAGGATCGAGTCCAGGATCGAGACCGGGATCAATCCTGGGATCAATCCCGGGATCAATCCCGGATCGAGCCCGGGCCCTCCGGCCCCGCCGCCGCCCCTCAGCGCTGGGGCTGGGGCGCCACCTGGCGGCCGCGAGGGGCCGCGCCCGGCCCGGGACCGCGGGGACAGCGCCGGACACAGGGACACGGCCGGACAGAGGGACACGGCCGGACACAGGGACACCGCCGGCGACAAGACACCAACGCGGACAAGATACCAACCGGGACCCGCCCGGGCAGGGAAATCGCACGGTCTTTGGTCTCCCTCCGGTTGCAGCGGGAGAAGGGCAGCGCTGGGATGGATGCTTTGCTTTCCCAGATCGCATCCCCCCATTCCAAAGTGGAGCTGCGGTTTCATCCGAAGGGGTGGGAGCTCTCTGAGTGCTCACCCCGCTGCCAGCACCGGCAGCATCCCCGCGATGCCTCCCGGTGCCTCCAGCAGGCCGGGAAGCAGCGCTCCGGCGGGATGCGCTCCCCAATTTCCCCGATATTTTTAACTGTCAGGACAGTGCGACAGGGATACAGATCGCAAATCGGATTTGTGACAGTCTCGGGTGGTATCTTGGCAAGAGACGCTGTACAGGGTTTTTTTTTTTTTCTCGGTTAACATCACAGTGCATCGAAATGTTATTAATAAAATAGCGTTCAAGGTTATGGGGGGAAGGAAATCTCTGTGGAGGAAGCTGAAGTTTCAGGTTCAAGCTTTGTATTCCTATATATATATATATATTTGGGGGTGTATATATATATATATATATATATATCTGCAATTTTTTTCAAAACGTTTTATTAGGAAAGCTATACCAGACGCATCACTGTACAATGATTTAACATTACCTTTACAATTTATATTCACTTGAAATTACAGAATAAATATATGCACATTGTTGTACCTTTGTGTGTGTGTGCGTGTGTGCGTGTATGGGTGCATGAGAGAAAACATTAAAAGTGCTTCCTACAAAGCTGTTAGTGAGAGGTGCCCATTAGCTTTTGGGGTTTATTTTTCCTTTTTTTTTTTTTTTTTCTCTGTATATTTGCATGTCGCTTTTATTAGGAAAGTGCAGATGTCCTCCAAAAAAAAAAAAAAAACAAAACAACAAAAACAAAACCATGGCGTCATGATGAAGCGTCGCTGAGCATCCCCTAGGTGTGTGCGCCACGTGGTGACATCCTTTGGGCTGCTCGGCTCCGGGTGGCTTCCCCCAGCCCCCGGGACTGCTCCCGGGGTTCCCCCCGAGCCCCCCTGGAGGGGCTGGGCTGGCGAGGGTGAGGGTGAGGGTGAGACTGAGGAGTGTGCGTGCGAGGGAGGGAGAGAGACAAGAGTGAGACATTCGAGCAAGACCCTCCCCTCCCTTCCCTCTTGCAGTTTCCAGGCATGCAGCAAACTGCGCTCGTTTGCTTCTTTGCATTATTATTTTTTTTTCTCTCTTTTAAATAAATGTACAGAATCTGTGCCATGATGGGCAAGAAGAAAGCAGGCCAGAAAATGCCATCTTCCCTCCCCCTCCCCTCCAAGGGAAAATATCAAGGAAGTTTACTGCCAACGGAAAAAGGAAAAAAAAAAGGAAAAAAAAAGAGCCAACGAACAGAACAAACAACAAGAATAAAGAAAATAAAAGAAAAGGGAAAAGAAAAAAGAGAGAAAGAGACACACATAGAATTTACTCAATCAGGATCAATACAAAGATCCCCGATAATAATAATAATAATAATATAATAATAATAATATACCTTTAGACATGGCACAGTCAAAGTCTCAGTTTCAGTATAAAAAAATAATGATTGATTAACATCTGCTGGCAAAAGTCTGCGAAGGCACTTCGTCGATTACTGATCTGAGAAGGGCCCTGCCCCGCAGCGCGCACATCTGGCGGGGCAGAGCGCACAGCTGGATCCTCTGCTCGCGGGCGGCGGGGCCGGGCGGGCGGCGGGGCGGCGGTCAGAACCGGTACGTGGTCTTCTCCAGGACTTCGAGGTAATCCGGCTTGGTTTGGAGTTTGGCCCTTAACTCGAGGTATTCGCTTGTGGGTGTTTGGTGGTCCGGGAAGCCCTTGCCGGCCGCGAAGAGCAGGGTCTCCTTCAGCCGGGCGTCCTGCTGCAGGTCCGGGTATTGCATGCCGGGGGGGTGGACGTGCAGTTCCTTCAGCTTGGGCACGGTGCCGTAGAGGCAGTCCACGAAGCCCACGGCGCAGGGCGGCGGGCGGTCGCGGTCCCGCGGGGCTCCCGCCGCCGCCGCCGCCGCCGCCGCCCCGAGCGCGCCCGCCGCCAGCCCTCCGCCCGCGGGGTGCTGGGGGTGCACGGCCACGATGGTGTTGAGCTGCGAGCTGGACACGGCCAGGCTCCACTCCTGCTCCTTCTCCAGCAAGGTGCGGTAGCTGCTGCCCGGCTCGGGCGCGGCGGCGGGGGCGGCGGGGTGGGCGAAGCCGCGCTCGCCGCCGCCCCGCAGCAGCTCGGCCGCCTCGCCGCCGCCGCCGCCCGCCGCCTCTTCCTCCTCGCGCGGCTTGTAGATGGGGTTGTTGCACATCTGGGTCACCGGGTGCGGGATGTAGTCGTAGACGTGGCCCGCCGGGGGCGCCTTCTCCGGGGAGCGCTCCCCGGGGCCCCCCCCGCCGCCGCCGCCCCCGCCGCCGCCGCCGCCGCCCTCGGGGAAGAGGCGCGGGCAGCGCAGCGGCACCGCGCCCAGGTCCGCCGCCTCCGCCCGCGGGCCGCGGAACGGCAGCTTCCGCCGGCGGCGGCGCAGCACGAAGGCAAAGAGCCCGGCGGCCACCAGCACGGCGGAGAAGAAGAGGACGAGGAGGCTGAGGATGAGCACGGAGAGCGGCACGGCCGCGGCCGCGGCGGCCGGGGGCAGCTCGTAGGCGGCCGCGCCGGTGGCGGCGGGCGGCGGCGGGGCGGCGGCGGGCGGCGAGGCGGCGGCGGCGGGGCGCAGGGCGGCGGGACACAGCGCGGCCAGCTCCAGCGAGCGCAGGTCGCGGCGGGCCAGCGGCTCGGGGCTGGCGCACAGCACCTCGCCCACCACGCTGACGGAGCTGAGCGCCTCCAGCCACTGCTTGAGCGGCACCAGGTCGCAGGTGCAGTCCCAGGGGTTGAGCTTCAGGTCGATCTGCACGATGGCGTGCAGGTGCTCCAGCACCCCGGCCACCGGCAGCGCCAAGAAGTGGTTGTTGCGCAGGTTGAGGCGCGCCAGGGAGGTGCCGGCGAAGGCGTCGGTGGGCAGCGTGCGGAGCAGGTTGTCGTTGAGGAAGAGGAGCTTCAGGTTGGGCATGAGGCTGAAGGCCGCCGGCTGGATTTCCCTGATCAGGTTGTACTCGAAGTACAGGTAATGCAAACTCTGCAGGCCCCGGAACATGCCCGGGGTGAGCCGCTCGATGTCGTTCCCGTTCAGGTACAGGCTCTTGAGGTTCGGCAGGTTGATGAACGCCCCGTCCTGCACGTAGGAGATCCGGTTGTTCCCCAGGTGTAAGAGATCCAAGGAGGAAAAATTCCAGAAATCGGAGCGGTAGATTTTCTGGATCAAATTCCCGCTCAGGTACAGCTTCTTGGCGTTCAAGGGCCTGGGCAGGAGCTCGGAGATGTTGTGGAATCCGCGCTCCTTGCAGTTGACCGTCAGGCCCAGGTCGTTGATGTGCAAACTGCAAGAGCACCCGGTGGGGCAGATGATGGGGATGGGGGGCCGGGTCTGGTAGGCAGCCACGGGAGGCTGGTTGGGCCCGGGGTACAGGCCACGAGGGGTCGGGGGAGGCCGGGGCGCCCGGGGCTGCTTGGTGGGCTTGGGCTGCTTGTTGGACGTTTTGTACTCAACAGAGGAAGCGGTGAAATGGAAGGAGGACAGCATGGAGGAAGGCTTGGTAGGCCACGCGTTCTCCTTGCTGGAGGACAGCTGAGGGATGCCCAGGCTGGCTTCCACCTCCGAGTCGGACAGCATGGGGCAGAGCTTGCTCCTCTTGATCTCCCGCAGGTCCTTCCCGTGGAAGTGGAAGGGCGTCTCGCAGGTGATGTCCCCCACCAGAGCGGTGTAGGGGATGCGCTCCAGCCAGCTCTTGAGCTGCACGATCTCGCACGTACAGTTCCACGGGTTCTCCTCCAGCTGGATCTCCATCAGGCTCCTGCCAATGTGGTCCAACATCCCGCGGTACGAAAGGACTTTGAGGCGGTTCCCCCGCAAGTCCAAGTGGGTTAAGGACACAGACTTAAATAAATTGGTGGGAAGCATGGGGATAAGATTGTCATTTAGGATAAGGACCCTCAATTTACTTAGGTTTCGAAATGCCCCGCTTTCAATCCGTTTAATGACATTGTAATCTGCCTGCAGATATTCCAGACTTTCCAAACCCAGGAAAGTGTCGTTCCTGAAAATGTCCAATTTGTTTTCATGCAAATACAACCTCTTCAGAACTCGGAGCCCGTTAAAAGCCCCCGTCTGAATGTCCTGCAGCGCATTGTTCCCAAGGTTAATAGATACAGCATTGTTCAAGTGAAGAAAACTGTTGGTGTACAATTTCCTCATGGAATTCCTCTGCAGATAAAGTTTAAAAGGTCTCGACCACGACTCTGTTATCTGACTAATATTTATAAATCCCTTGTTGTCACAATGTATATGGAAAAGGCTCTCCTTCACTTCACAGTAACATGGATCAAAGCAGGGCTCATCCAGTTCCTCCGAGTCCTCTATCAAGGGAATAGGTGTAGTCCATGCTAGAGCAATTGTGCTTAGAAGAATTATCCACAACATCCTTCCTTTATGAAGCCTCTCTGCCGTGGAAGGTTTCATCATTTGTTGGTGTTTACAAAACTGCAACGGGAAGAGAAACACAGATTTCAGTATTTCTGCCCTGCCCTTCTCCTTTCCCTAAGCCCCTACCTGCTGGACTCATGTCGGGCTCCTGGAAAGTTCAGCAATTGTTGGGCAGACGTTCCAAACCAACTCCAGGGGTGTCGGCTGGGCGAGCCTTGCCCTGATTTATACTTGGGAGATGTTAGAGGGCTCCATCACGCGATAGCAGCCTGCCTGGCTCCCCTCCCCGTGGTAAATGCCACCTATAAAGAGGACAGCACATGCAGCCCCGCACGGCACCACGAGCACACCGAACGTGTTGCGTCTCTCCACGTTTGCCAGGCTTGGGGACTGCCCGCATCTCATCCCCGGGTGGAATTTTAGCCCGGGAGCCATCACAGCCCAGGGGGGGAAACACGCCAAGTGTGGGCACATCTCTCCAGTGTCGCACCACATCCTTCATCCATGCAAACTCCCAAAGTTATTGGACCTCCACCCTCAGATCTCCTTCCCTCCCTGCCTCCCGGCTCGATGCGTTCCACGCGCGAGTTCCAGGGGATGTGCGAGCTGTCCCTGGCAGAACGGCTCCCCTCAGAAACCCCCACAGCATCTCCACCGGAGTAAATGGTTAACGACCCTGATGGGGAGGGAAACCTTCCCCTCGCAAACGCGCCCCGGTGAATTAATGCAACCGGTATATTATCAGATAAATACACACCACATATTAGTCATTTTAGCTGATTAAAGCATTTAGAGATGATTAATCTTTCTAAAGCACATGCCCATGCGATCAGCAGATCTAAAGGGAAGTGACAGCTGAAGAGGCACCTAGGATTGAAACGCTCAGCCTGCCTTGGATTAGGGCATTTTGTGCCCCCAGGACCAAGCAGGAGACCCGGTTAAAAAAGCTGAAAGTGGAAGAAAAAAAAAAATACCTTGACACTTACCAGCCGATAAATTCTCTATCCTACTATACACGATTCCGAATGAAGACACCATTCTTCTCCAATCAGATGAAAATAATACCGCCCTAATGAGATGCAGCTCCTTCAACATATGGTCTCACCCTTCCTTTCACCAGATATTTTAAATGTATGGGCACAGGGAAACGCTAAGGATGGGGATAATACCAGTGGTGATGCAGCCTTCCTTGAGTCCCTGAAATGCCCATTAGAATGATTCGGAGCGATCATTGCTTTTAGTCTCAATCTCCCAATAAAAAGGTCCTTTTTGCCTTCCTCGTGTAAGAACTAGAAAAAATTGCCCCCCATCCGTAAACTTAAGAGCAGAAAGATGCATTTAGGGGAGGGAAATGCCAGAGGAACAGAAATCCTTAGGATCAACTTGCAAATGAAACCCTCCCCTGTGGGAAAGAGGAGATGGTTGAAAGCACGAAAAGAGAAATACCCTCTGCAATTAAAACCAGCATCTAATTGGGGAGAAGGGAGAGAGACGAGAGCTATATTGCAGTATCAATCTCTCCGTCTCCTTTGCAAAATATTAGCCACTTAAGTTCTTTCTCTTCTGCAAGGGCTGTAATAAAAATAAAAAAATAAATAAAGAGGATTATTATATCTTCTTTTTGGAGGAGGGGGGTGTCTTTGACCCTAGGCGGAAACAAAAGGATCCAGAAAGGTTGTACTTACCGGTTTGCAGGAGAGATTTTAGCACATCGTTACCAAAAAAAAAAAAAAAAAAAAAGGCAAAAGAAAGGAAGGGGGAAAAAAAAGAAAGCTCGAGTTTAAAGATTGCTGGTTTGTCTCTGCCTCTCCCTCTCTGTGGCTCTCTCTCCCTCTCTCTCTACTCCTGCTGAAGCTGAGGCAAAAGGGAAAAAAAAAAAAAGAGAAAAAAAAAAAAAGGAGAGAGGAAAAAAAAAAAAAAAAAAAAAGAAGCAAGCCTGAAACGTGCTGGGAATGCAATGAGCCCCTCAATGATCCTTTTTAGGATGCAGAGCTGCTGTTTGGCACACTCAATGGAGGAGGGAGCAGAGGGGCTGCTGCTGCTGCCGCTGCTGCAGGCTCCAGCGCCGCCGCCGCCTTCTCCGGGCAGCGGCAGCGGCAGCGCGGAGCGGGCGCGGCGGCGAGCGCGGGTGCGCGGCTGTGCGCGGGTGCGGGGCGCTGCGGGCCGTGTGCGTGTGCGAGTGTGTGCGTGTGTGTGTGTGCGCGCGTGTGTGTGTGTGTGTGTGTGTGTGTGTGCGCTGCCGCTCCTGCCCTGGATCAGGCTCCTCCACGTCATGAAAATCAGCTTCAAGAAGGGGAACAAACGGAGGGGGCGCGCTCGGCTCCAGGTCGGGGGCGCGCATTTGGGAAGCCCTGACTACACAGTTTTTTTTTCCCTTGCCTTTTTTTTTTCCCCTCTATCCTTTTTTTATTTTTTTTTATCCCTTTTTTTTTTTTTTTTTTAAGAGGGAAGGAGGGGGCTGGTTGGCGGAGAGGAAGAGAAGTGGGAAACGGGCAGATGGGGGAGGTAAAAACCTGAGAAGAATCAGAGAGGGAAAAAAAGCCGCCGGGATGGGGCAGAATTTGCACCCACCCCCCTTTCCAAAAAAAAAAAAAAAAAAAAAAAAAAGAGGGGAAAAAAGGGAACAAAAAGCCCAAGTCTGGAGGAAATCAAAGCTGCTCTGACTGCGAGTGCCAGCCGAGGGCTGCGGCGGGGGTCCCGCTCCGGCCGCCCCGCTGCCCCCGCATCTCCGCCTGCTCCGCCCGGCGCTGCCCGCCCGTCCCGGGGCCGCTCCCGCCCGAGCCTCGCCGGGATCCCGCAGCGCCCAACGCCTCGGGAGACACCGCGCACCTCCCGCACCCTCCCGCCGTGTGCGCGGAGGCGGAGGGGCCGCGCCCGCGGTGCCCGCCCGCCCCGGGAGCCGCCGCAGGTAACGGGGCTGCGCGGGGCGCGGCGGATCCGCGCAGGGGGGCCAAAGTTGGTGCGGGAGATGCGCGGGGGGCTGCGGGCTCTGCCTGCCCCGGGGCTCGGCCAGCCGGGAGGGAATTGCTGCGGGCAGGGCAGGCGGCGAGCCCCGCGCTGCTCCGCGCATCCCCGCCGTCCGCACCCGCGCACCGCCCCGCGTAACTCCCGGGCATCCCGCACCCCCCTCCCGCACCCCGCGGTGGCTCGGCCGGGAGAGACTTAACTGGAACCGCGGGTCGGCAGCGAAAAGTTCGGGGGCAGAGCCGCGGGAGCGGGCGGGAGGTGCCGGGGGCTCCGCGGGCTCCCGCCGCCCCGGGGCCGCTCTGCGCGGGCAGGGGCGCAGCCTCCGCGCCCGCGGACGCGCAGCAGCATCTTCCCCCGGCTGCCGAGCTCTCCTCCGCCGGTGCAATATGGACGCACCGCTCCCTCCTAATTAAATTGCTGCATCATTCATTTTCTGACGCGGGAGCGACATGGGGTACGGCGGGCTCCGTGCACCGACACCCCCCGTTCGGAACCGGGGGGAGGCGGGGAAAAAGGGCCGGAGGGGGAATCACAACAGTTTGTGCTCGCAACAAGCTCGCACCTTGGCGGGCTCGGCAGCAACTCAGGAAAGGCACCTAAGGAGGCAGCAGACCGAGCTGGGTGTGGGGGCAGACCCCCTTAATCCATGGATGCAGGGTCGGGGGCGCGGGGGGAGCCCTGACCTCGCAACTTTGCCAAACGCCCCCGAATTTCGCTCGTTTTCCTCGCCAGGGCTGCTGCCGTCGGGCTGTGCGGAGGGGCTGGCACAGGGCAGGGAGGGCTCTGAATGCGGAGCGGGGATGGACGGACATCCCGCAGGACACACGGACAGCCCTGTGCCCGCCTGTGACACGGGACAGCCCCGCGGGATGCCCGGGGGAGGAGGAGGAGGGGACAGCCCCGCACCTCCCTTCCCATCCCATCCTTTATGCCCCGCAGTTCCCCGGAGGGCTGAGGAGACTCAAATGCCACAGAGAGGCGGCTCTGCCGGGTTTGTCCGGGCCGTGTCCCCTGTCCCCTCAGCCGGGAGGCAGAAGTCACCGCGGGCCATCCCCTGTATCCCCTTCCGGCCCCAGCAGCTCCCGGCCCTTGTCTGTGCTCGGTGTGAGTGTGACTGGCAGCGGCTCCGGGGAAGGGCACGGCTGATGTAACCAAGATTAGGACGTCACTCGCTTATTAATGATAATTATTATTATTGGCAAGCCTGCTATCTCCTTGCCAGAGCCCATCCTGGAGCTGTGGGGATGCTGTCAGCAGGGTGGGAGCTGGCAGGTGCCCTTCGGCTGCCTCTTGCCAGCCTCAGCTGTCATCGCTGAAATGCGCCTTTCCCTTCTTATTGTGGGAATAAGGGAGGAGACCCAACTCAGAGGTGATGCTTGGGCAATTGTTGTACCTTGCAGAAATATCCTTACAAGGTTCTGTTCCACCAGAGGAGAGCGTTCCCCTGCTGCAGTCACTGCTCAGCAGGCACGGAGTGCTCCAGGCAGCCTGCAGTGGGAACCATCCCCTGCCCTGCCCTGCCCTAACCAGCAGAAGGGGCAGTGCTGGAGAGAAAATAGGGAGTTTCCCCCCAAAGCTCGCCCTCACTGTCCAGAAAGAAATATTCTGAGCTTTAATAGCGTCTCTGTCTCCAGCAATCCACGGCAAGGGCAAAAGCAATAAATAGTGCAAGGGGAGGGCAGCTCTGCTGTAATTATTGCAAGTGGGAGCTGCTTCCCAGCTGGCTGGGCTGGGTAAGGCCAGGAGCAGTTTGGGGGTGCTGGGTCTGAGTGTGGGGAGGGTTTGGATGCAGCTCCAGCTGCATCTCTGCCCCAAAGCCCTGCTGGGCACGCAGGGATGGCCTCCAGCTGCCAGGAGAAGCTGTGGGAAGCCCAGCAGGGTGTGCTGATATCCCTGGTGGGATCATTGATGCCTGCTGGGATCTCCTGGGTGGCAGAGATGCCAGCCTGGTGCTCCACGAGGGCTCAGAAGGAACATCCCATGGCTCTCCCTGCCATGCTCCTCAGTGGAACATTGGAACCCTGGGATTTAGGGCAGGCCAGGGCGCTGGGCTGTGCAGAACACAGAGCTGAGCTCTGCAGCACACTGAGAGTGGCCCTGGGCAGAGACACTCCCAGCTGCACAGGCGGCAAGAGGCTCATGCCATTAGACTGGGCTCAAAGCTCAGCTTAACCTCCTTCCCTGCTCCAATGACCCCTCTCCTTGTCCCCATGAGATTTCTATAGTTTCTTCATATTCAATAGTGAGGTTTCCCTTCCCTGTTTTATTTTTAGAGAGCTTTTCAAATATTCTTGGGATTTTATATTAGAAATTATTGAAGAAGAAGAAATGTTAGTGTTTTTGATAGAGGAAAATGAGAATTGAGAGTCTTCTCTGTGCAGCAGTTAGTGAAGCAGCTTATGAGGCTTCACTTTTCTTATTCCCTCTCTGTTCCTTAATTAATTTATCAAACACAGACAGAGAAACAGAGTCATCAGCTGGAATTTACCTCTAGCCCTGTTCTGGAGGAGACTATTTCTGTTAAATCCCTGTCACATTGTCCCAGGGGTGTTGTAGGGACCACGACCTCTCTTGCTGTTGTACCAACAGCTCAGCCTCGCTCCAAGGGGTCCCCAAATTGGTTGCTTGGGGTTTTCCTGTCCCCCTCAAGCCCCTGCAGAGTTCCTCTGGCTGCTGGAGGCTCCTGTTTGCCCTGGGAGAGCTCAGCCCAAGGCTCAGGTGCTGCTGAGCTCCCTTCATCCCGTTCTGGCTGCTCTGCTGCAGCCTGGATCCTGTTTTCCACACACTGCTGGCATTTGCCACGCCATACATGAAGTACAGGCACGGATTATCTGAGCTGCATGAGCATTGCTGAGTGCACATGAAATGGAGGAAGTGTCAGAATTTTAAACTGGGCTTTTCCAGCTGGAATCCTTCAGGCTGGAGTAGCTCATGTCAAACTGATCTTCCTGGCCACAATTTTTTCTCAGCACCCTCATTATCAGTTATTTATTAAGGCATAACTTGATTTTTTTTTATTTTTTTAGGACAGTTGTGCTATTTTCTGATGAAGTTGAGAAATAACAATGCACCACATGAAATTAACATGGATTATTTCTAATATAAAAGTGTCCTCAGCTACTTGAAACTCAATGGGACACTGGAGCACAGAAAGCCCAGCCATGCCCTCAGTAGCAAGTTATTTGTAATTGCTTGGGATTTTTTTTTTCCACTCATGGGATTTTTTTTTTTTATCAGAGAAATTTTGCCCAGCATTTGATGATATGTGTAGATATTAAAAGGAAAGGAGGGAAGAACTAATAGACAGCATTAAAACAGAGCAGCAAATACCAGCAAATTGTGAGTACAGCATTTTTAATGGATAGCTATTAAAAAATAAAAGAGAAAAGTAGGCAAAATAAAAGGGAGCTTTTATTGGAAAAAATTGACAGTTGTTATCCTCACTGATTCCTGACATTTCAAGATCAGTTTTTTATCTAATGTTTCAACAGCCTGGGGTATTTCCTTCTAGTGAACCACACTCAGCCATAGCTTTTTCCCTCCCTTTAAGCCCACAATTATTTTTTTCTAAATGTGCTGATATTTATTATAGCCAGTGTCAAAAAAACCCTCCACACTCCACTTATATATGAGCATCTCCTTGGCCTTTCCTGGGCTCATTCACAGCCCTGGGTGGGCACACACAGCTTCCTCTGGCAGCAGCTGGAATTCCATGCACGGATCCAAGGCAGAATAATGCCCCAGGGTGATGTGTCCCACCCAAATTGAGAGTTCTGAGCCACCTCCAGCCCTGGGAGGGCTCCCCCAGCCCTGCCCATCCTGCACAGAGTTCCGCAGCCACATCTCAGAATCATGGAGCCACTTGGAAAAGATCTCTAAGATCATCAAGTCTAGCCATTAACCCAGGACTAACACATGCCCCTAATGGACACCAAGACATTTTTTATTCAGTTCCAGCAATGGTGATGCCACCTGAGCATCCTCTTCCAGTGCTTGACAACCCTTTTGGAGAAGAAATTTTCCATAATACCTGATCTAAACCTCTCCTGGCACAAGCAAAAGCTGTTTCTTCTTGTTCTGTCACCTGGAGAAGAGTCCACAACCTCCTTTCCTCCATCACCACAACATCCTGCAGCCTTTTTAACCCTTTTTATTCAGCAGAGACGCTCCTTGTCGCCTGGCAGCCCAAGTGGAGGTTTTAATGTCCTAAATGAGGCTGAAGATGGACCACACAGAGGAAGAGTATGGAGCTGGAACTGTGTTTTCTGAATCTCTCCATCCACTGCCCACAGACCCTGGTGGCAGGACACACCTTCAGATGGCAACTTCATTGTTCCCATTAAGAAAATCTTAGATAATGCAAAAAACCTGTTTGAATTCTTGTTGAGGAATAATGGTTGTGGTTTATTTTGACACCTCCACACTCTGCATGTGGATATTTTCTATTGCAATTTCTCTTTTGGCTTCATTTGCTTTTCACCTTGTGGGCTAATCTTCCATACATCCCAATTCCTGGATTTTGCCTGGGTACACAAAAATGGAGATTAACCTCCAGTATGCGCTGTAAGCAACAGCCTGGATTTTCAGGGCAGCTGGATTTAGAGTGGCCAGAATTAGAAACAGGAGCCAGACGAGATCATGCTAGGGCAATTCCCCTGGACTGGCCCATAGAGCCAATCAATTTAAAATGTAATAGAAAGCACCGAATTCTGGGGGAAGGAAGGCACTTACTGCTCATTTGGAAAGAAATGCTCATATTCTAAATTGCTTTTCAGATCAGACTTGAGCCTACTTTTAGTGATGTCAGTGGTGCCACTTCCGTTCAGCCCAGCGGTGCCAGAATTTTCTGTTTACTGCTGTTGCTTCTCCTTTTACTAAGATCCCTGGCAGCACCACTCCTCCATGGTTCACAGGAGGCTCCAGGATGAGGAGAGGGATGGAGCAGCTCTGCTGGGAGGAAAAGCTGGGAGACCTAGGATGTTCACCTGGAGAGGAGAAGTTTTGGAGTGAGCTCAGGGTGGCCTGGAGGAGCTGCAGGAAAGATGGAGAGAGAGTTTGGAGAAGGGATGGAGGGGCAGGACACAGAGAATGGCTTCCACTGACCCAGAGTAGGAATTGATGGGATATTGGGAAGAATTCTTCACTGTGAGGGTGGGCAGACCCTGGCACAGGGTGCCCAGAGCAGCTGTGGCAATTCTGTGCTTTCTGTTACATTTTAATCCCCACTCTGGCTCAGTGGAAGCCATTCCCTGTGTGCTGTCCCTCCATCCCTTCTCCAAAGTCTCTCTCTATCTTTCCTGCAGTTCCTTCAGGCCACTCTGAGCTCACCCCAAAGCTTCTCCCTGGATCCCTGGCAGTGCCCAAGGCCAGGTTGGACATTGGGTCTTGGAGCACCAGGGACACCAGAAGGTGTCCCTGCCATGGCAGGGGTGGCACTGGATGGGATTTGAGGTCCTTTCCAACCCAAACCAGTCTGTGATTCCATGATTCCTCTTTGAGGACAGCCAGGACATGGAGACAGAGCTGATTGTTCAGAGGCAGTGAGATAAAGTCATTTTCATCTCATAGGAAAAGGAATTCACCGCTCATGGAGGGGATGGTGGCAATGATGTCTGCTCTGCTCTTGAAGTCTTGCCCCAATTTTGTTTTTGCTCCCAATGACAGAAGGTGACCTTCCATCCAAAATGGGCTCAGCTGGGAGGTTCAGGATGAGCTGACTCACTCCCATTTCGCTTATCCCTAATGGAAGCTGTGGACTAATGCACCTCTAAAAATGGCCAAAGAGGTTTGGGGCCTGAACTTGTGGCTCTGTCCTAACACCACACACTGCAATTCTTGGGTTTCCAGTGCATGGTGCATTAACTCATTAGCAGGCACTTAGGATATAATCTTTCTTATGCTAAAATTATGAAATTGTGAGAGCCAGAACAAGCTGAGGTACCTGCTCAGCCTCCAGCTCTGAGTGACCTCTGGAAGAGAGCTGCTCTCCCTCTTTCCCACCAGCCAGGAATCCTTCTGGAAATTGCCATCAAAAATCAAACATCGTGGCTACTTTACATGCAGGAATTCCCTGATTCCTTCCCTAATTTTGTTGAAGAGGAAAATTGCTGGTTTTCTTTTTCTAATTCCAAGGCTTTTGGCAATTTTACAAAAGACCAAATTTCTTTCACCGGGAATTTTGGGAACTGTCATTTTTGGTCACTGCATCCAGGAAGTCATTGCATGTGGATGCACAAAGAGAATCAGAGGTCTAGGAAGTCAGACTCATCCAGGAAAAAGTAAATTAGGATGGCTCTGAATGGAAGAGTGGAAGGAAAACGACAATACTTTTGAATTATACAAAATTATGTTGAAAAGTAAAGGGAACATTTTGCTCTCTACAAATAACATCAGAGAGAGAACAAGAAATTGGTCTTAATTTGGAAATAGAAAGATTGATATCAAATATATTTGATGGAGAGGATGGCAGAGACTGGCTAAGGAGGTCACAACCCCACAATCCTGCGGCTGTTCATGTTGAGGGACAAATTGTTTGTGACCATATACTACACTCCTTAAAATAAATATATTGTCAATAAACACAGGAGGAAAATCCAGTAAAAAGCAGATTTGGAACCAGACTCCAATAGAAACAATGACTTCAAAAATGTAACAAGAAAGGATTGAAGGTTTTTAGATCAAGATGGCTAACTCATGTTCTGGGTGTTTCGTATCCAGGCCCTGAATTCATGGAATAGGCTAAAATCATTTTCTTGGAAGCATATACATAGATATATGGATACACAAACACCCACATGCCTGCACACCTGCATTGTTGGATTATTTGTGCACATCTTCAAGTTTTCAAGGTCCTTGTGTTTAGGGTTTTTATTTTCCATTCATTTTCTCTCCTTCTGCACCATCCATCTCCCCCTGGCTGGCTGCATAGCTGGGACATCCCAGCTCCTTGGGAAGTCACCTTCCAGAAACCACAACTTTGGGGAAAAATATCTCAAATAAACAGATTTACAGCAAGCTCTGAGCATTGGGATTCCTGAATAGAGATAAAATCTTAGGCAGGAGCGTAATGTTGGAATGTAAAATCCATAACAATTTCCTCCCCGCTTTCACAGTTTCAAATGTTTGCAGTTGCAGAGAGTGTGAGCGAGGCTCCCTTTCAGCTGTTGATTTAACTGGGCTTAAAATCCAATGAATAAATTGTCCATAGTTCATCAGCTTGTGGGGTGCTCAGTGCCCACACACCAAATAATAAACTCCACATCCCACTGTGAGCAGTTTATGGCCAGGAGACTGCGGGAACGCGGCGGTGGAACTGTCAAAATAAAACATGTAATGGACTCATAAATGAAATGAGCAGATATGGGTTTACAATCAAGCCCATAAATTTGTGTCACACCTGTCCTCTGGGTGGTCAGCAGCAGTCAGGCTGCTGAATTCTGAGCATATTTTCGAGCTGGTGCTGTCTGATTTGTCCTTCCCTCCTTGCTGAGCGATACCAAGGGGTGAAGTGAAAGGCTGAAGGGAAATGGTGCCACTGCAGCCAAGGGGATGTGAATGTTTCAAGCTAAACATCCAACAAATCCAGGATAATTCAAGGCTAATTGTGTTGTATTGTGTTAACCCTTTTAGGGAAAAAAAAAAAAAATCAATGAAAATAGGTTTACAGCAGCTGTTTTCACCTCCCAGCTGGCTTCTGCACTTTCCCACAGAGGTTACTCTGAAGGGTGGAAATATTCCAACATAAGGATCATTATTATTATTATTATTATTATTATTATTATTATTACCACCAAGGATTCCCTCTATGCAGGCCACTGGAGAAACAAAAACTTTACCCACAAAAGCTTCCAGCCAGTGACCAGTGTGTGAATCTACCTGTGATTGTTCCTCTTCAAACCTACAACTCCTTATCAGGGCCTAATAAATTCAGCTCAATTGTTAGTACAGCTCTCCCAGAGGTTACTAATTTTAACAGGCCATTTTCATTCTTTTTCTGAAGAAGCCATAAAGGCAGATCCAATATTTGGTGCTCCAAATAATCCCCTAACTGATTTTAGGATTGGACGTCAGCTGCTAAACCAGCTCCCTGCTTCATCAACTTCTTTGGGACTTTGGGTGGGATTTAGTGCAAAATCTCATTTCTTGCTTATTTAATATTTAAAGATAGCATTGTTAAGTTGTGAAACTGTTTTGTTTAAACTGTAATCTTTTATTTTGCCATTTAAGCAGTAGGGTTTTTTTGGGAAGAATCCATTCCTGATGGAGCCATTTGGGGCCAGCCTTACATGAAGGCCACTGAAGAATCCCTCAAACTTGAACAATTTTCCAGCTTAAATACACAAGGGAGATGAGGCCCTCTGGAACTGCCTGCCAGGGCTCCATTCCCACCTCTCCTTGCTCTTCTGCATCCTGAAAACCCTGTAGAAGTCAAAGTTTTCAGGATTGCCCAGGTAGAGACTGATTCCTTCATTTTAAATACATGACTAAACCACATTGTGCTGTTGAGCTGGATCAAAACAAAAAGCAGCAGAATGGGAAAACTGCTGCAAAGCTGTGAGAACAGAGGCATTTTCTGGTTTTTTTTGGTGTGCAATGCAGATGCAAACAGCACCACTTCTTTCCCTCCATTTGCATATCTGTAAAAGGCTGCAAGGCAGGGTGGGAGGAGGCCAGCTGGATTCAGTTACACAGAAAGGTAAAAATCTTTTGATTCTGATTTTCCATTTTGCAGTTTTGAGCAGGGTCACATCCTGAATTTCTTCCCAGACTTCAGAGAAAGGAGCGAAGCTCTCAGCGGCGCGCGGTGATGGGAATCACTACAAGAAATTCTATTTTTACACTAATAATTAATGTTTGGTCTCGTGCAGCCTTCCCAGCGAGGCACAGCAAGCACATTTGAGGGCATTAGAGCTGCTTAGGGAGATTTCAGGGGACACTAATCTGCAGGACTGTCTCTGACAACCCAAAGGCAGTGAGTGTCACGTGAGAGCCTTATCAGGGCAAACCCTCCCCAGCCCATCTGCAGCAGCCCTGAGCACAGAGCCTGGGATTCCTCAGCATGCTGGATTTGCTGAGGTCACAGCTGGATTTTTGGTGTGCCAGAATGATTTTTATTATTTTAGAATACTAGAAATTATTATTCAATTAATAATTGTAATAAATTATAATTTTATAATGGTAAAAGTATAAAATGTTATAATTTTATACTTAAATATAAATATTTCCATTTTAAATTGAAATTTATATATAATTATATATATAAATATATATAAATTATATATAAATTTTATATATATAAATTATATTTCTACATAAATAAAATTATATTATATTTAGATTAGAAATAAATTATATATATATGTAACAATTATATATATAATTTATATTTATATTATTGGAAATAATATAAAGGCTCCAGGTTAGTGGCAGAGCTGCCTCCCAGCCCAGGATGAGATGCAAACCTCTTGCTCTGTGTGATTTTCACCTACTCGATAATAATGACAAACAACAGCACTCATCATCATCACCACTGCCAAGAACAACAACTACAACAACAATAATTACAATAACAACAATGTTACCTTTCACTAGCTCCTTATAAGCCTTGATCATTATTTAATGCCACTTCTTAAGCATTTTTTTTTATTCTTTGCTTCGTACTTCAAGTAGCAGCATCTCCTGGCACTGCCATAATTTCTGCACATACAGCAAGGCAAGAGTGGTCAAACTGGGACACAAACCTAGAGGAGTAGGTGGACAGTAAATAATTATTAATTCTTTCCAGCCATTTGTACCTTAGAGAGGTCTCCAGAGTGTTGTCACTCTGAATTATTGGCCTTTGCTGATGAGCACAATCCTAGGAGTTGCTCACAGACAGATCTTTTGTACTTGGTGCAACATGAAGTTTAACTAAACCTTCCTCTGTCTGCATTCCCTTATTTCTCACAGGGCTTAGCACAGCAGAGGATTTCCCAGGTAACCAGGTGCTGCTCAAAGGCCCTGAAGTTGGAGGGGGATAAAGGCAGAGCCAAGTAAGTAGAGCAGAGAATTCTCTGGGTTAGGATGACAGACAGGTTAAGATGACAGACATTGTTCCCCCTCCTACTTAGCCAGCTATATTTATTTTTTTTTTTTTCCAGTGGATTTTCTCCCTTTTGGAGTCTCTCCGTACCCTGCAGTGCCAGGGAAATGTGCTAACAAAGCTCAGGCACCCAGGGAAGGGCATGGTGTGCAACTTGTGCACAGGGAGGGGAGCAGAGAGGGATATTTGGAGTTTACAGATAGAGGTAGGAAGTTGAGGGAGAGCTGGAAAGTCTCAACCTGTAGGAGCATCAGGGGGTAGGATGGTCGGGATGGACGGAGATGAGAGATCTCTGCAGCCAGGTCAGGAACTTCTGGGATATTGCAAAGGGCCTGGGTGCAAGGCCCTGCTGGGATTTGGGGTTTATTGCAAAGGGCCTGGGTGCAGGGCCCTGTGGGATTTGGGGTTTATTGCAAAGGGCCTGGGTGCAGGGCCCTGCTGGGATTTGGGGTTTATTGCAAAGGGCCTGGGTGCAGGGCCCTGTGGGATTTGGGGTTTATTGCACAGGGCCTGGGTGCAGGGCCCTGCTGGGATTTGCGGTTTATTGCACAGGGCCTGGGTGCAGGGCCCTGCTGGGATTTGGGGTTTATTGCACAGGGCCTGGGTGCAGGGCCCTGCTGGGATTTGCGGTTTATTGCACAGGGCCTGGGTGCAGGGCCCTGCTGGGATTTGGGGTTTATTGCACAGGGCCTGGGTGCAGGGCCCTGCTGGGATTTGGGGTTTATTGCAAAGGGCCTGGGTGCAGGGCCCTGCTGGGATTTGCGGTTTATTGCACAGGGCCTGGGTGCAGGGCCCTGCTGGGATTTGGGGTTTATTGCACAGGGCCTGGGTGCAGGGCCCTGCTGGGATTTGCGGTTTATTGCACAGGGCCTGGGTGCAGGGCCCTGCTGGGATTTGGGGTTTATTGCACAGGGCCTGGGTGCAGGGCCCTGCTGGGATTTGGGGTTTATTGCAAAGGGCCTGGGTGCAGGGCCCTGCTGGGAGCTGCCAGCCACAGCTTGGAGCAGGCCTGAGAAAAGAGAGGGGTAGAGAGGATGAGAGGGTGAGAGAGTAAAAGGGTAAGAGACCGAAGTTCTCGTTCCAATACAATAAATCTTCTTCTGTGTTGAATATTCTAATTCTCACTAACCAATCTAGTACAATATACAAATCCTATAGCATTTCCATACAGCCTATAAAAATCATTACATCACCATACTGTGTTACATGTTAAACCCTAAAAACTCCTCTTTAGGCCCCTTCTGCGAAGCTGGCAGGGTCTGCTCTGACCCTTGGAGCTGTCTGCAAGCAGAGGGTGTTGTTCCATCAATAGGGGATCACCTTCAGTCGGGCCACACCATTGTTTTCCTGTTGTTCAATAACTAAAATATCTCAAAGCTTGCTTTCATTTCAATCTCGCTTATAGTTTCCATATTCTCAAAGTCTTTTGCCAGACAATCACATTTATAAGGCTTTTCTGTTTCATCTTCCCCAACATCGACTGTCTGGCAGTGGTGCTGTGGATGGAGACTCCTTCCACACCCAGCCTGTGGCACAGGTGCTCCCAGCAGCAAAAACCAGAATCCTTGGCACTTTGGGAGAAACAGAGAGGGGTTTGAGCTCCTCCCCCAGCCCCAGGGAAGGGTGCTGGTGGTTATTTCAGTCCCACATTAGCACTTTTGGGAGGAAGCCTGGCGGGGTGGGGATGATCAGTCCGGGAAGGGAGGCGGGAGGTGTGTGCACCTCCATCCTGTCTGCAGGGAATCAGAGCAGGTTCTGGAGGTACTGTGATTCTGGTTCCCACCTCCTCCAGCCTCTCTTGTGTAACCCTAAGGACTGGATTGGAGCCCTGGCTGCTTGGATTGGAAAGTGGTTTCAGTCTAAGGCTCCTGGAAGTCCATTTGTTCTCACCAAAATGCCATTTGCTCCTACTTTCTCCCATGCAGGTAACCTGGCTGTGACACAGAGTAGTCCCTCAAAGGATCCTTGGCTAATTTTGGCATTCCAAGGGTAACTTGCCCCATTTCTTGCAGGTGGAAGGAGCAAAAAAGCCTTTCTGCACCAAAGCCTTTTTTTCTCTGTTTGTGCCAGTGCGAGTGAGGCAAGAGCCTGACTTTAACAGAACAGATAAAAATAAACCCAGCCATGGACAAAGCCAATTATGTTCTCCATTGCCTAGGGATGGGCAGCCTAATTTGCAGCTGACAGCGATTTGATGGACTGAACCATCCTTTTTCTGATCCAGCATTTGAAGTAATTTTTATTGTAAACCAATCATTAGCATGCAGGACTCTGCGTACCGCCGGTGTCACCGTGACAGATTCCCACAGCACTGCTGCTGCTTGGGGCTTTTCCTCCATCCCTCACTGCCCTGGCACCTTCTGGCAGGTGCTGGCCATGGCACACCCTGGCCCTGTCCCCAGCAGAGCCCTGGGTGAGAGGGGCAGTGCCAAACTCATCCCCAGCTCTGGGGGACAAGCTTCAATCTCCTCGCTGTCATTTTGGCAGGGCTGCTAAATTCAGTCCTCCAGCCCAGAATGAGCAGACAGCACATGAGACTGGGAGTTTAGCAGTGAGCATTTCCTCCATCTTATCCGCAATGGCCTCTGATTTTGTTCTCTTGTGTGGTTTATAGGTCATAAAATTATTTTCTCCTCCCTGAGGAAAATCTCGAGGCTTTTCCTCAATCCCTCACTGCCCTGGCACCTTCTGGCAGGTGCTGGCCATGGCACACTGTGGGCCTGTCCCCAGCAGGGCCCTGGGTGAGAGGGGCAGTGCCAAACTCATCCCCAGCTCTGGGGGACAAGCTTCCAATCCTTCCAATCTCCTCGCTGTCATTTTGGCAGGGCTGCTAAATTCAGTCCTCCAGCCCAGAATGAGCAGACAGCACATGAGACTGGGAGTTTAGCAGTGAGCATTTCCTCCATCTTATCCGCAATGGCCTCTGATTTTGCTCTCTGGTGTGGTTTATAGGTCATAAAATGATTTCCCCCTCCCTGAGGACATTGTACTGGTTTGTGTGTGACATCTGTGCAATGCAGTAAGTCCTAAGCTGTCGTGTAGCATCCTTCTGTTCCCTGCCTGGGCACAGGGGCACAGCTCCTGCCCAGCCTTCTTGGACAGAGCACCACTTCATTACAACCAGCTGGAATTTGTTTCCACCAGAGCTTCAGCAATTTCTCTTTGCAGCAGCCCCAGAGCTGCTGGAATTTACTCATCTGCACCAGAAAAAAACTTCCCCATGGAAGCTGTGGGGTGCAGAGGTGCAGGGGAATTTGGAGAGGATGCATGGAGGGCGAAGAGCTGCTGCTTCTGCAGAGGTGGTGTGATCTACATCCCCTTTCCAGGTCTGTGAGAGCTCAGTATAGACCCAGGAGGTTCCATCCACATCTCCCCCTATTTTTAGCTGTGAAATCTGCAATTTCTTCCTTTCCACTGTGGTGTTCAGTAAAGACTGATTAACAAATGATAGACACCCACTGCTGCTAACAGGAGCAATCAAACCCTGTCATTTTCATGAGACAGGTCACCAAGACTTTCCTCTGATCCTGCAGAGTTTCAGCAGCACCTCCACTCCTGCCAAGCCCTCAGGTAAAGGAAGGTTTTTGAGGCTGTGTCACTGAGCACAGAGATGGTGAGACAGGCCAGGGTCAGGGCAATTTGTGCACCTCAGCTTCTGCTCCTTCCACTCACCTGTGCCAAGGTACCTGGGTGCTGAAAAGCTGTGAGGAGCAAACTCTGTATTTTCTACTCATGATTTTGTGCCTAATAACTTACACTGATTACATGTTTGTATTGGCCAAACATAGATATATTGCTTTTATTACCTTGAAAAGGTCAAAGGCCATACCCTAATACCCTCATACAGCTGTTTGCAGCAGTTAAATACATTTCTAGCAAATGTGGATTATGGCCAAGTGTTGCTAAAATTGACGTTTCTGTGCACATTTCCCAGTGATTTCCATAGGCCTGGTCCTCCCACCTGTTTAAAATAAGCCCTAAGACTATTCACCTTGCAGCACTCTATGTTTAGACACTTATTTTTAAGATTTTCATTTCAGTTTTAATGTATTCCCTTTTTCTGGAAATCAAAAGAAAGCTTGCTAGGAAAATAATTTAAATTTCCATTTCCCCCCCACATTTTTCCATGTTGATTATTCACAGGTATCTCTTGTTCTTCTGCAAGTTCTCTGAGTCATGGATCCTTCCCTGACAATCACTGCCATGCACACCCAGCACAGGCCCCAGAGCAGAACAAAGGCATTTTTCAATCAAATTACATTTTCAAATAAATTTCCAAACCCTAATTTATCTTTTAATTAGGTAAACAGTTGAGACAATAAGCAGAAGTCTTGTGGCAGCCAATTCCTGCAAATAGTCACTCATTCTGGTTCAGTTCTTTGCTACATGATAAACCAATGTGTTGATCTCTAAGTATCCTCAAGAAATTTGATCTCATTTTAATTGGTGGAAAAATTAGTCAATAATTGTTATTATATGATCAGTTTGCCTCAAAGTTTGTCTTCTGTAAAGATTTTAATATATCTATATAGCTTAAACCAGTTTTCTGAAAGGGGAAAATAACATTACAACTCATTTTGGGGATTATAAAAGGAGTAATTTTCTTGAAACTGGTCTTTAATACAGCTAATAGCTCTTGGCTTCACCTCGAGATGCTTAACAAGCCCATCATTAACTGTGGCTAATGAAAAATTAATTAAACTTTTTGTAATCTAATACCAGATGACAAATCATTATAAATCATGCCCTCGGTTATTCATGTCACTAAAGGCAATAAATGAGTTGGAAAGTTCACATATATGTATAAAACTGTAAACAAATACACAATGAATTGTGCTGGCTGTCAATAGTTATTGTTGTCAGCAGCTTTTAAAATTTCTATTTAAAATTCCCAGAATTCTCACTAAGGTATGACCCTGCATGTGATTTTTGGAAGATTTAATAAGAAACCCTAACATTGCACATGATCAGGGACTCCTGGCATCTGCCCCAGGATGAGCCACAGCAGCCTGGAAGGGAATTAGCAAAACTGGGGAGATCTGGAAGGAGGTGAGCAGAATTATTGCAAAGTCTGGCAGGACATAATTTAAAAAAAAACAAACCAAAACCGTATTGGACTGGGTTTGAAAGTCTTGCAGTAAGAACAGGGAACCATTTTTTTCTTTCTGTTTGGAATTTGTCTGATTGACCCAATGAAGGAACAGCAGCAAGATCAATTAATTGTGTCTGCAAACCAGTTTAAATGCCTCAGATGTGCAGGGTTAATGGGGAAACACTGAGCACTCCAAGAGCTTTTCACAGGACAGGTCAGAATCCATCTGTAAACCCAGTGGATATTTCCAGGACAGCAGGATTAGCTCGCAACGCCCCAAACCTGCCCATGGATATCAGCTGCAGCTCCTGAGGGGAAGCAGTGCTGGGCTTGGCAGGACCCCAACCCTTCCGAGCAGCCAAAATTCCCTGTGGGATATTGGGGGTATTGGGGCAGCCCAGGGGGCTGAGCTGGTGAGGAGCAGCAGTGTGGGTGCTCCAGGAACATCAAGCTGAAAATCACTCCTTCATCCCAGAGGGAGCTGTGGGGCAGGACAGGGGCAGGTCAGGAGCTCCTGCCCAGCTCCAGGCCCCATCCATCACTCCCAGCCCTTCCCTTTCAGGGCTGCACACGCTGAACCTTTTGTAGGATGAGAGGAGAAGCTTTCCTTTGAAGTAACTCCTGCTCTGGGCGTGCTGTGCTCCCTGTCCTTTATCCAGCTGCTCTTTCAGCGCTGCCCAGCCCACACTGCTCCTCCTCAGGGCCACAGGACCCGACCTTGGCTCTGTGCTCCCTTTGTTCTGCTTTGCCTTCCCCTCCCATCAGCTCTGTGCGCTGTGCCCAGCCCCAGTTCCACCCTGAGAGCATCCCCACAGATCTGTGAATATAACCCCAGTTCCACCTCTCAGTTTGAGAGCATCCCCACAGATCTGTAAATATAACCCAAATTCCACCCTGGCTCAGCCTGAGAGCATCCCCACAGATCTGTAAATACAACCCCAGTTCCACCTCTCAGCTTGAGAGCATCCTCACAGATCTATGAATACCTAGCAGCACATCCCCACCCCATGGAATTGCCTTTCTTCTGTCCCTTTTGTCCTGTTTTTGGGGTGCACTTGGGGACAAAACCCCTTTTTGATCTTGGGTGTGCCTGGGGACAAAACCCCTTCTCGGTGAACTTATTAAAGCCCCCAAAGTTGCTGATGTACTCCAAAAACGACTGCAGCCCAACACAAACATATTTTCTGCCTCTCCCTCTCTCTTGCAAAAGCCCAAATTGATTTATTTTCAAACTCAAGCATCAGTTTGCCAAGTGCAGGAATATGTAATGCAGCAATTATGGGCATTCCCCAAAAGCTGCTTTTATGTATTTATGAAGAAAGCTCCCATGGGTAACACTTCATCTCAAATATTTGACTTGGAAATGCTTTTATTTTTCCAAGTTCTTTTCAGATTTCTCTTCTGAAAGCTGATGTGATATTTTTCATCTCATGTAACATTTCTTTGAAAGGCCACATTCGGTAGCCATGGTTTTGCCATGCAGGACTTTCAGGGAGAGAACAAACTTTTATGGTGACATCAAAAGTTATTTTATAAAAGAGATCACAGCACCACATTTGTTTTTTTTCTCCAAAAACCATATTTTACTGATTTTTTTTTTTGGATCATCTCTAATTCAGACATACCAAAAATGTAATTAATTTCCATCACAAAGTTTCAGTTCTGGTGCAGAATATGGTCCTGGGGATAGAATCCAGAAATTGCTTCCAGAATGTGAAATTTGCAATTATAAAAAAGGAAATATTTAACTCCCACTATGCTCTTGGGATCACAATGTCAATGAGAGACCTCCAAAAATGTTTCATCAAATGCAAACACCTGAGGAGGGTCCATGGCCAAGGTGCTCTGCCAGGATGCAGAGCTGGGGGTGATATTTATAAGACATTGATCCTGATTTAGGATCAAAATATTGAGCATAAAATGAATAATCGTCCAGTTTTGACAACATTAAATGACAGTGACACTCCGCTGGGGGGAATGTCAGTGGGAAATAGGAGTGTCCTGAATGCCAGAGCTTCACCAGGGGCTGCTCAGGAGCTCTCACCTGCAGGAATTCAGCTCAAGGTAAATTTATCTCAAGAATTACCCTCAGGGTAAATTTACCTCAAGAATTGAGCTTAAGGGTAAATTTACTTCAAGAATTGCCCTCAGGGGTAAGTTTACCTCAAGAATTGAGCTCAGGGATAAATTTACCTCAAGAATTACCCTCAGGGTAAATTTACCTCAGGAATTGAGCTCAGTGGTAAATTTACCTCAAGAATTGAGCTCAGGGGTAAATTTACCTCAAGATTTGCCCTCAGGGGTAAATTTACCTCAAGATTTGCCCTCAGGGTACCAAGAAGGGCTGTCCCTGTGCCCACTGTGCCACAGAAGGTGTCACTGCTGCCTGGCTGTGGCTCTGAGAAAGAAAATAAAGATTTCTTTGTGGCCCCTTGCTACTTTTCATATTCCTTCAAGTGCTTGGGACAATCCTGAGGACGCCCCTGATAGGAAATGAAAATAAAAATGGAATTTCTCTCCCTTCAGAGCCTTTCCACAGAGCTGGAGCTGCTCAGTGCTGGCTGGGGCTGTCATTGATGGGCATTTCCAGCAGGAATTGTAGGAACTCTCATTTTCCATGGCAGATTTCTTCTGGAGCCAGCATTGCCAAGCCATGATTAGATCAGATGACACCACGGGAAGTTTCAGAGGGAGAAAAAGCCGGAGCAGGGGCACTGCTGGAATGTTCTGTCTCCAGTGAAGGGCCTTCCTTCCCAGGGATCCTGTGAAAGGCACCAACAATTTGGATCTGACAATCCCTAACAGCAGCCACTGCCTGATGAAGGTCAATAATTTGGATTTTAATCCCTAGCAGCACTCACTGCCTGGATGCTTGATCACAGTGTGCTCATTTCCTCTGCAGCAGGATCTGTGGGATTGCACTCCTCAGGCTGAAACAGATATTTGTATTTACTGTATTTACTGAAACCATGCCCCTTTGTATTTATCTCTGCATTTATCCATTTTTACTCTCTTTCCAAGGCAGGATTTGCACTGACTAACACCATGGGAAATTCAGGATGAGGCAGAGCCAGTGCCAGTTAAAAGCAGAGCTGAGAATTCATCGGCTTCATTTGCAGTGCTCTTTTATGGAAATAAGGGCTCTGAGCAGGAACCTTTTGTTGTCCCTTTGTGGGAGGTGGTGTGGCAGGATAAATTGAGTCATTAATTGCAAAGCCACCAGTGAGATCTCGGGATATGGATATGATGTGTGGGAATGCATGGGAAGTTGAAGGAATGGGATGTGCAGAGGCTGCCACAGTGAAAAAATATTGAATATGAAAGGTGAGAACAGAGGAATTGAAAAGGAAAAGATGATTTTAAAGAAAAGACAACTATCACCTGCAAAAAAAAAAAAAAAGGGGGAAATAGCAATAAGAATTAAATGCTGGATATTCCATATTATTCCAAACACTAGTTACAGAAAGGTGCCATAAATTAAATTTCATTGTATTCTGTAAAATGTGGGGATTTTATGGGCTTCCTACCCCTAAATCCTGGTATTTAATATGAGCCCCAACAGCTGGAGTGGCAGGAAAAAGACAAGTGGAAGGGATGATCCAGAGGGGCTTCAGGTGCTGAAGTTTAGATCCTCAAATTCTCCTTGTTAATTTGGATTTATTTAACATTTTCAAATGGCTTGTGATCAAGTAATACAAATGAAAATTCGTGGCATAAATACTGAAAATATTGGCTTTTCCAGCAGAGCAGAGGAGGAGAAATCACTGTTGGATCTTGTGCAGCTCTGGCAGCAACTTTGATGGTGATGCAACCTTGAAAAAGCACTGAATGGGGCTGTCAAATAACCTGAGCAGCAATGTATAGATATATATAAAAATATATCTGAAGTGTTACATAAAGGAGGAATTTTAATATATTACAAAAACTGTAACATGATGGCAAGAAATCTGTTAATTAGCATGTCTGCCATACATCTTTTTGAACAGTCACCTTAAGAAGAACTGAGGACAGTGTTAGCAACGATGTGATACAAAATAATTAGCTTGTTTTCAGGGCTTAAATAGTCATTACTTTCCTGTGAAGTCCCTAATTAAGCTAATCCTAGTTTATAATACATTAGCAACAACTATTTATGTGGAAGCTACTTCTTAGGGGGCTAAAAATAACACTCAAATTTTGAAAGGCTCAAAATGATCTGCAAAATTGTAGAGCTCGGGACAGGAACAATACAGACTGAAAAAAATTATGTAATAGCTTGATTTATTCCTCACTGCCCACATGAAATTCGCTCAGCTCACCTGAAGGCTGCAGATACAACTGTTTAAAGGCTTTCATGAAACAATTTTCTCCTTTCTGCTCTCAAAGCCCATGACAGGCTGTTACCATGATTTTCTCAGGAGGTCCTGTTGCAGCACTGCCCAATTATTTCCTAAAAAGTGTAAAGATTTTTCTCCCTGACTCACAGTGCAAGAGATGAAGGAGTGATTTTCAGTTTGATGTTCCACTTCAATCAAAGGAAAAGAACTGATAACATGAAGTTGACACAAAACAAAGCACAAGTGTCTGTGCTGTTGGACAAAATGGGCTTTGACCTTCATCCACACACACACAAAAAAGCTCTAAAAAGGTAGAAAAAGATACAAAATGAAGAAGATGTTGCAGTTGCTGTTTTTTCCCAAGTGGACAGAATTATGGCTTTCCTTGACTTTTTGCCTTGCTTGATCCTCTCCCTGTGGTCATTTGGAGGTACAAAGCAATCAAATCATGCAGGAATGAAATTATCTGTGAGATTATTTGAGGTGGGAAAATCCAGACTGATGTGGAAGACAAAGGACTCCCCTCCCAGCCAAAAGGAATAATTTACTGAAAAAAATTAAGTAGTCAATGAATCCTAAAAAATTGAACAGCCAATGAATCCTACAAAAGATCAGAATGAAGCAGGAAACCTGGATCTCCCCATGCCTTGGATTTACAAGGAAGGAATTTCAGTTTCTATTTGAAGACAGAGCTGAACTTCTCACTTAAATAATTTGTAGAAGCTTTTTTATCAGCTCAGGCTCAAAAGCTGAGTGAGATAACCACAGTGAGGAGGAAAAGTGCCTGAGATCCACCTGAATTGCCCTGAGCCACAAACCATGGGGTTCCCTCCAGCTGGCTTCCCCCTGAAACGAGTGCTGGCTGCATCGCACCGTGGAATATCCTCTCTGTTCCCCCTGTTCTCCCAGTACAGATCAATAATTCATCCATTTTCTTACATGGGCTGTTTAATATGTTGTAGGAGGTAAAAGATACACAGTGTGTGTAAGGGAGGGAGATTTCCTGCAGGAGGTATTTGCAGAGCTGTAAAGCCCAGGAGCAGGGGAAGGCAGAGTGCAGGGATGTGTCTCCCTCAGGTGTGACAAGAAACTCCTTTTCAGACCCACTTTCAATTTTTTTTTTCTGCATGTGAGGTGCAAAAAACCACTCCATACACAATTTGCTGAGGCAAATATCAGCGAGTCCCTGATTTAAACCCATATAAAACAGAAAACAAATTCACCACAGTGGCACAGTCCTGGAAAAATGTGTTGTGTTCAGAGTAGAGGCAACATGTACAAAAATTACCTCCTTTTTTTGTGTTGTTTCCCTCTGAATTGAGAGTCCAAACTCCTGATTCTGTCTCCAAATGAGATTTTGGTAGCACTGCCCAAGCCAGTGTGTCCAAGCCTCCATTGTCACCCTGCTGAAGGCTGGGACAGCCCTTTTAAATTCAGAAATCCTTAATGCACACATGTACAAGCTCAGGCTGTTTTTTTTTTTTATGATCTCCTTCAAGTTGGAAAAGATTAAGTGGAATTAAACATGGATGCCTTTTTAACGGAGCCCTCTCCCAGAAGAGATGCCTTTTCTCAGCACTCACTCCAAAGACTCCTTTAGCAGTGTTAGATTTGACTGCAAATGACAAGCTGTACACAGGAACCAGACATTTCTGTCCCTATCATCACTTATTAACTGTTGTTATTGTCGCTGACAACGTCGTGATAATAACAGGGATCCTCTCCACAGCTGGCTTGAAGATGTAGGAGCTTGTGACACTCACAAGTGTCTCAGCAGAAGTGACAGGTGAAGGCATGCTCAGAAGCAATTTATCCTGGGAAGAGAATATAAAAGCCACGCCTGAGACCTTGGGGGGCCTTTGCTAACCCTCAGGATTTGGTGTAGGGCTTGAAAAGCAGCAGCAGCATTTTCTTTTCATAAGGTATCACCTGGAAATCACTCCCCAGTGCCAGCAGGCTGCATCTCATCCAGGAACATCACTGCCAGGGAATAATGGTGTTGCAGTGAGCACGGTGAGGGCAGCTGTGGAGGAAGCAGAAAAAGCAGCTGTTGGCTGATTCAGCATGGAGGGGATGTGCTGAGAGCTTGATTTCCTTCAGCTCCTGTGAGGTGTGAGGTTCTTCTGAGAGGGCTCAGGCCTGGACAGTGGATGATGCCTTCAGCTTGCCAGGTTTTTGTGTTAGGGGGATCTGAGCCTTTCAGGGACCCCCTCACCTGCAGTGCTAAGAGCTGGATCCTGTGTCCTCACATAAGAAAATAAAGATAGTGCAGAAGGCAGTCTCGCATCTGAGGAGGTGCAGCTGTAATAATCACCAAAGATTAGGAACAGACCTGCCCTTAACAGGCCACAGCTGTGTCCAGTAAGGAGAAGAGTGCTACAAGTGCTACAGAAGAGTGGGTTAGCTGGGTGGGGAGAAAGTTGGGGTTTGTTGGTTGTACTGTGAAGAGAGTTGGAGTTAGTTGGCTGTACTGTGAATAAGTCAGTACTGCAAGAAGGTGCCCATGAGAAATCACCAAGAAGGTATAGGAGATTTGCAATAAGATGACAACATCCTCATCCACGTGCACTTCTCCAGACTCTGGTCCACCACAGACCTACCAGCCAAAGCCTGAGGATCCCTCACCACCTGCAGCTCACATTTTGATGGAATTCTCAAAGGGATTGCTCTGATGACCTGAAAATTATGGATGTAGGTTAAATCATCCTGAATCCAGTAAATCTACAACCACAAGACTTCAAACAAAGGATTTAGAAATACAAGTTCTTGACAGAGTCCAGGTCCATGTGAGTTTCTCACAGATGGCTGGGAAGACAGCACAGCCTGAGCAGCTCAAAGTCATGCCCATGCCCTGGTGGGTTGGGAGGAACCCCAGCAAAGCTGGGAATGCCAAGATGTGGCCAAAGGAATTTTGTGCTGGGTGGTTTGCAGCTCAGCCTTCAGGAGGTGTTTGGACAACTCCCCCAGTCGTGTGTTGGGATTGATGGGGTGGTGCTGTGCAGAGCCAGGAGCTGGATTTAGTGATCTTTGTGTGCCCCTGCCAATCCAGGGAATTCTGGGAACTGTTGAGAGCTCCCTTGTCAAGGGAAATACAGGTTGGATATCAGGAAAAAGTTTTTCACAGAAAGGGTGATAAAGTTCTGGAATGGGGAGGTGGTGGAGTCCCCATCCCTGGGTGTGTTTAACAAAGCCTGGATGTGGCACTGGGTGCCAGGGTTGAGTTGAGGTGTTGGGGCTGGGTTGGACTGGATGATGCTGAAGGTTTCTTCCATCCCTGTGATTCTGTGAATTCTCTGAAGGCCATCAAGTCCAGCTTGGGGTGCCCAATGCCCTGATTATCCATCACTGGCCTCCCAGGCTGGCACTGCCCCTTCTCCACCAGGAAATCTTCCCTGCTGTCCAAGGAAATAAATCTTTGCACCTTCTCCAGCCGTAAACTAATGATTCTGAATGATCAAAATAAAATGGCTTAGGCAATGTGTTATCTGGAGTTGGAAGAGGCAGGTTTCAGCTGAGACAAACCAAAGGCAGGGGGAGCATTATTAGCCAGGCTGTGTCTCCCAGGATTAGAGGTAGGAGATCTAATATATAGAAGGACCCAAGGGTGAGATTATCTCGGGATAATACACCCTGTAGGTTTTGAAACTGCAGCCAAAGCAATCAAACCTGTTACCATAGCATTCGTTTTAATGCACAGATAAATTTGTAGCTCTTGTTTATATAGCTTATCCTCTGGAGGCACTAATATGATTCCCTTTAAAACTCAAGTTAATGAGAAAATAATGGAGCATTGTGGATATAAGAAACATTTTTTCCCACTGTCGCTGTCATCATCTTTTATACAGTCAGACTGATCTTTGAAAGTATAAGTTGGATTTATTTTATGTACCACAAAACCTTTAAAAATCTTTCTTTAAACTGAGCTTTCTGATTCCAGCCCAAAGCCAGAAATACTCACTGTCTAAGCATATTTATAAATCAGTATATCACCGGTAAATCTTACCTTATCCCTAATAAGAAATTTAAAATTGTAACTCTTGAAACTTCACCTTTGCAACACACATTCTTATTTTTATTGGCCTTCCTGGACAGAAAGCGCTGATGAGATGGAGAATGTGGCCAGGGAATGGGGATTGCATCTCCCTGGCTGGGTGCAGTGAGCTGTGTAACGAAGCCATGTGTGTTTACTTTCCTTTGGATACAGCACTGCAGCAAATCTCCAGCCTTTCTCAAGGTTTTTTCAAGTTTCTTTTTACTCCATATAGTTGTCCTTTAATCCTTTTGGACCAGCTGAGGAGCTCCATCCCCATGGAATGTCCTCCAGTGCAAGGATGAGGTGTTGGCAAGACTTGGTACCAAGCTGGTGCAAAGCTCAGTAAATTCACTTTGGGAAGGATTGGTGGTCTATACATAATTTACATTATCTAGCATTTATTATTCATACCTATAAACAGGCACCTGTGTGGATTGGGCCTTCAGACACCTCAAACTTACTAAGATTTAATAACAACAGAAGAAATGTAATTTGCTGGGATGGATGCTTTCTCCTTGGCCTCACTGGTTGTGCCTCTGGTGAGAGGCAAAACTCACGTTGTTTGTTACTCCATAGTTTTGGTCTCTGCTGCCTCTGGTTTCTCTTAATCTCACGTGAATTTGGGACTGCTCTGCTCTCCTTCAACCCAGGAGAAGTGTGGCCATGCCAAATCACACCTGCTCTTGCCTGCACCTCTGTGCTGCTCCTGTCCTTTGCTCTGTCTGGAGAGGCACAATGTGAGAGAGAAGAGAAGAATGTAATAATAAGAACAATCTTGTGGGTCATGACCAAGATAAATTTCATCTCCCTGGGCTCCTACAGGGGCTGGTGCCTGGTTCATGAAGAAGAGCTGAATTTTGCTTCTCCCCCTGGACATGCAGGTTGGGGTGGTGAGATATCCCAGGATTTTTGAAGCCTCGTTTCCACACAGCCCAATGTCAAGGCTCGCAGTCCTGCTGTTAAAATGGAAATGTAATTATTGACTCGGAAAAACGCTGCGCTGGGAAGTCACTAATGAACTCAGCCCCAAACGAGGGAATTGGAGAGGGCTGCATCATTAGAGCCACTAAGAAATACCATCTCAGCTGTCAGCAGTGGCAGGGAAGGAGTGCAAGGCTTGGGGTTTGTAGCTGAGCAGAGCAGCACGAATCAACAGGGCTGAATTCGGATTTCGGGAATCAAGGATACAGGCTGATCCTATTAATAAAGGGGATTTAATAAAGGCCAGGCTTAATTCTGCTGTTCCTTGGGCTCTGGACAGCTCAGCAGAGTGGGAGATTCCTCCTGCCGCTCGCCCACCTCCGTGTCACAGAGCTCTCCTGCTCATGCCTGTTCTCCTCCGTGCTGCGGAGCTGGCACAGTTGGAGTCAGACTCAGCCTGTCCCGCTGGGATCTGAGCAGCAAAACCAGTCCAGTTCTCCTCCTGACAGATTTACTTTAAATAACTTCATATTTCTAATTGCTCTGGGACATGAAACATGTATGGAAAGATCTCCAGGGATTGGATTAAGTAGTTTTAATTATGACTCTAGCCTCTGTGGAGAAGCATTTCTTGAGGAACATTAACAAATACACTCTTGTTTTTTTAACCCCACTTGGTGTGTGGGAATTTTCTACATCTGAAAAAGAGAAATTAATTTAGATTTAATGATGGTGTCTCATTAATTCTGCACACCTGCTGTGATCTACCATGTACAAATGGAGGTATCACAGAGCAGGAATGAGGGATCTGATCCAGACTTCTTGCAAATAAGGTAGTTGGAAAGGCCAGGCATTCAGTGAGGTTGGTTTAGGATGCCCCCTCACCTCTGGGCAGATGTAAAATTGTTCTCCACTCTGTGTTTCCAACATCAGAGACACCAAACAGCCCCGTTTCTCTTCCTTCCCTGGGGATTATTTCAGTTTAGCTGATTGTGCTGCTGGGAAAATATTCTTAATATTCAGTCCCATTTCCCCTCTAATCCCATTTATGCTGCTTGTAGCCCCCAAAAGGATCCTTCCCTTCCTTGGGGTGTTTGCCCCAGGAAATTTTAGACTGTTCTTGATGTTGTCTCATAATTATAGCTGAGCTGATCTCCACGTGTTCCATATGTGCCAGCAAACAGGGACAGCATCCTGAATGAATCCATTCAACTCTGAATCATTTTCCTGAGCTCTCACCAGCTCCATTTCACTGCATTTGGGGTTTGATTTGTGATATAGAAATCCCCAACTGCTGCTGCAGGATGGATATTCCACTGAACAGAGAGAAAGGATTATGTAACAATAATAGCAACAATAATAATAACACCAATAATAATGATAAATGAAAATAATAACAACAATATCATAATCATCATCTCAATTTTTTTGTCTTGCCAGGGAAGTATTCAGTTTTCTTTTGAGGTTTACTCAAATGAATTTTAGCTGGAGGTGGGGCTGCCAGAGCCTGAGCCCAAATCCAGTGAAGACTTCCAGCTTATTTTAATGCATATGAGCAGATTGGGATTTGAGACCTCAGGTCTTCAGTTTTCAAGATCCTGACTGGCACAGATCAATGGGTTTTATTCCAGAAACTCAGCTGGGACAGCTAATGCCCATTAAGTTGGAGACAGTGGGGTCCAGGCAAGTGCCAAAGTGCTCTTCTGAACTGGATATTATTAAAATAAAAAAGTATTTGTGGCTTGGTATAAATGTTTAATAATAGTTAAAATACTGAAAGCACATTATTTTTACTATTTGACGAGACAAGCTAATGAGATAAAGAGCAGAAATAAATGAATGCATAATTTATGCATTTTTTGAATGACTGCTCCAATATGTTTCACTCTTTCTAGTCAAGTGGACCTTTATTTCCTGTGTAATTTGTTTAATACCCCCTTCCTTTTCCAGTAAAATCAATTTCCCTCCAATAATTCCCCATCCTGTGGTGCAGCTGGGTGTGTTTGGGAAGGTTGCTGGTGGGACTTTGGGGGATTGTGGCATAAGTGGAATGGGGGAGTAGGAGTTGGACCTTTTATTTTATTTTGGGAGATAATAAGGTTTTAAATGCCTTGTGCCTTCTAATTGCCTTTCATGACCCTTTGGAGCTGCAATCAACTGGTTGAGAAAAGCAGCACTAAAAAAATCAAATTGTGACTTCTCAGAATTAAATTCCTCAAGGCTTTCCTCAAGCATAGGGCATTTTTTGCATTTTTTACTTTGGAAAAATATTGCTGGAGGGACAAAGCAATCACATCAGTGATTTGGTCACTCAGGGTTAATCATGGCTGTTCTGCCCATTTTGATCCAGAAAGGTCCTTCCTTAGAGTTTTAGAAATGCTGTCCATTCACAGCTTAATTATCTCTGATCACCTTCAGAGCTTTGCAGAATATATGATTTTCTCAAGAATCCAGTGGTATTAGAATTTATCTCCCAGTAGGAAATTGTCATTTTAAGCGCAGAGATACAAATAAAAATCCTTTTTTTTTTTTCTTTTAAAGATAACTTATCTAATACCATAAAACCAATATTAAATAAATCTGAGGATGGAACAAGGAGCTACATAAATAATTCACTTCAGCTATTAATGAAATACCTGTGCTAATACCCATGGATTTATTGCACACCAACCATACACACACCAAATCTACCCAGAATTTTCCTGCTGAAGGCAAACAAAGCAAAGGGGTTTTAAAGGCAGAATTGAAATAATGTGGAAGCACACAGCTGACTTTTATAAATACATGAGCAAATACATGGTGATTGCTACTCCATGCTGATAAATGCAGCTTATTGAAAACTGGGAGAAGGGAAAATGTCTGCTAAATATTACAGTGTGGCTGAATGCTAACCAGGAAAGAGATTTCAACTCCATTGTTGGGAATTCCCCAAAGCTTTTGCTTTTGCTGGTGCTTCAATAGGCAGCTGTGGCACGTGTAGGACAAACAGAACTTTGTGCAAAAAACTAAGCCCTCCCAGAGGAGCTGGAATTGCAGAGTGACAGATCCTGGGATAAAGATATTCCTGGGGTAAATAAATTGATAGGATTGGTGTGGTGCTGCTAATGGAATTGCTGTCGTTAGAACAAGCTGATTTAAATGAGTAAAAATATCTAGAGAGGTTTTCTAGGGGTGTTTCTTTTTCATTTTTGTTTAGTGAGAAGTAAAAACCTCTTTTTAAGCGTTCTTATGTGTGAAAAGAAGTGAGCCAAACAAATCTTCCCCTCGAGGAGGAAATCCAGCACTTCAAAAGGGACACCTTCCACTGTCCCAGGGAATCCAAGTGGCCTTGGGCACTGCCAGGAATCCAGGGGCAGCCACAGCTTCTCTGGGAATTCCATCCCAGGGCTTCCCCATCCTCACAGGGAAAAATTCCTTCTCAATATCCCACCTATTCCTGCCCTCTGTCAACAGGAAACCATTGCTCCTTGCCCTGTCCCTCCTGGCCCGTGCCCAAAATCTCTCTTGGAACCCTTTTAGGTACAGTTTTATAAATATATTATATATATAGAGCTTCTTTTTTTGGGAACACACATTGCAACATCACAAACATGTTATAATGCCATTTAGCTGCATTTTGTTTTTAAATTTTATGTGAAGATTAGCAAATACAAACTGAACGAGTGTTTGAATCAAGTGAGAAAGTGTTCCTTTAGTGAAAACTAGGCTCCCTCTTTTCAAATTTCTGGGCTGCTAGATCCAAAAATTACAATAATACCTACCAACACACCAAAAATGAGGGAGCAGCAGTGTGGAAATTAGTATATTCTAATGGGAAAATTATAAGAAATGCAGCTGTGCTTGCTCTCCCTACCAATCCCAATCTTCTGATTCCTCCAAACTGAATTGTAAAATAATGATCTCCTTTTCTGCTTTCTCCCAAGATACATAGTTAATCCCTGATATAAAAATACATAAAGGATACATATATTTGGAAAGAACTATTATTAAAATAGAGAAGGTCTCGCACCAAAGCGTTTCCATCACTTCCAGCTCATATTTGAACCCAGATCTAAATTCTCTGCCTGGGTTGGTCTCTGCCTAATCCTTTTGTTTATAACCTGATTTTCAGGGGGAAAATCAGACTATGGCTTTAACAGGAACATTTGGCTGGTGCAGCGAGCACACATACTGAAATAATCTGAAACAGCCTGTCTGCTTTAGCTTTTTTAAGCTCCTGATTATTTTTTTTTGCCTGGTGATTTCAAACGGCAGCGTAGTCAGAACAGCAGACAGGCCTGGGAGAGGCCCATCACTGTTATCATCAGCTGTTAAACAGAACAGAGCTCCCTAGCCTGTAACTGAGAGAAGAAATGTTAATGAGTTTAATTGAAGTAGCCAGGTGTCCAGGAGTGCCACGGCTCTCCTAAGGTGACTGGTGGCAGGGCAGGGCAGGTGTCCCAGCCCCAGCGAATGTGGCACTTGGGCACAGTGTCAGCCTGGGGGATTTTGTCATTCCCTCCAAGCAGTGATGCCTGGAGAGGCTGCCTGGAATAGAGTTAAAGGCTGGACAGGATTAAAGGCTGGATAGGGTTAAAGGAATAAAGCAGGGATTTATTAAAAGGATACACCTTGGGCAGTGCAAGAGCCTGGCTGAGACTCCTCCCATGATGGACCCCAAGTCACGAGTTTTCACACTTTTACAAGTTTTGGTCCATTTCCATATTGAAGTCAATTATCCAGTTGCAGCTCCAGGTTGTGCAGTCCCACCCTCCCAGTTTCTCCCCTCCATCCCCTGCTGTTTGCACTTTTGGGGCTGAATCTGCAGCCTTGGTGTCCTTGGTTGTGGGACTGGAAAAGTTCAGAGTCACACACTAAGACGTGCAGAATCTGGAAAACATGAAAGCCAAACCTGAAGGCTTCAGCAGGAGCTGTACATTTGGGGAGCAGCAGCTGTGTGGATGGGCCAGCTCGGGCTCTGCACTCCCTGGACTGCAGGGTGGTGTTTTTGTCTGTTTGGTTTAGCAGGGCCCAGTTGTGACCCGATTGCAGATGGCAGCTGGTGCCATCCAGTGCCTCTGTCCTCTGGTGCCCTGAAGAGATGCAAATGAGGAAGAAATGCAAGGGACAGCTCCTTTGTATAAAACCACTATGTTATGCATAATATATAACCACCTTTTCTTCCAGACTGCTGTTGGTTTGTTTTTTCTAACATGCCCTCCTTCTCTTCTGCATCTCCCGCCACCAGGTCAAAAATAAAAATAAGGGGACAAGGGAAAAAAAAAAAAAAAGACTGTCAACAAAGAATTATTCTGGGACTTTTGAGAGAAACCAGGATATTTATGGATTTACTCTATTCCCTGTGATAACAAGTTTCTGAGATGGTAATGCACTGTCAAATATTTTTCAAGGTTAACAGTTTAGGGACACAATTATGTTGCAAGTTGTCGGCAAGATTAATTAAGGGTATTTCAGAGATATGGGAGAAAAATTGTTCCAGCAGCTATTAGAGGGTGAGTAATCCCAACTCGAAGAGTAGTTCCCCTCCAGTTCAGTCCTCCTCAGAGAAAATATTCCCATGTTTAAAATATAATCAGAAGCAGATAAAATGTGCATGTTTGGGCTGAGAAGAGCAGTGATGGGGAAGCAATTCTAGACACAACCCACACAGTCTCACAGCCAGAGCTGGGATGGCCCCACAGAGGTTATTTTTAAATAATTTTAAATAAATATTTCCCTGAGCCAGAAAACACCAAAAATCTCCCACAGGCAAAAAAGGTGGAGGTGAGAGCCAGGCTCAGCAGAACTCCCCTCAGCATCAGCAACCTCTGGGAGGTCAGTGGGGACCCTATTATCCATCACTGATAGAAAAATTATTGTGCCAGTTAATAAAACATCAGGGACTGTTTGTGAAAATAATTGCAAAGTTCAGAGAACTGTGAATATGAGAGATCTTAAATAAAAGAGAAAAAAAACCATCAGCAACCCAGCACTTTAATCAAACCACTGCAACCAATACACACATCTACCCATCTATTTATAATCTGATATTATTTTTAATCCCTTTTTTCAAATCCCAGTCACTAATGAGGGATAATGCTGGATTGAGGAGGGCCAAAGAGATTTATTGATACCAACTCAGAGCCGTGGCTGTAAATCAGGACAGTGCAGAAGTATGCCACTGCTGGCTTATGTTCTCTTCCTGCAAAAGGACAGGGATGAATGAACAAGTGTCTGAATGAATGACTGAATAGATGAATGAATGAAAGAATGAATGCATCATCAAATAAATACATTAAAACACATTGCCAGCTCGCAGGGTTCGCGCAGCGCGGGAGCTCTTCGGGGCCTTGGTACAGACAGAGGCAACGGCGGCCTTGATTTATTATAAATTAAAATCTGCTTTGCCCAATCCCTCCGAGTGTTTAATTTTTACTGAAGGTCAAAAGGTGCTTTGCATTTGGAGAAAATGCATCCCAGTGTGGCTCCTGTTTCCAACAAGGAGCACCGAGCTCCTTCTGCCTGCCCACGCTCAGGGAGGGACCCCGGGGTCCCCAGGGCCACCACAGGGTGACACAGCAGCACAGCCCCTGTGGGAGGACACCTTTGCTGCAATAATTGGCCTTTTCCTCCCTCCTTGCAGGGCTCAAGGCCCTCTCCTCCTTGCTGACCAGAAGCCCAGCCCACGTTTCATGGAATCACAGAATTATGGAATTTTGCATGAGCAAAGACCCACCAAGAAGTCCAACCAGTCCACCCAGCACCAAGGCCACCACTGAACCCTGTCCCCAAATGCCACTTCTACACATCTTTAAAATCCTTCCAGGGATGGTTATTCCACCAGTGCTGAGGCTGGGCAACCCTTTTTCTGAAGAAATTTTTCCCAATATCCAACCCCTCTCCTCTGGTGCAATTTGAGGCCCATTTGTCCTATCAAAGGGCAGGATTTGTGATGCCTCTCTGAAATTTAATTCCAGGCTTGCCTGCTATGCAGCAAGGTGGCATCTTGTCCTGGGCAAGGGGGAGAAAGGACAGGTGGAATCCTGACAGGGACCCAGTGACAGCTGTGGCTTTTCCATCACAAGTGCCAGGTACACAGAGAACACTCCAAATCTCTCTGCCAGCTCCAGCGTGCAGAAACCATCTCTGGAGCTTCATGGGACAAGTTTTATTCCCTTTGAGAAGATTGTGGTGATCCAAATTTAATTATTTTGTTTTTTTTTTCCTGAAACCCATGTCTGTTTTGAAGCTTGCACTTGTGTTTGATTCCCTTTCCCTCTTCTCTAACGAGGTCCTGGAGGATGAAGCTCTTCTAGCTTGAGATGAAGGTCCTCCAAATGAGAAGTACAGAGCCATGGCTGCCAATTTAATTAGCTCCCATGCATTCACATGCAGATGGAAGGATTTTTGGAAGGAGAGAATCTATTCAAGATGAATAAATTACTTCAGTTTTTAAATAACTAAACCAGCAGTTTTATTCCCCACTGCTAATATTTCTGTCAGTCAGGTCAAGGATAATGAAGCAGAATTCTGGAAAGGGTCACCCAAACCTTGGCTTTTTTTTTAAATTGCAAATGTTCCCATTCACAAAACCTACATCTGCAAGTACAAAATCAACAGTTAAATGTTTGCCTTTTCTGTGTCCGCATTTCTCCAAGGAGAGAAGATTTTTACCCAGATTTCACTTCTAACATTCTGCTGAAGTTTCTGAAGGAAGAACAAGTCTTCAAAACTTTTTTCCTGTTATTATTTTTACCTGTGGGTAAATATGTCCTTTGCTGTTAATAGTCAGTGTTTTCCTTCCATAATAAGAACTTTTTCCATGTGTTTCCATCATGCTTTAGAGTTCCTTGTCTCCCAATTTTTGTAAGTTTATTTTTAACTTCTATTGAAAAGAAAAACCATGAAAACCCAAGCCTATAAGGGGACAGGCTTATGGAATAAAAGAAAATTACCAAAGTATTATGGAAGGTATTAGAGATATACAAAGAGCAAAGTGCAGTGTAGCAGGACCCAGGTTATCTGTTTTAGGAAACTACTTCCAGCAGATGAAATAGCTGCTAAAAGCAGGTGTTTGTTCCAAAAGCTGCAGCACTGTTGCTCTGTCACGTCACATGAAATCAGCCCTGCTGCATCATGCGACGTTACGCCAATCGTATGGCGGGGAGCCCAGCGGGACTAACAGGATGTGACAGACAACATTTAGCAAAAATATTCACTTATTTGACTCAGATCCTTGCCATCAGCTCGAATCAGGGAGCGTGGTCCCAAATGAGGCTGACAGATGGATGTGAACTCACCGAGGAGCAGCATCCAGTGGAAATCTGAAAGTTTCTTGTTCTGTACCTGGTGTTTGTCCTGCTGATGGTTTTGCTGTGCCCAGCTCCTCTTTCTCAGCGTTTCCTCCCTGCTGTGAGTAGTGAGACGGGTTGGTTGTCATTTATTTTGACATAACTTGTGACTTTCACATGAGGGATTAATCACATGCTTGGTACAGAAGTGCTGTCAACTGACAGCTGATGGAATTGCTGTAAACAGTTTTTATATGAGGTGAATTGTGAACTACATGAGAAGGTGTTTGGACTCTGTATTTATGTTTAGAGAGGGACTGTTTTAGGGAGCAAGAGATTTATCTCTGAAGACACCTCTATTTTGCAGTGTGACAAAGTCTTTTTGATGGACTTGAAAATATGGGACTTTGTTATTACTCTTGAAGGAACTTTTTAATGGTAATACTTCTAAAAAAAGGTTTGGGAAATAAGTGCATGTTCATGGAGTCAAAAAATCAAATATAAGCCAGGCAGCTGAGGTGCAGAACTTGCCATAGATGGATTTTTATAAATATCAGTCCTGACCCGGATGGCAATTTCCAACCCATAGGCCAGGACTTGGGCAGCTGCAGAACTGTGTGCTTGGGCACAATTTTTCCTGGCCGAAATTAGGATGAGAGATCCTCATTCCAGGAGTTAAAGAGGGTTTCAGGGCTGTTGGTGAAGGTAGTCCAGGAAAATCTGGCTGCTGAAGTGTGAACAAATTTACACGTGGACTTGAAGTTTCTCCTCCTTATGAGGAACAAGACAAGCAATAGTTTGAGGTATTCTGAAAAGAAACCTATAGACGCCAGAAAAAAAGTTAGTATTGTGTCAGCAGTTCACAGAATCCATGGTCCTTTGTCCTCCCAGCCATCCAGAGGGAATTTTCAAGATTCTTCTCATTCAGGCATTCATGGTTCAGTCTCCCACCAGCAGTTCACAACCTTTGTGCAGATGCATTTTATGGGGTGGCAGTAAATGCCAGCAGTAACGCTGCTGATGGAAGGTGCACCTGGGGAATAACAGGCTCATTTCACAGCTGAAATGTCCCCAGCCTCCTGTGTGGTGGTCTCAGCACTCTGCCCAAAGGATGCTGAGGGGAAAAAAGCTGTTATAGAAACTTGGGATATCCTGAGTAGGATGGGACTCACAAGGATCATCCAGTGCAGCTCCTGGCCCTGCACAGACACCCCAACAATCCCACCCTGGGCATCCCTGAGAGTGTGCCCCAAACCCTCCTGGAGCTCTGGCAGCCTCGGGGCTGGGACCATTTGTGTTTGCAGAGGTCTCAGGACAAGGGAAGAGATGAGAATCTTGACTCCATGTGATTTATTATTTTATGATATATATTATATTTAAAAAAAGGATATATTAAAACTATACTAAAAGAATAGAAGAAAGGATTTCATCAGAAGGTTTGAAAGGAATAGAAAAGAATGGAATGATAATAAAATCTTGTGATTGACCAGAGAGTCGGAGCCAGCTGACTGTGATTGGCCATTAATTAGAAACAACCACATGAGACCAATCCCAGATGCACCTGTTGCATTCCACAGCAGCAGATAATTATTGTTTTTCTTTTCTTCTGAGGCCTCTCAGCTTCTCAGGGGAAAATTCCTGGCAAAGGGATTTTTCAGAAAATATGATGGTGACACTCATTCCCTGGGGAGCCTGGGCAGCGCCCAGCACCCTCTGGGGGAAGAAGAACCTTTCCCTAAAATCCAATATGGATAATGCAACCTATGCAGAGTCAATATGGAAAATTCAACAATGTAAAGAAGAAGGAGAGAGGAACAACACTGACCGTCTGTTTCCTTTGGTATGTGCCATCTTAGCTGGTACTAGAAGCATGTATTATATTTGAGAAATTAATTCCTCGTGGCTCTTGGGAGATTTGGGAAACAGGCTTGGTTTGCATGCCCCCAGACACCCCTGGGTGAGCCCTGCTGTCGCTGGGTTTGTGCTGATGCTGTTCACTATTCCCAGGAAGCCTCAGGAGCCTCCTGGCGTCCTCAGGGCAGTCTCTGGAGATGTGGGATGGCTGGGAGGATGCCTCAGCAATCTCAGCTCCTGCTGTGCTGTGATCTCTAGCTGGTCAGAGTGACCCCAAGAAAAGTTCTAAAGTCTCTTTTCCCAGCCCAGCGCTTGAAGAAGGAGTCGGAGCTTTTCATTTCTTGGTCTCAAGGTTGTTTATTTTATCTTATCTGTAAAAAATTTTCTCCTACCCTGCCGAGGTCAGCTCAGCAAGACAGTCTGAGGCACTCTGCCTGCCCCAGGGCAGTGTTATGTCTTTATACTAAAAACTACGCATACAATGTTTACAATTACTTCCCGATACCTATCACCTATGTTAGACAGTGAGCTTCTACTCTAAACCAAACTGTAAGTGCCAACATCACAGCAGAAGATGGCGGCCAAGAAGAAGAAGAAGGAGAAAGGCTGGACATACCCAGTTCCCTCCATCTTGCTTCCTGAACCCTCATACCAAAAACCCCAAAATCTACTTTTCCACCCCGTGATAACTTCACTAATATTCTACTTAAACTGTTGTGGCCTGCTGGTCTTCATCTAAGGTTGGTAGATGAAGATCCAACTTGCTCCATGCATCATAATCAAACCCACAGGGGCATTTTGGGCTCTGTGCCAGGGTGTCTGAGCCCCCTGGCAGGGTCTGGGCTGCTCAGGACAGTCAGAGGGATGTGCTGGGCTCTGGCACTGCTGTCCATGAGCCGGGTGTGGGCTGGTGGCCCCGCAGGGATGCACAGCAGAGCCCCGGGAGGGGAAGCCCTGGCTCGGTGAGATTCCCTGGAATGCAGCGTGGGAGGCTTGCCCAGCAGCCCAGGGGAGCTGGCACGAATAAATCCCTATCCAGAGGGGAGGCACCAGCTCTGGTGAAACAAACCCAATGCCCAAAGGGCCCGGGCCCACCCTGGGGAGCTGCTGAGCATCGAGGAGCCCCAGCCTGCTGCTGGCTCTGCAGCACTGGCACATCCCCGCTGCTCAGGCTGGAGCTGAGCCTTTACCAGGCATTCCATAAAGTGCTAGAACATGTGAGAAAATGCTGCTCCTTGCTCCTGATCACAGCAGCCTCTCCAGTAGTTTTTAAGGAAAGGTTTCTGCCCATCTCCCAAGGCGTTGTGCCTTTGGAGTCTGCCTGGCTTTGGAATTTGGTGTTCCAAGTGTTTTGTAGAAGAAATCCTTTGAGCAAGCATGTCATTCGCTTCTTACCTGATGAAAAATAATAAAAGAGTGATTAAGCAATTAATACTGGATGTTGCTCAACAGTTTTAAGATGTTTATTTAATAATTTTCTGATGCTTTCCCCCCGCTAATTTAGGAATAAGACAGACATAATTGAGCATGCTATTCTGAAGCTTCAAATTGCACTGTGAAGAGAATTGAAGGAAACACATTTCTTTGATTTGAATATTTTTCTCATTAACAGGACATTCGGAATAAAGCAGAAATATTTGATGCACAGAGCCTGTGGCAGTATCAAGTTAACACTGGCGTGCTCCTGTATTTTACCTCATGTTTACTAATCACTCCAAAAAGAAAGGTCACATCTTTCATCACAAAATGGAAACTTTTTGACAGCAAACAATTGGATTTTCAGCACTCCATTTGAAGTGGATTTCAGTGTGGAGAGTGAGAGCCCAAGGCAGTGGGATGAGGTAACTGAGCAGAGCTGTGCTCTCGAGGTGTTGGGTACCACAAACTCTGAGTAATGGCTCTCTCATCTATATCAGGGTATCATGCTGTTCTAAAGCAGGGATATCTGACTTGCAATTGTTTGGAGAATAGAATAAATAAGGTTTGGGTAGGTGTTGGAGTGCAGTTTTGGCTCCCAGAACAATGTCAGGGTTGAGAGACTGCTGCATGTCTGGGACAGGATGCTGCAGGACAAGTCAGCCTGAAGGGCAGGAGAGCCACAGTTACCTGCAGAGTGTTAAAACACATTCCTCCTCTAAAGAGTCTTCTGTTTTATCTCCTCTGTGCCTCCATCATGGCCTTCTAGCTCTATTCTTCTGAGTTTTTTTTTTAAAGACCTGTGTTTTGACAAAGTGAATTTACTTGGCAGCTGGAAACACCCACCTTTTTTCCCAGGTAGAAAATACAGCTTGGTAGTTTCTCAAGCAAAATATTACCCATCTAATTTTTTCAGTTTCTCTCTCCTTCCCATTCCTCCTGCTCCAAGCAGAGGAGCAGCCCTGAAGTCCTTTTTGGCTGGGTGAGGGAATTTCTGCCTCCCTGGGAGCAATCTCCATCCATCCCTGGATGCAGACAGGAGCTGGCCCGGGGGCTGTGAGTGGATGTGAGCAGAGCACAGTGCTCAGAACTCCTCTCACCCTCCCCTAGGCTCTGCTGTGAGTTACCCTTGAGACAATGAAGTGAGATCAGAGGAGTGACCAGGAAATATCACTGGCTCTGTTCTCCCTTCCCCTCCGCTGGTTGCACAGAATCATTCACCTCCAAGGAGTCTCCCAGGTGGTGACACCATGAGGACTCAGCCTTACCCCTGGCCAGGCTTTAACCTGGCTCCTGCAGAAATCACTGCTATGAGAAGATGCACAGGTTGCCTGCAGCTCTGGCACATATTGCAAGGCATGGCACACACCTAAGTGAGATTCATTTGAGTTCTGGGCATCATTAGCACAATAAAAACTGGGATTTTTTTTTTAACTTTTTTTTTTTTTAGTTCAGACCTACAGGCCATTGCAGAGAAGAGTAATCATAAGACAGAAACGAGTTCTCTAGTTAAAAATTAATTCCCTAGACTAAAAATATAATCAAACGATGTCTACAGTATTTTATGAAGAGCTGGGAGGATAATAAAATTTAAAGCAGTGCAACATTTGCATTTTGTTCATTTCTATCCATATTTTTCCTTAGACTGCCTTTCTGTGTGCTTGTTAATCATATGCACTGCTACAGTCCTGGCATTTTAAGATCACTGTTCACATCAAGATTGAAAGGAAACTAATTACAATCACATTTCAGGGTGGTTGTTCAAAGCTCGTTCGGCGGCGGCTACAGCGCAGGAGCCTTGACCTTTATTTGTAAGCATGAAAATAAGGTAAAGATGAAAGATTGGTTTTCCTGCAGCTCATACTCAGGGATCAGGAGGCCCTCTGGAGAGGCAGAGGTGTGGGAAGCCTCTCTCCTCTCCTCTCTCTCCTCCTCTCCCAGGCTGGCAGCAGAGGCCAGTAGTGCTATGCAGAAGCTCTGCTCCACTGCGGCGAGAGGTGAACAAAAGCTCCATGGCATTTTTCAGCTCTCCCTCCAGCTGGAAGAACATGGAAAGAACCAGCAGACCTGAGGAGTGTTTTTGACCCCTGTGCAGAGCTTTGCAGGGGTTTGTTTGCAGTGCCTGTGCTGCACTCTGTGCTCAGGCGTTCGAGGTATTGGCACATGCCAGCTCCAAGCAGTGCCACGGTCTCTTCTGCCACTCATTCCATGGTTTAACAGCACTCACAGCACTCAGGTGGATGCACTGGGGCAGAATAAGGTCCCTCAAACCTCAAGGGGTGCAGGTAATCCTAAGGCAATCCCTGATTTCACTCAATGGGAATGCATTGAGAGTGTGCTGGATGGCAGATTTATCCTGTAGGTTTCACCTTCTGTGTCCCTGAATTTTCCAAACTGCTGTTTTAATAAATTTGTGCTATGCTGAGAGCGAGCTGAGGGCTGGGTACACAAATGGGAGGTGCTGATGGGGGGCTGTCCCCAAATGCTCCTTTCAGGGTCACTGCCCACAGTTCAAAGCCAATTCACAGTGTGTGACCCCCCAAAGGATCTCCTGATCTTCCACCCAGCCTGAATTATCACAGCTCTCCCTGGAATGAGTTCATTGAGGAGAAGTTCCCCAGCCCTGGAGAGAAACAATCCCATTCTCCTCCCACAGTGTGTTTACCCTGCACAATCACTGTGTGTGCCCAGCCCCGTGTCCAGGCAATCTCTACTGCAGCCCTGACATCCAGTGGGTTTTTGGCAGGATCTGCCAGGTAATTTGTATCTCCTGGTTGGGAAATCTCTATTTGGGGCACCAAGCAGCGAGAGAAGGGAAACTCATCTCACACCCAGCTCCCAGCCTCCCTCAGCCTGCTGCAGGCACAGGACCACCTGGGCCATGCTAAAGATGCAGGACTTGCATGTTGCTGGATGCCACTCAAACCAAGCAGCAAAGATGATTCTGCAACACTTTTTGTGATGTATTCTCCTTGTGTCTACATTCTTCAAAGCACAAATTTACCCAGACAAATATTTACAGAAACTGAAGGAAAAAATAGACTGGTGCTATAGACACTGCAGCAGTGAACTTCTAATTACAATCCACAAAGTATTTATGAATAAATTTATCTATTATTTGTCTAGTTCGAGCACTGCGTACACTTTGCCTTGTACCATTACATGCTGAAGGAAACAATATGCAGCATGAAAATGAAAACAATTTGACTTAATTATTTACACCATTACCGCCACTTTGAATTAGGCCTTCCATTTCTTCGGGATTTTGTAAAATTTAACTGGCAATTACGCTTGCTTAATTAATTTTATTTATCTACTACTACAATGAGATGAAAACAAAAAACCTACCGGAATGCAAAGTACAAGCTGGGTCCCCTCATTGTAAATGCTGCTTTTAAGGCTTTATGATAAAAATGTAGTATTTTGTAGCATTTCATTGCAAGCGTATCTGGCCATGCTCCAGTACTATTTAAGCGTAAACAGGAAAAGCCTTGGAGGACGAGTAATCACACTTAAATGACACAAAGATCATTATAATGATGTTCCAAAAACATGGCAAAATTAGATATTGCAGAACTGTTTTCTTCTCTGAAGTGTTCCACCAGATGGTGAAGAGTGCTGAAGCCGTAGATCCGAGAGAGGGGAGGAAAAACATCCCCACACTTCCCTCACTTGTCTCAAGTGGCACCTCACACCTTGGCTCCATCAAACCTCCAAGCTCAAGATGACACCGAGGTGTTTGAGTGCTGAATCACAGCCTGGGAAAGCCCTGCTTTGTTCCATTAAAGTTGTCAACTGCATTTCTTTGGATCCGAGGACGAACGAGCGCGTCAGCAGAAGCGATGGTGGTAATTTGTGAAACTCTTAATGAGATATTTTCAGAGCTCATAAAAGAGGAAGAGCCGTGCCTTTGAATTGCTGCACAATGAGTGCATTTTGATACAGGAAAAGAGTTGGGCTTTTATCAGAAATGGCACTGCATCAGTGGGGACGTGTCAGGGAGCATTTAAAGGGGGCTAACAAGGGTTATATAAATGGGGTTTATATCAATGGGGAGATGTCTGTGTGTGATGCTGCTCTGCGAAATGGCCACAAGTGAGGTGAGTCTGCACCTTTATTACTATTAGTTTTCCTTTCCAAAAGACTTGACAAAGTTACCTTCCATGGGACCTGCTACATCTTTGGATTTTTTGGGCTTTTTGTTATTAGATATATCTGAGAAATATCTAGAAGACTGGAATTACTCATTAATGGAATATCTAATTTTGTTATTTAAATATTGGTCAGGGGGTTCTATTTTTAGGAATATCAGTGAACCTCAAGTACCTGCTGTCCATCCATCCATCCATCCATCCATCCATCCATCCATCCATCCCCTCCTGAACTTCTGATCTCTTTCAATACATGTTGTGGGGAATCCATAAACGAACAAGGTGAAGAATTGGGGTGCTGTGGTTTTTTTGCTGACCTATTCCCAGTCCTAGCCCCCTTTGGAAATCCTGACATGTCCGGGGAGGCAGCGAAGTCACAGTGGGGACAAGGGCTGTGCTCTGGAGATTTGGGCTGGAGTGCATTGAATGAAGGAAAAAAGGGTGTAAAAGTATTTCTAAACCTTGCACCTTCCTGAAATGTTTGGTGTAAATGTATTTCTGAGCCTTTCACCCTCCTGAAATATTCAGTTTCTTAACATTTCCTCAGGAACACACATGACAAATCCAGATCCACAGGAAAACTCATCCTTTTTCGCTGAAAGATCCTGAAATGGAAGGTGACTTCATTCCCGACTGGCAGTCATTCTAATTCCATGCTGAGCAAGGGAACAGCCTCTTATTCCCTGTGTTACAAATATTTTTGAACTGAAAGTTCACAGGGTCCGAAGAATGGCCCACATGCTGCATTTGCTGCACTTCCATTATTCAGAATTAGCAGTGAAAATCGTGCAAAATTCTCCCCCCTTTCCATCTCCCCCCATCCCATGGACTTTTGGAAATGGGGCTTGCAAACAGGAGAGGGTGAACACAATAATCAGCAATCCTGTTTATCCCTTTGCATCCAGCTCATCTGCTTAAGTGAGAAGGCAGTGCATGGCTGGTTTTCAATGGCCTGTGTTAAATGAAGGGCTGAATTCATCCCCCTGCCTCGAGGACAGAGGACCATTTGCTGAGCAGCCACTGTAGGTGACATTAAATGTCATCCCAACCATCCCTCTCAGGTGGCATCGGATGGGAAGGATCCCATAATCTTAAAAATTAACTCTGAACCAGTGGGAGCTTGCACTGATGCCACATTGCTCCCAAGCTTAATAACATGGGAGAACGAGCTCTCAGGGACAATGTGCCTCAGTTTTCTCTCTGCAAAATAGCAACACAAGAATTTGGGGAAAGCATTATTCTATTTTCACTCAATATGGATTATTCTCTTTTTAGAAGGGCTCTTCTCGCAATGCCAAATCTTTCCAAAAACTTGATTTACCAAAAAAAACCACTTTACAATAATTAGTAACCTCTCTGTCTTGAGGAAGGCAAAGGTTTTATTCTGCTGTCTGAGCTTAATTATGTTTTCAGAGCAGCGTCATGGAGGCTCAGATGAAATTCTTGCTTTGTGTGCAAGAAAGTCACACCACATTTGCATTTGTTTGACAGAAGCCCTGATCTCATCCAATATGGAGTGCACGAATTTGGCAATGCTCCCGTTGGACATCTATTTTATATTCTGCCTAAATTCCAGACAAAATATCATTCCTTGCACTTAAATGCTGATACCTTTGAGGGAGGGAATAAAGCCTGGTCCATCCAAATGAAATCCCCTGGGGGGCTGTGCATCAGAGCTCTGTCTCCACCAGCCAGCAGAGGCTGCTCTGATGTTAATGATTCATTATTAAATCATTCATTATTTTCAGTAGTAAAGCACATGGAGGAAATCAAACCCAAATATTGAAATGATGAAATGGTCTATGAGCCAGAATGCCATGGAACGTGCTGAGTGGGGGTGGGTTGGGAGGCAGCAGCCCTTAACCCAAGTTTTCTGAACAACCTGCTGCCCACTGGGTCTTCCAGCTTTGGGATGTGGCCAGGTGGGCTCCAGGAAGAGCAGAGCACATCCTGCTTCTGATGAGATGGTAAGAACTGGGATTACTCTTCTAGCATATAAATTCTGTCATTCTTGCCCTTAAAACCCAGGGTTTTTTCAACGAGGAGAGCTATGGATTTTAACTGGATACTTGAAATAAACCGATTGTCTGCCCTTACTTAGCAAACAGGATTTTTTTTCTTTCCCAGTTATTAATTTCCTTAAATGTAAAGTGACATCTAAAATGAAAACAGTTTATTGCTTGCCAGGAGCAAAGCCAGCCTAATTTAAGAAATCCAGAATTAAAGCTTTTGAAGCATATCGGGGCATGTTTATAAAACAATTATCATTGCAAACGTTCTCTCTGCTCAATGCAGCCTCTTCAGGCCACCTCCAAAGCCTGAAATTTCATAGCCAGTCATCTCCACCCTGAAATGTTTCATCAATTGCATAAAATCAGGTCATCCTTTGATTGCAGCTTCCCTCTGCTGACCCAAGCGTTGAATCCCAAACCAAACCCACCTGGAACGTATTCGATGCTGAAAAAAAATTAACGCAATGTTTAAATAAGTAGTAGGCTCATTATTAATAACTGACAGCAGACAAAGGAGTGCAGTGACCTCTCCAACAGAGCATTTAAATCTTTGCACAACATGCTCTGCTTGTGCTAGGCTGGTTTCACAAACAACAGCTGTGGAGTTCGTTAACATATGAATCCCCTTGAGGTAATTTGGAGGAGCCAAATGTGCTAAACTAAACACCTCATTAAAACAGTGCTTTAAAAAACAAAACAAACCAAAAGACCCAACCCCAACCAAACCCCGAATTAATTTCACATTCCTTGTCCACATGTGGAGATTGTATTATTATATGCAATTCATTCAGCTCCGTGGCTGGAAATAGTGGGGGTTGAAATCGGTAATATGGGCTTTTCTCTGCTAAGATGCACTTGAGACTAAAGTGCCTTTGAAGTATGCCTGTCACAAAGAACCAATTAACTGAGGACAATGATGTTTTCTTTCCCTCCCTGTTGCTGAACACAGGACACAAGTTTGTACTCAAATATGCAGGACCCCACTTCCCTTGGGTCTGGGTCGAGAATGGACAAAACCAAAGGGACTCACTTGGATGGAGCAAGGCAGAATCACACCGAGTGCTCCTGGGGTCACTGTGTCCCCCAGGAACGCCTTGCAAGAGATTTGCACAGAAATCCTCCATAAAAAGAGATTTATAGAGAAATCCATAAAAGCACTGCTGCGAGTCCAGGTGACCACACACAAGAGGTGCAGTCCAAAGAGAGTGGGAGAAACATGTCCTGCCCTTGTTCCTGCAGGCTCCACAGGGCTCAAGTGCCCTGATGAAAATTTGCACCAAGAGCAGCTTCTTTAGGCCCTTCTTTATTTCTCCATGATATTAATGGGATAATTCTGCTGGTGAAAAGGTTCACAAGCTCCTTGGAGCTGCTGCTCCTGGAAAACAGCATCTCCTGCCCAGGTAATGCTGCTCAGTGAAGCACTGGAGCTTGAATATCTCCTGTGATGAGGCTGTCCAAAAAGCACACAGAAATCCAGGCCTCTCCTCGGAAAATAACATTCTCTTCTCTGTCTCCAGCTGAATTTGTTGGTGACTGGAAGGAGGGATGTGATGGACACGTGTTTCATGGTCTGCAGGGAATTGTACAATATTAAAAACAATAAAAAAGATTGATCTCCAAAACTGCCTGTTCCCCCCCAAAAAAGTAAATTAGTCATCCCTCCTTTTTACCACTGGTTTTCTATCTACATCAAAATATTTTTAGGAGATGTTCCTAGAATTTATTAATTCCTAAATGGGAGTGCAAGTTTTCTTTTAACAATGTAGATGCATTTTTGGATTTTGATAATGAACTAAAAGGCAAATAACTGGAAATTTTTTGGGTGCCAGAATCTTATGAAGCAACAGCCCATTTTCCTTCAGGAAATAGTGGTTTAAGGTTCTCCTGAATGATCTCCAATTACAAGATGCTATAGAGCTCTTTATTTTTTTTTGTTTTTTCCTCAAAAAAAATTATATTTTTATGTTCCAGCCGCATCTATTTTATGTTTCCTTTATCAGGAAAACAGCAACCTAATTAGCAGTGATAATTTGGAACTTCCATAAGAAACCTTTCACATGGATAAAAACAACAGAAGTTGGGTAACATTGAGGCACTTATGCATGATCCATAGTTTTTATTTTCCTTTTTAAAGCCTTTAGTCCTGAAATTTAGGCAAGGAACTTGTTTTTAGGGAGCTGGAAAAAAAAAAAAATCTCATGCTTACAATCCTATTTTTGTTCGCTTTAAAGCATAGCTTTATAACATGTTGGAATTTCCTCAAGGTTTTGTAAATACTCGTCTGAATTCCTCCCAGGTATTAGTATGTCATCCAAAAACCAGAAAATACTATTTATTCTCTGCAGGATTCAATCCATTCGTCTTTGAAATCCTGCAGGTAACTGGCTCCCCCCAGGGTAATCTCGCCTGCTTCAATAGGCACCAATGTGTGAGTTCAGTCAGAATTAGTGTGTTTTTAAAATTCTGATTCCTGCCGTGCTGCCAGGCTCTGGACAAGCACACTTTGGAAAAGTCTATTCCCTCTGCCAGTTTGTGAGGTAATTCCCGTGCTTTGGGGGCTGTAATGGGCACGCAGAGTGCAGCACCTGCCCTCACTGCCGCATGTACGATCAGTCCCACTCCTTCAATGCCTGTTATTGCTTTTCCACGGTGTCTCTGCCTGTGTTCTGCACAATTATACCTTTAACAAGTGCAAATATTCTTGCTGCTTTTCCTTCAGCACAGTTTTTGGCTCGGTAAATCCAACTTTTACTCCTTCTATTGGTGCTATTGTGCTGCTTCTCAACCTGGCTCCAAGTTTTGTCTGATTTTTGTAATTTAACAGCTTTACCAGTGAAGCTATTGGTTGTCTGTTGATGATATGTTGATACTCATTTATTTTACCTGGATTTTACCTTTTTCTAACCTAGAGATGAGCCAACTAAGACATGTTTTAAAAATTTTTATTCTACTTTCAGTTTTATGGGAAGAGTGAGACAATACAGATGTTAAAATTCACACCATCACAATCAAAAGCCAACTATTTCTTAGTTACAAAACACTCTAAACATTTCTTAGCTTATCAGCTTTTTACCACACTATACTGTAAATACCTTAAAACCAATCCTCTAAAATTACTCCTCAGGGGTCCTGCTACAATACATCTTTCATAATTCTATTTCTCCAATGTATCTAATCTTATTTAAAAACCATCCCTTAAAACCTTTTTCTATCTCCATTTCTCTCTCAACAATGTCTATCCTATTCTATAACACTTCTAAGTCACCATTTCTTATCTCAAAGTTTACATACAAGTACATATTATATTAACCTTCTGTCAAACCCTAAAAACTCTCTACAAATCCATTTCCCACACCAAGAACCTCCAGTGGCCCTTCTGGGATTTGTGCATCTCATTTCCTGAGACAAATGCTGGGTGATAACCTCTGGATGATCCAAGCCATTCCTTCAGCATCCTCACTCCCTCCTGGCCTGTGAACATGGTGTGACCAAGGTTATTGATTTTTAAATGCTGCCACATTTCATAGGCTTAAATTGAGCTCCACACCTTCACCAGTGGCAGCTCCTTCATCCACCCAACACCCAGCAGCTTCTTTCTCAGTTTGGGGAATTATACACAAACAACAAATTGATTTCTGAGAGTCTTTTTCATAGAATTACCATAACAACAAGGACAAGTCATTTAAAGCAAGCCAAAAATGCAGAATTTCTGGGCTGGTTCCTTATTTGCAACTTAAATTGTTCTAAGCAGGAATTTGTGGCGGGCACATGATGTTTTGCAGAGGCTTTATAAGGACCTCAGAATCCATCTTGCTGCCTTTGGAAAACCCAAGACTGAGCACTGCAACTGCAGCATAAATGTTTAAATTGTATTTTTACTTAACCAGTAAAAATTCCTTGGCATAAATATGTTTTCGACAGCAGTTGCATAAAATACTGTTCATAATAAGAAGGTTTTGAAATCTTCCACTCTTTTCATAAGTCTGGAAAGTCTCATAAATGACTTTTTATCTATGAGCTTATTTTAAAAATATTTTAAACAGAATTTTTCAGTGCTTTTTTTTTTTGATGAGTTAAAAAATAACCATCAAACCCTACAGACTGAGAAGACAGTGGCAACCTAAGAAGGAACTGCTCCAAAGCTGAAGATATTTTAATGGAAATCTCTCAATTTGGATCCTAACACAAACCTGAGAATTGGCTGGCACACAATTGCAAACTTAAATCATCACCCAAGTGAAACCAAGGAATTCAGATTATGGATTTTTTGAAGTTAAACCCTTGCCTAAGTTCCTCGTGCCTCTCTCTGCCTGCACTCAGTGCCTCCAAAGAGCAGCTCTGTCTCCTTTGACAAGAGACAAATTTGGCTCTCAGAGCTGCCCTGCCTTGCTCTGAAAAATGAAATTTCATTTGAGGCATTTCCATCAGGTCCTGGTGGTGTTTAACCATCTTTCTCCCACGCTGGAGCAGAGAGCAATAAAGGAGCAGGTCACCACAAAATGGATTAAGGGCAAACTCACATGTGTCACACCAAAGTTCACTGTTGACTGAAAGTAAAATAGATTTTAAAGTCTTTTGAGAGCAGCAAGATTTTAGAGGAATAGATCAAATTACTTACTTTTATATTGCCATAAAGCTACAGAGACATTTTCTGTCTCTTGTGTGTTTTGAAGGACCACAATTTTGCCCAAGGGCCAAATGAATTAATAATAGTAATAATAGTGATATTAAAACCCAAGCAAGACTACTGGGAAATAATTGAGAATTAGTAAGTATATTTTAAAAAGACCTTATGGTGACCTTTTACCTTACAGAGTAAGGTTTAATTATAGAAATACTTTCACCTCAAGGTGATTAAAATTGTAAATTTTTTGATTTTTAGTATAACTTCCTGTGTTGCTCATAGAGTTTTATTTGGTATCATGAAATTAAAGAGCTAAAAGAATATTAATTAAGGAAGAAACAAATACATTCAGCCCATAAAAGGAGCAGGACATGCATGAAAAAGAAATAATTATAAAGTGGGATAAATTCTTGCAAGTTGTTCAGTGCTGAATTAAGTAATGGACTAAACACAGGGGTTTTTTGCCTTCCCTACTCAAGATTTACCCTACTAATCACCCAGTTTTCAAATCCTTCATATACAAAAGAATTTGCCTTTAAGGCATCAATAATTTAGGACTATCATCAAAAGGAATGGTTTTTTCCATTAGACAAAATGATTATGTCAGTCTTTGGACTCCCATCTTGGTGTGAAGGAAACCATCACCCAGCTGAGATTGAACTGAAAATCTTCATCAACAGCTGCTGCATTGAGGGGATGTCAATAAAAAGTGACTTTTTCCATGTTACAAAAATGAACAGCTACAGGCCAGGCCCCATGTCACAGTGAGGCCTGGTGGTTCTGAGGGAGCCACCTGAGGTTTTATTTACATGTTTGCACCTGGGCAGGTTTAAAGTCTGCAGCTCTGCTCAGCAGAATTAACTGGTGTATTTTCCTGTGCCTTTTCGTGGGGTTGTGGGGCTGTGATGTGAGCACAGTAAATCTTTACAGGTTTGGGTTCCTCGCGTGCCGCTTGCGAGGCCCCAGGCCCACGTCAGTGTTTTACTGCCCCTCGCTCATCCAGAACAAACGTGGAGAATTTCTGCTCAGGGTGTGCTTCAGAACTCACCCTGAGGTAAGGGTTTAGGGAAAATCAAGGGGATTAATTTGTTACTGACTGGTGTTTTGAAAGATTTGAAAAAATCATATTTACTGCATTTAACTGAGGCTTGTGCTTAGGTGCTGCCATGTTGGATCGCTCCTACCATCCCCGTCACTACACAAAGTTATCCCGAGCAAATCCTTTTTCCTTCCTGTGGTTTAATATCTGTGTATCTCTGGGGAGCAGGTTTGTCTGTGGGGAAGCTGCTGTAAGACCATTCCAGGTGATCCCATAGAATCCCTAAGGTTGGAAAAGATCTCCAAGATCATCATGTCCAACTATTGGCCAAATATCATCACACCCACTAAAAAATATAAAGTGCCACACTTATTTGTTTTTCAAACTCTTCCAGGGATGGTGACTCCACCATTTCCCTGGGGAGCCTGTTCCAATGCTGAACCACTCAGCAAATAATTTTTTCCTAATATCCACCTGCACCTTTCCTGGTGTAACTTGAGGCCATTTCCCCTTGTCCTGTCACTTCTTCCCTGGGAGAAAAGCCTGATCCCCACCTGGCTACAAACTCCTGTCAGGCTGAGAGCCATAAGGCCTTCCCTGAGCCTTCTTCTCACCAGAATAAACTCCAGATGTCCATGGAATTCCAGGGATGGCCTTGGGATCCGCCTGGCTGGCTGCAACCTCTCCCAACATCCCTTTGAGATGTTTAGGAATTAATATCCATATGAGCATCTCACATGGAGGGTGATACTGGACCCTGTTGGTCCAGACATTTGGGCTCATTCTGCCCCATTTAGGAACCACCTCATGGGATTATTTATTTATTTATTTATTTTGTAATCACAAGAAGTGAGGGACCTGCTCTCACTTCTCATCAGAAGATGTCACCTCCAGGAGAGCCTGTGGCACATCCCTGTGGACCAGATATGTTTTTGGAAGGAGAGGTTTGATGGCACAAGTGACAGTGGAGAATCCCAGGTGTGTGGGAATGCTGAGAGAGGGGCTCAGGGAAGAAACAGAGCCAATGGTGTTTGCACAGATCTGGGTGTGAGTGATGGGCACTTAGCAAATAAATTATTGTCCTGCCTTCCTGTGGGATATGGAAAATGGAATCACCACAAAGCACTCACGGTTGACCCTCTGACAGCTGGAGTCTTCTCAAATGTCAGGGTAATAAAAAATAATTTTATATCAAAACTTGTGTTGAGGGGTGGGTTCCAGTTTGCTGCTCCGCCTGGTGTGACAATAAAGGATTTTAGCACTAAGCAATTTATTAAAAAATTATTTTATTATTCAATTTATCAGAACTTTTCTCAGATAAACAAACCCCGTTTTTTACAGACTGTTTATCCTATTGGTGCGGGAGGGCTCTTAAATTTAGATCCCAAACTCCAGGTCCTGTCAGGGTTTCCCAGTTTGAGGATAAACTGTGGCAAAGCACCACTAGAGGTCACTCAACATTAATTGTTACCTAATTAGCACATTTTGACCCTACGTTTTAGGTCATTCTGTCGCTTTCTTACTTAAAGCATTGTCAGCTTTGACTCCTCAGCTAATTCTGCACAAAACTCAGAAAAGCCGGAGACAGAAAATTTTCCTTCAGCTCTCCCCTCATATGACTCTTCCCAAGGCTCCCAAATCAGCTTTGCCATAGACTCTGCAGGCAGCAAATCATTCTTTCCTCAGCTTTGAGCTTAATAAAGTTGGCAGTGATGGACCTCTGGAAGTGCTGGCTTTAGAGGCACTCAGCCCTGGCTGCGTTATCTCAAATAGCTGCTCACCCATTTCGAAAATTAAACCAAAATGAATTTCACAAGTGAGGGAAATAGATGGGAAAATAATGCCTTCAATGTTTTCAGGTCCTTCCCCAACCACATTGTAGCCCTGTACCTCTTTAACCACCGATAAATAGAGAAAAAAAAGTAGATCTTTGTAACAATTGACTAACTAAAAATGAGGTAAAACAAAGTTTAACTTTGATTAATGAGTATCTGCTGAAATATCTCTGCATGTGTTTAATCAAAAAGCAGATGTTCTATTTGCAGGGATTTTTCCATGATCTCAGAAAACGATGGTAGCAATTTGTTTGCCCAAGACAAAGGGGAAAGGGAGAGCTAATTAGTGTGTCCTGCAAGGTTAAAATCACCCACTGCTGGTGCCATGCCCACATCTCCTGTGGATGTTATCAAACACACTTGGGACACTCAGAGTTTCACTGCAAACCCAGCTCAGTGCAGGCAAACCCTTGGGCAGCCAAGCTCTCCAAAAGGATGCTCTACCCAAAATGACCAATTCTTATTTAATTTCTGGTTTTGAGTTGCTGCTCATCGTCTCCTCCTCTTCTTCTCTTCCACTCAGCTCACTTGGTGCAAACTCACAAATGTCACACCAAAGTTCAGCATTGACTGAAATAAAATAGATTTTAAAGTCTTTTGAGAGCAGCAAGATTGTAAAGGAATCGATCAAATTACTTTTATATTTCCATAAAGCTACAGACATTTTCTGTCTCTTACGCATTTTGAAAGGATCACAATTTTGTTCAAGGGCCAAATGAGTTAATAATAATAATAATAGCAATATTAAATCCAAGTATGATTATTAGGAAATAATTGAGAATTTATAAACATTTTTTAAAAGAATTTACAGTGACCTTTTACCTTACAGAATTAGGTTTAATTATAGAAATACTTTCACCTCAAGATGACTAAAATTATCGATTTTTTGATTTTTAGTATACCTTCCTGCATTGTTCATAGAGTTCTATTGGGTATCTCCATGTCAGCCCTGTAATTCCTGTGCTCTAAAAAATGCTGGATAAAGAGGATTAAGGGCTGTTCAACAGAAACCCAACTAAAAAGACAAGTTTATCCAAGCCTCTTCTTTGGAAGATTTCTGCTACTGGAGATCTTACTTCAGAATAGGTCAAAGAGTTATTTAACAGGTATAGACCTTCTCAGAAATATTTGCTGAACTGTCATCATGCAACAAAACTCAATTTTTAAAGCCAAAACTCTAACCCTGACATGCAAAAATGGAGGAATAGGTTTGCTTTTTTTTTCAAAATATTGGGTCTAATTAAGGAAAAAGTCCTCACTGATGAAAAGTTAATACAAAAGGCCAGTGGCTGAAGAGTCTCAGTGGAGAAAATCAAAAGCAAGTGGGCTTAGACAGAGAAACTGTCACTCCTTTTCAAGGGAAATTACAGCTTTTGACATAGAAATAGCTGCACAACTCCAGAAGTCTTGGATTCCAGCCCCCTGAAGGGATCAGTTGCCCCAGCTGAGTGATTTGTGCCAATTATCCTCTTGTTCCCTGATCAATCTATTTTTCTGCCCGTTGTTATAGCAGCACCTATTCTGAAATACTCTCAGTTGGAGCAAATAACTTCCTGTTCCTTTCCTTTACAGCTCCTAAAAAGATCATTAGGAGCACAACAAAGTTTCTTGCAAGATTTCTACCCAGCTGATACAACAATTTGCAAAGACTTCTCCTTTCCCCTCCTACAAACCTGTTTTTTATTCTTATCTCTCATCATAAAAAAAGCTCATTTCCAAATTACAGCGCCTAAATCCCAGAGGAGCCTCTCAATCCCCTGCACAGAATGGAAATATTAGAAAATAAGGAAAAAACAAAGTTTTTTTCTGGTTGAAAACATGCACAGATGTTCTTTACCCAATATATGGATTAGATAACGCAGTTGTCAGTGACACACTTTTTAATCAGACTTTTAAAAGCATTTAATGCTGAAGAATAAATGGAGTTTTTCCAATCAATGTTAAAATCTTCAGCGAGGATAAAATCACTTCATACACATGGTGGGGTTTGGGTGCTTTGATTTTTGCAATAATCCAATAAAAGCTCAAAATTACCACTGAAAACGAAGGGAAATCAACCAATTCTGATGTATTAAGGAAATTATAAAACACAACCCACTCCGGGCATTATAATTGAGTGCATGGAGCTGATGAGCAGCTGAACTCATCTGCCATAAGTTTTTTATTTCAAACTAATCCATAAACTGCTTTTTCAATTCTCTAAAAGCACATAAAATACCAACAATTCTTTTAGAGTGTCCCCATCAATCCAATCAAAAAAATCATAGGTTTCAAATGACCACCCATAGCTGTGATACCAAAAATATCCTGGTTATCAATCTAAAACTGCTTTTGCAGTGATGTTGGCCAGGATATTTTGCCTCATTACTTCATGTTCTCATTCTATTGTTTATTGTCCTGTCATTTTATATTTACATCATCTGGCCTCCATCTTCCATAGTAATTAAAATTGGCACTTCTTTAACCCTGGTTTTGCTGGTTTTCCTGGTGCTTTCCACACATTTCCATGCCTGGATTGGAATTTATTGTCACCACCAGTCTCTGTGCAATGACTTCTGCCATTAAAAAAATCTTTAAATATTTGATTTACTCCATTCTTTGTTTTAAATGCTTTTACCATGATGGGATATGTTGCTCTTTGGCACACACACCTCAGCAGAGAGACCCTGGAAATGCCTGATTTCTGGATGTGGATTCCTTTTGTCACTGGACACGGTAAATCCTGGAATTGCTGCAGCTTGGAAGCTGTCCCAGACAGGGCACACAGGGGACACTGGGAATTACACACTGGGCTCCAACTCTCTACATTTAGTGACAAAATCTTGGATGTGGGAAGAAAAGAGGGGCTCAGCCAACATTATCTGGTAATGTGAAGATAACCACAGCTAAAATGGGCTTCATGTGTCCAGAAAAGGAGCTGTTAGACTGGATTAGATTGGACTGGGACAGCAAGGATTAGTGGAGAATAGGCCTGACAGTGAATTCATTATAATCTCCAGTAGATATTACAAAGTGCTGCTTTGCTGGTTGCATAAATCCAAAGGCCTTCCCCAAGAACTGTGTGTGTTAGTTTGGAGCTCAGTTTCCAGGATTGGCTTTGGACATTTTTAACTAGAAACAACCACATGAGACCAATCCCAGATGCACCTGTTGCATTCCACAGCACAGATAACCATTGTTTACATTTTGTTCCTGAGGCCTCTCAGCTTCTCAGGAGGAAAAATCCTAAGGAAAGGATTTTTCATAAAAGTTGTCTGTGACAAACATTCCCACAAGGAGGTACTTTTCTCTTTCACCAGGAAAAGGTTCTTCCCCCAGAGGGTGCTGGGCACTGCCCAGGCTGCCCAGGGAATGGGCACAAACCTGAGGCTGCCAGAGCTCCAGGAGGGGTTGGATAACACTCCCAGAGTGGGATTGTTGGGGTGTCTGTGCAGGGCCAGGAGCTGCACTGGATGATCCCTGTGGAGCCTTTCCAACTCAGGATATTCCATAATTCCACGATCTTTGAATGGAAGTGCTGGGAGGCACAGAGAGGTTAATCTGCACACCTGCAGGTGTGCCACAGAGATGCTCTTTCCCTTTCTCACATTCTTTGCCAGGTGCCTTGCATAAACCTTGGCCCAGCTCTGTCCCCCAGCCTGGAGGATCTGAAATGAAATGACAATCTGCTGCTCTCCTGCCTAATTGGAACTGGAGCAGAGATATTTCACAGGAGAATAATGATGAGCTGCTCTCCCTGCATCCCCCTTTGTCTCCATTTTCATTTTTGTGGTGTCTCATCTGCTCTGCTGAGCTGCCAGTCACCTCCTGGGGACACTGGGAGCTCCTGGGGCTGTCTGTCTGTCCCTCAGCTGGGACATTGCATCTGGGAGCTGGACCTGTGGACACTGTGAGTGCTCAGAAAGCGCCTTCCAGTTCTGGATCCCCTCATTTTCCCCCTGGCAGCTGGACCTGAGCTCAGAGGAGCTCCCTGCTAACGAGGGAGCTCCATTCTCTGATCCTCCCCTTGCTTGGCTCTGGTGGCTGAATTGCCTCTGGCTCACCTCAATCAGCTCCATTTATTCCAGGGTTTTGAGTAGCTGCATATGAAAGCCTCGCTGATGGAGATATCACATGGCTTTGCTTTGCCTACAGACAATGATTTCATCTTAATAAAGTCAGATTTTGGCTCTGCCTGCTGCGCTGTCGAGTGAGCTCTCCTACAAGCCCCACAATGCAGCAGCTTTGTGAGGGAAAAAATACAGGACAGAATAATTTCCTTTTTCTCTCAATAATCCTGAAAATGAGCCATGACTGACAAGTGGGAGCAAGGAGGATTTGAAGCACTTGAATTTCTTTTTCCAGTGTATTTTATATTGCAAATGTGGATGCCACTGCAGGAAGAGTTATGAGAGCATTTAAAGGGTTAAAACCTTCATATGCCTGAGGCCACTTCTAAGCTCTGGTTTTCTGCTCTGCTCTGTCCTATCAGGTTTCTTTCTCCCTCTGGTCAAAATAGTAACTTATATAATTGCCTAATTCATATGAATTTGCAAGGCAACAAATGAAATGAAACAGCTCCTGGGAAACACCAGCATTACACAAAAATACACATGAATCAAATAAGCACCTCCAACACCTGAAGTGACACTTAGCCACATCGAATTCCTGCCCTGCAAATTGTTCAACCCACAAAACAGAGCAAAAAATGCAGAGCACAAGGCAAAAATGTGCCAGGCAGCCTCTTTAGGAGGCAGTGCATGCCACGGCAGGGGCTGATTTGCATTAGTGCCCCTCAATTCTCTGACTGATTTGTTCCTTGGGTGTAGCAGCTGCCCACAGGTTGTACCTGCACGGGGGAAACGAGTGTGACACAAAGCCAGAACACTGTGCTGCGTTGCTTCTTGTACTAATAAATATTTCAGCATAAAGCCTAAGTGCTGCTTCTGCAGCACCCCATCCTTCTCTGCTGCAAGAGGCAGGAAAAGCAACTGGCAAATTGCTGCCCATAATGGAAAATTTAAAAAAAAAAAAAAAAAGTTGGTAAGCGTGTGGTAATGGATCACATATTTTAAATTGATTTTTGTTGCTTAGGAGGATTTGAAGCACTTGGATTTCCTTTTTCAGGGTATTTTATATTGAATGTGTGGATGCCACTGTCACTGTGGGAAGGGCTATGAGAGCATTAAAGGGTTAAGACCTTCACTGCCTGAGGACACTTACAAGCCCTAAAATTCCACCTAAATCCTAAAATTCCACCACTGGTTTTTTTCCTTTTTGTTTTATTCCTAACAGCCAGCCCTGCCCCTCTGCACAGCTCAGCCCTGAATGGGCTGCACTTCAAGGCTCTTTCCTTTGTGGAATTTTTTCTAGGAAGAAGAAGAAAAACCATCTCAGCCACTCCAAGCTGGAGCATCCTTCTCCTCTCTTCTTTTTAGTGTCAAGTGAGAGATTTGCCCACCTCCCACCCCAGTGATGCCTGACAGCAAAATATCCTGGCTCCAACCAGCATCCCCAAGCTCACAGACAGCTCCAGGATTCTGGGATAAGCAATCCCAGCTTTAGCAGGAACCCTACAAATAATATTTGCACAGCTCCTAGGACAAACAAACACGGGCAGGGAGCATTTACAAACCCAGGCTGTGTTAATTGCTTCTGGGAGTGTCTGCAGATGACTCTACCTGAAAATACTGGAGGGTTTTGATGAAAACTCACAGATTGTGGCACACAGACAATAAGGCAAATATTTCCTTGATTTTCTCACTGGATTTTGAAATGAAAAAGGAAAAGAGCCACATCTGTGCTCAGGAGTTCCATTTCCAAGCTCCTCATCCAGCTGGGTTGGCTCCCATGGCTGGGCAGTATGGATGGAGTAGGTCCTAAATTTGGGATTTGCTCCCAGAACCTCCTGTGGTTCCATAAATACCTCATGGGGTATTTATGGCTTGGAAATGAGGAATTTGTGTGGAAAAAAAGGTGAGGAAGGAGAATTAACTCAATATTTCCTTCCAGGATCACCCTCTATCCTCAACTCTCCAATGAGATTTGGTTTGTGGGGACATTTTCCTCTGAGTTATGGTGAAACCTGTGGTAAAAGTAAAATCTATGGTTAAAGTTGTTTGACTTGCTGGGAATATTATTTCTATCAGAAGAGCCTCTCAGTCAGAGAATAAAATTCCAGAATAGGGTTTTATGTGGCAATATTCTTACTGATTAAAAACAAGGAGTAAAATAAAGTAAAGCAATGACTTTCCACTGGTTTTACTCCTATTTATTTTATGTGCCAGGAAATGTTCACTGTTTCAGTGGGAACTGGAGTTATCTTCAGCCTCAGTATAAGTTTTGCATCAATTATTGTGAGTTATTTTTCTCAATGGGTAAAAAGCAAATTAACAAATGTAAATACACTTTCTTATTTCTGGATGCTGGTGTGGAGTCAGCTTGGGGAAAGCTGGGAAATGCTGCTATCGAGATTCTGTGGAGAAAAAAAATTAAATTCATAGTTTTGTGTTTTATGTTTTATGAATTCATTCTGTATCATGGTAAACTAGGAGGGAATTTTCACTGGAATCCTAGAAATAAACTGGAAACAAGATGGAAAGGAGTCAAAGTGACTCTTTGGGCACTGTGATCTTTATTTTGGCGAATAAATTTGTGCAGACTGGAAGAAGGCAATGAAGCATGGCTTGGAAACATATTCCCCAGAAACATATATTCTAAATAAATGTCAATTCCTTTTAGAAGAATCCACAGCTGACTTTCTAAATATCCTTGTCACTGTTCCCATTTGGGTTTTCTTCAGTAATTTAAGTTCACCCTGAGAATTTTCTCTACATTTTTAATGGGAATTACCTAAAATCTTGTCAATACTGTATTTCTTATACACTGGGTTTCATCCTGGGATGTTTGGGGCTGTGGTTTGTGGGACAAATCAGAAAAGATTCTGCTCCAGCCTCTATCAATGTGGAAATCTCTGTTTTCTTGTATCCTGGCCCAGGACTTTGAATGTGGAATTTCATGAGTAAATATTGGATTGAATTTGTTGAATCCATGAAGTGGATTTTTGCCACTGAAGGATTTCATTGTGGAGGGTGATTTAAGGTTGTTCTCACCCTCGGTGTTATGAAATTCATCTGTCCATGCTCCCAAAATCCCTTCCAGCTGTTTCCAAAGATCATTTATTAACATCTGCAGAAAGGTTGGTTTTGCTCCACAGGAGAAGCAGAAGAAATCCCATGTAATCAGTCAGAACATGAGTGGATCTCAGCACTGCAGCTGAATTTTTTAGGAGAAACTGTAAAAAATGCTGGTAGCGCAAATTTTCTTTCTCATTCCTCATGTTTCCCCATCTGAAGAAATCAAAATAAATATAAGAGGGCTCAGCAGTGAGCCTGTGCCTGACACAGTTTGAATGTGGGTTAAGAAGACCAAAAAAAAAAGAAAAAAATAAAAAGGCAAAATAATTGTTATGCCTCACAACACACTCTCAGAGTCAACAGTCCGTGAGGAAGTAATTTCTGTCGACATATCAACATTGCAAATCGTCAACGTCCTCTTTAAAAAAACCCAATATTTCTTCTAAATTTCCTTCAGATGGGAATGACTGATCCCCAAGAAAATGCAGAAGGACCTTGAAAGGGAAGGCTGCTGCAGTGGTTTGCAGGGACACGCTCCTCCCGAGCTTCCAGCACAATTATATGCTTATTACTTCGGAAGAGTTCGAAAACAAGCAAGCTGCAGCTTTTAATGAAGCTTTCATAGCAGAGAGAACTATGAAAAAGCATTTAAAGCAGCTCATCTCCTCCTCTATTCAGGCTCTCTTTCATTTCCAGAGGCAGTTGCGAGGAGAAATTGGATGCCATCCAGTTTGGGTTTATAAGGAAGCAGAAAAGGAGATAATGGCGGAAGTTTGTGCTTTCTTCCCCCATGGAAATTTGATCATCCTCAACGTTTGATCAGATTTTGAGGAACACGAGACAAAAAAACCCAGCAGATATTTCCAATCATGCATTTTAAAAACCTCAAAAGAGCTTTGCAGAGCCTCCCTGCATCCAGAGCTGCTTCAGAGTTTTCTTTTTTATTATTTGGGGGGAAGATGTAGAACATAACCAGTTCCTTAGCCCTGGCATGTGATTATAAAAGCCTGACTCAGAGCATCTCCAAGTTCTGCTTACAATGCACAGAACATACATCCAGCCCTTTGTACTGTCAGGCTGCCTCCCTAACAAGCCAGAAATATGTATGTGAGTGGAGAAGACATTCCAGGATCAGAGGAGCAGTCACTTAACAATATGTCAGGGAGACTGATCCCTTTGTCAGCTCACAAAGCTCAATGTGACCCCAAAGGAGGCATCTTTCATTATGGGGGATGCCATTTTCTTGCCCTTTTATGGCTTTTTTTTATTGCGAGCATTATTCACAATTCCCTAATTAGAGAGGATAACGTTGGTACACTAGTTTTTACTCTTCAGTTTGGGTGCACACAGGTGTATTTGTGCAGTAAGTTGGAATAATATTGCTTTTCCTTTCTGTTTTTCTGTACAGAGTTCAGTGGGCCACAATATTTTTCTGGTCTAATGCTGTGATCTCACATATGCCCTCAAAAAGATGAGGCTGAGCAGCCTTTTCATTTGTTCTTCACGTTAAAAGAGCTCATTTGAAACTTTGCAACCAAAGCTTATTTCAGGTTTTATTTCTAAAAGAGCACTTGAAAAAAGTAACTCGTGTTGACATTGCAAAATTGTCCAAATTCAAGCACCTGAATTCAGGCTCTCACCTTCCCTTTGGCGCTCCTGGCTTTGCGTGCCAACGTGGAACACAAATCCCCAGTGTGGGAAAATAAAGCCATTGCTTTGTAGGTGCTTAAAATTTGGCCAGGGGAATTTACAAAGGATATTGGTTTTGTTTCTTCTGATTTCTTATGAATTGCTGCTCACAGCGGAGCATAAAGCCCGAACCTCAAAAGAACAAAAGATGGGATATTTCTGGGTTCCCAACAAGTTCCTGGACAATTATGAAGAAACCTCATCACCCAGCAAGGGAGTACAAACTGCCCCAAATCTTCTTTTTCCAGACCTTGGAGAGCCACAGCTCTGTGGCATTTTGAGGGATGCTGTGAATCAATTCCCTGCTCAGGATTTCACTTGACAGACCCAGCACAGCCCTAAATGCCATCTGTGTGGAAGTGACTCCTGTATTTGTTTGTTTTTCTGCCCATATTTCACTTTCAGAAGCCATTGAGGGGATTTTACAGCAGGGCTGGTGAAGTTCTCCCAACTACAGCCCAGCTGTAAAACCCACAGTAGAGTTTTCTCCTTTTTACTTCCTGGCAATGAGTTTTGGTCCTGTCAGTTAAACCCACCTCAGAGGAGAAAGGAAGAGAGAAATGATTGCTCAGTGAATCTCAGAAGAATTATGGAGTTGTACAGCCTCAGAAGGATTTCAGGCAGTTTTATATTGCCCGGCTCAGCTCACATTTATTTTGTCTGTCTCAGTGTCTGAGCTATGTGATGGGTAGAGAAAACTTCCTCTGCTGCCTGACGGATCTGAGCAATCTGGTGTGGATCTGGCTGGATGGAACAGAGAAGAGAGTTCTTAGCTGCACAGAAGGCCAAAATCTGTGCTGTTATTTATATATTTATTTTATCTTTGTTATTTTATCTCTATCTATATTTTTATTTATATATGTTGCAATTATATATTTATTTTATCTGTGTTATTTTATCTGTATCTATATTTATATTTACCTGTGTTGTAATTATATATTTACTTTATCTGTGTTATTTTATCTCTATCTATATTTATATTTATCTGTCTTTTAATTATATATTTATTTTATTATGCTATAATTTAATGCAAGCAAGTACTAGAGAGTGTTTAAAACTAGTTTAAAACATGGATAACAACAAAGAGTCAGTAAAGAATTAGGAATTTTTTAACAGTTAAATGCTTCCATATAAACTTATTTATGTCCAACTGCTTGAACTCAGAGGAGGAATAACTGCAGCAATCTGGAAATCTGTGCTGCAAAAAACGTAACTCTCTTCTAGATAAAAACATAAACATATCCTAAATCAGAGTAATTATCCAATTGTGCTGAGTTCTACGTGAGACACTCAAAAAGTCTCCCAAGAACCTGGAGATACTCTGAGGAAAGTGTTCTGCCAGTGAAGATTTATCCACAGTTTCACCTGATAAGATTGTTCATCTTGTTTTGAGCAGCGTAATTTGCCCTCCTCAGCACGCTGCCTTACATTCATATATGTAGAGAAGAGCTGGATTGATTATCTTCAGGCTTCCTGCCACTAAACTCAGCAAATTAGCTGCTCATGATTCCAGCAAATGACTGCTCTTGCTTTTTTTCCTGATGCTCCGGGAGAAATTGAACTGCAAAGCTTTGGCTGGGAAGCCAAGAACTTGCTCAGAAACTCCCCAAACAGGAAAAAGCTGGAGAGATGCTGCTAGAACTGATCAAGAGGTACAGGAAAATATGGGATGGTTGTGGTGTCCCAGAGAATGCAAGGAAATGGAGCTCTGTTCTTCTTGGTGCCTTTTCTGCAGTGAGATCGGGTGTTGTGGGTCACACTCAGAGAACCACGGATGGTTGGGCTGGAAGGGACCTTCAGTCCCTTGATGGGGACTCCACCACTGCCCTGAGCAGCTGTGCCAGGCCTGGAAAACCCTTTCCATGAATAACTTTCCCAAATATCCACCCTGAGGCTCCCCTGGCCCAGCCTGAGGCCGTTCCCTCTCCTCCTGTCCCTGTTCCCTGGGATAAGATCCCAAATCCCCTCCTGTCAGGAGCTGTGCAAAGCTACAAGGGCCCCCCTGATCCCCCTTTTCTCCAGGCTGAGCCCCTTCCCAGCTCCCTCAGCCCCTCCTGGTGCTCCAGGCCCTTCCCAGCTCCCTCAGCCTCTCCTGGTGCTCCAAACCCTCCCAGCTCCCTCAGCCCCTCCTGGTGCTCCAGGCCCTTCCCAGCTCCCTCAGCCCCTCCTGGTGCTCCAGGCCCTTCCCAGCTCCCTCAGCCCCTCCTGGTGCTCCAGGCCCTTCCCAGCTCCCTCAGCCCCTCCTGGTGCTCCAGGCCCTTCCCTGGCCATACTCCATCCCCTCAAAGGGATTTTTTTGGGGGATTTCACTGCCCTGGTGCTGCTGGACACAGGCAGGATGCCATTCCTCATGTGACCCCAAACCAGGAGCAAACCCAGCCTCTAAAATCAGGGTTTAAGCTGAACTTCACTCCACCAAGCCTCCATTTCTCAGGGTTTTCCTTGTGTCCACCCCCAGTCCTGTCAGGAGTGAACATCTCACAGACCAACAGAGCCTCAGCTCAGCTCTCCAGCCGTGGGATGTGGGACAAATCACTTTAATTTTGTCTCCTGCTTTTCCTTTCACCTCAACAATGCACTTTCTGCCACTTGGGAGAAACTGCTTATTTCCTTTGGCCATTGCATGGACTTTGAGTCCAAATGAGAAATTATAATCCATCATTTCTCAACTGTGCTCTCTGCCAAAAATAAAAGAGGGAAAAAAGAAGTGACAAAAGCTAATTCCAAGTTGGGAGGAGATGGGATTCTTCAAGGAGCAGAGACATCTTTCAGTTTTGAGAATATTCTGAGCTAAAACTTCTCCAGCTGGAAGGTGCTGAGAGCAGGACAGGCATGGCCTTGCTGACAGAGGGTCTTTGATGGGTGTGAATTTAAGGGAAAATCCCAATTTTCAGGTAAATTATGATTTGAATGCTGCAGGGAGAGGGAAAGCCCTGGGCTCCAGGACTCTGGGTTGCAGCTGTGGGCGTTCACTTGATGTTATCTTGAGAAAAAGTTTAACCAAGTTCAAATTCACCACTTTTTTTCCTCTCTGACCATTCATTTTTCCTAAACAACCCCTTCTCTGAATATAAATTTGTCAGATGGGTTTCTTAGACACTGAAGAAGGAAAATGAAGCTCTGTGAGTTCTGTGTGAGACCCTGGTGTGGTGGCACCCAGCCCCACCCAGTGCAATTTCATAATTTCCCTCTCATTTCTCCTCAATCTCAGTAATTCCAACCCCCCTCTTCTTCCTTTGTCTTTTAGATGTTATTTGTATCATTTTATCCTCCTTGTTCATTTTTTTCCTCCCTTCCATAAAACCCAATAAAATATTAATGTGGCATAACAAATCTGTCTGTGCTGGGAGTCTCTTGGAACTATTGATGAAGCCATGAATAAATTATGAATCTTGATTTTGCTTGTGGTATATCAGATTTCACGTGTTTATTACATTTTCTGTGAAGTCAGCTCATCCAAGAGCTTTTAGTTTTGTTTGCCTGCTTTTATTTTAGGTAGCCCTTGATTTATTAACCTTTGGAAAATCTAATGCCTGATGTAGTGGAACCTAAAATATGAAAATTCCATTTGGATCAATTTTTGTTGGTTTTGTTATCCCTAAAGGGAAAAAAAAAGAAAAAATCCAGCCCTCTGCTTATCCTAGAAAAAAATAAAAAGACAAATATATTTTTTTTCTTTATGCTATTGAGCTGCATCTTCCAATATCACCTTGGCCTAAGGAAAAAACTTCCAAATGTGATGAGTAGTGCTCACTATTAAAAAAAGGAAAATCCCCAAACCCTGAGCATTGTAGCAGTAATTCTATTAATTCTGTTTTCTTTGGGGAAAATGTCACTCTTTAGCAATCTTAATCAAATTTTTATTCCAATTAGAGACTAATTTGAAAGTTTGTGTGAGTTGCTCTTTCTGAAATTAATTATGATGCAATGTTAATATTTGAAAATTTTAAAAGACATTCCGAAAGATCTTTTCAAATTTGAAGCTGCAGGTAGTATCATGAGAAATTCATAATTTTTGTTTAGGCCTATTTCTTATTAAATATTTTTCAGGTAAATTCTGCCTTGTGCTTAAAATGACATGAAGTCCAAAAGTTCTGCAAAGGCCACCCAAGGAGGGGACACCAAAGGGGGAACTGAAATCCATGAGGAGAAAGACGAGGAAATCTGACTCCCAGGTAATGTCACCTGGTAAAAGTCCTCCAAACTCACAAGGTTAACCAGAGCTCTAAGGGAAAATTCAGTGTTTGGCTCACAATTAGCATTAATAATTATTATTAATTATCAGTAAGAATAGACAAACACCAGAGTGAGAGGGCAAAGCAGGACAGAGGATTTGGGTGTTTTCTGCTTTGTTTTAAGCACAACACATCAAAAATAAGTGGTTTTCCTTCATATATTGCAGTAATTCAGTTCCTTAGAATGCAAATCAGAGGATGAATAATTAGGAACAAACAGCCAACTCTAATTCTCCAAGAATTCTCCTGTTTTAGGTGTGCAGTGTCACTCCTGTGGGTCTGGGTTACCTCTCCCAGACCTTTGCATCACAGGTTGTGATGAGTAAAGCATTCTTATAGAAATAAAGGGATTTTCCCTCCCCTAGAGAAGAATGAATAATTGCTGGGTAATTTCAATTCAATTCCACCCTTTGAGAGGGTGCAGCAGCATCTCCCACCAGCCCTGCACTTGGTGATTCTGCTGCCCACCTCTTCCCAGAGCCTGTAAGTGGCTGAATCCATAAACCCCTGACAACAGGGTGGAAAATGTCCAGTTGGATGAGAAAAGGCAGCTCAGAGCAGCGCACCTGGAATGCAGATGACTTTCTCCAGTGTGGCACTGAGGGATTCTCATGGAATGAATGTGACAAATGGCCAGTGCAGGTGCAAACCCAGCTGCAGCCACCCCTCAAGCAAAGGCAGGAGGGGCTGCACTGAAGTCACTCCTTCAACCATTCTGCTCATGACAGAAAATAAAAGATGGTGATAGGACTTGTGATACTTAAAAAATGAGCCAAATTTGCAGTGAGAAAATGCATTGCATCCTCATTGCATCACAGGTTTCCACCTATTTTCCCCCTATTTTTGGTACTGAAATGCTCCCTGGAGGAATGATGGTCGTTGTCTCCTGTGGATCTGACAAAAGAGGCTGCTTTATCGATCTCCACTCCTTGCTGCAAAGGTATAATTAAAAATAAGTATTAAAGCTGATTCCAGCCTAAGCTGGCACTCCAGAGCTGACTGTGTACAATAAAAATCACCTCATGTTCTCCTCGTCAGGAGAGCCCTCACTGATCCAATTTCAGAGTTGTGCAGAGGTAATTGAAGGCTGCAGGAGGTTGTTCTGCACAAGCTCAGATTAGGACTCAGCTGAGAACGTGTCAGATGCAGCCACAGCTCAGCCCCATCTCCTGCAGCTTTTGGGGAGGATCAGGACAGGGCTGAAGGTGAGAAGTCCAGCCCTCTGCACACTCAAAAATTAATAGTGCTTAAATACACCAGGCAGTGGATATGTGTTGTTTTTAATTAGCAATTACTTATAAAAGTGGGATTAATCTTTTAGGATGTTGAACTTGTGTGCTCTGACAGCTTGGTTGGGTTTTTCTGGCTGGGAGGAAGCACTGCCAGATGATCTCTGAGACAGGAAGATCATTCTCTGAGTACATAAACAGTATGAATATATATATGCCATGAATATATTTATAAATATGGTCAGGATAGGGTCTGTTTAACCAGGAAAGGTCAGGATTGAGCCCTCAGGAATCTCATTTCAGACAAACCCAAGCCTGCACTTCTATCACTGTTTACAGGTGCTTGCTCCCATTTCACAGTGGAAATTGCCTCTATTAGAGTTTATTTTATACTTTGCTTGCAACTGGAACTCAGTAATTTTTTAATATATTGAGTTCTCAGACCTTGCGACATTGCTGTGTACGGGTGAAAAGCACCTCAGCCCTTGTGCAGCTTGTCCTGGAACCCAGCACCACCCCAGAACCCCAAATTGCCCAGTTTTTTTCTGCATTTCTTTTTAAAAACTAGCAAATAGGCTGTGATCTTATCCAGCTACTGATTTGTGTAGCTGCTGATCTTATATGCTTGGGTGGCAGATGGATGGTGCAAGCTGTAAAATACTAAGGCAAAGAGAAGGGTAGCCTGTGAGATTACTAATCAATTTTCCAAAGAACTGTCTCACAGAAGGGCCAGCAGTAAATTGTTTCATATTTCTTTTTAATTTACACAAAACCATCTAAGGTGACCTGCTGGCATCTGTCTGTGTTGATTTTCATGTATTTTATTGGTCTTTTAGCACGGCTTCTATTGCTCATCAGCTACTCTGAATGTGTCTGTGAAGTTTCCCAAGGAAAATAAAGATGCTTGCGGTGGAGATGATTTCCCTCATTTTGGGACACATTATATTTATTAATCTAATGCTGAATCTCTTCATATTTCTGCTTTGGAAAGTGTGAATGGCAATTTAGGCTCTCTTGTGCTGGGTGCTCTGCTTCTTAATGGGACATATCCTGACAGCCAATCTCATGCACTGGATGAAAGAGATAAAACATGGGGAAGAAAAATTATCAGCAGCCTCTTTCCCAGAGACAGAGCTGAGTAAGGGAAGACTCGTTTAATTCACATAAAATAATCTGTGGCATGGTCAGGGGCTGAACTTTGATGTTGGGCTCTTCTTCTCAAGGCCAGGCACACACACATCCATGCTCAGTTTCAAAGGAATAAAGATGAATCTCTTGGAAAAAGCCAGAATTAATTGAGAGGAAGCAGAAATCTGCAAAACTGGAAATTTGAAAGTTACTGTTGATGGGAGAAACATTAAAAAAACTGTCTGTATATCACTTGCATTTTCTAAATATTTCAAATGATAGCAGCTTTGATTTTGGAGTGTGGGGAAGATGATCTGCCAGCTTCTCTAAAATTTGCTTTGTTTCTCAGAGAAGAAAGTCTTGAAGTTTAAAAACAATAATTGAAGTTTGTTAATTTGCAGCTCTTTGCTTTTGCCTTCAAATAATTGCACTGTATCATCTCAAGAAGGGTGTGTGATAGTTGCTGCAATAACACTTCTAATGAAGAGATTTGCTTTTGCTATTAATACATCTGAAGAAATCTTGGCAAAGCTTTCATAAAAAGCTCCTTGGACTTTTCTACCCATGCCTACAACCCAACATCTGATTATCCCCTTTGTTATTTCCATCAGGCACTAAGAGTGTTTCACATGGCTTAGAAATTGAGGACAACATCCTCAGCTGCTCTGAGTGGGAAAACTGCCTGGGCTCCCTCAATTACACCCACAAGGATCTCCCTCCTACCTCAGACAATAAAACCCATTTATGTCAGCAACAGCAAGATGCTGCTTCAACAGAAGGAAAATACCCCTTAAACGAATTTATTTTCTCTTTAACTTCCTATGTGAGTGTAATTTTTTATAATAAGAGGAAAACCCTGGGTAGGACAAATGGTTTAAATATTTAAATATGGAGATTAAACCGGTTGTTGTGAGTTTACTGAATCTGCAGAAGGCAAGCAGTGAGATGATAAAGGGAATTAGGGGAGACACAGCCAGCAGGAGCAGGAATTAGGGATGCCAAGAGCAGAGCTTGGTAACACACTCCTGAATCCTCATGGGCTGGGAAGTTTGGATCTGTGATCAGTGACACCAAAACTTCAGGTGATTTATTCATAAAGGCTTTGCTTAGCTTTGAAGTCAGAGAGAATTTTCCCTTAGTAAGGGCTTCAAGATGAGACCCCAGATGACAAAAGGCACTGGATCAAGGAGGGTGTAGTAAGTTAGTGAAATGCAGGATGGCATTTCTGCTCATTCAAAGTCATTTCTCAGCCCTCAGCCTAGGCTGGGAGCCAAGCAAAGCAAGGCCTTCATTAGCAATGAATCACAAACTTCACAAAATAAAGACAATTTTCAGCTCACTGAATTTATGGGGGAAAAGCCCCAACCCTCCTCCATGACCAGACTTCAGCTGAATATTACAATATTTACAGCAAAGTAATTAATATTACAATATATTCCACTAAAGTGATCAGACTTCAGCTGAATATTACAATATTTACAGCAAAGTAATTAATATTACAATATATTCCACTAAAGTGATCAGACTTCAGCTGAATATTACAATATTTACAGCAAAGGACGTAAACCTTGACAGGGGGGTGACAAAACCAACACCACCTCTGTGTTTGCCTTTTATACCCCAACCACACCAGCAAATCTTAATATTTGTTGGGCTTCAAGTCTCACTCCTAGCCCTGAAGAAGAAGACTAAAGGTCCTCCACATCAGGATAATGAAGGGTGTGTGTCTTCTTCTGCAGAGACCTTGTTAACTGGTTCAGGAGCACTTTTATTTCTTGCATGTGTCTGCTGCAACATCTACAGGAGCTGGAAAATGAAACCCCACTTCACAGCAAAGTAGAGCTTTTGCCTCTTTCTTTTCAGGGCTGCTCTCAAGGACAAGGGGTTATTAGTGGCCTTTCACTCTCCAGAGCAGGAACTTTTCAGGCTTCAGAAATTTTTACCCTGTTGAGTGAATGCAATCCATTGAATTTCTTTATTGCTTTCATGTTGCTAAGGTCTACTTCGATTTTTGAGAAAATAATTAACTGCTACTCAAGCCAGGAGAATGAAACTGGAAGCGCAAGAGTAACACAAAGAAATCCTCAAATAACCTTGGAATAGTATGAGCTGATTTTTTATTTAGCTACCAGTTCTAAAAAATCGAGGGAAATCATTTTGGATTGCCTTTAACAAAAGCATTTAAAACCCTTTTGAGCCAAAAGTAAAACTGGAGGTTAGCTTGTGAAATGAAATCCTCCACTTGTTCCAGGCTTCTAAATACTTTGAGAGTGTCTAATATCTAATATTCATTTTTTTAAAAGTGAATACATTTCATTTAGTAAAACTTTAAAATTATTAGCTTGAACCTTTTTTCCTCCACAAATTGTATCACCTTTTTCTTTGATTAAATAACTAGATGCAACTGGCAAAGTATTATATTAGTAATACAAGTGGATTCATCTCTGTGTTTTTGGAAAAGCAATAGGCATTTTTCTTTTCCTAAGAACAAGTCTGATCAATAAATCAGAACAGAAATGACTATGTGTGCAAGGTGTAAAAAAGGTTTTTGTTAGTAAGTCCCATATCCAGAGATAAAAATTAAGAAATATATGTTTAATTTTGTTGTCCCTGAAAAATCTGTGTGTGCGGACTGTGAAACCAAAGAGGAACAATTTTTCCTCCAGCTGGAAGTGGTGGTGGAGGACTGGGCACATCCTTTTATTTTCCTAGGGATGCACTGAGGAGCAGAGAACTCAGAGCAAGCAGAACAGGATTCCATAAAGGGGAAATAGCTTTTTATTTGGAGGTGAGGAAAAGAGCAAAAGATGCAATTCCCAGCACATCCTTGGGAACATCTCTGGGTTCCTGCCATCCCCACTCACACCCAGGTCCTGCAGTTCTGTGCTGCAGCAATTGATATTGGCAGGGATCTTTGTGCTGCAAACTGGGGAAAGGACAACCCTTCCACTCCACTTTAGCAATGAAAAAATGTTCTTGGTGCTGTTTCCATTATTATCTAAGGCTCAGCAACTGAAACATGCAGGTGGAAAAGGAGCAAGTTGAAATTATTCAGAGTTCCTCTGAGCTTGTGCATCTTTATTTCCATTTAATTTGGAATGCAGAAGGCTCACACTGGGAGATCTCAACCCAAGGAAACGAGACACTAAACCAGAAATGCAATCCATGGAGCTGTGAGTTACTGGGCAAGGGCATTTGGGAAACTGGTAATATTTAAAAATGTATTTTAAAGTTTTTATACAACAATATTTGTGCAAGTTCCCTAAGAATCCACAGAGGTGTCAAAGGCATTTCAACAGGCAATGATGGGGGACACCACTGGCAAGAATTTGGCCATTAAATACAGATGATGGAAATGTTCAAAAACAGGTAGATGTGGCTCCTTACCTTGAAGGTCTTTTCCAACCTGAATGATTCCACGATCCTGTGGGATGAGTCACTCAGGAAAAGGCAAAGTCTGTCAATTTTATTGACATTTGCATCTGTCTTAGAAAACACCTCTGTACTTCACAAATATATTTTAACCAAACCACTCTTTAAACCTTTAGGCATATTTTTCATATATTTTTTTAGTTACATAATCAAGTTCCTAATTCTTCCTGTTGAAAATTGAATAATCCTGGCTATATTTGTTGTCTTGCGTTTTAAAAGTCTTAAAAATTTAGAAAATTTCACTTTTTTTGTATTGTAAAAGTATCCTTGAGCTAATAGCCTGCAAGTCAACTTCAGGAAACTAATGGTACGGCCAGGGAAAATCAGGTGTATTTGAGTTTTCATCTTATTGGAAAGGTTCAAAATACAACCCACAGGAATTGATTTAAGTGTCAAAGTAGGTATTATAAAAATGAAAATTAACTGTCAAAGAGTAAATAAAAGGAAGAAAAGATGTGACACATCTATTCAGTCCTTGCTAACACAAGCCAGGGTCACCTGTCCTGAAAGCAATATTGGTATATGTCTCTTTAATCATATTTGAAAGCCTTTTCTTCACACAAAAAATTCTATTTTCCATAAGCTACTCCAGCTTTTAGCCATCCTTACTGTTAAAAAAAAGAATGATTGTCTTAATAAGCTCCCTTTGGGATTTTTTATCCAGGCAGCACAAAACATTTTACTCAGGAAGTTATCCTGAAATTATTTAACTCCTAATGCAGTTTTTCCAGCCCGACCCTACAAAGGGCATGGTCTCTGTCATTCAAATTTTTACATCGTCCAAGCAGCACCATTAAAGAAAATATCCCATTTTTGGAGAAAAGCACTTGGGCAGGGTGGTGGAGCAGGAGTGGGGTCAGTGGTGGTGCTCAAGGTTGGCTCTCAAACCCCACCAAACTCTCCCTGGTGTTTGTGCCCCTCTCCCTTCTCCCAAAACTTGTCCTGGTGATGCCTTGTGCAGGCTGCCCTGGAGCAGAGGCTGGGCAGAGTCCCAGAATAAAGCAGGGATTTATCCAAAGCATCTCCTCCATGGATCCACCTTGGGCAGCACCAGAGCCCAGCCAGGGCTGCACCCAAGATGAACCAAAATGGCCCCAAAATGCACGAGCGCTCCCGGGGTCTCTCCCTGGGATCAGTTCTGCTCCATTTGCACCTTGCAGTTCATTGTCCCATTCCAGCTTTAGCCCAGGCAGTCCCACCCTGCTTGTTTTTCTCTCTCCAGCCCACGGGGTTTGTGCTCTGGGGCTGAGATTTGGGTCATTTGTCCTTGGTGCCCAGCTGGAGCAGGAATTGTTTTGTCTCCCTGCTCTGTGCACAGAGCTCACCATCCCCTGATATGAAGCCCAGACCCACACACTAAAGCAGTACAGAATGTGAAAAATAGAAAAGCTAAAACCTGAGGCATCACAGGAAGGGCCTCTGAGCATTTCTTCTGTCCTGACACCTCCCATGGATGGGGATCTCCCACACTGTGGACCCCAAGCTCAAGCTGGGTTTTGTGGATGATCCAGGAATTCCCACATCAAACTTCATTTGACTTTGGACATGCTGGTATTTGTGTGACCAAAGGAACAGCTTTTATTGGAAAGTTCCATTCAGGGGAATAAATTAAATCCAGACATGTAGAATGTGTTTAAACTTCGGGACAGCAGAGACCATCTGTAAATAGAGGCACTCAAAGCAGGCAGTGTTTGGGCTATAGAGGAGACATCAAGGGACAGATTGGAAGATAATGTATGAGAATTATACAGCAATCTTGTCATCAGTGACCCAGGAGTGTTTACAGGACTCTGCTGAAGCTTTTTGAACCAAAGTGTTGTCCAAAATAACCTTGGCATGAACAAAACCAGCAGCAATTGACTGTCATTAATTATGGATAGGTGCAGAGAGGATATAGCTTTGTGCAAAATCAAATCATTCCCAAACTCCACGGAAAGCAGGCTGCTCTATCAGCAAATGTGGTCCTTGCTTTACCTTCCTCGCTGGGTGATTGAAGAGAGGCATAATGAGGTTATTGTGCATGGAAGGAAATGGTCAAGGGCTCAAATGCCAGCAGGTCACGAAACTTTAATATCAGAACCACTCCAAATGATTGTGTGGGCTCATCAGCTGTAAATGACATGAAAAATGTTAAAACTTCAGTGTACAGAATGAAACAACACACCAGGTTACCACATAATCCAGGAGCTGAGCAGGAGCAACTGTTTCAAATATCAGGGAAAAAAATTATTTCATAGCAATGCAGCAGGCGTAGCACACTGAAATAACTCAATCTGTGTCACAGTGCTAAACTCTCTCATTGTCACAGGCAGACAACAATTTGATATAGAAAATGATGTTCAAAAATGCTAAATTGTGCATTTTAATGAATTTCATCTCAGAACAAAGGTTATCATGTTTTGTGAGAGATAACAGGGTGGCAGGCCCATGGCTGTGGGCACTGCATTGTGCACCTGGCACAAATGCCATGAGAGAATAAAAGGTGAAGTATGTTCCTATGAGACAGATCTTAAATTTTTATATCTTAATATTATAGTCTGATTTTGTTGGCATTATCAATGTTTTGCTTGGATTCAAAACCAAAATAGCCATTAAAAATGTCTTCCAAGGAGAAATTCCAAATCTCATTTAAATATTTAATCTTGACACAAGAGCAGAGCCAGATTTAATTTCTTAAACCACACTGGAATTACTGGATGTTTTGACAAGGATCTATTGGGAAGCCATCAACCAACCCCACTCGTTCCGCCCCAAATGTTTATCATTAAATTGTCCTCAGAACTATTTTCATTGTCTGCCACCTGACAGCTGAAACCTGATTTTAGTTCCACCTCAGCTTCCTGCACCACAGCATCAGCTTTCATCCTGCTAATTCTTCCAGACTGACATGTGCTGTGGATTATTTGCACTTGTCCAGTAACTCCTAAAGAATGGCATTTAATTCCCAGCCACCATGGGAGGCTCAACTTGCATTTTCTGCTGTTGTTGCAGCTTCACTGTCTGATTTTAAATGTCCCATTACATTTTGGAAGTCAATAATATAATCTATCTATATCTATCTATCTATCTAATCTATCTATATCTATATCTATATCTATATCTATATCTATATCTATATCTATATCTATATCAAATCTATATAATCTATATAATCTATATAATCTATATAATCTATATAATCTATATAATCTATATCTCTATCTATATAAACATTTTTAATTTCTCACAAAGCAGCATTTTACCATGTCCCACAGGCCCAGCAGCTGAGCTAGGAAAACCTACCCACATTCCCAGCCTTGGCTTGAGCTGAAATGAGTCAATCTTTTCCCTTTTTTCTTTTTCTTTTCTCTTTTCTCTTTTCCCCCTTCCTTTGCCCAGGGTATATTTGCATAGTTCCACTGCCACCACCAAGGCTGGTTGCCACTTTGCTCAGGTTCTTTATCTTTGTTCTTCCAGCATTTTGCTTTAGATAAAACTCATGTCAAACCTTTGTGAAAGAATATTTTTGTCTGAGCTCTGTATATTTTGATTCCTTCCTTCACAGCTGCTTTATTTTCCCTGCAAAGCAGGGACTTTCACAAATTCTCTAATTTTATTTTATTTTATTTTAAGTTTTTGGGGTTTTTTTTCATCTGGCTTCAGAGCAGTTGCTGTAGAGCTCTACAACTCTGTGTAAGAGCACACCCAGCATAACCAGGGCTCTGATTTTCCTGGTGCACCTAACAGGAGGTGTTATGGCTACTCCAGAGCGCAGTGCTGAGATCAGCACCGAGCCCACCCCGACTGCAGCACAGCCCTGAGCTCATAAACCCAGATAAAATACAGCTCCACGAGAGCTGGCTTAAACACACCAGCTATTACTGCCTGGCAGTAGATAAATATCAAATATTAATATTTTTATTAACTGAGAATTCGGAAAGTAATCTAATTAGCTGCCTAATAAAGAAAAATATTTGCCCAGGAATTAATCACACCTTGAGATAGTTCACTCCATTAGTTTTGACATCTTCATCTGAAGGAGCTGCCTCTGCATCCCAGTCTGGGCACCATTAAATGCAATTAATTGGGAGGAAACAGCTGCTGTTGTATCATTTGCTATGACCAAGACAGAGATGTGAATACAAAGCTTTTTGTTAGAAATATTTTCCAGATGAATTCTGATTATTCTGGAAGTCAGCAGGCTCCAGCAGGAGAGAGTTGGGAAATGTGTTCTCCCCAGGATGGAGACAGGGAGGGATTTCTCCACTCTCTGCTGGCTTTAGGCCACCCCTTGAGCTTGCTCATGCCTTGGGGTCTTCACAGCAGCTTGATGGGAGTGGAAATTGTGCTTGGGAAAAGGACAGATATTCTCCATGTTTCAAACAGAAAGAACTTGCATGGTCATGTCTCAGGGAACAGCATAGCATAAAGGAAAACAAAGGGATGAGATTATTCCAGCCCAACCTGTGCAAACTCTCAGGGTTCTTTCCTAGAATAGACATTAAAGTCAATTTTCCTGACTAGTTTTAAGATACCCAAGTGATGAGATACCCTGAGGGATTTTTTTATGATACTTCTTTACCTCCTGTCCTGGTGTTCAACCTTCATTTTTCTTTTTCTTACTCTTCATGAAATTACCCCAGGTTATGAAATTAAGCACATTCTATCATTTAATTGCTCTCTTCTCTGACTCTGCAGCTTAAAAAGTAGCAAAAAAATACCAGCAAAACTGAACTAACAGATGTTGGAGTTGAAATAAAACAATGCTAATTATTTATACTTTATGAAAAAAAATCGCATTTGTATGTTTAATGCCACACCACATCTAAATATTGGTAATAATGGAATATAGAACTTTTATAGTCTGCAGGCATAATTGGTTTGATTTTCTTTTGTCATAAAGAGAAAAACACTTGCAGATTTTAAAGGAATTGTCTGAGGTGTTGCAGAGGGATGGGACAGAAAGTCCCTACTCCTGCTCATCCCTTTGCCCTAAATCTCCCTTTTCTCCTTGTAATGCTCCAAACTAATTCATGGATGTGTGAATCCGTGTCAAGCACAGCCTGTCATGATCTAAGATGTGCTTGTGCTTCTGCTTACAACAGGAGAACAGTAAAAACTAAACACCTCCAAAGCCCTGAGGCAAAACCTGGAGTAAGTGGTGTTAGACAAGGATGAGTTTAAACAAAACCAAAATGTTTGTTTGAGATGACAGGGATGATCCAAGGAATTATCTTCCTTGCCAGGCTGTAAAATTAAGTGGAAAGAAGCAGCCGTAAAACACCGAGGAGGAAAGGTGGTATCATTTCTGCACGGGTTTGTAGAGCTTTTAAGCTGCACACCTTTGCTCCAGCCCTACCCAGCACGTCTGCTGCCAAAGATAGAACATGATTTAAATTTCCTCCAGGCTCCCCAGCCTTTCAGCATCACTGATAGCACAGCAACAGTAATCCTCACCTCCTGCCTCCTGCATTCGCTCAGAGTCTCTTTAGTGCCTCAAATTCGTGGTTTTTCCAATAATGAAGCCTTTCTGCTGATAAAACTCTTACATATTTAAATGGCATGTTCAAGCAAATGGAGTCTCTTCTTCTAAACTTCCAGGCAAGACGAGCAAAAAAGAGCCCAATTTAAGGGAGGGAGACTCAACCAGATGGGTAAAATAGGTTCTCTGTGTGCCTGCACTAAAATGAGAGGAGATATAAAGCAGCATGAATTGGTCTTCTAAAAACCTCTTAATGCAGTCTCTTCACTGTCCTTTTGCTTTTATAATACTTGGAAAATGTTGTTATTTTTTGTTTGTAGTTTTTTTCCCCCTTCTGGCTGGAAGTCAAGCCTCCCTCCAACCTCAGCTGGCATGCCCTGGGAATTTTCAGGACTCTAAAAACTCTTCTTGAGAAATTTTGTCTTCAGATGGCCAGAGCCACCTCACTGCCAGGGCTGCTGAAAGCTGGGCTTTGGGAAAGGGGCTCTGGCAGGCAGAACTTTGTGTCTACACCCAAACAAGAGCCTGAATTCAGTGTCATGCTGCTCTGCTCTTTAGGCCTTAATGAGAGCACTCAAATGAGCCACCTCAGGGCTTCTGAGGAGTGGAAATTGAGGCAATCATTCCCCAAAAAGTTGCCTCAAAAGCTTTGATTGCTTGGTGGAAGCAGAGTCTCTGCAAAGCTTCCTCACTGGCAGGGCTGCAGGGATGTAAAAGCACATTATGGAGACCAAGGTGACAAGGGGGTTTTGAAGGAGAGCCCAAAGCACAATTCCTGCCCAGCAGGAGCTCACCCTGAATGGTTCACCTCAGGAAGTGCAAGGTTTACCTCAGGAAAAGCAAGGTTTACCTCAGGAAATGCAAGGTTTTAGATCTGTTTGGTGTTTCACACTTGTTGGGAGTGCTGTGAAAAAGAAACAACCAGGGGGACCTGGGGTGCTGCACTGAGGCCTCCAGGTTCTCCCTGAGGCCTGGGGTCAGCAGAGGAGGAGCAGAGATTATTCTGTGAGGCACAGAGAGAAAAATGGAACGAGCAGAATCTTCTCCAAGCCGTTTTCCACACAAACAACCAGTCAATAAACCATAACAAAGGAGTGTGGAAGAATTTTTTTTTCCCCCTAAAATCACAGAAGTACCCTTGGGGCAAGACACCGATATCTGCTCTACATCAGAAGAACGTGGGCTGACATTCTAATAATCCTAATTAATAATATTCCTAAATCTCATCAAGCCCCAAGTTCTGGTGCAGAGATTTGCCCATTTTCTTGGATCAAAAGCAAATCTGCTGGAATTAGAGGGCAGCCTCCTTGCACTGGTGGAAGCCCAAGATAAATGGCAGGAGACTCAGGCCAAGTGAGAAAGAACAGAGAGGGCAAAGCACAAGCTGGCTCCAGGGAGTGAGGAAGGGAAAAGAAGCTCAAAAATAACATTGAAAAATGGGGTTTTTTTGGTTATTTTTTTCCCTTTACTATCCCTATTGCTGAACACACCAACAAAAAAAAGGCTCCCAAGGGATGGTCGGAGGAAGATTATTGTGGAAACTTCACAATGCTTTAAAATGCCTTTTATTTCACCCATTTATCTGAGAGACTGGGAAAAAGAGATAAGGAAAGGAGATGAAATGGCTCAGGGAATAAAATATTAACATATACACAACATGTCAGAAGCACAAATAATGGAATATCTGATATTTGACTGTTTTGAGCTTTGTGATTCCCCAAAAGCATTTTATTTGCATTAATTAAATGTACATTAATATCTTACTCACATCAGATTTTAAGGAATTTTAACAACTAGGGAGAGAGAAATCACCAATATTCACATATTGGTGGCATGAAAAGGAAATTCCCCATCTTTCACTCTTTTTCTGACATTTCAGTATTTCTCATTAGAAATTTTAGGAAAACTTTCAATGTGGTTCCTGGACCTACCACCACAGGTATTATTATTTTTTTTCCCAAGGTATTAAAAAATATCAATATCAACAAATAATAGTGGCTACTGAGGAAGATTGTCTCTTTCTGCCTGGTGACACACAAAACTCTCCAGAGAACATAAATTAATGTAATTTAAAATTATAATTTTGTGTGTGCTGTTCATTTGTACATGCATTTTCATGTATCAAGCTATGAAGCAGAGAAATTCACTTTAATTTTCCACTTCTCTTGGATGCAATGACAAAGTTAGGCTGATTCAGCACACCAGGAATAATTTTGACACTTGCAGTTACCAGATGAGGTTTAATATAGGAATTCAAGCTGTCAGGGGAAATCTGCAAGTGTTTGCAGATTCATGGGTTTATCCATAAATGTTTAAGAATTTGCAAGCATTAGAGGCCCATTTTCAAATAAAACTAAAAAAAAAAGAAGTAGAAGAAGGAAAAAATACATTTTAATCATTAGGGGATTAAACTTTACACAGCTAACAAAAATTTCTCCTCACTGATAGTAAAGCTGAGGCACAGAAAGAGATTTGTTAGAAATATTCCTGGTTTTCTGTTAAGATTAGTGATTACATCCCTTTGTGAAGCTGTATCTGTGTGCACATCTGCATCTCCCCCTCCCAACACAAAAGCAGCCTGGTTTGAAGGCTGAGCCATTAAATTCTCTCCCTACAACATTTCCCCAGGTGGATCCACTCTGTTAAAGGCCTTGAGAAAATACCAGATTGGGGTCTTGGAGAAAAAAATGAGGAGAAAAAATGAGGATAAAAATCAATGAGATTCTGAGCCCTGGCCCCAGAGTCACAGCATCTTGTTGGGAACAAGAAGCAGCCAGAAATACATGGGAACCTGCTGCTGTTGCTGCTTTTACCTTGTCCAAGATGTTCTCCAGGATCTGTCACCCATGCAGCAGTGGGATCCATGCTCCCCAGTGGGACCAGGTGGCTGTTTCTCACAAACAAGCCATAAATGATATTATCAAGAGCTACATGAATAAGAAATCAACACCAGAACATATTTCAGGGCATCTCAAAATACAAAGAGGGAATTGCGCTGGGAGGGGGCGAGCTGGTGGGACTTCAGCAGGGAATTAATGAAAGGATTAATGCCTGGGGGGTTGTGACAAGGGCTGGAAGTGTTTGCTGCAGGAGCAGATGGGCTCAGGGTCTCTCTGTATTCCCCAGTGCCATGATAAAACACCTGCATGGTGTCTCTGAAGATGTGTCCCACAGGAGCACACCTTCAGCAAACCTGCCTCTGTGGGGAGTGATTTTTGGGGGGTAGGTTCTGTTGGAAAAGGCTGGTGGAATCTCCACATTGCTCTGTGCTCCTGCAAAGGGATTTTTAAACAGGTAATGAATTTGTGCTCATAAATTTCACAGAGTCACAGAACGGTTTGGGTTTGAAGGCACCTCAAAGATCATCTCACTCCAAACCTCCACCATGGGCAGGGAGCCTTCCACTGGAAGGATTTCACTTGAGGATGCTTCGCTTGAAGGTTTCAAACCAAGCTTCTGATGCCGTGATAAATTATTGGAAACCCCCACACATGTTGCAGATGAGATTTTTCAGTAGCACCCAGAATTTTCCTTGGCCTGTTTCCAATCCAAATGAAAAACCATTTGCCTGGAATCATGGAATGATTTGGGCTGGAAAAGGGACCTGAAAGCCCATCTAGTGCCACCTCAGCCATGGGCAGGGCCACGTCCACTGTCCCAAGGCTGCTCCAAGACCCAGTGTCCAACCTGGCCCTGGACACTTCCAGGGATCCAGGAGGAGCCACAGCTTCTCTAGGAATTTTAATCCCATACCTCCCCACGTTCCCAGGGAGGAATTCCTTCCCAATATCCCATCTAAACCTCCTCTCTCTCAGTTTAAAACCATTTAAACATCTCCATTCCCGTTCTAAAGCCTGGTGTAAAACTACCAGATCAAGGTTAAAGTTTTGCTTGACCTTGAGGATGGACTTTAGAATTAAAAAAATAAATAGCTTAAAGCTCATCTGAATTGTAACATTACCATCAAGAGATGACACACAGGATTTAAGCCATAAGGTCAGGTTTTTTCTAAATTAATTAATTTGTAACATCAGTTTTAAAACAAAGGTGGACTCAGTGCAAATGCAAAACCTGTTTGCAAATGCTTCATGAGTAGCAAAAAATATGGGGGATGTCTGACAGAGGTTAAAGCAGCAACACTGGGTCAGTGTTTTATATTTCATCTATTTTTTTCATTTTTTTGGTGTTTATACAGTGCTACGACTCACACATTTCAAGCACTAAGTGCAAATCATTTCTCTTCTACCACTGAGTGTTCCCATTCATCATCTGCATTACCCTTTCCTAAAGCAGGCAAAAAATAAAAAACGTTTAAAAAAACAACCATGCTGAATCACTATTTTTTTAATGCTCTTGAAAAGAAGAAAAAAACCCCCTTGTTTGTTGTGTCAGGACAAGAGGTATCGAGATTCAATTATGGGGAAGATGATTCTGCTCAGGCATTAAAGAATTTTTGGGATGTAGGAGTTCCATAAACAAGGAAGGATATTTAGCTGATCAGGTCCTAGGGAAGAGAGATGGACTTGATGACTCTTGATTGTGTGACATTTTCCTAAATGATGCCCTTGAACCCACTTTTTTTCCCCCAAAATATGATGCCAAATTACCTCGAGGAAGCTGAAGGGTTTGCAGGAAGAAATGTCCAAATCATCATTGAAAAAAAGGGCAATAAAAACAGAAACCAGTGAAAAACTGATTTATCATCTACATACAAAATAACATTTTGTGTTCTTTTCTTATCATTTTGCTAAGGGATTCCTCTGCACCATGGAAATTGTTGAATGATTGGACTGATAGTCTGCTAATTTTGAAATGTCCCTTGAAAAGGAGAGAAAATAGATCAGAAATGAAAAGAAACCCTAAATTAAATCTTAGATATTCAATAAATTGTTGCCTATAAGCAAAAAATGTTTATAAAGAGTCAAGGTCTGTCTTCTTTAAAATGTGGTTTGCATGATTTTTTAAATAATATTATATTTAGGTTATTTGAGAACAGCGGAATTATTGCCAGTGAAGGCACTGGGTAGGGCAAACAAAAGGAGGAAAAGGAAACTCAAATCCTCAGAGGATGGTGAGTTCTCCCACACTTCTTTTTCACCACACTTCTCTGCTGACCACAGCCCCTGCTCCTGGGATTTGTGGCTCGAGCCATTTTTGGAGGGGTTGGAAAGGAGCAGGACGAGGATCAGACACAAAGTCCCCGCAATCAATAATTCTCCCCCCGACCTCAGGTGGTTCATGTTTTATTTACAGGCACAGTTGCAGACTTGTCAGGGGCCATTTGAGAAGGCACAGGTTAAAAGGAAGCTACAGTAGCTCTGGTCTTACAGGAAATTCTCTTTTTGGAAATTGGTCACCATTCCTGCAGATATTGCTCCTCCAAGGCATTGGCAGATGCCGCCTTCAGCACTCTTTGCATGTCCCAAGCAGTCATGGATTAGACAATTTCTTTAATTTTGAAAGTGAGACCAGCATTTTGGATACCTCATTTGTTGGGATATTTGTATCTTTAAGCTAACACATTACTCAAAGGAAGTTGTTTTTCCACATCCAGTCGCTGTTCCCATTTTCATTGTTCCTAAAGCATGAAAAATGAAAGAGGGAAAGGATGAACCAACTAACATCTTGTGGAGAAATTGATCTTTTATAAACACATATTGGGCAAAACTGTCTTTAATTTGTTGAAAAAATGTGTGAGACAATCCCAGTAAGGTCAGAGAAGATGTGAGCAAAGTGCTCCAGGTTTCATCCAACAAAATATAAAATACAGGAGATTTGTCAGTGCCTTGCTCCCTGTAGGAGCATCCAGCTTTATGGTGAATTAGGAATGCTGAACACGGACAATTAGGAGGTTCATTCTGCTAAATTGTTTTAATTATTCTTGGCAGAGGCAGAACAATTCTATAAGAGTTATTTATGATTTTTTTTTAATTAGTTGAGGAATTTGAATGAGGCACTGGAAACAATGGTGCACTTGATTAAATATGCACAGTGCAATTGGCAACTGAACCCTGGAGCTGAAGGCTGTGCTTGTCCAGCCTGGATGGCTTCCATGCTTTTCCTGCACAGGAATTTTAAACATGTAATGAATTTGTGCTCATTAATTTCACAGAATCATAGAATGGTTTGAATTTGAAGGCACCTCAAAGATTATCTCATTCCAAATCTCCTCCATGGGCAGGGAATCTTCCACTGGAAGGATTTTACTTCAGGATGCTTTGCTTGAAGGTTTCAAACCAAACCAAACCTCTGATGCACTGATAAATTATTGGAAACCCCCACATATGTTACAGATGTGATTTTTCAGGAGAACCCAGAATTTTCCATGGTCTGTTTCCAATCCGAGTGAAAATCCAATTGATTTTGGTGGGAGCAGAATAAGGGCAGAGCAGAGACTTCTGATAATGTCACCCTCTTAAAAAGGATGGACTGACAAGAGTATTGAAAAGAGTTTTATGACAAAAAAATTCACATCTCAGAATGTGAAACTAATTTTTAAGGTCCCTTGACCTCCTTCAGCATAATTTCTTGTCCAGTGAATTGCCTAAACATTTAATTCTCAAACACACAATTTTCAGTGTATAGAGAAAAACAATCAAGACTTGAATCTCATTCAGCCAGGTTGCCTCATACAACCTCACAACCCTCTTCTTTCTAAACCAAAATAATCTCTTTATTAGTGGTGAAACAAAATTAGAGAAGAGCAATTCTGTTGCTAAAGAGCTTAAAAGCTAAATAAAAATATTCTTATGATTTCTGTCCCTCTTCAAATAGCTTTTGTACCATTAAAAATGATGTCATTCAAATCTGCAGAAATATTTTGGAGTAGAGCACTGCCTTGCAAGACACTGCAGGGTAGCACAAGGTGTAATGCTAGCAAGGAGAGAGGACTTTGAGGTCCTAGAAAAAAACTGTTGGTAGAAAATTTTGGTGTTTGGATGTTTAAGGTTAAATAGAGAAGAATTTAAAGGGTAAAAAATAAGAAATTTCAAATAGAAAATAGAATATGGAGGAAAAGAGAAAAGAGAAAAAAGCGGAAAAAGAGAGAAAAAGAAGGGAAGGGAAGGGAAGGGAAGGGAAGAGAAGAGAAGAGAAGAGAAGAGAAGAGAAGAGAAGAGAAGAGAAGAGAAGAGAAGAAGTGTAACATAGTGAAAGATTGGACAGACTATTTTACTTTTTCAAAGTGTTGTAGAAACTTTTATGGAATATTTTGGCTTTGTTTTCCTGGTCATAAAAGTTTTAAACCAAACCAGCATCCAGCACTGGAGGAGGATGCACCTTTCCATTTCACCAGTTTTATTTTTCTCCAATCATCAGCTTTAGTAGCGTACTTCCACTACCCCAAAATCTAAAAAATCATAAAATCACTGAGGTCTAAAAAAGAACTCTTTGGCTTCTCTGGAGCTGAGCTGGCTGTTCCAGGCTGTTTAATCCAGGATCCAAACCTCCATCCCAGTGAAGAGTCCATGAACAAGATCACACCATCCTGCCTATGGATCCATCCCCACATCCCAGCAGCTGGGACCCTGTGGGGGAACAGGGCTGCCCTCTGTTCTCCCACCATCCAAAAGTCACCAAAGCCACCACACATTTCAGGGCAGGGGTTTTGGGTTGGTGGCTTTGGTGTTTTTTTTTGGATGCTGATTTATTTTTAATAGAGGAAAACACGTCATTAGCTGGTTGTGTATAAGAAACTTTGTGACGACAGCAATTGTTCAAACAAGTCAGATTTCTCAAAATCTAATAATCTCCAGCTAGGAAGTAAGAAAGACACATAAAACTTGGGGGACACATAAAAAACTCTCTGCAAAGTCTAGTCCACCATTGCTTTTTTGCTCCTTTTTTAACCTTAGGGCATGCAGTATTAGCTAATGGATTTTAAACTAGATAGAGCTCAGTGGAGAAGGCTTTTCAATTTTATATGCAGCAGAAAAAGTGAGTTTTCACACAGAATTTATATTCCTTGCTGAATTGGAGTCCATTTGCCTTTGATCATCATAAAGAAATATAAATCAGCTGTAGCCTTCTTTTTGATTCTTTACCATCTCCCACAGACCCCTTAGGCAGAAGAGACTCGTGTTTGCTCTTGATTAATTTGCTGTTGTATTTTTTAAAGGCATGTGCCTGTTGTGGATGTTGTAGCAGGAGCATGAGGGGATTTTTTTTATGCTGGAAGCGGTGGACAAGTCACATCGTTTCCTCTTATTAGTCCCATTCCAGGAGAGGTGCAGACAAGCCATAAAACCAGCAGGCTTTAAACAAATGAGGTGGGAAGTGGTGGAGATGAGGGGGTTTTGTAGAGAAGCTATTATTTCACTTTTCTGCTGGAAAAAAAAACTCCACTGTAATTTCTCAGCATTGCTCACAGGACTGTTAAACCTGGAATTACTTGAAGTTAACCCACTGCACATTAATTAGAGATTGCTTGGGCTAAGCTAGACTTTTCTGGAATCTTTTTAACATATGAGGGGGGAAAAAATCCTTCAAAAATTCAGCTTCAGAGAAAATGTACAGAAACTGTTGCCTCCTTCCTGCTAATTTACAGAATCCTGTAAATCCTGGGTTTTAGGGAAAACCTTGCAAAATGAGAAAGGCAATATTGCATTGCGGGGATGAGAAAGTCTCTTTTTTGGCTGATGGAAGAAAGTGGGTGAATGCAGATGGAGACAGGGAATGGGAATGAGTGACATGGAGCATCCAGCTGGATCTCAAACCCTGAGGCTGAAGGACTTGAGGCCACCTAACACAGCAGATATTGCCCCAAACCTGCCAGCCCTGCTTGCCTCAAACCACAAAGTCTGAGCAGCAGAGTGAAAGAAGAGTGAAAGAGTGAATCCTGCATTAATTCCACTCCAAAATCCTGCAGCTGGAGTTGGTGTTTGTGTTGTCCCAGATTTCTGCATACAGAACTCCTGCTCTTGGTGCCATTAGTTGGGAAAATCCATCACTTTTCCTCGTTCCAGTCATTGTAGGTGACCAAATATTGAGTTTGTGTTGGTTGGTTTGTTACTCAGGATGGGCAGAGACCCTCTGGGTCCATTTTAGTGACCAGATATTGAGTTTGGGTTGGTTGGTTTGTTACTCAGAGTGGTAGAGCCACCCTGCGTTTGGGTGAGAACAAGGAGCAGGTGCCATGGACGTGTGTCTGGGAGCTTGGGGACAGGATCCAGCTGAATTTCCCTGCTAATTCCAGCCCCAGGCCCCTGGCAAGAGATTGACAGAAGCCAACCTTTGCTTTCATTACTATTTATCCATTTTCATTGTTTTATCCCTCACATGGATCACCCAATCTGTGCTTTCAGGATCATCCCTCAGAGTAAACTTTAAAATTTCCCAACCCAATGTTCACATCAGTGCTTTGTTCCCAATTCAAGGCTTTTACTTTGAGCCTCATTGAAACAAAAAAAAACAAAACAAAACAAAACAAAAAATTCCTATATTCTCCCTAATTTCAAGCACTAAATGCATTCTGAATTACCTCATCTGCTATCTTTTTAACATGAAACAGAAAGTCACCAGATGGTAAATGTGTTTCAGATGTGTTGACCACCCTTCCTGAATTGCTTGGCAATGCCTGGGATTTTTTTTCCTCTTAGCCACTGGTAACTGCTGTAGAATAGAGAAGAAAATGAGTTAACAAAGGATGGATGGATGGATGGATGGATGGATGGATGGATGGATGGATGGATGGATGGATGGACAGCTACAAATTATTTGAATATGATTATCACTCTTCAGTTTTAAATACTTCTCTTACAATCAATGGTAATAATAAAATAAAATCAATAAGATATAATCAAGAATATATATCTATATATAATATAATCAATCATAAATATCCATGTTGTTGAAAGAAAGAATATTTTAGGGTGTGCAATTAATTTTGCAGGAGTTGCCTTGAAATTAGAAAACCCTCTTCTGCCTTCCCCAGGTCTGTAATTTGGATTTTGCAAGCTTGGCTTTGAAAAAAGATCAGAAAAGAGAGTGGTGTTATATATACACTCCCAAGCTGCAAGCAAGGAATAAAAATTATCCTTGGCCACATTGTTATCACTAAAGACAATATTAATGCATCCAATGTTATTAAAATGTAACTATTAGTCGATATATTGATGTTGCTGACTGTCCAGATTTACTCCTGCAGAGTTTAAATACTTGAGGCTGCATTACTGTTGGTAATAAAGATATTTAAAGCGCAGGAAAGCTACACATATTCAAAAGTATTTTATGAGGTTAATCTAGAATATGTAGGTTAAATTAAGTTAAATCTGAGTGTAAAGGTGAATGGGTAATTGATAAAGGAATGTTCTAAAACAAGAATGAGGCTTTCAGCTGGTTCTTGAGCCATTAAAATGAGTTTATTTCACTTTACAGTGGTACCTATCAGTGTCCTTTTATTCTCATGCAAAGGTCCCAGACATAATTTTAAGAAGGCTTTTTGAAGTTCTTCTTAGACATAGGAATGTGGGAAAGGCAGGTTGGATTTGGGAGTCAACAGGAACACGTGGAAGAGCCAGGCTGGCTTTGCTCTCCTCTGGAAAACTCCTCCTTGGTGTTTATCAAAACTGTTTGAAATATCAAAACCTCAAATCTGCAAAAATAGCCTGGAAATCTCTTGAGAATAAAAGGACTTCTTGTTGACAAAAGCAGTGGTTGTGCTCCTTGCTTTTGATAATGACAGGAAAAGCTCCAAAGCATCAGCTCAGTGCTGGATTTCCCTTTGGCACTGCTGTCCCCTGGGAGATGCTGTGCTGTCACATTGGGAAGTTTCTCCAGGAGTTAAAGCACTGCTTTTATACCTGAAGTGCAGCTCCTCACTCCAAATATTTGCAAATCAAGCAGAGCAGAATAAAGAACCTGTTGTTATCTCATTTCTTCTGCCTTTTTTTTTTAACTGAGAAATTAATTCAGATTTTTCTATTGCGCAGGCCAATGACTGCCCCACCTGTTGCTCACTCATTCTCTATGAATACATTAAATTGTTTAATAAAGCTAAACATAAAAATTGGGAACTACCACGGGGGATTTGAGGAAGCATTTCTGAACTGGAGGCTGCTGTGTGCCCTGCGTGTGAGACATCTGCCTGCACCAGCAGCAGGAACAGGATCCTGCAGGGTCAGCACTGATGGTGGCTGCTGCTGCTCTGCAATTCCTTGGTGACAGTGATGGATTCTCAGACAAATTGGTGCTTAGATTCCAGGGGAGAGCTCCTGAGCAGATTACAGCTCTGTCAGAGGGGTCAGAGCCAGGGCCTAATGTGTGACATTGTCCCGCCTGGCACTGTCACCCTGCACAGGGAGGGCCTTCCTCCTCCCCTGCCTCAACGGCATGGACTAAATGCTGAAATATCCCCCCAGCCTGCCCTTAGAAACATTTTAGTATGTATTTAGTGCTTTTCCTGTTTGTGTGGGAGACAGAGAAAGGGAAAAAAGAGGAATCCCATCACTTAGAGGCCTGTTTGTGATTCCATCACATAGAGGTCCTGGTCCACAGGCCAGGAGCAACAAAAAGGGAAATAGATAAATTTAATTATCCTATCTAAGCAAGACCCACATTTTCAGAGACACCATCCTGAGGAAAAACAGGATGAAGACATCCAGTCTTGCAAGAAATCAGAAAACCTTTAACTGGTCAAAGGCTCCTACAGGCATCAATAAACAATACCGAGGAATACAGGGAATTATTGGGAAGCCTGATTTTGTGGCACACACATCTGGGGCTCTGAGATCTGCTTCCTCTCTGCTCCAGGTATTTTCTGAAACAGTGCAAGGCTGCACACAACTTTCTGATAACAATGTAAGCAATGAATTAAATATCACCAAAACTCTTCCAGTCTTTAATCCAAAAAGCATCAGAGATCCAAGAAGGAAATTCATGGACTAAGTGAATGTGTTGGCTCTACCCAGGGCTGAGATATTTTGTCTCTACTGGAAAGATAAATCTGCCATCAATGGAAACACCAAATGTGCCATTGCCAAGTTACAAGAGCAAAATGAGGCTGTATTTCCTTGTGTTCCTCTGATGGGAGCTATAATCAGGTGTTGTTATCCAGGATATCCAGCAGCACTGCAGCAAACAGAAACAGAAAGCTCTAAAATTGAATGCTGTAGGAACTGAGCTGGTTGGGAGATCAGGGCTTCTCTGACTCTGTTCCATCAGTGAAACTCTGCTCTGGGGTAACCTGTGCTAAAAAACCCCAAACCAGTGTCTCTAAACAGGGTCTCTAAAAAACAGTGCTGAGGGAAAAAATTGCTCTCAAGGAAAACGCGTAATTTCTTACAGGCTTTTGAGTTTATCATTAAAGGAGACAGCCCCAGTTTGTAATTTTCAAGCTGTTTGTGATGATTGCTTGTGATGATTCCCATCTATTTGGGGTGAGACTGCCATGGGCAGGTGGCAGAAATTCCATGCTCATTGTGGAGGGAGCTGGCAGCCCCAGAAGTTGTCCCAGACCAGTGCAGCTGCCCCAGCTCCAGCTGCCAGGCTCTTCAGTCACATCCTCTGGTGCTTGCTGCCTTCTCCACCAGCTCTAAATGAGAGCCTGGATCCCCTCACCTTGTCACCAAGGCTGGGGAAATTGTGATTATTCTGTCAAGGTGATCACAGCAAACCCCTGTGCTCTCCCACAGCAAATCATACCTGCTCGTGGTAATTGAGAGGTGCATTTCCTTCCACTGATGAATTCTGTCTTTGGAGAACTGGAATATTACTCCTTCCCTTCCTTCCCTGACACCAAATGAGCAGGTGTAGAGTTTTATCCTTTGCCAACCCTATAATCTGCTGTTATTTCAGCAAGGTAGCCCTTTGAGTCAGGTGTTTCAGCGCCGCTGATTCGATTCCTTGAGCAATGTTTACATAAATAAAATATGCCAGAGCAATCCAATTTGGGCTTACGTGATTGCCTTCCCTCCCTTTGATCCCCAAACACTTGAAATGTGATTCCTCTCCTCAGCACTGATCTTGTCAAACAGAAACATCTCCGAGCTGCAGCCAGTCCAAACCCATCGGTTTTAACAACCTTCACTCGCAAAAATAAAATCAAATGAAATAAAAATGAAATTAATAACCTTATGCCTAGGAAAGTGATGAGTGGAACAATTTTTTTGCACCTTTAAATTATTGATTGCCCTTAAGCATCTCATTTCAAGCCTTTTCAAAGGGGAAGCAAACAAGAATGTAATTTACAAATATAAAAAATCAGTTTAATGAAAAAAGTCCATAAGACAAATTGATTATGATTCTGGTATGGTTTTGATGAAGAATATTTTAAAATTATTTTGGAAAATAATTTTTGAATTACATTCCTGAACTCATTATTGACTGAGCTGTACATGTAGATGAAAACTAAGAAGAGAAAGCTGATTAGGGAACGACAGAGATTTTCTAAAAGGGAGATTTACTGAAATGGATCCTTACTTGCTAAGGCTGCAGAATGTATTTATATAAGTGATTCACCATACGGATGTGGGAAAATGTTCAAATATTTGTGTATCAAGTTTCAGACTCCCATAAATGTTTGCTCCAGAAAGTAACACCGACTATAAAATCTCTCTTTGCTATAGAAAGCAACGCCGCCTATAAAATATCTCTTGGCTTCAAATTGTGCATTTCATTCAGGAAACCCAAAATGACAGCATGAACCCAACACAGCAGCAGGTTTTTTTTGCTACCTGGGTAGTAAATATGCATCGTGAATTGCTGACAAGAGCGTTCCTGCCCAGCCCATGTTTCTATACCAATTCCTGCATCCAATGTTTTGCAGATGTTGGAATTACAGATCCTGGTAGGGCTTGGCCCAAAATTCAGCACCAAGGGGCTGAGTCTGACACAAGAAATCCTCATGGTCTTGCTGAAAATTCCCTATCCCAGCCTTCCTGGGCAGGGAAGAGCAATCTTGTGGTGGTTGTGGTGCAGGATCAGTTGCTGGTTGGTACAGCTCAGGTGAAGAAAAATGGAGGAGCTCCTAATTAAAAGATAGATTTTAAATACTTCGGTTTGAATATCTACTAAAAATTGTCTGTGGGGTCACGTCCTGCAGCCAAAATCTCTCTGGATAATTGGAATAATGTAGAGATACCACTCTTCTCCCCAGGATAAAAAAAGAGCCCAGGTGAAAGAGAGCTTGAATGAAGCCAAGACTGGCAGAGCATCACCAAAATTGCACTTACGTCCCTGGAATCGTGGATTGGTTTGGATTGGAAAGGAACCCTAAAGATTGCCTTGTTCCAACTCCTTTCCATGGGCAGGGAACCTTTCACTGTCCCAGGCTGCTCCAAGCCTCACCCAGCCACTGATGAACAAATCTTAGTAACAGCAAAACCCTGTATATTTAAATAAAGTTACTGTTAGATTTACTCTTCTGTTCTGTTCTTACTCTGCAATACAACAGATTGCTTTTTCTCAGCGTGATGGAGTCGAATAATAAGGAAGAAATTTATTATCTTGATATTTTGTTACAGTTTGGAAAACAAGAACTTGAGAAGAAAATGCAGTGTGACATAGCCATTGCTGCAAATGTTGTGTGTTAATTGTGATAATTGAAAATTGCAAGCCAGAATAATTATCTGACACAGTTCATTTAAAAAAAATACTGCTCTGGCAGTGTAAACTTAAAAAGTGCTGAAATTTGGGAACACCTTCTTTGCTGAGAGGTCAGGCCAGGGTATTACCAGCTGAAAATTGTGTCATCATTCCCAGGGCTGCAGTTCAGCTGGGGTAAAATATGACACACTGCCATTTACCAGACACCAAAAAATCATAAAAATCCCTGTGAATCATGTAATCACGGGTTCCTCTGGGACAGCCTCTTTGTCCTAAAGAAGAAGTGAGGGTATTTTGGAAAACACATCCACTTTATGTCTTCATCCAAGGAAACAACCACAAATCAATTGGATTAGAGCCGTGCCTGGGCGATCCAGGAGTTAAGGTTGTGCATGTCAGCATTTCTATTAAGCTGATAAGTAACCTGCTGTGAAAAACCTCAGCAGCAGCCTGCATGAGCTCTGCAAATAAGTTGTCTTATTATTTCCTCCAAATTTTAAATCATTGGTCGTTTGGAACTGGTGTCAGCTTCATTTTGCTGCTGTGAGCCTGCCAACTTCAAGAACATCCTTGGTTTCAGATATTTATACCTGAAATATCAGGTGTGGGCTGGATTTATCTGCACAGGATGGGAAAATGAATGCTCAGCTGGTCCCTGTTGGTGGTGATGGAGGAGTTAAGGCTCCCAGCAATTTTGTGGAATGTAAACTCTAAAAATTTATTAATAAAAAAATAATCCAGCAAGATTAGTCATCCTGGGTTTCTTTAATGAAAAGATCTTTAAATATATACACATAGAGTAAATATTCAACTAAAAATGATTCACAGATACATTTTTAAAGCTTTTGTGACAGGTTTTAATATAAAGTTTAAACAAAATTACCAAATAAAGCTTGTGGATATTGAATTCTTGACTTTGTTATTCTTTTAAGAATATATGATCTGTTCAGCAACAGAGATAAAAAAAGTATTGCAAAATAGACAAGATCTTAAATAGGCCAAATTAACCTTGAAGGGAGAAAAAGGCAAAGCTACACGAACTACAAGGGGAAGGAGAAGGCTCAATAACTCACAGGCTGTTGTTTCATTGCAAACACTGAGTGCAAAGCCATGAGACATGAGGGAAAAAAGGGGGAACATTTCACACAAAATATTTTTCCAGCTGCTCCCATGGAAATGAAGTCACTCTGGGGGTTCATTTTCTCTGATGCATCAGAGTCCCAGAGGGGCTGAGGTTGGAGGCACCTCTGGAGATCAATCCCTGCTGGAGAAAGGGCTGGGCTTTGAAAATGGCCAAGGATGGAAACTCCACCACCTCGCTGGGCTGGGCTTTCAAAATGGCCAAGGATGGAAACTCCACCACCTTGCTGGGCTGGGCTTTCAAAATGGCCAAGGATGGAAACTCCACTGCCCTGCTGGGCTGATCCTGGGCTGATCCTGAGCTGATCCTGGCCTTGACCCCCTTCCCTTGGGCTGAAACACAGATTCATATTTTGCCTTGTGCTTGGGAGCCCTTGGCCATCACTGGGCATCCCTGAGAAGAACCTTTGGACCATCCCAGCTCACTCAGCCTCTTGCTCCAGTCCCTGAATCATCTTCATGGCCCTTTGCTGGAGCTTTCCTCTGAATCATCTTCATGGCCCTTTGCTCCAGGGTGTCCTTGCCCTTCTCACACTGGAGAGGTCTGCACTGGACCTTTGATGGGCTTTGGGATGTTCCAGTTGGTTCCTCCAGCGTTCCCAGGCCCTGCTGGATGGCAGCCACCCCTCCCAGTCCTGTGTCACTGCAGACCTGCTGAGGTGGCATTTTGCCCCCTCTAAAGTCGCTAACAAGGAGGTTAAACAATGTCTGTACCAAGGGAAGAACCTGCTGTACCCTCAGATATAATAAATTAGATTTCTACACGAGATAAGTGTTCATTAAATGAAAGTGATGCACAACCTTTCTCCATTTTCCCCCTCACTGGCACTACAGAATAGGACACAAGTGCACCTTCAGAAACAAAATTAATATATTCAAATAAGGCTTTTGCATCTCGAAAACAAGCTCTAAATATCCTTTAAAATACATTCAATCTCTTTTTAAGCTATCAGGAAGGAACATTCAATTTGTTAGCCAGCTAACCGAGCAAAAAAGAATTTACATACAAATTTTTAACAGTGTGTTTGGAAATTAAATCTGGGTTGTGCTGACCTCTCTGTCTGTGCTAAGCTCAGGGACCAGTTCAACTTTTCACTACTAGCACCCAGAAAAAAGGTGCTTTTGGCAAAGTGTCTTTGGGAACTCTTTTCAAAACTGCGCGAAGAAAGTTGAAAAATAAAATTTTAATTGTTTGGCTTGCAGTTTGCCCCACAGAATATTGATAATAATGTTTTATCTAAGATCGTTCTAATTGGTTTCTTTCAGGAAGCCACATTATAATCACATTAAGACACTTCAGGGTTTCTGCCCTAACAATGGCAGGTCCTGCTGGGTCTTATTACTTAAATGTGCTCGCAGTGGCTCTGCCTGCTGCTGCCTCATTTATCTTTTCTGGGCAGAGATTGATCCCAACTTTGCCCAAGTTGTATTTATTTTGCTAAGCAGAGCAGTGATCGATGCCATATGAGCTGAGACAACCAAACTCATTTTTCTAATGAGAGATTTTCCAGAAAGCCTTGTGAAATTTATTTATTTGGATGATACCTTAGATTTAATTACTGCGTGCAGAGACCAAGATAACAACCAAAGGATCAAACAAGGATAATTGTTCCTCCCATTTGGCAAGACTCTGCAGGAAAATTTGGGTATTCCGGGGAGGTTAATGGGAGTCGAGGCTCATGGGCTGCTCATCCCACAAAGCCAGACACGTCCAGTTGGGCTGGTCTGACACTGCTGTGTGACACATTGATCCACTGGGAAAAAAATATTTGGGAATACAGCATTAAATACATGGATAGAGAGCAGCCGCTTCTTTCTGTGGCAGCCCTCTGGTGAGTAGATGGGGATGAGCTGATGTGAAAAGGGGCATGAAATATATTTCTCACTGAAATGTAGACACACTCTACAGTAAAAGTGCCTGGAAAAGCAACCAGCAGCCTCCAAAGTGCTCCAGCCAGATTTTTTACACCATTTTAGCACTGAAATTATATTAATTATATTAATTTCACCTGTTTTTTTCAAGGCAGAAAACAGCCAAACACAATAAAGTGTTTGTAAAGAATTTTAAAGTTGCTTTAATACTTGATTTTAAAGAAATTCCCCAGTCAGCCAAGGCCACTCTGGGTCCCATTCTCCATCCCACCACTCCTGAGTGGGAATTCTCCTGGAGCGCAGCCCAAGGCCTGCAGCAGAACCCCAGGGAGATCCACCTGAATTCTCAGGTGTCCAATAAAGGGTGAATTTATCTTTATTATCAGTGCTAGCACTAAAATCCTCCCTCTTCTCCAGCTTCTGGCTTTTACAGAAATGGCAGGAATTCAGGCGCTCTGTGATCTCCATCTCGTTGTTAAATTTCATGATAAATTCTTCATGGCCTAAAAGCCCATTAGTACAGATACCTGGGGAGGTAAACAGACACCAGTGTGCAATCTTTATATATATATTTATAGTTTATATCTGTAGCTCACGCATCTCCAAAAATAAATTTCACCTTGGCCACATTACCAATCTTTTCCTACTTCTCCAGGAACATTAGAAAGTAAAATCCTCACTAGCAGCAAGTGCAATTAAAGCTAATTTTGTCTCAGCCTCCTTCTCCAAATGACAAAGCACAAAGCCTGCATTTTGTACAGGTGAAGCAGCAGCAGTTTGGAAATGAGGTGTTCAGGTGATGAGTGAATTCCCTCCTGGTTTGTTCACTCATCAGGGCCCAAATTAGTTCTGTACCTCCCTTGTACCCCAAGCCAGCAGCATTTGCATCAAACACATAGCAGTTTGTAGAAACCTTCAGAAGAATATGCAGCAAGGGGCAGAAATTAATTCCTGATGTTCTACAGGGTGGTACCACTCTTCTGGGGTTGCAATCCGATCCAAACTGTGAGGCTTCCAAAGCTAAAAAAGGGGAAAAACATCCTAATGGGGGATAAACAATAGTGCAAAACATCCTGATGTGGGATAAACAGAATGGCTCTGAGGAACTTCTGCAGAGAAATTAAAATGGAAACCAAACATTAATGCTTCTAATGGTGCTTTATCCAAGAGTTTTCTTCATCTTGCAGGATCCAAGGACTTGAGTTCCACATTAATATCTGGTTTATGGTTCCCTCTGCCCCGGAACGAGCCATAATTTCATTATCAATTCCAGACATCCCTGTCTGAGATGTATTTTCGGTGTTTACAATGCTTTTCAAAACAGAGCTAATGAACTGTGTGTTTTAAAGGATTCTGAGGGGTTTGAGGGCAGGCCTGGTATCAGAGATAGAAAGGAAATGGCAGCAATAAAGTTCAAACGATGCCTGGTGTACAAATAAAAGTTTCAAGCAGCAAGTGCTGAATCTCTGCATAATCGTGACTCATCTGAGTTCTCTGTGAGCAGGGAGGGGAACCATGAAATGCTGCTTCATGAGAGAAAGGAAGGAGTTCTCTCTGAGAAAGGAAGAAGTTCTTGCTGAGGTCATTCTACTACCAACCCCTCAGATATCTAAATTCATCCAGAAATTGTACCCTCCAATTCAACATGCACATTAGAAATAAAGAAAAATTACAGATATTCACAATTTTCTAATTTGTTTTTGTCCTATAAATTCTACTTTCGTCTGATTTCTTCCATCTCCGATTATTTTTTGTGTTGATCCTTCCTCCTTGTTTGGCTGCAGCCTCAGCTCTTTGCCTGCTGCTCCTTTGCCCAGATTTGATCACAGCTCAGAGCAGAGATCCCACTCACATTTCTACTTCTGATCACTCTCAGGTCTCTCCCTACCTCAGCTTTTCACATCTCCACACTCTGTATGTCTGTGGAGATATTTCTGATAACCCCATGTGTCTCTCTGCTATTTCATGCTTGGGATTATTTTGTTTTCTTATAATGCAAGAACCTATTCTTCCCTCTTCCTCTCTAGAACATCCAAATGTCTTCTTTTATGTTGGATTAAGCCCTTCCCTTCTGTCATGTTTGGAGAATTTTCTACAAATTCATTTCCCACACTTTTACACAAATTATTTAACTGCTGGTTCTTACACCCCTTACATCCCTTCTTACTCCCTGCATCCTTTTGCAGGTCCAATTATTTCTTAACTGCAGAAATATTCTGCACATCTTCCTCAAAACCTTTATTTCTTTTTTTTTACATTTAACATAACAATATTTGGGCAGATGAGACTTTTATGGGAGCAAAATGATCTGCAGCACCCAGATGCAGGTTGTAAATGCACATCAGCGAGGAACACGTACATTAAACCCAAGGAAATTAGAGAAATTTACAGATATTCTGGGAAAATCCTGACCTTGAACTGAGTGCTGTAACAAGGCTGTAAAGCTCCAGCATGTGCTGTATCACAGCATGTTCTGTTATCAGCACCTTTGGAGATGACAGGAAGAAACATTTTTTTTTTTTTGCAGGATCAGTTCAGTCAGCCTAAACCAGACACTTAAAATAGGTCAAGGAATTGTAAGTTGCAGCACTTAGGAGTCATTAATTTCAGCGATCAGCTCAAATGCAGATGTCTGCACTGTCAGTGGGGAAGTTTGGTGAGACAGTCTTAGTGGGATTTCCCTCCTAGGAGCTTTTCCCTGTTTTCAGCTCATCCAATAATAAACATTTGTCCTTGGCTTTATGGCAGAAATCCTTACCAAGACAAGCAAAAATTGCTATTTCTGCACCAAATCAGATGGGAGATGACAAGGACAGGAAATTCATAGAATTTGCAGGAAAACCCTCAGTGCACAGCCCCCTTTTGATCTCCCAGGTTTTATCCCAGGTCCTATACCTGGACAGAAGGTTATGTAAAACCTTGTCCAAGCACCCTGTGCTGCATCTTCAAAGCAGGTTCATCCTTTTCCTGGTGGAGATCTGTGTCACACTTTGTTTTAACGTGTGGCAGGCTGACTTTTAGCTTCCCTAGCAGCTGTGAACAAGCTCAGAATTATGTTCTGGAGCATGGTGGGTTTATTTTGCCAATAATGGATGAGCTGCTTCCAGAGGAAATCATTCTCCGTGTCCACGTGTTCTCCCTGCTTGCTTAGCTCCATAGCTTCTCCCTGGTGGGCAAAGCCTTCAAAGGTCACTGTCTGTGTGTAGATAACCCAAAATTGCTCCAAGATCTCCCTGCTGCTTGTCTGACATCTCTGCAGTGGGGCATTCTCCTCCAGGTGAGGCCAGGCCTCATTATCCCCATCATTATCCCAAGAAAGGCAATTTAGTGATGCTTTCCCATCTGGAGCTCTCTTCCCCAGCTAAAATGCAAAGTTAAATTTGAGACAGGATCATTTTATCAGATTAGGGAGAGTTCCAGGAGCACTTGTGGGATTTTTTTCTCCTCAGGAAGGATTTAACATGAGGAATGGCTCCTCTTGTGTTGCTGGGGTGGATTTTCTGAAAAACCTACAATTTATTAAATTTATTTTGTTTCTGCAGGGATCCAGTCAGACTGGAAGTATAGAAGAAGACACAGCGACTCCAAAGGGACAAGCAGGAAAAGCTGTTTGGGAATGGCCAATTATCAACATCCAGGCCAGGAATGCTGTGAGGGAGAGCAAGCTGCGAGTCCACACTGGGATCTCTCCACACAAACAGATCCACTACAGAGCACTGATGTGCAGAATTTCAAAGCTGGTATCTCTGTAAATTCCTCAATCCAAAAGAGATTATGATTAAAATATCTCAGTGTTCCCAATCCAACCAGGTCCCAGCCCCAAAAACAGGGGGAGACTCTGGAGCAAGGCTCTGTGAGCCTGCACCAGGCACACAGAGGTGAGAGGAGAAACAAAAGCAGAGAAATCAGGACCTGACTCTGTCCAGGTCCTGAATAAATTGGGATCCAGACAAGTCCAGGGTAATTAATTGCCCTCTACAGCTCTATTATTTGCTTTAAGCATTTGCCTCTTAAAATTCTTGCCCAAAGCCTGTTTGGGCATGTTTTTAATGGTTTATTTTTCCTTTGGAAAGTGCTGGCATTCAGTTTGTGTAGGGAGCCCTGCACTGAATAAAATCCCCAGAAGACAAAAAGAAGGAGTTGGTGGCAAAACACCCTTTTGTTTTGAGAGAGTTTGCTCTGAATTTAGCAGGGTTTCTGCTCCCATTTTTCAGAGGTGAGAGGGGCTGGCCTTGGTCTCATGGGAGCCTGAGGAAAACATTTTCCTGTAGCTAGAAAAACCCTCCTTGGATATCACCCTGAGCTCAAAAGCCAAAATCCTCATAACCACTAACTGATAAACTAAAATAAACAAATTAAAGCAAACAGCTTAAAGAAAGACTTTCAACTTGCATGTGTGTATGTCTCCGTAGTTTTACAATTTCTCTCATTATGTTTAAACAGCCTGAGTGGCTTCAGAAGGAATTTCTGGACTTGGGATATTTTACATGATGCTTGGGTTATTTCTTCTGCCATAATTTCAGGAATATGATTTTTATAGAGATATCTCATGTATTAAAATTCTCAAAAGGAAGAGTAAATAACTTGCTGCAGAAAAAAATACCCCAAAAACTGGGGAAAAATAGACAACATTTACAGCTGGATGCATGGAGATACCTGAAGGAAGGGAGAAATAACAGAAAAATGAAGGTGTCCAATGTGATAAATATCACTGAGTGTTACCCATGTTGTTCTCCATGCACACATCACTTCAAATGCATTTTGACTGTGATGCTTTATTACAGATGTTTGCTTGTGATCCTTGCCAGTCTCCTGGTACATTCCAGTGCCTGCACACTTGGTTTTTCTGTGATGATGCTGCATTGGGTCATTTTCTGTCCCCAGCTCAGAAAGCAATCCCTCCCAGTACTGAAGGGGAGTGCACAGCCCTGGGACAGAGTCTGGCACAACTGTGAGACAGCTTGGTAGGGCTTTGTCCAAAATAGACTTGTCTGTCTTATTGCAGATTAAAGGAGCCTTCAGGGGGGGCTGCTTGCTGTGTTTATTGAGGAATGCATTTGATAATGCTGTGATTATAGAAACAGACACTTTAGCTTAGTTGACCTGTCCTGATTTAATTATTTTGCTGTGCAGAGCCTTTGCTGTGCAGCCAGGTGTCCTCAGCAATCAGAGTCAGGTACCAGGGTCCTGATGGGCTCCCCTGGCACCAAAGGTGCCTCCACCCATGGATGTGCAGAGCCTGGGATGCTCTGCCTGCTCTTCCCAGGACACAGGATGAGCCAGGGCTGCCTCAGCTGCTGAAAATTGCCTGGAAGTCTGTAGAGATGTGTCTTGGTTTGGAAAGCCAGGTGTCTGCTAAGGAAGGCAGGAGCCTTCCCTGAAATGGAAAATGTAAACCCTCTCCCTCCCTCTGAATTATTATAATTTTGAAATAAAGGGGCTCTCAGGCAAAGATATGGGAACAGGAATAACAGTTCTTTACTAAGAAAATTAAAAATACAAATGCAATAGTACAAACAAAGAGAACAAACCACTGCCAATGTCTCTCTGAAGCTCCAGGGCTGCTGGAGATGGGCCTGGTCTCCCTCTGGGAATGCAGGGGAAGAGAAAGCTGCTCCTCTGGAAATCCAATGGAGAAGATGGCAGGATGAACTAAAGCTTCATTTCTTCACTGGAGGACTGGCTAAGCTTTGGAGGAGTCTCCTCAGAGCAAAGGTGGAGTCACCATTCCTGAGAATGTTAAAAGAACAAGTCACAGATCACAGAAGATTCTGGGTCAAAAAGGACCCACCAGGATCACCAAATCCATCTCCTAAGTGAATGGCTCATTGAGCTGAGAATTTTGGTGATATGGTTTAGTGGGTGGTGGGGGATTAAGGCAAAGGTTGGACTCAAGGAGTCTTGGAGGCCTTTTCCAACCTTAATGATCTGATGTTTTTATGGTTGCTGCTTTTGCTCCTGCTTGGGGCACGTGTGGAGGAGAGCTGGAATGATTGGAGCGATGGACAGGGCTGGGTTTGGTGGTGCTGCCCTCATGGAGCTCTGCATCCTGCTGGCTGCATGAGAGGCAGCCTCACTCTGCAGGTCCTGCCTGAACACACCCAAAATCCCCCCAAAACTGGGGCAAAACATCAGCAATCCTGCCTGCCCCAGGACTCACACACAGCTCCAGGAATCACAATAATGGAATCATGGAGTGGTTTGGTTGGAAGGAACCTTACAACTCATCTTCCTCCATGGGCAGGGAAAACTTCCACAGAGCAGGAACTCAGCTTCTCCCTTTCCACCTTCAAATGCTTGTTAATCCGGGAATGTTGTTGTTGGTCGCAAGATTTTTTTGGCACGACATTTCTATTTGCAAATACAGGTGGCCTTTAAGGGAATGAGACCCAGGAGATTGGAAAATTCCCTTATTCCTGCTCAATTTGGAGTTTGTGTTGTTTTGCACGAGGTCCTGGTGGTACCCCAGCATTCCTAATCTACCACCTGCAGGTCCTTTAAAACAGAGGGACTTAAGTCTTGTCATTTGATTTAGTCCAGGTTTGAAAGTTTTTTGCAGAATATCCTTTAAATTAATTTTTTAATTCCTTTATACATTTTTAATTACATTATTAGAGTGCTTGTGTTGAAATTCACCTGGAGTGCTGCACAGAGATAATTAGTTAAAGTAGAAGGAGAAAGCCTATTGTGTTGAGGATTACTGGAATTCAAAATACTCTGGGTCTTTAACTTCAAGATTGCACACTAATATGGTCCAAATGCAAATCTGCAAACACAATATTAACCTGGCAAGTGTGAATGGGAAAGAACAAAAAGCCAAGCAAACACCACTTTCCCTGGGAATCACAGAATGCTCATTATTGGACCTGAAGCAGTAATGACACTCTATCTGAATCTTGATTAAAAAATTAATTGCTGGCTCATGATAAAAATAAAAATAAGAAGAAAAGGATAAAGCAAACAAGAAAAGAGGTTTTTACAGAGCTGGAATTAATTGAAACACAATGAATTCCCAAATCCTGCAGTGTTGAACTTATTGTAACAGCCTGAGCAGTCATTTCCCACTCCAGCTTCAGAGCACGGGTCAATAAACCCTGGCAATGGCAACAATTCCAAACACATCCCTCTTTCAAACAGTCAGAGCTAATTTGTTCTTTCTTTACACTTGAAATTGAAAACAATAATGTTACATTTATGTTGTGGACCTGCAAATGTTAATTTTACTGATATATGTCTCTGAATTTTAGGGAGTCTCTTACTGAGCAGTGGAAGAGAAGTTTGGTTTCTTCTGGTTCACCCAAGAAAAAATTGCTGCTTGGAAAAGCTCAATTTGTTTTTAATTCTTTGCTCTCCTGATGGCCATGCCTCTTAATTGGTATTAGCTGAGAGTTCAGAACCTCACTGCTCACCAGAGAGGAGTGAAGTACAAATCAAGCTCCAGAATGGACTTTGGAGAAAGGTTTGGAGATTATCTTGCTCAAAGCTGATATTGGGCCCAGTTAGGAACTTTAATACCATTTTGCTTCCCTGGGAAAACAATGGATTTCACTGCAGCCTGCAAGGAAGAAATGCTGCTCAGTTCCTGGTGAGTTGTATACATGATAAATTTAAGCAGATGTTTGTTAAAAGCTCCCTGACTCACTGATCTTTTAAAAAAAGAAAAATGAAAAAGAATAGAATCGTATTGGCTGTCTTTTACATGAGCCCTCAAATGCTGCAGGGGAGGAAATGGGAGCAAAACAATACCTGGAATGGAAGATATGGAAATCTTAAAATCCCAAGTGCCTTGTTATTTATTTATACCCTAAGGCACTTCCAAAAAAATAAAAAGATAGGTAAAATTCGGTGAAATAGTAGATGAAATCTATAGAGCAGCAGAAAAGATTTTTTTTGAATAGAGGATTTTGAAATTTGGAATTCTCACAAGAATTTAGAAAACTGAATTTTTCTAATCAGAAATAAACACTGAGATTTAAGGATTAGGCAGAGATATTTCTCCACAATTATAGTTCAGACATTTTTTGGTCCTGCTATCTTCAGAGAAGCTTCAGGACAGACCTCAGTTTTGAAGAGGTTTTTATGAGGTAATTCAGCAATGGAGGGTCTCAGAATTGAAGACAAATTCCTAATTTTCCACTGGGAAACCACTTTGCTCATGCATTTGAGATTAACCACTGCCCTTCTGTATGTATTCCTTGAACTTGGATTTCTTCTCTATGGTTTTACCACCCATCCTGATAAAACAGTTCTGGAGGAGAATTTAAGTGAAAGATAATCCCCCTCTGGTACCATACACTGCCCAAGGACAAAGATCAAACCTGGCAGAAAGGGAAATTCCCTTCTCTGCAGAGGATGTGACTACCTGTATCCCACAAAAGGATCTGGAAACTGAATCCTCCTTTGGACACCACGATTCCAAGGAATCCTTGGAGACTGCCCCTATTCCAAATTCAGTATTTGTTTTATCTAACAGTAAAAAAAATGCCAAAGGTCCACTTATAGATGACCAGCACTCTATGATGAAAGCCCATCTGTTCCTAAACTAAATACTAAAATATTCTGTGGATTACATAAAATTCCTTTGTCTTTTGACCACATCATCCCCAGGACTGTTAATCCCACATAATTTAAATCAAGTGAAGAATTTGTCCAGCCCCTGGCTGCAACGTGGAGCTCACAGAAGGACAATTAAAAGGTACCTTCAAAGTTCCTCCTGTGTGGGGAACCTGATGGATCCTCATTTCCCAGGTTTCTGCTGGACTGCTCTGATGGACTTGCACAAGGAAAAGAAAATTAAATCCTGTTTTCTGTCTTCACTTTTCCTGGAGGTAGCTTGCTTCAGCTGTGCAGCAAAATGTCATTTAAAAACCCCTTTGTGGGGGATGAAGGAGCACATGGAGGATGGGTGGAATCTCCAATTCCTGAAGGCCCCATTAGTTTCTAATGGCCTTGTTTTTCTGGAGGGAAGGGAGAGATGGTGCTCCTGTGGCAGCTGAGGAATTTAAGGGATATTTTTCAGTCTGTGCATGGAAAATGTGCAAAACCCAGTAAAGCCAGGCTGGGTTTGTCTCTGCTGCAGTAACAACCACCAGTAAATCTGAATTGCTGGCATGGGCCTGATTCAGAACCTTTTAATGCCTTTACAAGACCTGCCCGTGCAGACAGCTGGAAAAGGGGGTTTTGTTTCCCCTTGACCTGTGTTATTTTTGAGCATTCTGGGTTTAGTTTTTATATTTGTGGCAAGCTGAAATGTCAGAATTTCAGGTCTCCATCAGACAGGTCGTCAATAAATCATAACGCTTCAACGCGCTACGCTTGTAAAAACTTCTAACCCCAGCAACTCACACTTGTTGCCTGTCTGAAGTACTTTAGTCCTTTGGGAGAAAGGGAAAATCATCTCTGCAAAAGTGTGATGAGAGCTGGAGTCTCTCACCATCCTGCCTCAAAAGACCTGTGCAAATGAAGGTTCTCAGGGCATTTCTGCACGATCAGCCCACTCCTTTTTTTTCCACACCATCATTTAATTTCCAGAATCACTCCCATCACTTTGGGTGACTAGATTTTGCTTTGTTGGGCTGTTCTTCACCTTTTCCTGGCCCTGACCTGCCTGGAGCACTGTTCTGACCTCGTGGAGAGCCGTGTGGATCAGCTTTGGAGCATTCCTGAGCCTCCTCTCCCAACTTCAAACAACAGCTCAAACTTCCAGCTCAGAAGTTTGTAGCTTTGGGTGCTGGCCAAAACGATGCTGTCAAGCTGACATAAACCATCTGCTATTGTATTCACCATTTTTTTGGCTCTCTATATCTCCCTGGTTCGGAGGCAAGTCCTTCAGCACAGTCCTTGAATGCTAAGTCTGGGATGGAAAGGACAATATCATCACAAACCATCATTTTAACTGAGCTCAGGGAAAGTAAAACAGCACAAGACCTCCACAGCCACCTGTGAGATCCTGGGCCTGTTGCATACAGAGGTGGCTGCACAGCCTTGGAAGGAGAATTGTTTTTGTGACAACAACAAAGACACAAGCGCAGATTCAGAGCTTTATCTTTTTCCCTATGGAAATTTATATCAATGCTTCCTTAACCAGATAAAAATATTACCAATGTTTATCCGTTTGGTTGAAAGGTGGATCTCAGCTGGAGGGTTTCTTTAGAATGTGAGCATTTCCATCAGAGAGAACATGGAAAACACTTTTATTACAGTATTTTGGCATATTTCTTTCTCTTTTCAGTTAGGGTCAGAAAGGGAAAACCCAACCAAAAGGCAATGATGATGCTACTGAGAACCTGCTGTAGTTGAAGGTGTTCATTGCAGAGAGTTGGACTTGAGGGATGTAAAGGTCCCTTCCAACCCAAACTATTTCACAAAAAACCCACAATGTGCTCTTGTAAATAGTTCCTCCTCACTATGCATTCTTGGAAAAGTCCAGAACACCTTCCATGGCCCAAAACCATGACCCAAACCCCTCAGCTTTTCATAAGCATGAGGCTGGAGTGAAATCATACCCTAGGAAGTGAAAAACTTATTTTATTCAGACAAATCACCTGGCTATCAGTTTTTACCAGAGCTGACAGAAGGGTGAGAACAGCAAACACAAGATGATGACTCCGGAAAATCCAAATAATAATCAAAATCCGTGAGAAGTAATAGTGTATTAAGTAATCTACTCCAGCAGACTTTGGAGCATGCCACTCTCTAATCTCCAGGAAAATAAAACATCAGTATTTATCTGCCAACACTGCTTAATCCATCGTCAGCACCCTCAGAAACGGGCCCACATGAAATAAAGTCTGGCACAAGCACAGAGGCTGCTTTCCATCCCACACTCCTCAAAATGTCACGGGGTGACATACGATTGTATTTTGCAGCAGAAACCACTGCTGTCCAAGCCCTGAGATTTAAACAGACATATTTATGTGGTATGCCTCATCTGGCCCATCAGCTGATTAATTTTCTTTTTTTTTTTTTTATTATTTGCTATTTTAGAAGAGTGTTAGAAAACTTTGGAGGATATTGATGAGTTTGTCGTGATGTTTTTATCCACTGACTGCTCTGTGCTTTAAGGAACCTTTTGGCTAAACAGTGCAAGAGATTGGAGGATTTTGGACTTCCAACCCTCTCCTTGTCAGGAGATGCTGCATGAAGCACAGAAATTATTTTGAGCCCAAACATTGTCTCTGAGTGTCACAGATGCAAAGCCAGAGCCCTTTGGCATCTCTGGCACTCACCAGCACTGGGCTGGAGACTGCAGATCCCCCCACAGGATTCTGACAAACCTGAACACCAAAAAATGATCAAATCTTTCCATGTCACGTGCAGCACAGCAATCCAATGTGATCCTATAACAGCTTATCTGGCAAATCCCGTTTCTCACCCTTATTAGCAAAGGATAAACTGCTAAAACAAAGCCCTCCCACCTTTTTTTTTTTTTTTTAGGATATGCAGTTTTGCATATTATCTTTATTATACAGTCATTTAGAGAGACAATTTGTGAGAGTGTGGAGTGACAGGACAAGGAGGAATTGCTTCAAACCGAGAAAGAGGAGGTTTAGATGGGATATTAGGAAGAAATTCCTCCCTGGGATGGTGGGAAGACCAACCCAGAATGGAATATAATTCCCAGAGCAACTGTGCCTGCCCCTGGAAGTGTCCAGGGCCAGGTTGGACATTGGGGCTTGGAGCACCTGGGACAGTGGAACGTGTCCCTGCCATGGCAGTGGTGGAACTGGATGATCTTTAATGTCCCTTCCAGCCCAAATAATTTCATGATTACTGGAAATAAGCATGCCTGGGGAGAAGAAGGGAAAGGAGCAATTTTAAATATGAGATTTAAAGAAACTACTTAGCAAACCTTAGAGCTACCTAAATTAAAGTTCAGCATCTGCCATTCCCACCTTAGGGCCCTTCCTTCTCCTCCATCTCCAGCCCCATCTGTGCCTCCTCTTGAACCTGTGCATTTGATGAAGGACCCGTGTTTAAAGCAAGCTTCAGCACCATTTGCTCTCATTAAACCATTAAATCATCATTAAATGATGAGTCAGGGCAGTGCCATGGAACCAGGCCCCTGCAAACGGTGTTAAATGGGTGGCAAATGTTCTGTCAAGTGCTGCAGTCACACAGGCTCGCTTTGCCTCAGCACTCATTTTTTAGGAGTGGGGCTGGAGGTGTTTCAGCAATGTTTTATTGAGACAGATGTGCACAGAAACCGTTTTTAAATTACTGGTGTTCAGGAAACCTGCTTGGAGATAAAAAGAGGGATTGTCCAGGGACCAGATGCATTTGTGTACTCAGGCTAATCAGGAGGAAGGATACAACTGCTAGCAAAAGGCAGAGATAAAGGCAAACAAACACAAATAGTCATTTTAATCAGGATCTTCCTTATAAACAGTCCTAGGTACATTTTTAAAGTTATTATGAGAAACACTGGATTATTGGACAGCAAAGACACAACACAGCTGCATTTTCTTGTTGCTAACCATCCTTTGGTACCAAAAAAAGCTGAATCTTTGTCTGTTCTTTGTTTGCTGAAAGAAGGTAATGGAAATGCTGGAAATTTCACCTCAGGAAAACATTTTCCATTCTCTAACCATGTTAGTTTTATCCCCAAACACTTTTCTGTACACACAGAATGGTAAATCATATCCATTGCTTATGCAAGGCACAATACATCCCCCACATTGCACTCAATGGATCAAAACTGCAGTGATTATTTGATTAACATTAAAATCAGATTATTAATCAACAATATCAGCAGCTTCTCTATGTTAATAATGATTAATTGCACTTCTATTTTGGAAAACAGCCGACCTCCAGCAATGGATGGGAACAACATTTGGTGCTGGCGTCTCTCCTGCAAAGCTTACAAATAATTTGGTGGAGCAGCTAATTATCTGACAAAGCCAATCAGTTATTAATCTCTGAAGAGATTCCATAAGACCATCCTTTTACAGAAGTTAATAATTATTAATTTTTTTTTTCTGTTTTTCAGTGGACAGACTCTCTGATGCCACCACTCAAATCTGGATGTGCTAAATCAGGAGCTCTCCTCAGTCTGCAGGATTAAATCCACTGGAGCTGCACCATTTTTATTAAAACCCAACATTTTTTGAGTTCTGAAGTTCTGAAAGGGAAGTGTGTGCAGAAGTTTGTTCCAAAAATAATATATGTTATATGGAAATGTTTTTCATAGGAATTAGTGCATAATCAAGTGGATTTCAGAAGTTTAGTTTGTATTCTGAGATGTACAAGGAGATTCAAAATAAGAATTATTCAACACTCATCACAGAATTCGTCCATAAAATAGTGGAGAAAACTTCACAAAAACTGCTCCTATTCTCAAAAGAACACTTCCATATTAATTTTCCTTCCAAAATAGGTCACTCTTTGTTATTAAATAACTATTGCTTGCTTGATTTCTTTTTTTAGAGGAAAACTGCAAAGCTGACATGAAACTTGGGAGGTATTTTTGACTGGAATGAGCTTTTAAATGAGACCTACTTCTACTCCTTCTAGTTCTTTTCTGTTTCTTGCACTGGTTCTTCTTGTTGAACTTTCAAGTTCAGGAGGAGATGATGCCCTCATTTATTCCCTTGCAGAACCTCATTTCCCCCACTCTTCATTCCCATCACTTTTTCAAAAGGAGGTGGGATGAAAGGGGTGTATTTATGGAATCCTTTCTGATTTATTATATATTTTTTAAAACATGTGGAATACTGGATCAGATCCATGGGTGCACACCTGCAGGCAAACTGAGGAGCAGGAGAAGGAAAACAAGGTTGGCAAGCGGACAGCTGTGAGATTTTACAGCATCTCAAGGGCAGGGGTTGTGTTTTACCCAATAAAGATGCAAGAAATTACCAAAACACAGAGTGGAATGCAATGAAACATAAAAAACCTCACTGATTTTATATATGAACCCATCAAAAGAGGCTTGGATGGAGGTTCTCCAGGCTGGGGGTGCTCTCCAAGGGACCTGCAGGAGCTGCTCAACCTCCAGGCCATGTGCGACCCCAAATTTCAGCTCCTCCCATGACCTTGGGCACTGTGCCCCACTGGCAACATGCCTTTGTTGCTCTCCCCACCACCTGCACCCCACAGATGCTGTCCCTGCTCCACCCCAGGTGTCTGGAGATGGGGAATTGATTCCCATGGGCAGCTTGTGCCTCTATCCCCACCCCAGAGCCCAAGGACATCCCAGCAAAGGTGGCCCCCATGGAAACCATGGAGCTGCAGAGTTTTACAGCCCACATTTCTGACAAAGTGGTGGCAAAGTGTTTCCCATTTCTCTTTTAAAAGTAGCAATTATGGGATCTCCTGCGCTTCAGCTTGCAATAAAACACCTGATTGTGGGAGTTTTTTGGAAATGCTACACACAGCCCTTGCCACTCGGTGCTTTTGGCCTCATAAACCCTGCTACTGTTCACTTTGCTTTGCATAACTGCAGGCCAATTAATTTCCCTTTACATTAACTTGCCTGAGCAGGAGCACAGAGTCCCCAAGGGAATAATGCATGGCTTGCCTTCCCTCATTTCCTTCCCCAGGTGAGGTGTGGGTGCTTGAGGTGCCCAGCACAGCTTTAAATCTGCCAGGCTGTCCAGGAGAGGGGGGCTGCAGCTAGGATGCCATCCAAAATTTATCCTAAACTCACTGAGATTAAGCCATGAGGGAGAACCCTTGCACAGAACTTGTGTTTGAGGAAGGGAAGCTCAGCCACATTCCCTGCCTGTGCCAGGAGGTTGGAATGAGATGATTTTTAAAGTCCCTTCCAACCCAAACCACTCCATGATTTTTTGATGTGTCCTTTACCAGAATCCTCCAGGATTTGTATTAATTCCAAGAGTTACCAGGTCACCTTTATAAATGAACCAGGAGCTGTTTTCTTGTCCCCCTGCCATGTGGAGGATGATTGCAGAGCATCCATATGGTTCCTCCTCTGTGCTTGGTACAACTACACCTGGCCCAAAACATTTATTGGATGTAGTATCTGAGGAATTATATGGCCCCTGAGACAGCAGAGCTGGTGTTTCTGCCAGGGTAAGTTATGTTACAGCTAAATAATGTTACAACCCAAAGTTCATTGTGCTACAGGAAGTGTGGGAAAAGGTTTAAAGGGATCTTTGCTCTCCCAAAGGATCTATGTTTCTTCACCTTCCATCCTTGCAGTCTAAAAATGTTATCTCTATTACCTCAACAATCTTTTTTTTAAAGCTGTGCTGGTTATTTCTGTGTGCTTGTAGGTTTTGGTGGCTTTTTTCCTCTTTGCTTTACGTATGCATGAAAAATGAATAAAAGCTGTGCAATAAAAGATATTTCATTAATAAAAGCTTTTCAGATCTTTATTAACCACTAGTCCCATTAGTCAGGGAGAGGAGAAAATTCCTCACAGTCAGAATTCCCAAGCTGATTCTCTGAGACAGCAAAAAAGGGTAAAAAAAAAAAAAAAGGGTAAAAAGGGGTTGCAATAAAATAAAATGTGGAAAATTCCAAGCTGCTGCCTTCAGTGCTTCACAATTGTATTAACAATTATTTCACAATAATGAAAACAAACACTGGCTTGTAAATGTAAAACTTCAGGACCTGAAGCAGAAGTGCTGGCGCCTGGCTCACCGTGGAACCATTTCCACCCCACAGTTATTGCAGTTATTGCAGTTATTGCCAATCCACCCTGCCTTCCCCTCATATTTTGTATTTTTGTGACTAACCACACTCTAAAGAGCTTCACACAAATGCTTCATTAAGGAACTTTTGATTAGTCATGAACGCTCCACAGCCACCAAGAGATTTGCTGAATATTAAAAACTTTTCCTGTCCCACCTTACCATGAAAAGATCGACATATTTAATAGGAACAGTCACATCTTTTCTACAGCCATCATTTTGGAATCTAAAATCCAATATCATATGAAGAAATATTTGTCTTAATTTCTTAATTAATTTCCTTAATTTCCTCTTTTTCATTCTCATTATTTGCTCAAACATGATATTTGTTTCTTAAACACAGGAAGACACAAAGCCATCTCTTCACTTGAGATCCCTGCACCAAACTCCATTTTTGGGCAATTTCTGAAGCCCTGTTGAGGCTGTGCAGCAAAACATTCTCATAAACACTGTCCTGCAAAATAATTTTTCTCTTCGCAGGAACTCCTTTAGGGTGCAGGAGAATTCCTAAAACTATTGTGTACTTTAAAGGAAGAGAGATCCCAAAGGTTGGATGCTCCATGAGCTAAAGAAAATGGTTTTTATGAGCTGGTTAACATGGCAAAGTTTACTGCAGTTAATCAAGCACAGCCTTGAATGACCTAATATTATTTTGGGGATAATAATTCTGAAGAAAATGAGCTCCAAGTTTTCAAAGATTTGGGCTTGGACTTCAACCTCTGGCACAGGGTTTGGTTTTAGATGGACTGAGAGTCTTGTGATGGTTCTTGTCATGATAGTGGAAGTTTTAAGGGAAGAGCCATAGGAAAAATACTGTGAGGAAAATATTCTGGTGCTCCAAAAGTGAGAATTACATTCAGGTTCTGCAAGATGAAGAGTTTTCGACAAATTATTCTAAATACTTCGAACAACTCTGTCTTGTAGGTACTGATTAAATTATAGCAAGGAAAGAAACCAAATATTTGATTTCTCTTGAGAGTTTTCCTTACTAGAGGACTTCAGACATCTCTGACCCTTTGTACCCAGCAAAGGGAAGGACAAAACCAGAGTCATGTTGTGCTTCATGGGGTTGCTGGAGTTGAGCACAAACATTGCAGACACCTCATTCCTGCACAAACGAAACTGATTTCCCACTAACTGGGATAATTTTCTTGGGTTCAGTGGAGACACTCCTTATTCATATCCTTGAGACAAAGGAAGGCCCATGGTGTTTGCAATAAATTTTGCTTTTTGCCTGAAGATAAAGCAGCCAGGATTACATTTGCAGCAGGAACAGCCACGGCCTCTGTGCTATTGATTTTCCATGCTGCTGCAGATGGGGAATATTGTCTGCTCCTGCCCAGCTGGAGGTGTTGGGTGAATTTCCAAGATTTAAATATTTATTGCTCTTTCAGTAATTTCTCGAAGTTTCCCTGGGTTTTTTCAACTTGCCTGATCTCCACCTATGGGGAGGAAAACTTTTAAAGCTGCCAAAAGCCAAAGTATTTTTAGAGAGGGCATCATGTATTGATTATTGCCAAATCTCCATGGACCAAGACACTATGTTATTGTCAGCATTTTTATTGCTGCCACTGCTTTTTCTTTTTTTCCCTTTAATGGTTACAAGTGAGTCCAATATATTTTAGGTCAAACTCTTCTACCAGCTAGAAGCCACAGAGAACTTTTCATAAGAACCATATCCAGCTTCAAGAGGCAGAAAAATGAATATATTTTGCTGTGTTTCTGTTCCTATCAGCCATTGCAGAGAAGAAGAAATGCTATTTCTGTTTGTTTTGGCAAGCAAAGAGAATAATCTCGTTCTTCTCTTGATCTCGCTATCCCTTCACAGATTACAGCTATCTCACATGTAATGTAAAAATCATATAGAAATTGAAATGCGTGAAGGAGAGACAGGAACAGATCTCTCAGGATGCAGGGGAACGGGAATTTGTCTGGGGAATTCGGCCCAGGAAACACAGGGATAATTTGCGAACGACGCAGAATCTGCCCATCTGGAAAATGTTATGGAAAGTTCAATTTGATGCACGTCTGAAAGGCAAAGCCCTCCTTGCTGTGCTCCCCTCTCTCTGCAGCTTGGTCAAGATTTACCCTCTCAAAACCAACCCTGCACGGAGCACAAGGGCAAAAGAGACATTGGGTCTTGGGGCCAGAACATTCATGGTGCTGTGGGGAGGGGCTGAGGGAGCTGGGAAGGGCCTGGAGCACCAGGAGGGGCTGAGGGAGCTGGGAAGGGCCTGGAGCACCAGGAGAGGCTGAGGGAGCTGGGAAGGGCCTGGAGCACCAGGAGGGGCTGAGGGAGCTGGGAAGGGCCTGGAGCACCAGGAGGGGCTGAGGGAGCTGGGAAGGGTTCGGGGCACCAGGAGGGGCTGAGGGAGCTGGGAAGGGCCTGGAGCACCAGGAGGGGCTGAGGGAGCTGGGAAGGGCCTGGAGCACCAGGAGGGGCTGAGGGAGCTGGGAAGGGCCTGGAGCACCAGGAGGGGCTGAGGGAGCTGGGAAGGGGCTCAGCCTGGAGAAAAGGGGGATCAGGGGGGACCTTGTGGCTCTGCACTGCTCCTGACAGGAGGGGACAGCCGGGGGGATTTGGGATCTTATCCCAGGGAACAGGGACAGGAGGAGAGGGAACGGCCTCAGGCTGGGCCAGGGCAGGCTCAGTTGGACACCAGCAGGAATTTCCCCATGGAAAGGGTGAATAAACATTGGAACAGACTGCCCAAGGAGGTTTGGAGTGCCCATCCCTGGAGGTGTCCAAGGAATTCCTGGATGTGGCACTCAGAGCTCTGGGCTGGGGACAAGGTGGGGATGGGTTACAGGTGATCCATGATCTTTGAGGGCTTTTCTATCTTTCCTCATTCTGTTTTTCTGTGACCTTCATGGCCAGCAAAATTTTATTTCTGCATTTATCTTCATCAAACAGCTTTTTATCTCTCCTGCTTTAGTTTATTCAAAAAAAAAGAAAATCATATCAGAAATGTTCTCCTTTTTTTCATGCCATAATTTGGCATAGACCCTGACATTAAGCAGACCATTTTTTTTAGATCCTGATAGCACATTTCTGTTCCCAAACAGAGCCAGATAACCAAGGCCACTGCTGATGAGAGGCTTATCTGTGGTGTTTCTGTCAGAGAGAGGGCAGTGTAACACAGGTCAAGTGCACCAGGGTTCGTGTGAGAAAAAGGAGAAATTAATTGCAAAGCCCAGCTTACAACATCTCCAATAATGAACTCGTTCAGCTCACTGCTCTCTCTGATGCTGAGATTCAGGAGGCTGGGGCTGAACCTGCTGTGTTCCAGCTGTGAGCACAGCGTTCCTCCCCGCGGGAATAAATGGGATTTTGTATTCCTTGCACTCCTCCCTGTGGGTCAGATCAGGCGGATGTCAGTGGGGATGGTGTGACAGATGAAGCAGGAGCCTCAGCAGGCCCAGATTTCCTGCTGCAGTCTGGACGTGCCATTCCTGGGGCTCGCTGTCCCTTGTCCCACACCATGGCACAGAGGGAGGGCTCTGAGGGACAGGAGCAGGAATGCTGCAGCTGCTTCCCAGGGGCACACGGAGGGAGCAGGAACCCCTCCAGAAATGAGGTGTGAGGAGAAGTCAGCTCCACTTGAAAGGACTTAGAGAAAACTCACAACTGCTCAAGTTACTGGGTGCATGGTGACGGGGAGGAGAGCAGCTCCTCTGCTCCATGCCAAGGCAAATCCCTGGAAAACGAGGTGGGAATTACCCAGGTACACACATTACCAGCACTGGAAAATATTTCTTCTCATCTTCTCTGGTGTTTCCTATTGCTTCATTAAAGGGAAGTGTGGAATTAAGCTGCAGCTGTAGAAATTCCAAGAATTTTAAAGCCCTTTTGCTGATCTGCTCTGGGGAGCACTTTCCCAACATCTCTGTAATGTCCAAACCTGACGCTGTCATTGTGCTCGTCCCTGAAAATAACCCAGATTACTTTAAGCAACTTCTGGGCAAAATCTAAACTCTGCCATGGGTTTTCCACACCCAGAGAGCAGTGACAGAGCCAATACCATGGATCACAATCATGGATTTAGTGAGGTGCCCTCACTAAACTTGGCCTAATGCAGCACAGACCAGCAGGAGAGTTCTGAATTTACTCAGCAGAGTTCTCCTTTCTGCATTTGTTGCACATAAACTTCGTACAAATAACATTATTTTTTCTTTTTTTTTTTTTGCCTTTGCTTGTTATTCCCAGCGGCTTTTTTTTAGTGCTATTTTGCCATTTCTCACAAGTTTCTCTGTGCTGTAATTATGCCAGTCTGCTTTCCAAATATACTTTTTCCTTGGTACTGAAATAGAAAGGTTGGGACTGCACGAGGGAAGGGGGAATTATTTTCACAGAATTATTTCGGCGACTTCAGGGACTGCACGCGACGTTTTTACAGCTTCCCATAGATTTTCCTTCTCCCTCCACTTGCACATGTTTGGAAATCACTCAGGCAACACGACATCCTGAATATCCCAGCCCAGGAACAGCAACTGCTGTGCCTGCAGGAGTGGATATTTTACATGAGACAAGTGGTTATTGTCAACGAGACTGGGAATAACTTGCCTGAACATTTCCAAGCTGGCTCCAGCTCTGTATATGCAACAGGAGCAGTGATGGAGTAGTTGCAATATTTCTCCAGCAGCACAGCTCCCTGCAGACGTCAGCAGGTTTTATCAGGCTCACAGGGAATGTTCCCACTGTTTATTGCGCTGGAGAAGTTCTGCCTCCAACAGCTCAGGCCAGATTAGGCTTCTCAAAAGCTCTGGTTCTTGAATTTTATATATTTTAATGCTTTTTGACTGGCAGGTCTGAAGGGGTTTTTTTGGCAGATTTTTATCAGAGGCAAACAAAGAGGCAAAATATTTCCCAGAGACCACTTGAACATGCATAATTTTGTATCATTTTGGGGCTGAAATGTGCAAACAGCATGATTAGGCAACATAAGAAATGCCATATAAGATAAAACCCCCAAGAACTAAGTTCCTAATATTCTGGGCAGACTTTGGGGCTGGTGATATTTAAAGCAATGAACTCCAGCTCTCTTAAGATAACCAAGAGAAATCCACGGCAGCTGTCTGCACCAAGGTGGAGATGCAGGGATATCTCCTTTAAAATCTCTGTTCATCAGTATGGGAGGCCAGCTCTCCTGCCTCAGCTCAGAACTCTCCCTCCAGCAAGGTTAGAGAGGGCCATTATAATTTCATAATAAGGCACAGGATGAGCACAGCATTCCTGATGTGTGCAGGACTGTTTGGAACGAGGAGGTGCCTCCAACTGAACGACGGCAAATTGCACAGCCCAGTGAAAATAGACTCAGAACTTTGTGCAGCAAAGGGCTCCAGCTCAAGCCCAGCCTCTCCCAGCAAAGCACTTGTTTCTGGGGGTGGCTCTCAGTTGATTTTAAGAGGTCTTTGCCGCTTAGATGTTTGTGGAAACTAAAACCAGGAGAAGAGTTTAGCAAAGTTCTCCTGGCAGAGGCGTCAGCGCTCGCATTCGCAGGGATGAGATCCTGCTCCCTGCCAGCACAGCACCTCTGCCTCCCTCTGAGCCCTCTGCTCATTTGCTGGCCAGGGGACAGGTCTGTCACCGTGCCAGCCTGGCCAGGAGGTGTTTGTGCCAGGGAAGCTCTGTGCTACGTGACCCGGGCAGGGCATTTCTGCCATTCCCTTCCATTTCCCGCTCACGCCCGTCCCAGGATAACTCTGTCATCACTCCTGGGAGCACAGTGGGGACAGAAACCAGATCTCTGACTCCATTTCCTTCCATGCACCTGCTTGAGGCAGGATTAGAAGGATAACAAGCTCAACCTTGCCCTGCCAGGTCTGCAAGAGGAACTTGCAGGACAAATATTCTGTCCCACACAGGATCCAGGATTGCAGTGATTTTGCTGATGGCAATTTACTCACACATATAAGATAAAAAATGAATAAACGAACAAACAAAAATCCGTATTTTGGAGTCATATCCCAGCAGGTGATCTCCACAGGCTGCCCAGCCGGCACACTGGGCTTGGCAGTGTCACACACCTCTGTTTGAGAGATGGGGAGTAGTTTGGATTGTCCCACATGGGGTTTGTTATCATCCACCATTCCTGACACTAATCCTCAGGAGGAGGGTGGAGCTGCTGAGGTCTCTCTGGTCTGTGAGACCCTTCTGTAGCATCTTATAATATATTATGGATATCACAGAATGATTTCAGGAGGGAGGGGCTTTAAAATTAGTCTCATTCCACTCCTGCCATGGACACTTTCCACTATCCCAGCTTGCCCCAAGCTCCTTCCAGCCTGGCCTTGGATACCTCCAGGGATGGGGCATGAAGAATTTGGTGTTTCCCCTAAAAGCAGAGGACTCATCCTTTCTAATAAAAAACTGCTCCAAAAGAAATGAAACCAATTAGTAATAAAAGGCAGATCTCAAGAGTGTTAAATCCAGATTATCCACCCCAGATGAGGACTTGAGGCAGCTGATGGCAAAAGCTTTTGGTCTCTGAGTTCTCAATTGGAATGCCCTGGCTGAGCTGGTGCCTGTGTTATAACACTGTTTACAGACACTGGGTGGAATCACAGGCATAATAAATCCAGGGAAAGAGCTCCTGAAATCGAGAGGGAAATTCGCACTTCATTGAATTCCGTGTCAGCTTCCATTACACTCAAAGGGACAGGAAAGTCTTCACGGGGTTACTGAGCATCTGTAAACACTTCCAAGCATGCCCCACGTTACAGGTTTATTTTTCAGTTCAAAAAAACGTTTATTTCTTATTACAGAAATAGGAGAGCAAAGAAGAACGAGCCAAGAGGCTTCATAAGTGAGCAAAGACGTCAAAAAAATTTGATCTAAATATTACCTTATTTGGGGTGCTACACAGTTTAGGAACATCATTGGATGGGGGAAACCTAATCTAATATGACTTATTTTATTATTTTTCACTGCTCCTGGCAGTGTATTTTCATTCCAGGCAGAATGTGAGGATGTCAGGGGCACTTGACATCTTCACATTTCATGTCCGATGTGCTTCACGTTGAGGCTCTGGATTAATGGACACATTCACAGAGTCTCAGGATGGTTCAGGTTGGAAGGAACCTCCACAGATCACTTGCTCCAACCCTTCTGCTCCAGCAGGACCACCCAGAGCCAAGGTCAGCTTGGATGGGACTTTGGGAAACTGGGTCTACTGGGTGACAGCCCTGCCCAGGGCAGTGGGGTTGGAACAAGATGATCTTTAAGGTGCCTTCCAACCCAAAATATTCCATAATTCTATCACTGTGTCCAGACACACACCTTTTGAATAGTTTCAAGAATGGAGACTCCAGAACCTCCCAGGGCAGCTGGTTTGGCTATCCTCACAGTGAATGCGTGTTTGGCCACCCTCACAGTAAATTTGTGTTTCCTGATGTTCTGGGTTTCAGGTTTTCTGTCCTGGAGGACTGGTTCTGTTTGGAGACTGCTTCCTCCTCATCAAAAACCAAACAGCCAGCTCCTCTCCAGGCAGGGCCAGCAGGATCACTGGGGTTTGCGTTAATTAATCACAACTTTGAAATGGGGGAAAAAACAAACCCTGCCTGTGATGAGGTTTAAGAGCTCTTGTTCAAACAAAGCTCCTTGCTTAAATATCAGAGGGAGAAAAGAGGAGAGGAAAGATAGGTAAATATGTCAGTGCTAAACCACGTTTAAAGGTAAATATTTCAGTGCTAAACCAGGTTTAAAGGCTGGGCCTCTCCCAGCAGAAACAGGAGAAGCCCCTGGTGCAAAAGTGAAGTTGGCACCTCACTCCTTCCTAAATCTTCCTGGGGAATGTTATGGTCAACAAAGCACTGCAATTCCTGGGCATGTGTGACTTACTCATACATTCAACTTCAGCTATAAATAAATGCTTAATTGTTCTGGACTCTGTGTGTGCCTGAGCCCAGGCACAACCCGTGGGTCCTCTGCTGGAAGGGTTGGGGTAAATCAGGGTTCACTTCAAATCCCACAAACTCCAACTGCAAGGCTGGCAGGCTTCAGTCACCTTTAAATGAGGTTTTTGGTGCAAAATATTGAAACAGTTGGCAGCAAAAAAGTCTTAGAGAATGAAATCAGAAGAGGACTGAAAATAAAAGCATCAAGTTTTCTTAAATATTGGAGTTTCATTGCTATTGGGAGCTCAAAGGACAAACACAAGCTGGGGAAAGAAAAAGCTCTTCTAGGCTGAAGCTTTAAGAGTTCCAAACTTCTTGGAGTGGTAGGAAATGCAGAGTGGAGAAAGAATGAAGAAATTACTGCAGCTGAATTCTGTGGATGGCACCACCCTGGTTGGCAATCTCTATGGAAAATCACCTTGCCTTTCTTTCATCATAAAGCAAAATGATAGAGAAGAATTGATCTTTCAAAATTCCATAACACTGAGTAACAGTCCAGGCAACACAGATAGGAAAAGCAAGAGACAGAAAGGAAAGGGTAAAAAAAATACATGAGTAACTTAAGCCTACATGCTGCAATTTGCCACAGGGATTCAAAAGAAAAATAGAGAGATTACTTACTGGTTAGTGAGAGGTGGCAAAAGAAAATTACCTAAGTGTTTTTCTTATGTGAATTTGGATTGAAACTGGAGATTAGGAAGTGCCACAAAATCAGCTGAACTCTGCATTCTGATGTCAAAAAAAAATTGTATGTGTTCATATTTTGTAGCTTGCTGGATTTTAATAATCTAAATATTGACCAGGATAACTATTACACACAAAAGGCTGTTTGATTCAAGGGAATGGTTCATCTCACTGATGATTTTCTTGATAAATGACTTTTTCCTTTTCCTTTTGCACATTTCAGGTTGGTCACAATGCAGGTCTGGAGGTGAGGAGGTTTTTGCTGTGGTTGTTGGGATGGTGCAGCCTAGGGTCAGTGTCTCTGACGGGACCAGCAAAGGAAGAAGAAAGTTTTCCTGCATGCAGGAGGTGGAAGGGAGGGAAAACCACGGTGTCAGCAGCTCTGAGCTGTGCCATCCATCAGGGCTGAGCCCCTCCCGTGGCTCTGAATCACTGCAGCTCCCAGGAGCACCCAGATACCCAACTGGGGAACCATAAAGGGAAGCCAAGCAGACCAGCCCCGATCCCCAAACAGCTCCTGAGGAGCTCCATAACTCAACCAGAAACACCCTCAGAGCTGCTCACGTATTTATTGCCAACCACAACTCATTCCTTTGTGCTTTATTTTACAAATTCTCCATTACTTGCTTCAGCTGCACTGGAATGGCCTCCTGTATTTCAAAGCATTTCAGGCTGATCCTGTACTTGGCTTTTCTGTGTCTGAAATCTTCAGACAATTGAACAATCAGATTACTGAGAAGATGTTAAGTGCCTCGTGATGCGAGGAAGTGTGAGCTATTTAAGAACTAATGTGAAAAATGGCAAATTATATGCTACCAGCTAGGTCTGAAAGGGAAAAAAGGAGGAATAAGTCAATATGATTAGACAGGACTATATTCAATAAGCACAATTTTGGTTTGAAATTGTGCAAGAAGAATTTTATTCCTTAGCAGATTTTCCTCTGGATTATTGGAGATACTTCTGCTCTGCAAGACACATTTTGCTTTTCCAATCCTCATATTTATAAAAATAATCTGATTGAAAAGAACTGGATGCACAGAAATGAGAATTTCTTGTTTTTACGATGCAGATATTAAAATGGATTCTCTATATTAAAAACTGCAAAGATTATTTATACAAGAAGTGCCCAATCAATCATTTTCCAGGCAGAAAAGCTGTCAAAAAGAAAAATCTTGCATTAATGATCATTCTTTGGCAGCTCTGCATAGGTTTCTCTGGAATGAGAAGTGGTTGAGTTCATTTGAGTGGACACAGCACAAAGCCATTACTTTAAGCAGCTGGTAACTTTGGCCAAAGGACTAAGTGAGCATTTGCAGAGAAAAAGAGAATAAAATTAACTGCAATGCCTGTGTTTTGCTGCATTTTATTGCTGAGGATGTACCAAGTGCTCACTTCTGAACTAAATCTGTGGTTAAAAATGCAAATATTAACAGGAGAATTCCCACATCACCAACTGAGGCACTGGGGGTGTAAATGAGAGTGTCCTTTTGCAGAAATACAGGAGAAACCCAACAGAGAATTCCTGGTGGAATAAGAGACTCTTTGGAATCCTTATGGAATATCCTGGTCACAATAAATTAATTAAATCCAGTTTTCAAACACCGAGATTCTGTTCCAGCTGCCGAACTTTTGCTCCCCAGTCCCCAAAATGTCCCCCCTTCCACAGCACCATCATTTCGGTGTTGTACAAGTAAAAAACTCGAGTTTATCTTCTTAAAATTCTTCCACTCTAGAACTTATTTAGGTCTGAATCTGGCTTAGAAGGGAGTGGGAAATTGGCAATGCAGAATATTCACTAATCTGTGGGTCATGTGCTCATAAAATGAGAAAAGCTTTAAATCAGAAAATACTTTTTATAAAATTATACTTATATAATTATAATTTTATAATTATAATTTTATTTTACACAAAATATAGCAGAAACTGTGTTTTTAATAGAATCTCCAGCATGGAAATACAATCAATGTTTAATATTGGGAAAAAATATCCATGTGTTTATGGCACTAAAGATGGAGTCAAAAGCATTTACCAGACTGCTCATTTCCATTGAAATCTAAGTCAATGACAAACTATTAAGATGTTTGCATGAAGCCCAAAGGATTGCAAGAAAAATGCAAAAAATACTTTTAATTACAGCATTTTGTACCATTATCTATGTATTTACAGAAGAAGCCATACCCTAGAGAAAGATGGCAAGTGTTTGTAGGAAGGAAGGTGAAGAAGGTCACAAAAACTGCACATTCTGTGGAAAATGGGGAACGTGGGCTCTGTAATTAATGGATCAAATTGCCAGGGAATTGTAGAGAGGATCAGAGGGTAAAAAGATAATTAGCAGATCAAAGGGTAAGAAGGCAAGTGTTGAAATAAAGTGGTGGTAATAGAAACAGCTCAAGAGGAATTATTGACCAATAATTGTATTGCTTTGGGCAATGTCTGCTTTGATAGAGCTGTTATTAAGGAGGTTTTTAATGCACTAATCTGTTTTTATAACTGGAGTTATGAGTGTCAAATGCCATGAATTCACTGCAGAACTCTGACTCCAGCATGGTTTTAGGAGCTTGTAACCAATGCCAGTGGGAAAGACAAGGAATTCAGGCTGCAGGGGTTGGATATGTGTCAAGAAATCTTCCTTTAAATGGAGAAATAACAGAGGGGGATTTTCAGGGATTTTGGCATTTTTCTTGAATGAACAGGAATTTCAGAGTTTATTCTGCAGTGGGGGAAATATTGGGTTAAATCCCCCACTGCTCTGAGCTTCATTCCCTTCCCTGCAGGCTGAGCTTTGTCTGAGATCCCTCTTTGCTCTCTGGGCTAACAAACCCCAGCCTTGGGAGCTCCTGCAGAGATTTCTGGTCAAGACCCTCTCTAGAAAGGCATTTTGGATGTGTTGGCCTTAATATTTGGAATAATACCTATTCTGAGTGTGGATAAGGATGGGAAATGGATTAGATTTATGGGACAACGACAAAAATGTGTGGAGAGCCTTGGTGAACAGAGGTGGGCTGCAGACACTGCCAGTTCTCCCAAGGATTGGCAGAGGAGAATTTTGGGTTCTGCTTCCAATTTTTCAGAGCCCATTTATTCACAAATAGCAGCAGTATGGAATATGTAAAGGAAATGGCATTTGTAGTGGATTTTCCCCTGCAAAGAGGAGAAGATAAACACAATTAGTTCACATCTTTCCCATTTAGCTCATCATTAAGAGAAATCTGTGGGAAAAAAAATACATTCTGAGGTGTGGATTTTTTTTTTTTTGTTAAATAGTAAATTCCTCGCAGATTATGAAGTGATAGGGAAGATTGCAAATGTCACTCAAAGGAGCTCTTGTGTTTCCTCTGAGGGCAATGACAAAATTTTAATTAACTGAAAGTCACCCAATGATCAAGAAGTGGGAGTGCTGTGTCATTCCCAGAGATAGATGGATCTAGAAGTTTTTATGGAATGGAGGCAGTAGTGAGTGTTTGTGGATGAAATTGTGATTTTGGTTTGTAGTAATGATTTTTGCAACCTGAATTCTGCAGTGAGAGCTCCAGGGTCAAGATCTTAAGAGTAGAGATGGGGAAAATTCTAACTCTGTTCATCACTGTAGCACTGAAAATGAGAGATGAAATGGGATGAAGATCTAGATAAAAATATGCTGAAAATAGAACAGGAGCTAATTCTTTTTTTCTGCAGTTACAAGTCTTAATTTAAGAAAAATAATTTTAATATATTAGCTTTAGGTCATGACAAATGAGGCTTGGTTAGGTTTATTTAATGACTGATATAACTTCTGCTAACAGTACCCATAAAATTTATATCCCTGTAATTAGTGAGTGAGAAAAGTTTAATTTTTCAGAAGCATCCCTTTGGATGTGTAATTGCAGCTGGTTCTCACAGTCCTGAATAAGGCCCTTTGAATTTCTTTCTAAACAATTCTGGATAAATGATCAGTCACACCTTTTGCTGCTTTTTCTGGGTTAAAACCTTAACTTTCTCACGTGTGAGATGATGAAATGAGATCAGTATTAAATGCAGTTGAAATGTAACTGTTTTGTAAGAAAAGGTGCTGCACAGGCTGTGCTGGGGAGAGGCTGATGAGGTGATTAAACATCCTGCAAGGAGGAATTTCACTGGGAAGATTGAGAGCTGTGGTGAGAACTCCTCTCTGCCTACACACTTTCACCACTTCTCACTCTAACTGAGGATTTATAAATAGTTTATAAATTAAAATAATTAACCCCAGCACTCCCAGACTCACACCTTTCACACATGGTTCTATTAACAGTGGATAAAACATTAACTCCTGCAACCAGGGCTCATATTAAAATGGAACAGAGTTGGAAATATCAGCAGCTGATTTTTTTATATGTATATACATATATATATATACATATATATATATATATATATATACACATACTATATACACACACACACACACACACACACATATATATATATATGTACAAATATATATATACATATATATACACACATATAGATATAAAATATACAGATTTGGAAGGAATAGATGGATAATTTGCAATACAACGATGATTTAGTACAATAATAATTTCCTGGCTAGGTCCAGATGCCTGAAAAGAGCACCAGGGTGTTTAAAGGGTGATACATGTAATGACCAAATTCAGTAATTCCCAAAAGCAGCACCCACAGGCTCTGGAATTGTCCTCACTTTTATCACTGTTCACTTTGTGTAGAAGACCCTGTGCAGGAATTAAAGTTCATTTTTTTCTGCTGCTTCTCCCCAAACCCACCCAAACCGTCACCTCCCCATCCTGCACTTCTTGGAGCATTTCAGGAAGCCTGAGTTAATCTCACCTGCAATCCAATTAAAATCCTCTCCAAACCTTGCACCTGCACTAATTGTAGATTCACATCACTGCTCTGCAGTCATTAAGTGCACAAGTTTAAGTTTGGATGAGTGCAGCTGATCTGGTTTATCAACAAAGAGCTGCAAGGTTCCTGTGCTGAACCAGGATAATCAGCAGGGGTCAGGCAGGAATTATCTTGTCTGGCCAAGCATTTCAAAATGGCTAATTATGTTTGTTCATAGAAGTTGGACCTAAAACAACTGAAATCCGAGAGAAAAGCTCTGGAACTTTTAGCTGTAACTCATTTGGCTGAGGTGTTGATTTATATCAGAAAGTTCTGTGAGTGTTTTATTTTTCAGCAAAAAAGCAGCATACTGGAGTTGTGTTTGTAAGTGCAGCCGATAAAACTGCATCTCCGTGCTGCTGAACCTGCATTTCCATGGATATCTGTGTGCATGGATGCATATCCCCTAAGAAACACACAATGTGGTCCTCCCACCTCACAGAGTCAAGCTGTTAAATATTAACCCAGTTGCCGAATTCCTGTTGTAGATCCCAAAGTATCCAAACAGTCTAAAATTCTATATTTTACCAGAGATTTTTTAAAAAGAAGTTTCATTGTGCTCATCCAGCAGCAATGGAAAAGAGGTGTAGATAAGTATAAATAACAAGAGAGCATGGAAAGGAAAAGGAAAAGGAAGGAAGGAAGGAAGGAAGGAAGGAAGGAAGGAAGGAAGAAAAAGAAAAGAAAGAAAGAAAGAAAGAAAGAAAGAAAGAAAGAAAGAAAGAAAGAAAGAAAGAAAGAAAGAAAGAAAGAAAGAAAGAAAGAAAGAAAGAAAGAAAGAAAGAAAGAAAGAAAGAAAGAAAGAAAGAAAGAAAGAAAGAAAGAAAGAAAGAAAGAAAGAAATTCAGCCAGGAACTGGTTTTTTTTGGTTGGTTTTTGTTTTTGTTTATCCTAAAGGATTCTTGCTCCCAGTTCAGGCAGGGTAAATCAGCACACCTGTGGCATGTGGAACAGATGGAGCAGGCATGGCAAACCCCTCCAGCTGCACAGATCTGTTACATAGGTGCTGGGTTCAGGCTCTGCCTGGCCAAGGGCACTGGGGCTTTGGCACATGCCCAGAATTCCAGGGGCTGGAAGAGAAAAGTCAGGGAGAAAGGAGTCAGCTGGCAGCAGCATCCTCCAGAGCAGCCCCCAAGAGAGCTGAACCTGCCTGGCTCATTCCTCGCCCCGTGCTCAGGATCACTGTCAGATTCCTAAACTTATTTGGCAGTTCATGGGGAGGAATTTTTGGCTGGAGTTACTGGAACAGAGACGCTGGGATACTCAGTGCCTCAGTGGAGGGTGTGAAACCCTTCCATGGTTGAGCATTCTGGGGCAGATGCTCTTGTGTGAGGACTTCTTTTAATTCTTTACTCCTTATTTGTTTGGGTTCTTTTCACATCTTATTTTTTATCACTCCCATTTTCTGCCACGCTTGCTCCCCTACCCTGATTGTGGGTTTTTTCCATTTCTCTCCCTCCTTCCTTCCTTCCTTCCTTCCTTCCTTCCTTCCTTCCTTCCTTCCTTCCTTCCTTCCTTCCTTCCTTCCTTCCTTCCTTCCTTCCTTTTTATTTCCAGTTTCTTGTTTGATTTTCTTTTTTAATTCCCCTCCTTGATGTTTCTTTGTGGGAAGGATTGATGTTTTTGTTAATTTTTGGGGGTTTTTTTTAGGGGAGCTTTTTGTTTGCTTGGTTTGGTGTGAGTTTTGTTCAATTTTCTAATTTTTTTTCCTTTTTTTTTTTTTTTTCCCTCCATATTTCTTTTTCTCTCCTTGTTTTTTGGAGAATGTTTATTTTCTCACTTGTGTAATTCTCCCCTGAGGGAGGGGAGGACAGTGACAGTGTCAGGGGGCAGTGGCAGCCCAGGCTGCTCTCCACGCTCTGGACACGCTGCAGGTGTAACTCAAGCATGGTGACGTTTGTTATGTCCCTCTAAATAGCTCTGCTGATGGTGCAGAACTGGTGCTGAGCCAGGAGAAATGATAAAACATAATCAAGCCCCTGAAGACGACATCATGATGTTGATAGAGACAAATTTCTATCCCTCCTCTGCCCATGTTATGTTCAGATTAATCCATTTGGTATCTGTGTGTTATAGAAGCCAAACCACTTGGTAATGATCTGCTGGGACAGGAACATGAGAATTCTTTTATAAACTAATTTTCTCTCCAAAACTCTAATTCAAATACTAATTTTTCTGTTTAAAAAAACCCCAAAATGCTTCATTTCCTTCTGTTGAAATGACACCTTCCCAGCTCTGAGCTGGTGGGGATGAGCTGTCTCCTCATGAAGATTTAACTGGGTACATAAATCCGTGTGTTTATAGAGCAGAAATCTCTGCTGCATAAACACACTGAGCCTCTACTGACCAAAGAAGGCCAAACCCCAGCCTCCCAGTGCAGCAGAAATTTGCCTTTTTTAGTGTGAAAATATCAGAGTGACAGCCAAGGTTTGGAATGGCAAGGCCTGAACTTCCTTTTCAAAAATCCAGGCTATGAGGGGTAAAAAGCTATGAGGGGGTTATGAGGGTAATATCTGCAACCTAGATAATTTTGGGAGGGTCCAAGTTGTGTTAAGGACAATTTTGGACTCTGTTGAAAGCCAGAAATCTTCAGCATTGGTTGGTCCAGCTTTGCAGACCAGGCCTGGTACTGTGAACATCCCAACTCTAGTGAGTTTGACACCCAGATTGGATTTCACACAAATAATGCTTAACTTTACTGAAAGCTTATCTAACAAAAAGTTCTTTAGACAAAACATGTAAAATGTGAAAAAAAAAAAAATAAGGTGGGTTTGGTTGCTGGGAAATGTCTGACTTCAGTCCTCCAATGCCAACATCTGAAATAAGTGTGAAATATCTGTCATTAAACCTGGGAGATTATAAACTCAATGAGAACTGGTTTAATGCCAACATTTTTGTTGGCACTGCAGTTCATCTTGTTCTGATCTTTCATTGACTCTGTGACTAAATTCAGAATTCTTGCTTTGGGTAACAAAGATGGTAAGAAAGAAGCAACACATTTTCTCAGGTTTCACAGAGAAATCTGTGTTTCTTGGCTCTCAGGAGCGAAAAGAAAACATCAATTAACAACATTCCATCTCCAGGAAGGTCTGGGTGAGATATCCCTCTAATATATAATCATCATTTTCAGCAATCACAGGCTTTTTTCACTCTTCATTACCTTAACCACTTACATCCAAGTACTTCAGGCTTTCCTTGTTTTGTTTTTTTTTTTGCAGATATGAGCCATGAATGACTACATGATGTACTGATTTCATTTGAATGATAAATGGAGATATTATTTCCCAGCAGGTGAATAAATACAAAGCTAGCAAGTCACACCAAGAAAATCAGTAAAACCTCCAAAAAGTGGTTTAACCTTTGTTTTACTCGAACAAAAACCACCTTTGCAACCAAATATTTTATAAACTCCTTCAGCACCTTTCCAAAGGTTATTTTACATTTTAATTGGCTCAGATATTTTCCCCCCTATTTGATTAGGCTGATCAGACAGATGGGTAAGGAAATATTGCAGTGAAGAGAATGGCTGAAGAAATAAATGCTGCTTTGATGGTGCTGTCAAGGCTCACTGTGGCACAGCAGCACCCAAAATCCCCATTTTGGGGGGAGAACAGCACAGAAATAAAATGAGGAGTGCCAAAACTGCTCAAGGATGGACAAAAAATTCACCCTTCTGTGTTTATTTTCAGTATCCCATTGAATATTTGATAAATACTATGCTAATCTGTGTAATGGGCTAATTACCTGTGATATAAACATGTAGTGCTACATAAAAAGGACTTTTGGATCTCAGATAATTTCAAGTTTTGATCAGCATGTTCAAAACTGATCAGATTTTTTTGTCTCTGTGCAAGTTTGACTGCAGCCTTTGAAAATCCTGTGCTAAAAGGTGGTTTTCCATAAAGTAGTCAGGGAAATAATCGTGTTCTCTTAGAAATAACTGGAAAGATGATAGGGCATCCTCTCTTGCAGAATTTGGCCTTCCTGTATAAATAAATCCTTTCACTGGAGGGAGCCTGTGTGGTCAGACTGATTGCCAGGAAGAGAACACTCTCAGTTCATTATCTGGAGTTCTTCAGCTCAATCCAAGGAGGCATTTTGCAATCACTAGCACAGAAAATAGATGCACTGAGATGCTACTGCATTTACAGAAAGCTTCAGGATAATTTATTTACGAGATGGCTTGTTGCTCTTACATACTACTTACATTCATCAAATTCTTGGCATTTATTCTTCCCAGTTGGGCCAGTGAAAAGCAACCAATTACGGTGGTGTTCAGGCAGAAAAAAGTCCAGAAAGAATAATCCATGGGGCCAGTGAAAAGCAACCAATTACAGTGGTGTTCAGGCAGAAAAAAATTCCAGAAAGAATAATCCATGGGGCCAGTGAAAAGCAACCAATTACAGTGGTGTTCAGGCAGAAAAAAATTCCAGCCCCATCCAGAAGCAGGGGAGGAGGAAGAATGATCCATGGGTTTCTGTAGAGGTTTATAATGGGTTCAGCTCAAGCAGGTGGAAAGGAGTGTGGGAGATGCCAGCTCAGAGGGCAGGGAGCTCACCTGGCCGTGGCAAGGAGTCCTTGGGGTCCTTCCCACCAAGGTCCCTCTGCAAGGATCCTCTCCCCAGCCTTCCATCCAGGAGATTCCTGGTCACCCCCACTCTCTTGGCAGATTTTGGGGCTGGGAATCTGCTGACACAGAGAATGAGGTTCTTGTGCAGGTATAAAAACCTGTCCCAGGTGTTTCAGTAAATGTGGGGTGTCCCTCAACCAGGAGGCAACTGAGTGGTCAAAAAAAAAAATCATAATTGGAGGTGCCTCCATAGGAAGGACTTTTCCCAGGGTGCCTGAGCTGGAAATATGTGAATTCATTATTTGTGAGTCCATAATTCTTTACTCCTTAAAAAATGGGAATTATGGGGAAGGCGTTGGCTTTTCCAGCTTATTTCACTGTAGCACTTGATTTAGATTTTCAATACAAATCCTCTCCTGCCATGGCTTTGTCCACATATTTGGCCAGAAAGAAGCTCTGATTCTCCCTTTTATGGCAGTCTTAAAACTTTTTGGTGTAACAAGCAAATATTGCCTGGTGCGTCCAGCAGAATTATTGCGTCTTTATGTTTATGTTGATGAAATTATGTCTGAAACAAGGCTTGAGTGAGGTGGCATTGCAGTTAAAGATTAAATCTGATTGTGCTCTGCATGGCAATGCTGTAAAACTGCTATTTCTGTTTTAAATAAAATCCATTTTCCCCTAACAGATTGCATTGTTTCTTTGAAGGGTGAGTTTAAGCAGCCAGTGTTTATTAGAATATGTACATCATTAATCTCCAGCCTTTAATCTCTGCAGTCCTACTTAACCCAGGGAGGCTTCAAAGGGTGTGGGTGCCTTATATTTTTATATTGAGAGAGGAGGTAAAATATAAATGAAAGATCTGAAATCAGAGTTGTAGCTGTCATATTTCCTTTTAATCTGCATAATATATTTAATGCTCGACAGGTTGGGAATCTACCTGGATATTTGCCTGATGAACAGTTCTAGGGACACACTGGAAAGAGTAAACATATTAATTAGAGACTGCACAGCTCCTTCTTGCTGGTGTAATCATTAAATTGATTTTTCCAGTCTGACATGTAATTGTTCCAGCGATGGAATCCTGCTTTCCATTCTCGTTCTGCTTCATCAATATTTCCTGTAAAACATGAAATGGGTTACATTAATCTAAATTTGAATCTCTTTGTATGCTAATTGAAAAATAATTTTGATTATCAATGTCATCTGCTCCAAATACATTATGGGATGGTCTTTTGCTTCTTTCCTTAAACCTGGAATGACTGAAAATTCAGTGATTAGTATTTTTCTTTACAAAAAGGAAGGAGTGCAAAGATATTATTTCCTTCAGAAAGGAAGGAGTGCAAAGATATTATTCTGGCAGTGTAATAAATATACTTTGGATTTTTTAAAATATGTATATCTTTAAAATACATTTTGGATAATTCTTCTGTCCATCAAAATCATCATTTTAAAGTCGCTTTGTTTTTCTTTTTTTCATCCTCAAAATATTCTTTTGGTTAAATATGCCCTGCATTCAAACCCATACACCCTGAAGAATAGATAATGCAAAATGAGAGAGATGCTTGTAAAGACAAGGTGAAATCACAGCTTTGTTTAAAGCAAGAATAGGATTTCCATCGTTTTAATGGATTTCAATGGATGTCCAGATCTTGACTCCCATGGAAGAAATCCCCAAATTTAAAGCATAAAGGGCACAGGTTTGGAGAAGAACACTGTCAAATGTGCACTATGTCAACATGAAACCAACTTCTCTATTCTTTTTCATCTCCACCTTTAAAGCACTTTCCAAGTAATCCTGAGTCCCAAGGAAATGTTTATTACCAAATTTGTTATAAGCATGGGAGCAGAGGGTGAGGATGAGACAAGTCATAAAAATACAGCATTTCACAGGGTTCCCAGAGTATTTTATGGACAGAGATCCCCTCCTGAAACCCCAAAGGGTGATTAACACCATGAGAGGAACATCCCAGACAGCACCAAAATGTGGATAAAACCTGCAGGCTGTCTCAGTCACTGCTGCTCATCATTTTGTACCAGCTGTAGAGCTCAGGATAAAGCTCAGAAACCATTGATGATCTGTGACTGCTCTGTTCATTCTGGACCCAGCTCTGGTGGTGTCCCTCACTGGCATGGCTCCCTTCCAGAAAAACTTGGGGATGGTGTTCCTGAGGTAGCAGCTCCGTGGGTTCTTTATGCTCCTCTGGCTTTTATGTTCTTCTGCTGTTCTTCTTCCCTCCATAAATACACCCCTTCCCCCTTTTTTACGACCTGCCAGCGCTGCAAGGGTAACTGGTGATGTGAAAATGAAATATTTCAGTGTTTTACACATCACTAGAGAGAATATTCGGGGGAGAGAGTTCACTGATTCCGAGATTTAGCTTGGAGAAGCATCCAGCAATTTGGTCGCTTATCTGCAGTTTAGCTCAACGTTTCCAAACCTTTTTGGTCTGGAAATCCAGATGGCAATTTAATGAGACTTTGAAATGAGATTTACTTCTTGGTTCCAGTGAGACCAGAAATAAAACCAGGGTATTTTTTTTCTCCGGGAAGTCCTGTACTTTTAAATGCAGTCAAAAAGAAAAGTGTGAAGAACAAATATGGGGAAAAATGTCAATAAATTAACCACATTCTTCTCCCTCAGCTCCAAGCTGTAAATAAGCTTAGTTATAACAGAGATCAAAGGAAAGTTCACATACTTTAAAATTTTCTTTCTGCAGGCCACAACTGCCATTAACACAGAGATGATTTGGAAGTGCTGGTAACAATAAAATCTCATTTTCATTGCTAACTACGTAGACAGAACTCAGAGACATGGGGACAGAACATGCACAACATTCTGCTTCCCTGACTCTTAAGAACTCTCCTTTACACATATTTAATTTAAGGATGTAGTCAGGGTCTCAGGCAAAGCCAAATTTTTCACATTAAGTCAAATGGATTGGTAATTTAGTGTATGAAGCAGTAGCAGTATTATTTGGAGAAAACTGCCTGAACTGTGTTTCTCATTTTCTTCTTGATTTTGGGTGTTCAGTTTTATTTATTCAGGTAAAACCTCCACTTAAGAATTAAAAAGGAAACTCAAAACCCTCTCTTCTTTAATTATTCAGGTGCAGAGGTGTTTCAAGTCTGCCCAAAGACAGCGAAATATCTCTGCCATAGACACATCTTGAATTAAAAGTCACCGATCTGGAGTATAAATTATGGGGCTTTTCAGTCCTTTTTAAAGATTATGGTGAACAAGTGAGCCAGCTAGAGAAAGAAGACATCAAAAAATTCAGAGGAGCAACCATTATGGATCTAAAAGACAAAAGGGGGATGGAAACCACTGAAATAAGAACTTGGATTCCCATTTGTTTGCTTTTCTTCCCCCCAGTGATAGGATCCAAATTGAAGTCACAAGTCAATGCATCCCATTATCGCCAACATCATCAATCTCTGGGAGGCAACCACCCATGACTTAGATGGGCTGACAGCTGGGAGGCAAAAAAGGAAAAGATTAGAGAGTCCAAGCTGACCAATAATTACCGCTCAGAGCACTGGGGGCCTGCAGAGCCAGCTAACAGTGAAAACTGAATTTTCTAGAAGCGCCTGGGGCAATCCCAAACTTCACCTTCATTCCTGTGCAAAGCGCAGTGAGGCTGGGCAGGAGAAAAGGGGAGATTCTGCAGGCAATGAATCAGTTCTCTAAAAGGTTCCAGTCTAACAGATCAAAATTTTAAGAAGGAGATTTTTGATTCTTCATCTGGAATTTCCTCTCATTCCATCCCTCCCTTACTTTAATGGTGTTACTGCAAAGTTAGATTTTTACCCATCCCATCCTTTGAACTGGTGGATGTGCCAATAAAGTGCTAATCTTCATGTTAACAGACAAAACCACATTTAGGATTGGGATAAAGGCCACATAGCTGTTAATTAATAAGGGATGACAAGTTAGAATTAATTTTTCTGTCCTCAACACCTCAGGATTGCAGGTTTCATGATTGCAGGTTTCTGCAAACCTTCGTTTCTGGGTTCAGTAGTATGATAATTGCCACAGGTTTATGCTGTAGATTCTCATGGTGAGAGTGTCTCCACAAACATCACAAATAATATCTATATTGAATATTCTTCAATCACACTCTCTGGATATCAAAGCTTTGTTAGACACAGCAGTATATTCATTTTCACATGTGTTTTTAAGGACTACAAAATCCTTTCTTTTATTTTTTTACTTCTTCCAGAAGTCAGCAGAGCTCTCTGGGAGATGAGTTATTCCAAGGGCTGTTATCTTCCTTGACATGGAATGAAATGGAAAGAAATCAGATGGTTTAGGCACAGAAAATTTTTACTCATAGGTGCAATGCGTAAAGTCTTTGTTGGGAGGTGTGATAGTATTGGTGAGGTTACCTGTGATTAATTCACATTTCTTCATGTATCCTGCTCTGTGGAAATTTAATTTAATTCTGATGGTGAATTTTATATTTAGTCAATTTTTTAATATTCTTACCACCCTGAGTATCTATCTCTGTAAAATCCAGATATAGGTTGGAGGATCACATAAAATACAATAATTTTTGTTGCTCATTGGTCAAGAGGTTCAACATTTCTCTGCCTCCACATTAAAAAAATCTTTTTATGGTGGTTTTAAAAAGTAATGTATTCATATGGCCAAGCTTGATTTCTTCATAGATGATACATGATCCAGTAATATCAAATAAAATAGAAAAATATGTACTAGGCACACTAAAATAGTAATGGAGGAGTAAATGGAAAGTTTGGCTGCCTGCAGCGTTCTACAATCAAGAGGAAACGGGCTCATATAAATAGGAAGGGCTTTGGATGCATTAAAGGTTGTGTTGAGGAGCTAAAGTCTAACACAGATCCTTTTATAATTAACAGATGATTGCTCTAAAAGCCACTTAAAAGTCACTTACTGTTTACTGTCCCTCCAGTGTGATTCTCCCAGCTGCAGCAGCAGAAACCATTCTGGTTTCAGGCTGGAAAGGGAAATGCTGAGTGCCCCAGTTTGTCCTGGGCTGGGCAGGGTGGGCTCAGGGACTTTGAAATTGGGGTAAATCCTGTAGGAATTGTGTCTGCTTGGAACTGAGAGCCCAGGTCCACTGGTCCTGGACACAAAAATCCAGGTTCTGATTGTGTCTTTAGTTTTCTAATTGAAACTCAAGGAGAATACCTTGAGAAATCTTCCAAAATCACACAAATTAGTCTATAGGTATCAAAGCCATATTTTATACATGGCTGTTACTCTTGTATTACTGGAGAGCCTTATTTTTTCCTTATTATTTTCTTACCCCACAACCATAATATGTTTTTTTTAAAAATATGATATGATTGCTTGAGGAAAAAGTGAATTTTCTAACAGTAAAGATATATATTTCTCATATATTTAGCTGCCTCAGGGAACTTGTCTTACCCAGCCTGTGATGGGAAGAGGCTGGTTCAGATCCAGGACACATTTGGAGCTGGCCTTTAAAGGCTTTAAAATCCCTCACTGGGTGGCAAGGCTTGGGCTAGGAGTGGGTCAGGAATTAGGCAAGGGGTTACCAAGCAAATCCATGGCAAATCCTGATCACTTGATGCTGAAAAATCATAATTTCTGGAAAATAAGTTGCTTTGATTATTCTTTTTGGGTTATACCTGATAGAATTCTACTTTGCCTATCTGAACCCTACTTGAACTTGTAACAATGAGAACATGAAAATTCCTTACTTGTTCCCTGTCATCTTATATCACCTCATGTTAAAGCAACCTTCTCTTCCTAAGAATATTTCAATGAAAGGAGTAATAGAAAGGACAGACTCTCAGAACAAGGGGAAAGCTCTGCATTAATGCTGTGCGCTGTCCTTTGGGCATAAAAGGAGAGAGAAAATGCAAAATAATATTTCAGTGAAGAGAATTACTGCAATATAAGCTATTATATCACATTTGTACACAGGATTTCAAAGGGTTTTCTGTCAGAATTGGATAATATTGCACAGGGAACATAATGGAAATACTGTTTTTATTACTGCAATGTTTCAAGGACTGACAGATGATACAAGACAAGGCAGTGCCACTTGTTGACAACATCCTTGCCTCAGTTCTATATTTGGATCCAGACACGACGATTCTTCTCTTTTTGCTCAGAATACGCTCGCGAATTCCTTTTAATTAAATTATGTAAATTGATGCTGCCAATTACCCGATGTGGCACAGTGATGAATTCATGTCTGCCGTCAGGTCCTGAGCGCTGCTCCATCATCCCTCACCCCACAGGAGCAGGCAGAGCTCTCCTCTCCCCCAGGATGTGTTGGACTCTGGTGCTCTGCTCCATGCAAGCTTAGTTAAGCTCAGCCCATTTGTAGGATCCACATTTTCCCTAGGGTTCCCCAGCCAGGTTAAAGGAAAATGTAAAAGAGTTCAGTTCTCCTGGCTCAGCACAAAGTTGTCAGAATCTTTGAAACCTCCCCGAAATCCGCCCGTAATTGGGAAAGCTGTGATTTTGAAATCACACAGTAGGCTTCATAAATTATTCATTTTACCTACTGATTTCGTGTCTCTTGATTTAATTGAAAAACATCTGTTGAATTGAGAGGGGATAAAAGTTGAGCCATAATACAGTCACAGACTCAAATGAGGAGGGAATAAATTATTTCAGAAGGAATCATCTGTGCACCATGACAGTTTACATATTTTTAAGGCTTACGTGTTTTTTAAGACGAGCATTCAAACTGAGTCTTAGAGAAAGATTTTAAATTACTAATTAACATCTTAAAAGTGTATCTCATTTTTGAAACAAGACCTTCCCTCAGTCAAGCTGCAGAATGTGATGCCAGAGCTGCAAAATCACTTTATAAAATCAATTCCTTTTGAAATCCAAAGCACAGAGGCTTCATCTATTGCTGGGCTTTGGTAAAATAGGGCTATGGGTCTTGGAAAAACTTGGATCTTCTCTGTTCAACTGATCCTAAAGTTTCAAACAATTATACTTTTCCTGGCAGTGAAATCTCATAAATCCATTGTAGACATAGCCAGGCACAAATCAGTTCTGTTTTCCATAGCAAATCCTGCAGGCTCTGGGTTCTCAGCAATGACACTCCAGAAATAAAACACAGGCTCTCACGTGAGCTGGAAACCAGAATCCCCTCTTGGCAGTGCACTTCATATCCTCAGGGGATCAGTTGCGTAAAATAGACTCCCATAAATAATAGATAATATAATCCAAATATAACATCCTGTAACGTCCCACAGTTTATACAAAACATCTGAAGCCTCCAGAGCTCCCAGTGCAAACTCTCCTTTAGCACTGATTTTCCTGCTCTCTCCAGCACCCAGGAACCCTAGTGGCACCAAAACTCTTTCGGGGTACCCAAGAACTGAGATTTCAGCACTCTGTGTCTCACAGCGTGGCCGCATATGGATTTTGGGACAGAAAAACTCCGCATCACAAAGTTCTGGCCCTTGGTGTGTGCCCAGGTTTTGCCCTGGTACAAAACAGGGTGGTGACCCCAAAGCACAGGGCACGTTCTGGGGTCCACCCTCAGCACAGCACGGACAGCTCAATCCAACACCAGTTCAGTTCCACCCAAATGAACATCTCAGTTACAAACAGGAACAGAAAGATCCGAACTCAATTACCACATTAACATCCCGCAAATGGTCCTTGCATGAAAGTTTTGTATAAAAGCATCTAGAAAAGAATTGTTACCTGTCATTTCCATCACTTTGGGGAAAAAGTGTTTCCAGAACCGACAGTGCTGAGCTCGTGGCTTTGTCAGTACCTCAGAAGTGTTGGAGTTCAGTGTCAAATATTTCTGGTCAGCACTAGTGAAGACTGGCCATTTTATTCCATTAGTTGGGGTCCCGTTTGGAGATCTAAATGAGAAAATAAACATTTCATTTAGAGTGAGAAACCATCTCAGCAGACAACAAAGCATTATTTAGGTTTATTCAATAGTTGTTCAGCCTAAGTGTGTTAGTTTGGCATGACTGATGTGTCCTTTTGGAAGTAACAGGGGGAAAAAGCCAGATAAATTTCATTTACCTTTATTTGAAGAAAAAAAAATCCCCTTTTTGAGGTGTTCTGGGTTCATCAAAGGGAATAACTTAATAAATTATCACATTCAAGCAACTTTTTGAATCTGGAGATTCTCACAGAAGCTGTGAATTATTAGGGATGACTCTAGAACTACCCAGCCTGCCAGTCTGAGAGGTTGAGTGGTTTGTGTTTTAGTTTGAATGCCTTTGATCCCTTTAGCTGGACAAACAGATTGGAGTAAATGACTGGGATAAACGTGCAAGTAAAGGTAGAAATAAGGTCTAAACTGAGATAGGATCTGTACTGGGAGAGAGAACAATTATTCCTCATTAAGAAGGAACTCTCATCCTGGAGGTCTGCTGAGTCCTGTTTGTGGAGGGCCAAATGGGAACAATCTGAATTCTTGTGGAAACTGGGAAGAGGCACAGAGGGCTTGACCCTTATAAAACCAGCTCTGCATGTGAAAGGAGCACAGCTGTTGGTATTAAAAGAGTTGTGATAAATATTTATGATACAACAGAATTCAAAAGGCTCTAAGGACAGGAATCCAGATTTCACCTCCAGAAATGACAGAATTTGTATGAGGGGGAAAAAATGGTTTAAATGTGTAGGAGAACAACAAAATGGGCAGTGTTACATTAGGGAACAAACAAAACAGAACAGGAATTTTAGAATAAGTAGATTTGTATTTCAAACAGTCACAGATCTCCATTAGCTCAGAAGAGGTTAAGAACAGAACTTAAACATTTTATTTCAGTGCAAGCACAAGGAGCCATTTTCTTTCCTGGAAGCTGACATCAAGGAATCTGGGATTTAGGGCAGAGCAAGAGTAATTGGTGATTCTTGGTGGGATAAATTAACTCTGAGCTGAGTTCATTTGGTTCTCTCTGCTTTACTTTTCACCAGGACTCCTGCTGGAAGGCAGAAGGCAAAGAGGAGTGCAGGGAGTGGAGCCCATTTGGGTTCTGCTTCCCAATAGAGGGAACAAGGCAAGAGGGGTGGATGGGAGCACTCAGAGCACAAGATGTTGAAGCGATATCGATATTTCCCAGTTAATTCTGAATTAATCAAGTTTTCAGCCCATGTTTTTGTGTTCTGGGGTCTTTGGTATTGGCTGCTTCAAGAACCAGTGTTGGAAGAAAAGCTTCAGGCTGTCATTTCCTGACCTGCTCCCTTCTTCACTGATTTTTCCTGACTAATTCAGCTCTGATTAACCCATGGCACCTTTTTTGAGTGCACATTTATTCATGGCTCCTGAGAATGATGACTTAAGCAGAGCTGACTTGCACTTCAGTTCAAGATCAGGATGCTAATGGTGCTGTCAGTATTCATTTAACAGCTTTTATGCTATGAAATAAATCATGACATCCCACATTATAATTTACAGGTGTGTGGGGGGATTACACAATGCCTCAATGGCTACAGATGTATTTTACTAAAAAATGATTGAAAGAACTGTCAGGTGAACACAGCACTTTGAAGCCCGTGAACTTGCTGATTATGACAATCTCTGCATTTCTAGGAAGTTTACTTTTCAAAGAAATGCCCAGTAATTTCCTTCTTGGCTTTAATATTGAAAATTTCCCAAGTTAAAAAGCAGCTCCCAGTCAGAGCAAAAGGGAGATCACAGGAGTATAATTTGGAACAAGTTATGATTATAACCTTGTTGTTCCCTCACAATTACTGCTCATTCCTTCTTACTAATAACTTCATGATGAGAATTGCAGTGCCCAGAATAGGCTGTAAAATTCCCTGTTCTTTGCACCAAATTCAAGGTCTAATAATATTCATAGAGAACAGTGGAAGTGTGGTGGGAATACCTTCAGAGAGCAGACAGGAATCCAATACCCTGCACAAACCTGTCGCTGCCCATTTAGGTTTGGATGGACAATCTTTGGTGATCGATTACAGGAACTTGTTTGTACTGAAAAAATAAAGTTCCATTTGCATGGAAACCTCCATTCTATCATCTTTTATCAATTCCTTAATCCTCTGCACTTTCATCTTCTGGTATTGCTTAATCACCTCTGCCTCAGTAATTCCAGTTTTGCCACTCCAGTGCTGGCACTGGAGCCTGATGGTGTGTCATGAAAAGGCTTTGGGCTGTGCACCTTCAGGACAGGCCTCTATTTCATGGTTTTATCTGGTCAAATCACCTTTCTTGGACAAGATTTATTCAGAGAAGGCCTGAATTTTGTTTGGAGAAAATCATCAAATGGTATGGCTTGGAAGGGAAGTTGGAAGATCCAACCTCCTGAAATGAGCAGGGACATCTTCAGCTGGACCAGGAATATGAGCTTCCCTGAAGATCTTAGAAAGAATCTTTTTCCTTTTCTACCTTTTTTACCATTTGCAGGAGCAAGTCCTAAGGCAATGAAGAAATACAATTCTTTGAACTGCTCCCAGAAAAGAAATGCGAGGCAGAAAAACAAAACAAAACACAACAAAACAAAACAAAACAAAACACAACAAAACAAAACAAAACAAAACAAAACAAAACAAAACACAACAAAACAAAGCAAAATACTAACTAAAACCACCTGTGTTTAAACTCTGGTGTAAACAGAATTTGTCTCATTCCTACAGCTATGTTTTCTCTCTGCATATGCCCTGAAATTATAAGCTGGATTCTCTCTACTCTGGTAGTGGCACAGCAGCTCATTTATAGTAAATTATTTTGTTAAGATATGTTTTTAAGTGGAAGTTTCTTCATTGTACTTGTTGTTATTTAGATCAGGTTCTTCCTCCTTTGGGTTTTTCCATCCACAATTGCCAATAACTTCTAGTTTCCGAGATTAATTTATAGCAAGTGTACTAAATTTGATATAAGCATGAAGAGGATTTTGAAGGGCTTATTCACCAATCATTTCCCTGTATTTAATATTCATCTTCAGCAACTTTAGAAACAGAAAGTTAATTTCATTCCAATGGAAAATGCAACATGAACAGAGCTCTGTTAATCATAATAAACATACATACATTACCATTCTCATTAATATGATCAATATAGCCTGAGAAACAATACCAGCTCACTGCATTTTTATTAATATTCACAGAGCATTACCTTTACAAATGGTTTATCATACAGACACACAAAAATATGTAATTCATCATCTGACTGCTTTTGGTAAACATTCAGGATATAAAGTACCTGGAAAAAATTCCCTTTATTTTTGGGAGCAAGTTCTGAAGAGTGAAAAGTCATGGACTGAATTCCATCATTACCACATAGAGGTTATTCTTTTGTAGTGTTAAGTTGTACTTTGAAAAAGTCCAGAATGGCAAATATTCTCTGCTAACCCTCCTGAAAACATGCTTAGCGTGCTTTAGGATTTACTTTTGTAAAACAAGTGTCCTACAGTGCAGCTTAGACTGTCCCAAGCTTTCACCAGATTCCTGTTTGTGACTTACATTGTGGGTCTCTCCAGAGGACAAGAAAAACAACCCCATATCTCAGTGCCCACTAAGATGAATGAAAACTAATGATAATTCTGCTTCACCTTCTGCTTCCCTTGTGCAGAAGGAATTGACATCCAAGGGAGAGCTGTTCCTCCCAGTGTGAGTGGATTGGCTTCACCCTGGTTGGAATTGCTGCTGCTCCTTTCCAATTTGGCCCCTTTTCTTTTAAAAGCTGATATAAAGGCAGCAGAGAGGGGGAATGTGAATCCCTTTCATTGGCTTTTGTGATTCCTGGTGGCTGTGGGGCAGCACTGGCAATCAGCTGGTTTCCATGGGATGGTATTTTATGAAGTGTTTCCATGGGCACAAGAAAAATGGGAGGGGGAATGGCCTTGGGGGGAATGCAACAGCAAAAAAATAACCCCAACTCCTGCAGGTTTCCTGCAGCTGCAGTACAAAACCTCTGAGAATGATGGAAACAGTCAGTTCAGCATCAAACAAGAAGGACAACATAAAGGTTTCACCCCAAGGGTAGCTCTGGGAGTAAGGGCTGCTTCTGCACATCTGATGGTTGGATGATCTTCAAGGTCTAAACCAAACAGATTAACCTTTTGTTTCTGTTTTTTTTTTTTTCTTTCCCCTCATATTTTGGAAGGAAATATTTTGTTGTTGATGAGGAACTCCAGGCCCTCCTGTGCTGCCCCAGCCCTGCTCCAGAGGGAAGGGAAGTGTTTGTGGCATTAGCCAGGCCAGCACAGCCAAGTGTCTTACATGAAATCCAGGATGGGTGATATTTATACCTGTGCTCATTTTCCCATTGCAGCACACTGCCTGCCAGGTTAATCTCAATTTGGGGTGCTGGTGTGGTCCCTGGAGGGGATGATGGGGTAATGACAGCAGATTTTGTAAGGCTTTGCTTGGATGGCACCATGGATGTGAAAAAAAGGAACACTTTTCTGAAAATATAAGTCATTAAATTTTCACATATAATTGATTTAAATGATCATATAATTGAAATTAGAAAATTTTCTCATATAATTGTTCCTTAATAAGGTGCAAAAATCCTGATTTTGTGGCATTTGAGCCTTACTGAGATTGCCACAGTAGGAAAGCAAGGGCTCCTCTGATGAGCACCACGAGTCTGAGGGATGTGCAGGCTCGAGTCCTCCCAACTCCCTTTTTAATCAGCTGGTTCTGGGAAGTTCATTATACCCTGCTGTGCTCAGTTCTCACTCCCACATCACACACATGAGTCCATAATCCGGTGACTGCAAAGTGTCCCTGAGCCAGGGGGAAACTGCTTTGCAAGTCCTAGCCTGGGTAAATATTATTCCTTCTGCTGATCCCTGAAGAAAGCAGCAGGATCCAGCTGGCAGAGTCCTTAACTGAGAGAAACTGGAGAAGAACCTTTGCAGCCAGGCTTTCTTACACCTTCACAGGCTAAATAAAGCTCAGGATATTCCTCCCAGATTCCAGCCTGGACACAGCAGCTGCCTGTTTAAATGCCTTCAGCTATAAATTATCGTGGGATGTGCTATTATATATCAGTTTCAGGAAATGAAGCAACAAGCTGCTATTCCTTTTTTTTTTTTTTAATTTTTTTAATTTGTGCTATTTGCTGTTATGTTTTTTGTCTTGTGTTCCGCTCCAAAGAGCCTCATGGAGCACCCAGTGAGTTGAAGCAATTCCTGCTCGTGCATGTCATAAATTCCTGCTGTACACAAGGCAGGCCTCAAGGTGTTGGTCATAAATAATGGAGCATTTGAGACATTCAGATGCAGGATGTTCTGCCTCAGCTCTTTGCTGAGTGTTTAGTATTTATATGGCTTTTGGATAGACATGAGAGAGGCAACACTGCAGCTTAGTCCTTTAAGCTGAAAGAACAATTTTACCTCTTTTTTTTCTCCCCAATGTTCCTGTAAAGTCTTTTGTGAGATCCTTCTGCCCTTTTGTGTGGTATCAATTTCAGCTTTCAAGGGCCGCTTTTCAAAGCTGTTATTTCTTAACAGTCCTGGCTGCAGGATGACATCAAATGGAAATACAGCTTTTAGTGTTAACTTGTTGAAGAGGGATATTGGGAAATGGAAGAAGGTCCTGAACCCCACTGAGACCTTGCAGGAGGGAGTACCTTCCCTAACAGGTAAGTAAAGAGAGAGTAGACAGGAAGGTATGTGGCATTTTCCCTTTTAGTCATCCTCTGAGGCTGTTTTATCTCCTCTGCCACCCCTTTTCCTCCTCATGACATGGAAAACCACAAACTTACACAATATCCTGACTAGAATTACCCTCTGGAACAAACCAGGGCTTTATCAGAAACAAAAAAAGAGGGTGAAGGGAGAGAATAATGTTTTTATAGCCACAAAACTATTAATACTGTGTTTTAAATTCCCACTGTCTTTGGTAAAATTTGTCAGCCCAGCTGGTTCTGAGAAAGAGTAAACACTGTGCTCATGGATATTATTGCTGGTTCCATTCCTTCCCTTCTCTGCCATTAATAAAGTTCATCCCAGGCACTCAGAAATTGTTGGATAAATGTGTTCAATGCTTTTCTTATCTTGAGAGACTAAATTTGCAATTGAGACTGTGTATTTGATACTATGCCAGGATATGATATTCGAGATTTGTTTTCAATGGAAATTGCCCTAATCATGATTTATTTTCAGGATGGATGCTCCACAGAGCCCTACACCAACCAAAACCCTCTGGATTCGTTGTGTCCTGATGGATTTCATCACAGTGGCATTTTTCTTTATATTTTCTACTACTCTTTTATTTCTGTGAGTGGGAGGAAGTGCATGAGTCACAAACTTTCACGACCATATAATATAGGCCAAATTGAGCAGTCCTAAAAATGAAAGTGTTGGGTAGTTTTCAGGAGGGGGAATTTGTGTTGCTGCTTCATCAGAAACTGAACTGCTGCAGCTTCGTGCTGGGAAATGTAAACAAGAAAACAGAGTGCTCGCAACTTTCTCCCCAAATATTTAATAATAATAATGATGATAATAATAATTTCTTATAGTATAAATTCATTATAGGTTTGACATTTACTAGTGGAAGTTATATATTACTTCCTTTGATAAGGAAATTTGAATTATGTCCCATTCTTGTAAATTCTTCTGAGTCTCTGCTTTGAACTGCAGCAAGAGGGAGATCTCCAAATACCAACACATTGACTGGGAGCATGGAAGTGTTGCTCTTAAGAAGAAACAATAGGAAAAGAGAGGAGGAACCAGTTTAAAGTCCTTCTCTTTCAAAATTGAGAGGCTTTTGTGCAAATTATTATATGCAGACTACTTTCTTGCTAGGAAAAAACAGCTGTCAAACATCTCAGCATTGCCAGTTGTACAGAAAATCCACTTGGAGGTTGCACCATGAATAAGACCCATGAGAGGCAGTATTTGAAAGTTCATTAAAATAAAAAACTTTGTTAGAATTAAAAAAAAAAAAAAAATCACTGTTTTTAAACAGCTGTTCCTGTAGGAAGAGGCGCACATTTGAGATAGTGCTCTTTAGGGTTTGCATTTTTTGAAATTAAGAAATTCTCTTAAGTTCCTGCAAGGAAAGGTAGAGGACACAGAAGTGTCTGGGGAAGCAGAGAATGTCACCTTTCAATTTGATATTATAAAATTGTGTAATATCACCAACTGCCAGCACAAAATAGCCAATTTCTACCAACACGGCTTCAAATTCTTGGGGACAGAATCTCCCAAATCCCAACACTGAATTTCTAACTACATTTCCCCACCACTGCCTTCCCCTGCAGCTGATTGAAAAGAGAATTAAACACCACATTGAGCTCCCTTCAAAAATGTGGTGTTAGGTAACCTCTGCTGCTCCTCATTTCCTCTCCCCTCGCCTCTGCCACTTCCCTGGAACAGCCAATCTCTGGCGTTGGGGACTAAATTAAAATGTGCACTGAGAGGTTTCCATTCCTCCCGTGGAACTTCTCAGCATCCCTTCAGATTAGTGTTCCAGAACCACCTGGAAAAATGGGGTTTGCAGACCTTTCCAGCTCCCATTTCTGCCTCCTGGCGATGAAACAGGGACTAAGCTGCAGGAAAGCAGCACGGAAGAAGAGTGGCCCTCAAAAAGGGGATTAACTGTGGGTGAGCAAGCATTAATTAGAATTTTTCAGTGCCTTTTGGGACTGTGTGTTTACATGCCTGTAAAATACATTCTCTCTGAAGTGCCTGGCTTTATATGTGAATCAAATACAACTCATGAGAAGTCCATGTGTGCCCTTCCTTCATTTCTCTGTTCTCAGGTTTGCTCTCCCCCTGCAAGTCTTTCAGACATTTTCGGCTCTCACATTTCAATCTCTTTTTTGTTCTCTCTCTTTTGTGCATTTCTTGGTCACCTGATGTCTTGCAGCAGTTACATTTCTCTCTCTTGCTTTCCCATTTTCCTTACTTCCCACCAGACACTAAATTATTTACATCCAACTTTCCCACTCCCCAATTTGAAGTGGCAATCATGCCATGGTTTTATTTCATTCTTGAAATGTTTCTTTCTCTTCATCCTCTCCTTTCCCCAGAATGTGTCTGTGTAGACTCTTTGCCAGACCCTTGGAAGTCTGATTTGTCACTGTCAAATTTTCTGGAAAAATTCCCTTGCCCAGGATTCTTCTCCTGGGGAGCTGAGAAGCCTCAGAGAAAAAGGAAAACAATAATCTCATTTGCTTCTCCTGTGTTTTGCTGCTTTGAAATGTGGTTTGGACATTGTTTACCAACAGGTGATTGTTTTATTTGTTTCATGTGAATTGTTTTTACTTAATGACCAATCACAGCTAGCTGTGTCAGAGCTCTGGTTTTCATTATTATCTTTTACCTTCTGTCTGTATCCTTTCTCTGTTCTTTATAATAGTTTAGTATAGTTTTAGTATAGCATTCTTTAATATAATATAACATCATAAAATAATAAATTAGCCTTCTAAGAACGTGGAGTCAGATTCATCACTTCCTTCCAACAATGGGGACCTCAGAAAATACCACACCTGTCTGTCCAATACAGGCTCTTCAACCCATCTCACTTATGAGGAAAGGCAGAGCCACATCCAAGATTTGGATCCATAAAATCACAGAATTAGGTTGGAAAAGACCTCCAGGATCCTTAAGTCCAGCTTCTGACCCAGCACTGCCAAGGCCACCTCTGTCCCGTGTCCCCAAGTGCCACATCCACACGGATTTTAAATCCCTCAAGGGACGGGGACTGCACCACAGTCCTGGGCGGATTTACCAGGGCATTTTCCAGCTCCCTCAGCCTCTCCTGATGCTCCAGACCATTCCCAGCTCCATTCCTCCCTCCAGCCCCTCAGATCTCCCTCTCTTCCAGGGCCTGGTTCTCCTTGCTCAGCCCCAAGCCACCACTGATGGTTTTGATCCGACAGCCTTTGACAATTAAATTTGAGCTTCCCCTGCTCCACAAAGCACTGCCAGAGTTCTCTTCCAGGCCATCCTCTGCATTGCAGCTCTAGGTTTAAGTTTTGCTCTCACTCAAAGGCTCCTACAATATTTGGACACTTCCTTAATAGATGTTCTCATCTCCTCTTTGGAAACAATGGTTTGACTCATCTGTTGGAGGGAGGAAAATCCGCGAGGACAGAATTGAGTTTGCTGCACATATGGAAAGGAACTTTGTGTAATTTGCAATGTTTGTAATAAAATTAAATCAATCTCAACAATTTGTATCCCAGACTAATTTTCAAAAGACATCTGAATCAAATACTCCTGTTTTCAGTTTTGAAATTCAATGACAGCTTGTCAGCTTGCGAACCAGAGAGAGAGAGATGCCTGCCAAGGTGAGTCTCTGGTTACTGATATTTTCCATGATGCACTGTTCCCTATTAGTTTGCTAAAAAGTTGTTTCCATTACTGTTCTGAACATAACAATGGATGTAAACTCTGGTAAAGACGATGAGTCACTTCTAAGTGGAAAGTTGGAAAAATAGGAGTAAATTTTCTTCAAAATTGAACTATTTTCCTCCCTTTTTTTTCAAGACTATAATTTCTGCAATTTCTTTGCATAGCTCAGAAATTGATCACATAAAAGTCAGAGAAAGAGAGAGCAAATGTGTCCTTTTAGGTCAAAATGAAAGATTTAATTTTCCCTAACGGGGAAGAAAGACTTTTCATATATATATTTGTATTTTTGGGAACCTCTCTCCCACTCTGTTCATACTCCTTTTTTTTTTAATCCAGAAATCTTTTTTTTTTTTCTGGATTCTTGACCTAATCAGGAAAAAATCACTTGTTGAGATGAAAAATTAACTTTTCTGGAAAGGTGTGAGATCTCAAGAGCAGCAGCCTCAGGGAAAGGCTCCTCTTGGTCCCCCTGAGCTCTGGCTCTGGAGTGTTTGAAGACCCTGTGAGGACCAAAGTGACTCCAACCCAAAACTTCCCTCCATCCCTGTGAACACGAGCGAATCTCTGGCAGAAATACAGCCCACAGTAAATTTCTTCCCTTGGAATGGCTCAGAGGCACATAAAACTTCCAGCTTCCTGAAGTATAAGGAAATTAAAAGTGCTTGGAGTTTTTTTATTTTTATTTTTTCCCAGTATATTCAGTCCTTCCCATACCCAGAGTATATAGGTCCCCAGTTCAAGTGCTGCCTGGACTCTATATGAGGCTGTTGGTTTTGTTCTCACTGCTCTGAAACTACTCTCCATAAACAGGTTGTGATAAGTTGGTAACAAAAGCACTGAAATTTATTATGTGTCTACCAGAGGAACATCAGGGAAGGGCAATAATAACCAGACAAAATGCTTCACAGCTTTAGTGGGACAATCAAAGCCTCACAAATTCCCCTAAAACATAGGAGGAAATATTTCAAAGGCTTCACTTTATAGAAAGAGCTGCAAAGATTTGTTTCAGCAGTTGTAAAACTGGCAGGGAGACAAGTTTTGCCTGTTTGCTTTTATCAGAAACATTTTTCACAAAGCCTTAAAAAATATTATCTTTGTGTGCTCTGTTATATTCTTGCTTGAGTTTTCAGCCCATCTGATTTGTCTGGCTCTTGTCATTTTGCATCTCTCATCACTAAAGAACACAGGTACCAAATCTAATGGATAAAGGAATGGAAAAGGCACCTACAGATTTGGGATCCCATCCTGTTTTTCTGGGGATAAATAAAATTTCCCCTTCCCAGAGCTGGCAGAGCATCCTGGGGCTGGGGATTTGTAGGACCTGCTGGTGTCACCTGCCTGCTTTCAAAAGCTTTCTGAAGAATAACAAAATTGAGGCAGAAAAAGGAACTTTAAAAATGTTCAGAAAGAGAGATTTCTATTTTTTCATGAGCGTGGCTTAAAATCAAATGTGCTGGGAAAAATTTAGGAGAAGGCCAGTGAAAATTACCACCATTAATAAAATAAATGTTATTTCCACACAAAGACAATTATACCAGAGCTGATCCAGCACTTTTCCTGACACCACACAATGGTTTCCTGATTAATCCAATATGCCCATCTCTCTTTGTCTCACTGTGGTGATATTTGGTATTTCATCACCTGATTTTGAGGCTATGAATTGATATTCAACTGCCAATACTCTTAAATGCAAGAATAAGCTGAGGAGACCCAGGTCAAGGTGAAGGGAGGAATTCAACCTCAAAGTGTAAATCAAGAATGCTGATTTTGGAATCTGTTCTTTCTTATAACCCAAATATTTTATTAGGCTTCATTTATTCAGACAGCAGGAGTAGTAATTCTCTTTTTTCCCTTGCTGGTAGAACAAGGATTTTTCAGGGTATGATGAAAATGTTGCTCTTTCAAGGCTCAAGTGTATGAAAAATAAAAGTATTTTATGGAATATCTTAATAGCTTAAAAAGGAATGGCTGGGATACTTGGTCAAACTTACTTGATACCCAAATTCAGCCACGGAAAAGACTTTTTGAGGAGGATCTTCACAGACTATGCCAATATATGGCAGATTCCTAAAAATGACCCTATTCCCTGGGATGCAGAAGAGAAATTGGAGTCTAACAGCAGCACCAGCTCCAAGGCTCACAGGAGAAATGTGTGTTCATGTCTCCTGCTGAACCCTCTACATCTCCATTCCATGTTTATACTCAAAAATAGAAAATGCCTGTCATTTCCCAGGAAAAATGGTCACTAATCACTGGTGTTTATTTTCAGCCAGGATGTGAAATAGGAAGTGTTGGAGATCTGGAAAATTGCACCCACTCCTGCTGGGGATGGTGGTGGGCTGGGAAACCCCTGGGCTGGCTGACAGAGTCCTTCAGTTCCTGAGAAACGCAGAAATCAAGGATTTCACACCCTTGGGATGCTCTGAAGGAGCCACTTTCTGTCCCTAACATCTTTTCTTTTGTCCTTACATGACATTAAGGATTTCTCACAAGTTTTCTTTGCTTTTATCCCTCCAGTTCTCTCTCCCATCCCTCTATGGGGGGAGAGGGCAGCATTTTGTGGGGTTTAGCTGCTGGCTGGGGTTAAACCGTGACGGAAACAGAAAATGCTCCTCAGTGCATATTTTTAATTTTCCTATCTGTATTTTTATTCCTTGCATGATAATAAAACCCAGAGCTCACTAAGGTCAAAGTTTGGGCTCATGAGAAGCAGCTCTGGAACCTCTCAGGCAGAAAACACCAGGAAAAACAAGATTTCTTCCAGTTTTGTTGACTCTGCTCCATCTCCTTTCCTCTGCAGGCTGCTCTCCCCTCCCTTGTGCTTTTGTACTTCAGCACATTAGAATATTAGGTCAAACACCCTCACTAAAAAATGTGCTGTACAATATTTCTCATTTTTTGCTTGATTTTTTTCCTCTTCATCTGCTGGAGACATCAATGGTAATTTTCCCCTCAGAGGTTTGCCCTTTGATCATGCCAGAGTTTCCTACAAACATTTATGTCAAAATGGGGCTTCCCCAGCTCCTTGTAAATGTTTGCTGTGCTCAAATGTGCTGGGGAAAAAAAGGAGTGCTTATTAATTTTGCAATTATTAGGAATTTTTATTACTTCCCCACTGCTTGCACACTCTGAATAATGGGACACAGAGCCTTAGGTGTCTCTGCTCTGGATAATGAGTAAAGGGTCACACAGAGGGTTAATCCTGATCTGATCTTTCTCTAACACAGAAATTGCTGGGTTGTATTGTTTTTCCCAATAGTGGTGCTTTGGATCCTCGTGGTGGGAGCAGAGGGAGGGATTATTTGCTGTTTGCTGTGGAAGCCACTTGAAATTCAATCTGTGGGGTAATCTAATTATAGTGTGAATGATGATCAGAGTAGGTGACAGGACTGACTTCCACAAACTTAAACCTGAATGTACCTTATGCTGTCTAATTTTAGGAGCTGCAGTGACAGGAACAGTGTTTTGCAGAGCAGGTTATTGAGATTTATAAATACTATAAATATATATATTTCTCTATAAACAGACAGATTTATATAAATAAATATTTATATTACATATAAGCATATAAATATATTGCATTTATAGAATAAAAATATATATAAATATATTTAGATGCATTTATAAATATATACACATTTTATAATATAAATATAATATATAAATATAATATATTTACATGTATTTTCCAATATATACATGAAAATGAAATATACACATGAAAATGAAATACATACATAATCCAGTGGAAACCAATAGTTCAAAGAAATGTAAATATCGCTCTGCAAAATCAACCATAGACCTGAATTCTCTTTTTCCACTAAGAAATAGTTGTGTTCAGTGGCAGCATGTGCTGTTTCTGGTGGGAGATGCTGCTGCAGGGTGGAACAAGGAATTTCCACTCAGTTTGCTCTCCACCATCACCAGCCCCAAAGGGACGGTGTCACAGCACATCTTCATGGTGCAGGACGTGTTCCCAAGCGCTTCCCAATGTCTGACTTCATCTTGGGAACCCATCAGGTGCATTTTTGGCCTTGATAAATCAACCTCAGCCTAATTCCAGACTGAGCCCCACAGAAGGCTTTGCTCTGCATCACAGCCCTCCCCACCAAACTCACACAGAGGAGTGTGCTCAGGCTCTCAGCAGAGAGGGAGCCAGGAAGAGCTCGTGGATTAAATTTTAGATTAAATTTTACAATTATTAAAGGTGTATGAAAGCATTATGCATTGATGAGTACAGCTATTGGTTATTTTCTGAGTTTTAATAGGCTCATCTCTTCTGGTAAGAGAAATATTTATTACAAGCTCCAGCATATAAAGGGGATGGGATTTATTAAGGTAATTAATCCTCCTACAAATCAAGGCAATCAATCAATCAATGAATCAATCAGATACATTGATATGTAAAAAAGGGATGCAAATAAAAATAAGCAGTGAGTTCACCGTGGAGGATGAGGGGAAGGGACAGCACAGGGCTGGGGATTGGCAGCCTCCAATTTTGGGGTGTCCTGGAGCTGGAGAGAGCCCAGGCAGGGGGGGAACATGGAATTGGGATGGATGGTGGAGCCTTTGACAAATGGCAGCCCCAAGATAACACGACAAAGCACAAACAGCTCTTGCCTTGGATGGATGGACAGGGAATGTCAGGTTGAACTGAGAGGGAGAGGTGACACCTGGAATTACAACTCCGTGGGGATGACAGTGTTCAATTCTGGCAGGGGAAGTTCCAACAAGGTGTGGATGAATCACAGGTTTAAAGGTGGAGAGTGATTATTTGAGAAAAAGCACATTAGTGCAAGTCTCAAGGGTATGGCCTGTTTGTTTAACAAACAATTTAAAAAAAAAAGGATTAAGAATTATTTTAATAGATCCTTAATAATCAACCTCTATATGGAACAAAAATCATAAAATGAATCTTACAAATTATCAAACAAAATGTAAAATCTGGAAAATGCAGAATTAGAATAGGCAAATTCAGCCTGGAAACACTTACTTTTATAATGTAATGTTTTAAGTGGAATTAAGGTTTAAAACAACCTAACAGTGTTTGTTCTGGATTTTTAATCAGTGGGAACATTTTTAATCAGGGGGAACATTTCAGTCCTACCTGTGTTTTGTGTTATGTACAAGGTTGGGTGGACTAAATGAGCACAGTGGTCCCCTCTGGTTTCTAATCTATTACAAAAATTAATTAGATCCTGTTCCAATGTTGATTTCCCTTTACAAATCCATACATCCTTGACAAATCAAACACAGGCTCCACCTTAGAAACAGAATTAATGCAGGATTTTAACATTAAAGTTAAAGAAATGGTTTTAGAGTGTGAATTGACTGTTTGGTTGTGTGTTCTCCAAGGAACAGACTTTTGTATGTATAATTTTCTCAGGAGAGAGCACAAACCAAACTTCTGTAAAAAGAAATCTTCCCTTCCCACCAGGCTTGAGACTAATCCTACAAGATTATTGTGGTGGGGGCTGTTTTTGTTCCTGATCTGAAACGTTTTCATTTCAAACTGAGCATCTCATGGAGAGTCCCCAGCCCTGCTGAGAGGAGAAGGGGCTGCCCAGCTAGAGAGGGGTTGGATTTATCCATTCCAACACCCAAATTAAATATTCCTGTTTGCACCTTGTGCAGGCTGGGCCATATTTCACTTCAAGACGAGTGGACTGGAACTGGAGATTTTGTCCTGGGCTTGCACTCAGTACACAGGGAGGAGAGGCTTTCTGAAATCCCAATTTCTTCATCGTGTGAACATAACACACCTCCCTGTTATACACCTGAATGTTCTCAGCAAATTACATCCTCAAGGAAACTGGGCTTTTTTCCTCCTACTTCTACTGCTGGAAGTCTTTTACAGTGTTTGAAATATTTTGTTTCCAACCCTTGAAACCATTACCTGCCTTTGGAACAACCGCTGCCCTAGCAAAGAAATGTAAAAGCAAATTTTGTATTTGCTTTTATGGGTGGATAAACATTGATCCCTTAAGCTTGCCCAATACAGGGAGCAACATATCAACAGTTTATTTTACTGAAACCTTAGTGCTTTTGTCAGAACTAAAATAAGAATTCTGGATAATTGAACAATTAATCTGTTTCCATCATTCCAGCCGGGCTCCAAAGCAGCACTGAAACAGCCAAACTTTTCCTCCTGCTGATACAACGTCCAACCAACTAACCAACCAACCAACCAACCAACCAACCAACGTTCCAGAGTAAACTCACCCAGTTTTGGCAAAAGTTGCTCAAGCTTTTCCCACCTGCTGAAACAACGTCCAACCAACCAACCAACCAAGCAACCAACCAAACTTGCAGAGTAAACTCACCCAGTTTTGGCAAAGGTTGCCCAGTATCTCATCATAGAGCGGCTCAGGAGCTCCTCAGCCTTGGTGTAGTTGACTCTCCTCTCCAGGGGCAGCCCGAACACAAACTCGATCTCGTAGCCGTGCAGGACCCCCATCCACTCTGGCCAGGGCAGCTTGGAGGAGCGATGCTCAAAGAAATAAAAGAAGACGTGGTTGCCCAGCTGGGCGAAGCTGGTGCTGAACTCCACCACGGGGCAGATGATGATGGAGTCCCCGACGACGTCGTCGATGGCATCCCGGTAGTGCTCCGGCTTTCCCAGGTTTTCCCAGTCTGTGTACTGGAAGATGATGGACTCTATGGCCAGTTTGCTGGCTCTTGGGAAGGCCAGATTTAAAGCTGCCTCAAACTGGGTTTTATTGATCAAGCCATCGCTGTCCTTGTCCAGGCCAGGCACTCCGTATGCCAGAAATGATAAACCTTCATCCTTATTAACGCCCACCAGGATCTGGGTCTCTTTTAAAAGACCCTTCTCCACCAATACTTCTGGCATGTCCGTCAGGAAATCCCCATCCACGCTCGGGGGGAATTCTATTTGTAAAAGAGAACTCTCTGAAACGGCAAAAATTTCATTTTCCACTATTTCCTTCGGGTCCTTGTCTTGGAGGCAGAAAAGGAGCTCTGACTCGTTGCTGGTGGGACACTGGAGCTGTTTGGCCAAAGCCACTGCTCTGTTCCTGGCCTCAGAAGATGTGATTGCAGCCCAGGCGGCATTTGCAGACCCACTCTGCATGATGGCCCTGGTGAATAAAGGGTGGCTTTCAGGAGAAAGGAGGTGATAGCTGACAGAGGCCGAGCCAGCGCTCTCTCCAAACAGAGTCACGCTTTTGGGATTGCCTCCAAAGGCTGCTATGTTCTCCTGGACCCACTGAAGTGCCAACCTTTGATCAAACAAACCTGCATTTCCAGGAGCTTTCTCGTTTCCTGGCAAGGACAGAAATCCCAGTGCACCAGTCCTGTAGTTCATGGAAACCACCACCACTCTTTCCACCCTGGCCAGAAACTTCCCATCGTACACAGGCAGGGAAGTGGACCCGGACTCAAAGCCACCCCCATAAATCCACACCATGACAGTGGCGTTCTTGGGCCTGGGAGAAGGAACCCACACATTCAGGTATAAACAGTCCTCACTTAGGTTGGTTTTTGGGTTCCACATCTCTGAGCCAGCAAAGCCGGGGTAAGTTGTGTCTAGGAGCTGGTAGCAGGAGTTTGCGTGTTTGGTGGCGTCCCAAACGTCTGCCCATTTCTCCCGGGGTTCTGGCTTTTGGAATCTCAGCTTCCCAATGGGGGGCTGCCCGTAAGGGATTCCCAGGAAGGCTGTGACTGTCCCCCCCAGCACCTGCAGGCTGGTCCCTCTGACTTTGCCCTTCTTGGTTGCAATGATGTTCTCTTCAGGCACCACCTTACTGGTGAACACGGACAGGAGGAGAAACCCCATCAGAAACCCGGTGAAGAGACCTAAACCATTTGTCCAAATCATGATGCCTGGAACACAGGATGAAAAATAAATGAAAATGAATTCAGAAAATGAAAAATAAATTAAAAATAAAATTCAGAATTAGGATTGCAATATATTAGTACCAAAATGGTCTGTTAAATAACAGTGCAAGTCATCCCAGGGGCTCTGAAAATGAGAAGGTGCTGCTACACAAAACACAGAAGTTTTAAACTGTAAGTTCTTGTTGATTATTTGTGTTGCAAAGATTGTGTTCGGTATTTAGTATTTGGCCAGTATTTCAGAAAAATTCTCTTGCTAAAAAGTGTAGAACTGAGGAAGACAAACCAGGTGAGATGAACTCATACAAGCAGGCTCTGACCACTGCAGATGATTTACCCACCAACCAAGAACTACATGAATAATTTCTTCTAAGATCTTGTTTTTCTAGAGCATCTGAACCAAGTCTACAGCCAGAAGAGTCATATGAAGCAGTCATACTTCTACTATTTAGAATTAATATTAAAATGCCAAAACATCAAGGATTTTTGAATATATGAAGATAGTGCCTAATAATTTGGGTAAGGTCTGCTCTTTCCTTCCTGAGAACTTTTCCAAGTGATAATTAGTATTACCTTAAAGCTAAGTATATAAATGTTGATTATGTATCACATTTAAGCACCCTAATAATCTTATTTACCCCAACATTTTCAAATAAAACCTCAGCACCATCCTTGAAACTGAAAATTCACAAAAATCCCATTTGCATAAATCCATTTCTATGGTTTACATATCTGAAAATGCTCAACAAAGCTCCCTTCTATTTTTTTTTTTTTTTGCCTGTTTCCCTGTCACACATGGCATGCTTTGTCCTGTCCTTTTAAACAGGCCATTCTTTGTTAATGAGGAGCACTCGTGTCCTTAAAAGGAATGAGGATAATTTCTCTGGAAAATACAGCTGTGGCCTAATTTGAGCTCCTCCTGCTTGTTTGCCTGTTCTTGGAAGGAAAATGCAGCGGAGGGGCGGATGGGAAGATTTTGTGCGAAGGGGCTCCTGATTTTGAGACAGCATCAAAGGAGCAGGGAGGAATCTTCAGGGACAATATTTTTAGCATTCATCTAAACAGACAGAAAATAGATAAATTTTAGAGAAGATAAACATTTATGGTTGTTTTGTTAAAATAAAATAGATGAGGTGGCGAATGGGGAGGATAGACTTCAGAGTTGGTCTAACACTCCACCAAGAATTCAGAACGGACTGAGTGTTTCTGACTGAGAGAAACCTGCAATTGTCCCATTTTTGGTTAAATAGTAGAGATGTGATTTGTCAGCTCACAAGGTCCAGCAGGTCCCAAGGAGTTTGGGTCAGCACAACTCGCCCTGGCACGGGCAGGAGTCTCAGTCACAAATTCACTGGCTTTCGGTTCCCCTCTTTCTGTGCCAAGCATGGGATCAGGGAATATCCTGAGTGTGAAATGCCCCACAGGGATCATCCAGTGCAGCTCCTGTTCCTGCACAGACACCCCAAAAATGCCACCCTGGGCATCCCTGGGAGTGTTGTCCAAAAACTCCTGGAGCTCTGGCAGCCTTGGGGCTGTGCCCATTCCCTGGGGAGCCTGGGCAGTGCCCAGCACCCTCTGTGGAAGAACCTTCTCTGATATCCACCCCAAACCCCACAGAGACCAAAACAAGAGCCTGTATTTACCCCAGTTTGCTAAAGCACTCAAGCCTAAATCCCACTGTCTTTGAGAGAACTGGGCATAATTTACCCGGTTTGCTGAATATTTCCAGCCTGCTAAAGCAACACAGAATTTGGATTATTTTTCTTAACACAGCACGTTTCATTTTAAAACTCTCTCAAGAAGATTTAAGAGAGGCCATGAAAGGAGAGGTGAGAATAATGATTTGGTTTGCTCTGTAAATCTGTGCTTAAAAAATCATTAGTGTTGAGCATCCCAGGGCTTCTCTCAGCCCCTCTGCAAAACCAAACCCAAAATCTGAAAAGCCACCAGAGCTGGGAGAGGAATAATGATGGAGGAGGGATCCAGTTGGGCTTTGGAGCACCCAGTAACACTGTGAGATGGGAGAAGTTATTTCTCTAAGTCTGTTGTTGTGGCACTGGTACTTCAGTGGATTTGATCACAACAAAACCACAACAAGCTGGATATAATAAAGTATTTAAAATATTGTCATTATGAAGAGAAAATGATGCTAAGAAAAACAAGAGACTTTAAATTTCATCAAGATTAATCCACCTAAATACTAATTAAAATTAATTATTCTCCTGTACTTTCCTGTTAATTAAAAAGGGATGGAATAAACAATGTAGCATTGCAAAATATAGAGGCTAAAGTTTAAGATCATTATAGTAGTGGGAAAAAAAACCCCAAAAAAATTTAGTTCTGTTCCTTTTAAATTAGCTCTGGCACTTCAAAGAACAAGTTGGATCAAACTTGAAAAACACAGAAGTTTTGTACTACTGAATGAGAGAACTCATCTACTCCCAGGTCACTCTGCCAATATTAACAAAAGTAACAAGTGACAGAGGATTATTATTACACCTTGAATGCCTGGCAAATATTACATTTAATAAGGATCTTAAAGCTGCTTTAAACCAAACTCAGCAACGTAAAGCAAACCGAGCAAAACAAACATTACTTGATTATTACAATGAGAGTAAAAGGGTCAGAAGATTGCTTTAGCTCATCAACACCAGCCCAGCAGAGTTATATCAAACAGTGTATTTGCACATTGTAAAAACCTGCTGCTCTAGTAGTTTCCCCCAGCAAAAGTTAAACAGACTCTACTTTTGCATTCTTATTCAGCGAGGGAACACTATTTATCTCAAAGCCTCTTTCCTCCCCCTTGCAAATCTTTACCCAGCCAATAAAAATCTATACACTGGACTACATAATCGCTATTTAAATAGGAAAGATGGTTGAATTAATAAGTGATTTCTAGCTCAGCTTAATTTACTTAGCCCAGGATCCCTTGAATAATGCCAAGCTCTGCTACACACGCCGTTCCATTTGCAGAGCAGAGGCAGCTTCCCCCGGAGAGCAACAAATGGGCAGAGCAGAGCGTTCCCCGCGATCCCAATCCCCGCGCAAATCAGGCTGAACCGCAAATTATCCTGGCAGGCAGAGACGTGCAAAGAGAGAATCACTTACCCTGCTTCTATTACAAGGAACTACAAAGTTTTTAAGAGTGGGGCTCTTGGGATCCCTGGGGGAAATGCAGCGGTGCAGCTGCTGCTTTAAGCCCGTAAATTGGCCGGTGCTGACATTATAATCAACTCTTTCTGACATGGAGCTCGCGAGAGTTGGCAGCAGCCACTTGATCTGCCTCCCATCCCACATCTGCTCCCAGAGCAGCCCTGGAAATGCTCCAGGGACAACCCCAGGCTGGGCAAAACCAGGCATGGGGCTGAGGAAACACAGGGATTTGTTCCATGCATGGGGCATCTGTTTTACAAAAATAAATAGAAATGTAAATATAATAATTCAAGCCTCTTATTTTGCTTAGAGCACTCTCACCTGTAATTTTTTTTTTTTTTTTGCTGTACTCAAACCTCAGATTTTCTTTGTAAATAAGTATTTTCTTTGTAAATAAGTATTTATTATTGGTTTTAGCAGCTGTGGCAGATAAAACAGGAATGTGCCCTGCCTGGACATGTCAAGCACCAGCTGCATCACTTGGCTCCTGCCCAGCCAGGCCGTGGCACAGATCTGCATTGTCCCCTTCTGATTTTAGGGTTAAAAATGGGACCGACCTGTGTGGTGCCACATGCTGCTTGCTCTCTTTTCTTAAGCCTCAAACAAGAAATCACCCGTGGTGTTGAGCACACCTGATATCCTCCTTTTTCCTGAGGCTCCTGAGTATTTTTCCTACCAGAATTCCAGGCTGCAGGTGCAAAGCCAGGCTGAACCACGGCTGGGGGACGTGTCCCACAACACAGCATTAAAGTGCAATAATTCTGTAGGGTACAGATGAAAACAGAGGGGCGGGGAAAAGAAAAAATTCCATACAACACCTTTACAAACTTTCTTGTCAAACCCCCTTCCCTGAGCCCCCCCATGGAACCAGAAATCACCCCATGGAGCAGGGACTGCTGTTCCCCAGCAGCATCTGCTCTCTAGCTCTGCTCTGAAGAAAAAAAATAAAAAAGCAATATTTTCCACAATTTAAGCTTTTTTTCCTGCTGTCCACATTTGCTTCCCCCTTTAGAGCCAAACACAATTACCTTTCCTGTTTAATAATCAAACTACAGCTCTGTTTCAATTACACAAAAGCAATATTTGGCAACGCACAGAACAGAAATAAAGCAGAAATAAAAAAGTTAAGGATGAAGTTTATAGACCTTAATATGGAGATTACAAGTGGGGTGTTTAAAGCCAGCATGGGAATTAGTGTTTTAACAGAGGAAAGTTCAAGAAAGCAGGATTATTTAATTTCTCCTGGTAATTTTACCACGTCCTTTAGGATCATACCTTCCACAGGTATTTTGCATGGATATGTTCACTGGAAGGAATTTGTCCCACTCTAAACCTAAACCACCATGGCAGGGATTGGGACTGGCTGATTTTTAGGATCCCTTCAACTCAGGCCTTTTGAGGATTCCATAATTTTATGAAAAATCACTAAACTTTCAGCAAAGAACTGTGCAATACAGTGGGATTTCAGAATTCCTAACCAGGATTGTTAATTCAGCAGTGTAATAGAAATATTTAATAATAAAAAATTAATATAATATAATATAATATAATATAATATAATATAATGTAATATTATATTCTATTATTTATTATATCATATACATCATATCATAACATTAATACCATTATTAATGGAACTATATTATTAATAATTGCATAAAATATTTAATAATAAAATTCTTAATAATGAAATTTCAAATAATATATTTTAAAAATAATAAAACTCATTCAGAATTATTTCTGGTGACAGCTGTTGCTGATCAAAACCTTTCAAGTGCAGGAAACACTAAAAAAAAGATGCTACTAAAACTCAATGTTTCAGCATTTGCTGCCTTTCTCTGCTGCCTGCTCAGCCCATTTGGGGACATGTCCAGGTGACACACACTTCCTTCATTTCTCTGACATCAGAGGGATGAATCATAACCCCTAAATCTTGTTAGAGGCCACTTTAAAGCAAATTTCAGATGCTTATGACCACGCTTGTGCTCTCAACCTCTTTGCCTTGAGCAGCAGAGAAGCAGCAGGAGGACTCAAACACTAAAAGCTGCTTCTGGCTTCATCTGTTTTCAAACCTTGTCCGTTTTTTCCTTCGTTTGCTGTTGGGGCTGTGCCTTCCCCTCCCTGCTCCTCTTCAGAGAGCCCAGGGCACCAGGATCAGCCTCCTGCTCCGAGGCACTGCTTTAGTAAATGCAAAATGTGGAGTTTTCTGACAAGGTGACCCTGGGATGAGTGAATCCACTGTTCTCAGGCTGTTTCCAAGGCATCAGGAAACTCCAAGTTCAGCCTTGGGGTTACCTGGATGTCTTCAGATAAATGTCAGCCCTCTCCACTGCTGTCCTTCAGCCCAATGTTCGGCTTTTATGCTGTACTTTTAAAGAAAACTAAGCCAAATTCTCTATTTTTTCCCTCTTTAATTAAAAAAAATTAACATATAAATTAAAGTTTTACAACTGTGCGCTGTGAGAGGAAACACTTCTTTTTAGTTATTACTTAGCTTGCTAAAAATACCTGTGCAAAAATTAGAGATTAACCACATTTAATGCCCTCAGTAATTGTGTGGAGAGTCATCATTTTCTCAGTGATCCTATTGGAGAGTGGAAGAAAAGGAGGTGCAAAGCAGTGGGGGTTTTATATATATTTTACATATATATAAATATACATTTATATATTATATATATGTTATATGTTATATGTTATATGTTATATGTTATATAGTATATAGTATGTAGTATATAGTATATATATTTTTATATATATTTATATATGTATATACATATGTATATGCTATACACCTACATACATATTTGTATTTATACTCTTATGGGTTTTGCCTTTTTAAAAAATATCTCTATCTATCTATCTATCTATCTATCTAATGAGGTTTTATAAGGTAATGCCATTTTTTTTACTTAGGGCAAGGTTCTTAAAAATCTCCACAAAATATGAAAGTGTCTTTTTTGTTCTTTCATGTGAAATCATTGTCACATTGACACGGGTACTTTGATCAAAGTAATGTCCAAGTGTCTGAAGAAATGAAAACAAAGTTTAGGTCTGGGGAAAATTGATATTTGTTAGTTTAAGAAGCTTAGAGAACAATAGATATCGTATATAAATGTATATGGAAATACATAAAAATACCATGTTTTTTATTTAGTTAACTATAGTATATAGAACTACAGTATATATTACTATAAAAATATAGTATTTTTTTTTTTTTGTTATTTACTTCACCATTATTGCCCCTCAGGATTTTACCTAAGTATTATTAATATCCTAACTCACACACATTCCATATTATCACAGAATCATGGAATCCCAGGATGGTTTGGGTTGGAAGAGACCTCAAAGCCCATCCAGTTCTGATTCTGCCACGGCAGGGACAGCTCCCATTGTCCCCAGGCTGCTCCAAGTCCATCCAACCTGTTCTTGAGCACTTCCAGGGATCCAGGGGCAGCCACAGCTTCTCTGGGTACCCTGTGCCAGGGTCTGCCCACCCTCACAATTCCTAATTCCCAGTATCTCCCCTAAACCTCCTCTCTCTCAGTTTAAAGCCATCCCCCCTTGTCCTGTCACTCCATGCTCTTGTAAATTCTCTTTCCATTGATCTTCAGGACTTAGCAGAGCTGAGAAATCTTTGAGAGAGAAAAATATTTGGAGAAATACATGTCTCAGATGTTTCTGGTGGAAAACCTGAGCCTCTCTCCCAAGGTGTTCTCTGACCTTGCACATGAAGATCCCATTCACCAGATTTGGTCCTGCCCTTCTAAGCCACCCACAGCTCAAAAACAGCACCTGGGCTCCTGCCAGGGGAACTGGGCTGAAAATCTTTGCAGGTGTCACCTCAGAGTAAAGGATGTCACACACCAAGAGTGGGCATGTCTGAGGAAAGTAAAAGTAAGTGTAGGAAACATCCTTATTTTTTTAATGGCTGAGAGGGAAACCAAGAAGACAATTATAGCCAAACTGTATTTGATGTGATTTCTGTGAAGATGTGGGGAGGCTGCTTTAAAGCTCAGCCTTGGTGAACTCCCCTGGGAGGGCTCAGCTCTGTCTCTGATCCCTGGCTGGATTTCCACGCCGAGCATCTGCGCGACCTTGGCTGGAACCTCTGAGCAAACCGCCCTGTTGTGAGGAAAAGCTGCGAGGGAAACAAGTAAACTCCAGCTCCAAGAGCTCCAAGAGGTCAAACTGCAGACAGGGGGAAGATTGCTGAGAAGGGGACAGTTAGCAGCTCAAGGACTGGCAGGGAAACACATCAAAGCTGCGAGCTGGGAAATTTTCAGGTTGGAAAAAAAGCCCACACAAGGTGGGAGCTCAGCAGCAGCAGCAGTAAGGAATTACTGATGCTCAGCTCTGGGGCTTGCAGCCACGTTATTCTGCTGTGAATATTAGGAAATAAATCATTGCCTTGTCCTTCGAGCATGTCCTGCTTGCAGAGCATCTTTCCATGCCCTAACACAGTGACCCCGTGGGGTTACACCTCTCAACCATTTCTGTGTTTCTTTTTCCAAATCTCACCCTTGTTAGAAGACTGCCCACCTGTATATCCATGGATTTAAACCAGGGACACACTAAACAAACCTGGACAGGGATGAAGTGTTGCTACAGATGATTGAAGCTGATGGTCAAACCCATCTGAAATTCTATTATTCTCCTTATTCCTCACCCCGGAGGGGTTACAGGCCCAGCAGAAGTGCCCAACAATAGATCTGAAGGGTAATTTGATAATATCAGGAAAAGTGTTTCAGATACACACCATGAAAATGGGTACCAATTTATTAAGTATACAGAATACACTAACACTCATGCAAACCATTAAACATGATTATATTTTCCCCTTATTGGCTCAATTATGATCTGCTGTACCTTTCTCCTTATTACTCTAATTATAGATCAGTATAATTTCCTCTTTATTAGCACAATTATGGTCTGTACTTGTATAAATATCTTGGAGAAATCAGACCCACTGAGAAAATACAGCCAGTGAAAAGATAAATACATTGTTGTTGTTGTTATTATTATTATTATTATTATTACTATTATTATTATTACTATTATTATTATTATTGTTATTATTATTTTGAATGTTCGCATATTCTTAGTTCCTTGAGGTATTACATAATTCTGTATTTTATCTTTTAGGGATCAGGTTCAATGAAGAAAATAAAAAATGATTAACGTGTGCTCAACATGACTTGCATGCCATTATTGTAGCCTGGTGTTTGGCTTGCAAGAAAAAAACTAATTAAATTATAACTTAGGTTTCACAGATTTCTGCAGACAATTAATTAATTGATTGTATGACTTTTTTTCCCTTTCTGTTTCCTGTTTCTTTCCTATAGATAGTAAAGCTCTAGTTGTTTAAAATAAAGATATTTGAATTCCCATGGTCACCTAACAACAGCAGCTCGAAATTCACCATTTCATGCCCTCCCATACCAAAACTTCGTGAATAACTAAGAGGTTTGGTGGATCAATGAGCTCATTTGAATCTCTTAAGTAGAATTTGTATCTAAAAAGTGGAAATTCTTCCCAGTCCTCCCAATTCTCACTATTTTAGGCTTTGTGTAACATGATTCTCTGCCTTTGAGTTTCTGCGCCCACAAGAGAGATGACGTCTCTGATGGAAATGCCATAAGGATGTTCAAAGGTTCAGCCCAAGCCACTGCAGCTTTCAGATTCCAATTTCATCCAGCACGGTGCAAATAGGAATGTAAAAATTGATCCTGACTCCAGGACCTGCTGGGACCTGCGGGTGGGAAGCTACAGAGGGAACAAATTCAGCGTGTCCCAGTCCGCGATCCCATTAAAGGGTCACGGCTCCTGAATGTGTCACAACCACGGATTTTAGTGGGAATAATTGGGTGTTTGTCATGAGATAAAGCCTCAGGTGCCCTGCTGTAGGTCTGAAGTTTGTGGAGAGGAGGTTTGAGAGGTTCCTGCAGCCCCCATGCAGTGGGCTCCACCTCCCCTAAACCATGCTCCAGCAGGAGGAAAAGAGTGGGGATGGAGGGATTTCAAATATGTGTGCATGTGGCTCTTGGGAATGGTTTAGTGCTGGGCTTGGCAATGCTGGGTTTGTGACTGGACTTGATCTTACAGGGCTTTTCCAGCCTAAATGATTCTGTGATGTGTTGGTCAACATCAGCACACACTTTCTTTTTCCTCATCATTACAAAAAACATTCCAGAGCCATTTTCTCTTCATTTTCTGTAGTTCCCAGCAGATTTTATTTTTTTGGCTTTTCTGTTTCATGAAATAAATATAACTTTGGTTTAAGAGATGAGCCTGAGAGAGGTTGTACCTATTTTGTTACCACATGCCAACCTCTTCCAAAGGTTCTTGCCAGATCCCATTGGGAACAGGCTTGGGAATAAAGCTCTTCCCCAGCACAGAAACAAACTCCTCAGGCTGGGTGGCTTTTCAGCAGAAGGCCACTTTGTCCTGTGGATGTGCAAGTGTTGTGTAAGCAGGAAAACCTCATTATAAACATCTGTGCAAATTGTTCAGGAAGACACCGTGGTGGGCGAGGAGCAGATAATCCATCATGGGACCATCTGCTTGGAAAAACAGCCCTGGCAGAACAGGTGGCTTCCTGCTAAAATACAGGAGGCTCCCTCAGGTGTTGCTGTATGTTTATATATTAAGTACATAACATTAAGTGAAAGGTAAGAGGATGTGAAAAATATGGTGCTCAGTATGGCTTTTGAGGGTACAGATCGAAATATTGAGGCCACATTGAAGCTTATCCATTTAGAACTATCAGGAAATATTTCATTATAGAAGAGTTAGAATTATATTTAATAACAGTACATTCTACTCGTGATCATCCTGCCCTATGCAGATCCCTGATGGTTCAAGCACCCCATAAACTTCTCTTTCCTTCCTCAAACTTTCTTTTGCATGATGGAAACTGTACAAGCCTAAAACATCAACTTTTCCAATCCCTTGCCCTCTATCATGTCAGAGCATTTCAACTCCAAAACTGATCCTGCAGCATATTTTCCTTTAGCAGGAGTTCCAAGAGGTCAAAACAGGAAGGGAAAACTTCAGTGCAGTGCTGGAGAACCTGGCAGAGCTCACAGACCTCGGCTGGGGAGAGGAGTTTTAGTGGCTGCAGGATTGTTCTGATTCTCTACTCATTTTCTCCCTTTTGCCTGGAGGCAGGTTCAGCACAAAATGCATGAAGAGAGTCCAGGGCCTGAAAGACTTTCTGTTTAAGTTGTCAGACCAAGGAGCCTGGGACAATGAAAGATGTGCCTAAGATCATAAGAAAATACTGGATTGCATTCAGACACCCAAAAGTTAGGGACACCACCATAATTTTGGTTTGTTTTAAATACTCCACTGTTATCGCTGCAGTTTCCTAGCTTTTCTCTCAATATATCACCAAAAATAAGGACCTTTTGATGGTAATCTTGACTAAAAGCATAATTTCCATCCATTCCCCACAGCAAACAGAAGTCAGCCCTTGGGATTCAGTGGCTGCATTTTCTAGAAGTCACTACAGGCAATAACCAAAATATCTTATGCAGAATATTCCTGGGCTCCTTGGCTGGCAGCCACCCCCTGGGGAAGGAAAACCACTTGGGATCAGCCCTCCCAGGAACTGCCAGTGCTTCGTGTTGGAGCCACCAATAATCAACCCCAATGAGGGCTGCAGGGAGGGTTCTGTCTGGAAATGGATTTGGAAAGCAGGGATGGAACCTCATGGCACAAATCCCTGTGCCTTCATTTTTGCCAAAACTAAAACTCCCTCACACTGGAGAAAGCCCACAGGTGGGAGGGTGGGTGCTGCTGAGTTTCACATGGACTGCCTTGCCTCAGCTTCCCTAAAACAGAATCACAGCATCATTCAGGCTGACAAAGACTCTCAGTCTATTTCCCAGAGCCCCTGGAGAAATAAAGCACGATGGTGAGGACTCGCTCAGTGAAAGCATTCAAGTGATTTTAATTTTTGTGTTCACGCAAAAGCAAAAAAAAAAAAAAGGGCAAATCCCATCATCAGCTGCTGAAAACATTGGAGGGTTTGAATGTCACACAAAGAATTGGAAGTGCCTGTGGGGTTGTTTCTCTGATTGAGCCCATTTGTACCTGTATCGCAAATGAGCTGCCCTCCCCACTGAAAGGCCATTTACCACTGGTTAGGATTTAACCATTGAAAAGGGAAAAGCAATTTGCTCACCCTCCTTTGCTGCCTTTCCTCTCCTCTTCCTTTTATTCCACACCCCGTTCCCCAAATTTTAGTCACAATTCATGTTGCCAAAATATCTGCAGTGATGTCCTTCCATGCAGAGTGTAAATTAATTCCTCTAGTAAATGTTAACAGCAGCCACAAAACAGCAAAATAAAATAGCACCAAGAAAAGCAATCAATAAAAATCTGTGTGAAAATTAGGTATTGGTGCATGAGATAGGAAAGGGCCTGAATCTGAGTGTTTTACAGAGAAACCTGGAAGCCATTCCAGAGAAGATGGGCAAGGAGTAAAATTTATCAAATGCTGCTGGGATAATTAAACCAGAACAGACAGAAAACAAGATGTTTGGCCAAAGGGAATGCAAGTGAATGGATGCAGCTCTTTCTGTGCTTCCCAAATCATTGTCCCTATGGGCTTAGGTGACCCCAGAGTGTCACCACCATGCAGATGATTTCCAGCTAATGCTGAGACAGGTGTTACCATGATGGGTGCCTGGGCAGGGGGAATTTAGTTTGTGCTGGGCATCTGGTGCACAAGAAAAGGGGATTCAGACTTTGGGATCAGCACAGAGGTTCTCCAGAGAGGGAGAAAAAAATACAAATTTAAAAAAAATATATAAATAAATAGAAAGCAGAAGGCCTGCAGTGCTAACACCACCAGAACTTGCTTGGAAAGCTGTGATGGGTCACTCCATGGCTGGATTCATGGAAGGATGATCAGCTATGAGCAGCCTCAGTGGAAAAACCTTTCCATTTATGAGAAGGGGCAGCTGGTGGGAGCAGAAAGGTGGGACCCACCCAGGGAAACCCACAAAGCAACTTTTGTCAGCCCACACAGGGCATCCCCAGAGGAATGTCAGGCAGCAGGAGCTGACAGAGTTGTGTGGAAATGTTTATGGGAAGCCCTGAGGAACTGAGAGATGTTTGCCTGGGACGGAGCCAGCCAGAAATGGGGTCTGGAGTTTTTGGCAGGAGCTGGAATGGAATCTCAGCAGCAGTGAAAACAAGAGGTGGGATGAGGGCAGGCCTTGAGGAGGAGCCTGTCCAAAGGCACAGGAAGGGCTCTGGCACCATCAGGATGAAATAAACCCATCCTAACCCAGTTATTAGCATTGTGTCCCTTTGACACGATGCCTGGAGTGTTTCTCCACGGGGCAGCTGCTGGACTGTATCATGTCAGAGCACAGCATGCAGGTATTAATGGCTTTTAATGTGATCCCCTGGATCCTGACAATACCTGCCATTAGGCAGGCCTTAATCACAGGATCACTGACATTGATATGCTTAAACCATTAAGAAAAGACTCAAAACGCTCTTCATTCACAGGAAAATTATGAAACTTCAAACCAGACCATCCATAGATCCAGTGCACGCTGGAAGAAATCTGAATTTTTAGTCTCCACGTGTCCACCTATTTTTGGGCTAATGACTGAGAGTTACAACCAGCTTTTCAAAAATATAACTAAAAAATATTGCCGTGCATTTCCTTGGCAGACTGCTTGCATCACTTTAATTTAGGAAGCAAACTGTGTTACAGCAACCACAGACATGTAAATGAGGCAAAAAAATGGTGCTCGTTTTGTTGCTTTCCAAATTTAAGCTGACCTAAATAATTTAATACAAAATTTACAGCAGTGAGAACACAATTTGGTGGACAAATATGGGAACACAGTGAATTTGTAGGACAGAATTTGTACTCCTCTGGGTAAAGGATGATTCACCATCTGTGTGTACTGAAAGCAGCTTTCACTTTGGGGCCAAACACAGTGCAGACCCTCTCTATTATCCCTCAATTTAGCATGGAAAAAGGAGAATTTTCCTTTATCCCAGCAGGAAAACTAGGATTGTTTTCTGAGGGGGTGTTTGACATTAATTTGTCAACATTTTGCTCTCTACAGGTATCTGAAAGGGGGTCCCAGCCAGGTGGGACTTGTCTTTCAGGTGAGAATGGCAGGACCAGAGGGAATGGCCTCCAATGGGCCAGGGCAGGTTTGACTGGATAATAGGGAAGATTTCCTCACTAAAAGGGTGAAAGGCAATGGAACCATCCCTGAAATGTTCAAAAACTGTGTGGGTGTGGCATTTGGGAACAAAAAAATTTAACATGAACAACTTATGAATAATTAAAGAAATATAGGCATTTAAATTTTTCAGTTATGCTAACAGTGCAAGTAATATACTTTTATTCCTTTTGTTAGTAGTTAGAAATTTGTTACTGACTTCAATAGGTGATTTTAGTTTTTAGAATTATGACAGGTGGCAAATTCTCAGTTGAAAAACTTTGTAACTGGAATTTGCTTATGACATTACTAAATTAATGCATATGTGTATGCCTTAACAGATCTAGAATGTTAGAACAAGTAAATCCTTTGAGTTTTCTAGGTTGATCTAGTAGCATTGCAAGCAATAATGATAGAAGGATTATGAATAAACTTACTAACATACATTCTAGGATATTTTTAATACACAGTACTTAAGACAGAAACGTAATACTTTCTTAGTAGCTGTAACAGAATCAGCTATCAGAGACTTGTTAATTTTGATTTTACAAACAACAATAATAAACACTGTACTATGAATTCTAGGGCATATTTAATAAGCAGTTGTGTATTTTTATAACCCTTGTGTGACACTCTTTCTACAGTTTTACCCTTAGCACATGTAATTAGTTTATTAGTGTCCGAGGAATATGAGAACCTTTGTGCAGTTGAAGCAGTAGAGGCTGTGGAGCTTTGTTGACGTTTGAGGGGTAGAACTTGGCATTGCTTTTGTTGGCACTGCTTAGGCTGGAGCTGTTAGATTTTTTTTGTTTGTCTCTTCGCTGCCCGTACTTAGGGTGAGAGGGTGGCCTGCTCCTGCTGCCTAGAGGCGGCTATGCTACGCGGCCAATGCCATTTTTTTGTGCAGCCTTCTTTACTAATATTCCTATGTAATAGCACTCTTGGATGCTTTTTACACCCTGCAGGGGCTCTCCCCACGCTGTGGCAAGCTTACCATTGCTGTCAGGAGATGTTGCAAGGCTCTGAGGGGCTGTGGTGGTGACAGGATGGGCCATGGCGTTGGAGTGGCTCTGCTTCCGGGTTTGACATCAGCAGCTCATGAGGATGTAATTCCCAGAGCCGCCAATGGAGGCAGCGTTGAGAGAGAGGCCACGCCCACTAGGAGGCGTGGCTGTGTCCCCTGAGGTTGGCATGGGGCGGGGCCATGCCCACTGGAGGCGTGGCTTTGTTCTCAGAGGTTGGCATGGGGTGGGGCCATGCCCTCTGGAGGCGTGGTGGTGTGCTCAGGGGTTGGCATGGGGTGCAGCCACACCCACTGGAGGCGTGGCTGTGTTCTCAGAGGTTGGCATGGGGGCGGGTCCGTGCCCACTGGAGGCGTGGCTGTGTTCTCAGAGGTTGGCATGGGGGTGGAGCCATGCCTGCTGGAGGCGTGGCTGTGCTCTCAGCAGTTGGCTTGGTACAGGGCCACACCCACTGGAGGCATGGCTGTGCTCTCAGCGGTTGGGATGGGGGCGGGGCCATGCCCACTGGAGGCGTGGCTATGTTCTCAGAGGTTGGCATGGGGTGGGGCCATGCCCACTGGAGGCGTGGCTGTGTTCTCAGAGGTTGGCATGGGGTGGGGCCATGCCCACTGGAGGCGTGGCTGTGTTCTCAGAGGTTGGCATGGGGCGGGGCCATGCCCACTGGGGGCGTGCCTGTGTTCTCAGAGGTTGTGGTTTTTAGCTCATGCTATTAATGCTAATAATACTTTTTCATCATAATCTACACCCCATTCCTCAAGAAGTTTCCATTCCTTTACAACTGGGTGGTCTTGCACAGAGACAAAGCTCCCCATGTCTTCTGTGGGGTTTTTCTTGTATTTTCAGCTTCTCCAGTTTTTTGGCTTCACACAGGTCTTTGGCTGTAATTTATGGGGAGTTGGCTCCCTGAGTTTTTTCAAGCTTTTGTTTTACAGAGCCCTTTGGCTGTAATTTTTGCAGTTTTTTCTGCAGGGCGGGCTCCACTCACCTCTGCTTTTTTCCAGCTTTTTGCTGTGGGGACAGGCTCTGCAGGCACTGTCCTGTGCCTCCCTCTGCTCTTCCTGCAGGACAATTCTTGGACTGTTCTTCATCACATCGGGGTCACCATGTGTTCCCACGGCAGTTGAATGTCAGGGACAGGACAAACCTCAACAAACCTCCACTGGTCACCAGCAAACACCTGTTCTGAGCTGGCTTTTATAGGCAATTCAAACCTCCTGGGTCTGGACAGTTCATTGTTCTGATCTTTACACCCCCCAGTTTCTGGACCAGTGAAATGCTTCCATCTTTGGGAAAGAGGTTTTTGGGTGAAACACCTGTTAGTCAGCCCAGGGGTCAGATTATGGAACTGGGCTGGGTTTATTATTTATAACCACATTAATGCTCAGCTTGTACTGTGACATAATGTGGCAAGAGGAAGGGTTGGACTCGAGAATCTTGAAGGGTTTTTCCAACCTTAATGATTCCATGACAGGAAGATGTCCCTGGTAGTACATGAAATTATTCCTGACAATCCTTTGTGCTAACATGGAAATGTGGAATAACTTTGTGAAACCTTTCTGTTCCCTGTGCCAGAGAGCCCTTTCTATTGCCTTCGGTAGAGAATTAACCCTGTCAGTGCTGACCCAGGCATCACCCAGCACCCACGGCAGGAGGAGATGTCAGCTCAACCCAGCTGATCTGAGCTTCTCCAGCCAGCTATCAGCACTGTCTGCTGCTCCTGAGCAAAGCACAAATCAGTGTCTGAGCTGATGGGTAATAATTACAGAGTGATCAAAGCACGTCAGGCAGGGAGACCTGACATCCCTCAGCTTGCCATGGGTTTTTAGACATCTGAAAAATACTCTGGTTTCTCCAGTCTGAAGCAGGATGTGTGGGAAGCTAGGACAGCTTCCCTCTCAGGAGTTTGGTTTCTGTCCATGGTTATGTTGGCTGAGACACAGCTCAACATCCTTCCCATGGCTGCTCCAGAGGGATTCAGGAACTGCCTCAGTGGGATACAGGGAAAGGTTTTGAACAGCAGCATTTGGTCTTTGATCATTTTGTCCTCTACTTCAGCACTCAAGGAAAAGAAGACAATTCACTTCCTTCCTTCCTTCCTTCCTTCCTTCCTTCCTTCCTTCCTTCCTTCCTTCCTTCCTTCCTTCCTTCCTTCCTTCCTTCCTTCCTTCCTTCCTTCCTTCCTTCCCTCCCATCCTTCACCTTTCCAAAGCTCTTTGTACAGTTTCTCAGAAATATCCCCCCTGCAGTTCAGAGCATTTTGTCCTGTTTACGTAACAATGAGTTTCCTCTGTAACAAACCAAAGCAGAATAACAAACATTTTCACGAATTTCAGCAGGATTCGTATACATTGGGTCACAATAACGTAAAAGAAAAGAGAAAGCTTTAGAGTCAGTTTAAATGCATGAATCACACACACCTGCAGTGGACTCCAGTGCTTTCTTGAGAGTGATTGTGAGTCATTCCTCAGCCATGGACTGGGCTAAAGGACAAAGAGGAAGCATTGAGACACCTCAGCATTCCCATGTGGAGACAATCCTATAGGAATATTCACTGCATAAAAACAATGAGCCTTTTGCCCCAGAGCACTTCAGTCCTCCTGAGGTGGCTTTGAAAATCCCTTTGCTCTCAGCTCCAAAGCCACACAGGTGAAATCAAAAGTTCTTTGTACGAAGTTAAGCAGGATTGAGCTTAACTCAGGGACTCCCAGTCTCTGGAAGTGTCCAAGCCCAGGCTGGATGGGGTTTGGAGCAACCCAGGGTGGTGGAAGGAGTCCCTGCCCATGGCAGGGGTGCAACTGGATGAAATTAAAGGTGCCTTCATACCCAAACCTTTCTATAACTCCATTATTCCGTGTAAAAGCCTTGCCCAGTGTCAGGAGCAACACCAGCACTGGACTAGAATCCCCTCTCTAATCGCAGTGGCTTTTGTCCCATCCAACATGATCAAAAAATGAACTGATCTTGTAGTTTGAAAGATGTTTTGTTCAGCACCCACATCTGCATTGCTGGCAATCACACAGCCTGTGCTTCACAACCATGCAAAACACAAAATGTAATTAATTTTATTTGAAAATTCTCTCTGAGCAATTTGCCACCCGTTTCATTTCACTGCCACCTCAGAAGTTACACTCTGACCAATGCCACTTACCCTGAAGACACACAAGAAAGAGAATAAATATTATTATTGGTGTCTGAATATTCAGTCTATGTAAATGCATTATATACCTTGCTTGGCTTTGTCATAATAGAAAAAACAAGGCTAACTTCCAATTTTTTCTGCTCATACTTTCCTTTGTCCTTTTTTTTTAGTTTTTTCCCCAAAATTTGCATAGTACATATTGCAAGAATTTTTTTCCTCAGTTATATCCCTCTAGTTATTATCTTGAAAGCAAAATTCAGACATATCCAGCACCCTGAGGTTTCAGAATCAGGGATGTTGGGAAGGACCTGTTACTTCATCTTTTTTTGCATATGCCCTTGCAGTCTGTTGTTTTCTATTTATTCAGAAAACCTCGGGTAAAATGGAACCTTACAAATGAATTAATGAAAGCAGGCTTCAGCTCTGTGCAGGCAACGAGCTGGGTTCTGGGGAAGGGAAATTCCTGTGCAGATCCTGATGCATTGGAATAACCAGAAACCACCAGGCTGTGCTGTTGCCCTTAAGCAATGCACATCACCACAGAGCTGTGCTCATCTCCTGGCTGCAGTTTGTCTGGGAAGACCCTGAAATCCTGGAAAACCACTTCCCTCAGACTCATTTTCACTTGTGATTGTACAGCTCAGTATTTTCCCTGGATTTTGGCTCACTTTGAAAGCCCCCAGCAGTGTTTGCTAGCCAGGAAATTCAGGCAGGAAAAAGAATAAAAATAAATGGTAAAAGTAATAAAATAATGAGAATAAAACAATAAAAATAAAATAATTTAAAAAAAATTAAAAATAAATCAGCCATCAGCATAACCTTAGGATGTAAACATTGCACAGCTCACCCAAAAATTGGCAGGTTTTTTAATAGTTTGTACCCAACCTATTTATGTTTCTTGCAAACTTCTAAACAAAATCAATCTTTTCAGGTTTCCCGTTGCACGTTTTCTAAGTACACCACAGCTAAACTGAGCAGATTTGTTCCTGCAGGACTGAGCCCCTCAGGCAGTGAAGTGACCCAGAGTTACTTTCCTATTCTGACTGAAGAAATGTGTTAATTGCAGAGGAGGAATAACAGTTTTCATTAAATAAAGAATATTCAAGAATGGCCATGTAGAATCTGAACAACGGTAAATCAACAAATTATAAAATTACAGGATGGTTTGGGTTGGAAGGGAGCTGAAGCCCATGCAGTCCCATGGCAGGGACACCTTCCACTGTCCCAGGTGCTCCCAGCCCAATGTCCAGCCCGGCCTTGGACATTTCAGGGATCCAGGGGCAGCCACAGCTGCTCTGGGCACCCTGTGCCAGGGCCTGCCCATCCTCACAGGGAATAATTCCTTCCCAATATCCCACCTAAACCTCCCCTCTTTTGGTTTACAGCCATTCCCCCTTTTCTCGTCACTCCATGTCCTTACAAAAATTCCCTCTCCACTCTTATTTTGGGCCCTGTTTCAGAAGAACCCACGTAAAGTCTCCCCAGAGCCTTCTTTTTTCCAGGCTGAGCACCCCAATTCTCCAGCCTTTCCTCTCATCAGAGCTGCTCCATCCCTCTGCTCATCCTGGTGCCTCCTCTGGGCTCTCTCCAAATGTTGGGGAAGTTTGCAGAAGTAGAAGAGCAGCCAAGCACAGAATTACACAGAATTAAAGTGAAACTTTCTAGCCAACAAAAGCCTGAATCTCAGTAAAAGGTGATGTTTTTGTCTCCTATTGCCACCCAGAGGTTTTTCTACCTTGAATTGATCTGAGCACTTTTTCCAACCTTGTAAACATTGGAGTCCAGAACATCAGGTGCCCGATCCATATGACAAATGCCACGAACCATGGAAAACCTCCTTGTGGTTTGCTTTTGAACCCACCACCTGCCAGCCTCCGGTGTGATAAAGGAAAAATCAAACCTGGCAAAGATCCGAGACTGGATGCTGATTCTTTCCCTCAGAAATGCAGGTAATTGGAGAAAACCAGTTTTAGGGGTTTGTGGCATGACAGATGAGACCGTCCCACCACATAAACCCAAACTGGGACCCCAAATCTTTAGATTTAGAGCAAATAACTGACAGTCACATTTGGAGATGATTTAGTTGAATTTACATCACTAAGTAAAAAAATTTGTTCATTCTCCTCTTAATTAACATTCTCAAAAATTTTAGGAGTCTTGAACTACCCTTGAACTTTTTCCCTGGTGCTGAGGAGCTTTTCCACGTCGTGTGCTTTTCTCCTCAGCTGATGCAACACCCACCTTCTCCTACCTTCCCTCAAAGCACTCCAAGGAAAAAAAGCTTTTAGCTCAGCTTGAAAAGAAGAAGGAGGAAGAATCCTTTTCTTTCATGCACCTCGGTGGGCATACAGCAGCTCAGGAGTTGTTAGAACACAAGGAACACAACTCAGGTTATTCAGCTCCCAGGTGGGAGCCAGGGCTGTCCTGGCTTGTAGAGCACAACTTCAGTAGCAGATTATGTGCTGCACAATGCTTTTCTCTCCCAAAATAGTCTCCCAAAGGATACAACCAGGATTTTTTAGCTACTGAAATTCACAGCAGCACTTCAGAGCCTGCTCCTGTCCATCCATTTCACTGAGATGTGAATCTGTCCTTCCACAAAGAGGGTAATTATATGTTGGGCATTCTCAGATTTCCTCCTGTCTAAATTATCGACAAGCAGCTGCTGCTGTGTCGAGTTCAGAGTCTCAGATGGGCTGATAAATGTGAATATTTAAGTCCAGAATATCTACAAAGTGGGGAAAGAGGGGCAAATCCTCACCCTCCCTTTGGACTCATTCAAAACCTTGCCCCACAGATCTGTTGAGTGCCATCAGGAAGATTATTATTCCACAGAATAAAAGCAATCTGAGGGAGATCATCTAGTGCTGTTTTTAGAAGGCTTTTGACCCAATCCATCCCCAAAGCTTATTAGGGAAATTTGAAAGCTGCAGGGTAAAAGGTAATTTTCTGCCATGGATTAAAATGCATGGGTGAGATAGGAAAAACAAAGAAGAAGAAGAAAGTTCTAATTCTTGACATACAGAGAGGTTAATGTGGAGTGCCCCAAGATTTGCTGCTGGGATGGATTTTTTTTTGTCCCTTTCAATCCCTGGCATAATGCAAGAAGTCCTGGCTTACTCAGCAAATATTCTGCACTTCTCTTCTGCAATAAATCCTCGTGCTTGCTTTAGCTCAGGCTCCTGAGCTTGCGTGCCCCAAATTGTAACAGCCCCCACAGGACAGTCAGGGCACACCAGGAGGGAGCTCAGTGTCCATGTGGTTCCACTTCCCCAGAAATATCCCCAGGGGGGAATCTGTATTACTTGTGATTTCTCATAAATCAGAGCAAAGGCATTTTTTCTTTTAAACATTCTGCCAGTCTGAAGCTCTGCAAGGTAGATAAAACATTTTTTTTCCCTCGTATTAAAAAATAATTGGGAACTATGCTGGTGCTGTGGGAAGCGTTGCTGTTATGCGTGAATGAATGGCATCAAAAAGATTCTTTAAATCCAAAGTAAAATTTGTCTTGAAGGTTTAAGTGATAGCACGAAGGTGTGCAGATGTTCAGCACGGAAATAAACCAGCACATGGAGCCAACTGGAAGAAACAGTGGAGGAACTTTCATTCAGATAAAGATTTATGAGTCTACCAATAGAGACACTAATGGATTCAGGTTTGGATGTTTGGATGTTAAAAAAAAATTAAACAACTCAGTAAAAGTGTCTGCTTATTCTTCAAAAGCACCCCAAAATGGTTAATGTGCTTCATGGCAAAGAAGATGAAGCTCAAATAAATGTTTGGTGGTATTGCACAACCTCTTGATTTTAAATTGTTTCAGTCATGATACAGAAAATATGGAAAATGTTCTGAAGGAGCAGACAGGAATATCTTCAGGTCAGCAAGAGCTGTGAAAAGTGTAAAAACAGTTTTACACAGGGTTCTGCTCCTTTTTGACCATTTCAGCCTTGTCATGTCCCAGAAGGTGACAGGCTGCCATGGGCATGGGGTCAGAGAAACCTGACTCAAACATCCTGGGCACATAAAGCAAGATAAAAATCCTGAATGAGATGAATGCTCATTATTCAGAACATAAACTGATTAATGGTCAGTCCAGCCCAAAAGTTCTCTTGGAGGTGCTATTTCATAGGCATCATGGCAGCTTTGTTTTCTGTCAGAAAACAAAGCTGAATATTTAATTTCCATTGTCAGTTACTGCAGCCATGATCTCAGAACATCAAAATTGATATGTGGGACTCTGGAATATTTTCATTTCCATTATAAATAATCCTGCCTGGTGGAGGACACCTAAACCACCTCATTTTTCTAAAAATGCCTCTTGGAGCTTTCCCAACTTTCACAGTACTTTTACCCTTTTGAGAATAATGGAGAGCTGAAGCCAATAATTGTATTTTATTTCAGGTTTTGTGTTGCACATGCAAAGAATTCACCTTCTATTCAAGATTGATGATCCTTTATGGAAGAGCATTTGACAGTCAGTCATGATTGGAAACTTTACTGCCCTTTCCAGATAAACCTACACAAATCTCTTTTTATTATAAATTTTACAATTTCTTCCCTTCCCTTTCTTAATGGGAAGAACTTGTAAAATACACTGCATGCATTTTACACCTATATGAAGGAAATACATTTCTAAGTCACTTCAACCCATTTTCAGCTTTTTTGGGATAAGGAAAAAAAATTACTTTCCTCCCATCATCCAAGCAAACTTTGTCCACCCTGTCCTTATTTGAAAGCATCACTCTTGATGTGAAAGGATCAAAATAGTTTCATCATTTTTTTCACTTTATGTCTTTGAGGTCAGTTTGGTAGAGCACAGGTCATCAAAAATAATAGTGCCACCAAGACATAAAAAATAAATAGTTTGCATAAAATACACACACACGCAGAGTGGAAACTTCTCCAGATACAATTTCTCTTCAAAAAGCTGCTTTATGTAATTCCATATTGACTGAAAGGATTTGCAGGGGAAAATACATCCAAATTAAAATCAGCCACTTTAAAAACATGGAAAGAAAATTGCTGTGTAACAGCCACACTGCTGCCAGAGAAACCCGAGTGCAGAAAAGGGAAGAGAAGCCTTTTCTGAGGGTTTTACAGCTGGGAAAGCCTGGGAACTTTATTTTTCAGAATTCTTAGAAATGCAGTGATTTGCTGCTATTGCTCAATGAAACAAGAGTGCTGCTTATGGAAAAGTGTTTATGCAGAGATTGAGAAGATGAGGAGCTCTGGAGCAGCCTGTCTGCTCTATGATCCAAAAACCCGAGCACAAATCTATAAAATGGCATTAATCCCAGGAGGAAGAACACAAAGATTTAACCAAGCAGCACTGCAGGATCACAGGTGTTAATCAGCTGAGTTACCTGCAGCATCCACCCCAGGTAATGATTAACTTAATTAATTGTGCCAGCTCTGGCTGCTGCAGGTGCCCTTGGGGTCAGCTGGGAGAGAAAAGGGAAGGGAAGAAAGGGAAAAATGAGCACAGTTTCTGTGTCCTGAGGAAGCTGGAGAAGAAGAAACAGCCACTCCTCAGGGCTATCAGGGAGGTTACATTAATAATTGGAATTTTTAACTGCAAAAGCTCTGGGGTGTTGATGCCTTTTATTGGGGCTACCTAAACATAGAGGCCAGACAGAGTTAAAGGAATAAAAAGCCGTTCTGTTTATTGAAGCCCTTCAGGTACAGCCAGGGCAGACCAAGCCCCCCAGGGCCTACACCCAAACTGCCCCACGGCTCACGGGTTTCACACTTTTATCACTTTGGGCCATTTGCACTTTGGGGGTTCATCCTCCAATTCCAGCTTCAGGTAATGAAGGCATTGAGCCCCAGTTTGCTGCCCCAACTCACTTTTGTTTCCATCTCTGGGCCCTGAGGCAGTGAGGTGTCCTTGATTGCCAGGCCTGGAGAGGAATTGTTGTGTCTGCCCAAAATGGGAAAGCAGCAATGACACTGGGTGTGGAGCTCAGAGTTACACACTAAAGAACTGCAGGGTTACAGATAGGTGGAAATAGAAAAGCTCAAATCCTAAAGCATCAGCGTCAGCAGGGCCTTGGTGAGCTGTGACCAAGGTTTATCTGCAAAGAGGCTCCAAGGAGCTTCCCCAGCCCTGAAATCTGAGCCTCTCCTGCAGAAGCAAGGAGCAGGCTGGAAGTGATGGCAAATCTCATGGCACAACCACAGCGCAAATAAAAACACTCCTGAAGTCTCAACCCTCTGGCACCCAGCCCTCCTGAGCCCTGGAGGAGCAGGAGATGAGCTCAGAGGGGAGTGCTCCACTTGTGGTGTTTGTAACACACCTGCACAGACACCTGAGAGTGGCATCAGCAGGAACAGGAGCTGCAAACCACAGCACAGCTGAGACTGCACTGATTATGGCTGGATTTTTGGAGATTGGGGAAACTCGCAGTGGGATCAAGCAACAGAGTTATAAAATGTTTCAATTCCACCTTGATATCCTGCTACCACTTTGAAGAGAAAAGAAAATGTGCACCTTCATGATCTTGTTGGTTTGCACCACCCAATGCTAATTGTCCCTCCAATATTCCTGTGCAATTTTAAGGTTGACATTGATTTTTTTTTTTTGACCACACTAGATTTAGATGATGTCTCTTCCTCCCCTGCAGCTCTGCTTGCTCCTACACTGTTCCCCTTTGCACAGGGATGATGCCCTGTACGTTTCCCTGTACCTGTACATTTTGTAGAGCCTATCATCATGTAATACCTCAGTATTACACAGAGGTGTCTGCATGTCCTTTCTGGGGTTGTCTGAGGTGAGATTTCTCAGTATTTAAACAAGGCTGTAAAGTATTGCAACATATTTAAATGCTTATCTGCTCTTCAGAGCATTTCCTGTACAAACTACTCCAGTGGGTGTCAACCCTGCCCATGGCAGAGATGAACTTCAAAGTCCCTTGCAACCCAAATATTTCTAGGATTATTTCTTTTGCTTTCAGAAAGCACCAACACCACAACATTGTCCCCCATCAGCAATCAGTTAATTGTCCTTTTTGTGGTTCCCACAGAGGAGGAACCCCCCAGTCTCTTGCTTTAATCCCAAAGCCAGGGCCAGTCCTGTGCAGCAGCTGCTGCAGGCTCTGGGTGCAATTCCATGGTTTTCCAGGATCCCTGGGGCTCACTGCAGCCCTGAGCACCCTCCAGCTGCTCTGCTCTGCTGCCTGTGGGACCCAGGAGGGGACAGTGCAGAGTTCAGGACTAAAGGACACCACAGAGCCCCTCCAGCTCTGCTGCTCTCATCCTGCACCCACCGAAACGTCAGAGCTGTGGAGTGGCATCAAATTAACCCAAAATGTAGGGGAGCAGCAGGGCTTTGTGTATCCACCACAACCTGCCTGTCTGATCGCTTCAGCACCTCCACCTCTCCCACTTTGAGCACTCTTGGGTCTGAAAGGGAAGCAGAAAAGCACCAACCTGGAGAGCTGCTTTTCCCGTCTGGCTGCTCCTTTCTCTGAATGAAGGAGTTTCCCTGGGCCAAGAGCTGACTACCAGAGCAGCCAGATTATTTATGCCCAGAATTGCTGGTTAACCTGTCAGATAAGCAGGAAGTTCAGGAGCCAGCAACATCACATGACTGCAAGGATATGCTATTTTTTATCTGTAAATAACGTACTGGAGTAATGACACTTTGGCAAACAAGTGAATGAGCCACACACACATTTCTGCTCGGCTCTGTTTGCACATCTGTGCTTTTCCCACTTTGCTCAGACCTTTCCCTGATATTGCATATTTTTTTATAGTTACAGATACGACCAGGGTTTTATATTTATTTTGAAATCCTTTCCAAGGTCCCGAAAAAGTACATTTATGTTGATTTAATTGTTTTTTAAAACCATTTGGAGTTTTAATTCATGGGCTTGACTTGTCATTTGAGTGGAATTTACATTCCACATTGCTTTTATTAGAAATAAAGAAGGATTAACATCTAGAATAATTCAGTTGTTCAGCTTTCCTGTCTGGTATTGCTTGGCTGTTCAAGTGTGGGACATCAGCTCAGGGAGAAAGGGCTGGTTCTGCTCAGGGTGCTGCTGGAGCATTCAACTACTTCCTTTTCCACTTCCCATTTTCTGAGAAAAAAACAAAACAGTTGTTTTGTTTTTTTTTTTTTTAAATACTATTTTCTGTGAGCAAATTAACTGAATAGAAAACCTCCATAAAGAAAATATCTGAAAAATAATTCCAGTTGAAGAAAGTTCCACAGTTCAGTTCTCATCAGATCTGCAGTGTTGTCACTCTCATGTGCCCACCTGGGTGTATTCCCAGTCCTGTGTGTATTTACCATCTGAATTTCAAAACCTTGACTCTGAGCCATTGATTTAGTCCTGAATTTTGTCCATCCAGAGCAACCCAAGGTGTTCAGCAGGAGAGAGCCTTGGCTGGCTCTAGCTGCTCACACAACCCCTCCCAGCTCAAGGAGCTTGTTATCATGCTCTTGATACCATGAAATGGAACATTAAATGTCTGAAAATGTTCAAGGGTGACCATGGCCAAAGCTGAAGAGGGGGAGACCCTCAGGAAATGTTCAAAGCCAGGCTGGAGGAGGTAAAAGAGCTAAAGGGACCCCAAAGGAGCTTCCCCTGTGGAAATCCTGGGGAAGGTGATGGGAGCAGTGTCTGAGCTGGCTCTGCGAGGAAAGCTGGGCCAGGGAAATGAGTTTGAGCTGAAAAACTCATCAGAAAACCTGGCAGGAGTCTCTCACTTGTGATTTTTGTTTATTTTTACAGTACATAAGAAAATATGGCTTGGATTATGTAGTTTCTCAGTAAATATTATTGCACCTAAGAAATACTTCACTAATGCCAGCAGTGCAGTATTTCATAGAACTAACTACTGGTGTTTGTATTTTGATTATTAGTGTGTGAAAAATGTTCCCTGAGACCACAATATTTCACCTCTGGATATCTGATTTTTTTTTGTGCACATTAAGACAGCTCTGCCTTTCAGTATTGTAATTTGGAAATATAATCTACACACACTTCACAAGAATTTACTCTCTCTCTTGATCCTTGACCTGTTTATATAGTAATTATTAACCAGCTTAATTCTGAGAACTCTGCTCATGTTGTGGTTTTACACAAGATATCTTGGCATGATAAAATGATGCCTCATACAAGTCAAGGTTGTTTTTGCTCAGCCAGAACAGCCACATTAATTCTAAATTCAGTGTAAACAAGAAGCAGAATAAATGTTTTCCAAATAGAGGAACAAACCTGGCAAGGAATAAAACACATTCATGCTTTTAAAGTTCATCATACAAGTGTGTAGAAATACAGAATCTTGGTTTTCAGGAATGTCAGGGCATTTTACAGTCCATGGTTTATGTATTGTTTCCCCTTTAATTTTGAGCTAATTCTTTACTTAATCAGCCTTAATCCTTAATCTGTTTCTTTCCAGGTATTTATAATTTGTGCATACATCCAAGACTGAATTTAATTTGAGTCTGAATTGGTTCTGATCCTGAACATCTTTTCAGGCAAGTGCAAATCAGAGCAGGGACCGAATTTATTGAGGAGAAACCAGCACAGAACCCCCCCAGGAGCTTTGACTCCCAGAATTGTGGGGCTCCAGTGATGCCAGGGCTGCTCTCAGAGTTTGTGTGATGATCAGAAGAGTTACTGCTTTTAATAAGTTATTATTACAACATTTCTCACATCAGTGCTTCCCTGACTTCAAGGAAATCATCTCCTAAACCACACTCATATAAACCAAATACACTCAGCCTCATAACTTTCTCTCCATAAAACATCTTTGCCAGGCATCCCACCTTCCTTTTTTTTCCAGAATATTTTCTGCAGCCTAATTTCCAGGCTGATCCTGAAAATATTCCTATTCCTTATTTCCTAATAGGAATATTTTCAGGATCAGTCTGGAAATCAGGCTGCAGAATTAAACAGATTGTTCCAATCAAGGGCTCAGCAATTCCCTGTGGACAGCTGCCACCCTTTCCCTGCTCCTGCTCCTTCCTGTCCTGCTTTTGCCCTCAGGTGTTGTGTCCTTGCCTTTCCTGCAGCATTCTACTGACACTGAATATTCAGCTTCTCATCTCTGATGTCTGCAGTGCAGGACATGTTGATTTTTTTTTTCCCCAGGCATAAATTTATGGTGTTGCAGATGTACAAGAAGTGTTTTGCTGTAATAAAATCTATTGATTTACACTAAGACATGGAAAGCTTTCTCTAGTGTTTCCTTAAGCTGCAATTCATTGTGCATTAGTATCAAATCAAGTCAGGAAGGGCCAAGAAGTATTTTTAATGTTTTCTGCCATAGACTGTAGCAGTGTCTAAAGTCTAAAAATTGGTTTATTGTTGCCTGAGCTCATTATTGATCATTAAAACTGGTATTAAAGTGAGTGAAGTCCTGTAATTTACTACACACTGAAATATCCAGTGTAAACAGTCATGCTCAAATCAAAATGAATAAACTTGGGATCATTTACACCGAGTGAGAACTGGCATTTCCCATGTTTACAAATATTCAGCTGTATTTAAAATTGCCTTTTTTCACATTGATATGTGCAAAAAAAAAAAAAAAAGCCTTCCAGATTTATCATCTGAAATTTGTCTTTGCTTCCTACGTTTGGTGGAGAGCTGGGAACCAAAATGCAGGGGGTGGGAAAAGGCAGGAATTGCCAGATAGAAATAGCTCCCTCCCCTATCATGGACTGCGTGATGGAATAAAAGTCAGATTTTTATATTTTTCTCTTTGATTAATATTTTTAGTCAAACTCTTTGCTCTGTGAATGAGTGGGCACATGCAAACAAACAAATTCATTAATGGTTTTTAGTGTGGTCAGTGGTTTTAGAATCTAAAGATATGAGAAAAAAACGAGGCCAGGGAAGAAAAACTCGAGAAAAGAAGTCTTATAGCACTTGTAGACAGTGTTTCTAGCAGAAAAAAAGTGAATTCTGAGACAAATTGAGGTAAAAAATGTCCTCTACTAATAAATCTTTGGGTTACTGCTATGAATATCCCCATTTCCCACCCCAGTAAAGCATTTTCTTTTTGCCTGAGCAGAACGAAGCAGTTTGAAGATACTGACTTGAGAGAAGGCTGTGATTTGAGAAAAGGCTGTGATCTCAGGCAGACAGGGGTGGGAGCAGATTGCACAATCAGAAGATATGAGGAGTGTTTATTTCTTATTAAGAACAATTTATCCTCTGATATTTCTGCATCTCCTGGTGTGGGCTTTAAACCACATGGAGCTTGCACAGGGAGAGGTCGGGAGATGATCCCAATCTTTTCAAGGCAGATGCATTTCCTGGTGTCCTGGGGAATTGAAAAGGTTCCTCTCTGCATTTCAATAGCTGGCATTCAATCTGAGTCTCAGAAATCCCAGACCACAGGACTTCCATCTCCTCTATTATTCAACAGTTTAATATGCAGCATTTCCTGATATTTACATCAAATGTCTTTCTTCCCTCATAATATATTCCCTTCACCTGTTAAACTCCTTCTGCCATGTAACAGAGTGAATAATTATTATCCTTTATACAGGCTTAGGTCCTCAGACATTTGAAAGCTGTTATTGTGCTCCTGCTTATTCCTTATTTGGCCAAATTATAACTGCTTAATTCCCTTCATTTTTCTTCCCACTTCAGCTCTCACAAAACCCCTTCATTTTTTATTCTGTCTCCTCTCTGATTTGCTGCCAATTTAACATCTTTCTGGGAGAGCATCTCTGATGGCTGCCTGCAGTGGCCAGAACAAGGTTGCAGATAATCCCTGCTCTGGGACTGCCAGCCATGCCCAGAACCCTTTGAAGTCCATTGGATGCAAAGGGCACTGGATCCTCAACTTGCATTTCACTTTTTATCATTCCTGTAGCATCCTTCTGCTCTCTTATCCATTGCCACTCTTCCATCCCCTAAAAGATAAACCATTGTTCATCTCTTGAGTTACTCTGCTTTGTGCTGGTTTTGTGTTTGCAGTAAAATGATTTTCTTCCCTTGATGAATCTATTTTGGCCATATTTTATCCATGTTTCCTTTTTCATTTCACTCCCCTTATTGACATCCATCTAGGATGGGCATAATATTTAATTTTGATCTTGATTATATCTTTTTATCTAAGCCAATAATGAAGATATAAAGTGAACTCAGACTAACAATCAGTGCATGTTTGTCATGTCCACCCCATTGGACATTTCCACCCATCTTGTTACCAGCTGTTTATCAGCATTTCTTCATTTGTGCTTTAGCCAATATTCAACCCACACACCATTGTCTGCAGCCAAGCTGACTTGAATTAATTTTTCAATTAAGATTTCATGAGACAGTGTCTAACGCTTTACTAAAATCCAAGTTTCTGTCAACTCCCATATTGAGATTTTTTTCTGGTTTTATCTTATTTGACTTTTTTCCCCTCGCTCCCTCTGTTTAAAGCTATTTCTTCATACAATGACATCAACAACTCTTCCATGTCTGCATCACTTTGAAATTGTGCTTGTCAAAGGTAGGATGGAAGTGTCTGTTTGCCCAAAGCCCACCCAGCTCAGGGTTTGCAGAACATGAAAAGGCTTTTCTCTCCTCCGCTCTGCAGTGACTGGGGTGAGCTGAACCAGGGTTTTCTGCCTAAATCCTCTCTCAGATTCCCAGTTCCCTCCATTATTTTCATTCACACAGCCAGAAAACACCTCCAGTCCATCCCTTATCACACAAACAGCAGCAGATGAAGCTGTAATTCCACACACTGATTTTTCTGCCAATGAGAGAAATCTTTCTCCACCTCCAGCCATCTCCTGGTGTCCGTGGTGTGCCCAAAGTACCAAACCCAGGCTCCTGAAATCCAGGGGCTTCTTCCTCAAAGGGTCCAAAGATCTGAATTTATACAATCTCATTGCTGGACATTAATCCTCTCTTTCTGTTGTTTTCAGAGGGACTAATCATGCAGTGAAGTGCTGCTTGTAGTTAATTAAAATAGTCCAGCCTGGCTATTTTAGAGCTACTCTGTGTAGTATTTAGAAACTATTTAACATCTAGTTAATTCTTTTCATTCACTGAAAATATAAAAAATTATAATTCATGTCTTTATTGACTCACTGTACCCTCAGTCTTTACTAAGGAACTTCTATGTGGGTAAATAAACAGCAACTTTCTATGAACTTTCCTTCATATCCAAATAAATCTCCAGCCACCAGGATGAATTTCTAATTAATTCATAGTAACCAGTTATAAAGTGTTCCTTCATTAATTCTGGAAGGGTATTACCAGAAAAGCATTTTATAATGTATTCAAACTCCTGCCAACAGAAAGAAACCAATAAGCAAATTTTGAAGAATTAAAATGCTTTCTCCCTCCATGAGAAAAATACAGGAGGACCATCAATACCCAATTTTTTAGTAGCCAGACACTTAGATTAATTACTGAAGGATTATGTATTTCCTCTTATAAAACCAGATTTGAATCTATGAAAGATTTAAAGAGGCTTTTGAATAATGAAGAAACTCCTTGAAATTAAAAAAAGCCAATGGCTTCTATTTTATTGCAAACATATTTTAGGGCCTGACAAGGGTTGCAGTGTTCCCCTAATTTTTGCTGTAAAAGGGAAGTAAACCAACTGTTTATTGTGGCAATACTTCACAGTGCCCTACTTCTGTAAATTGTCTTTAAGCTCTAAGGTAAGGATGGAACATTCATGTTTTTAAATTGGATACAAAAGCTTTCTCTATGCAGTGGCTGCTGGAGCATAAATTGCCACAGAGAGACTCCCAGGTTTATCTGAACACACTGATGCTCAGCAAGCTGGCAAGGCTTTTCTGCCTTGCTTTACCTGCAATTCTTGTAGCTTCTGCTCCTTCTAAATGTTTTTAATGTTTGGGGTGCAGAACACAGACCTTGAAAATGTAGTCGGAAATTCTCCTTCAAACAGCCCCAAAACCCTCAGAGCCATCCCAAAGTTTTGCAGAGTTTTAGCATGGCTAATTTATAAAATAAATTGGCTGTGCCATTTTATCCCCATTATCCCGTGTGGATGGCCAGGCTGAGGACACAATGTTCCGCACGGGATAATGGGGACAAAATGGCACTAATTAAACTTTCATGGGAGGGCAGCAGGGGATCAGGGGTGGTGGCACCAAGGTGCCAGCAGAAGAAGGGAGGTCACTGCTGAGGGCACACCTCAAGTGCTGTGCCCAGCCCTGGCCCCTCAGCTTGGGAAGGACTTTGGGACACTTGAGGGCATCCAGAGGGGACAAGGAGGCTGGAGAGGAGCTGGGAACACAAACCCTGTGAGGGAGCTGGGGGTGCTCAGCCTGGAGGAAAGGAGACTCAGGGGTGTCCCCATCACTCTGCACAGCTCCTGAAAGGGGCCTGTGCTCAGCTGGGGCTGGGCTCTGTCTGCAGCAGCACTGACACAGCCAGAGCACACAGCCTCGAGCTGTGCCAAGGGAAATACAGGCTGGAGAGCAGGGAAAAGTTTTTCACAGAAAAGTGATAAAGTTCTGGAATGTTCTGCCCAGGAAGGTGGTGGAGTCCCCATCCCTGGGTGTGTTTAACAAAGCCTGGATGTGGCTCTGGGTGCCAGGGGTGAGTTGAGGTGCTGGGGCTGTGTTGGACTCGATGATCTTGGACGTCTCTCCCAACCCAGTGACTCTGTGAATTCTGTGATTCTGTAAATTCTGTGAATTCTGTGAGGTGCTGCTCCTTCCAGGTGCCACCCAGGAGGGACTGGGGGTGGCTTTGCCTCATCCTCCAGGGACTGGTGACCACAGGTGACCACAGGTGATGAATTTCCAGGTGGGTTTGGGGCTGTGGGGCTGCAGGGGAAGCAGCTGAGCTCTCCTGCCTGCTCGGGATTGCAGCTGGCACCTGGAATCGTGGCAGGGATGCGGGAGGGAAGGGAGCTGGGACATTGAGGAACCCAATTTGTGTGTGAGGCAGAACAGAACGGGATGCTGAGCAATTAGCCACCAAATTACCAATTAGCCACCGAATTAGCAATTAGCCACTGAATCGAGATCTCTGCTGCAGATACCAACCAGCTCTGGGAACTCCTTCCTCTTGTGCTTCCATTACACTTCATTACTCATCACAGGAGAGACTTTTGACTTTTCCATTGGAAGGAAAAACATATTTTAAAGCTGTTAAGTGCCAATGATCAGATGGAACTACCTATTGCTTGTTTTATTTATTTTAAGGTTCTACTGTTTTATTTATTTATTTATTTATTTTAATGTCCTACAAACTTATTTATTTATTTTAAGAATCTACATTTAAAAAATTTATTTATTTATTATTTATTTTAAGGTCCTGCTGTTTCATTTATTTTTTTTAAGATCCTACAATTTCATTCATTTATTTATGTATTTTTAGCTCCTACATTCTTATTTATTTATATATTTGTGTATTTTACAGTCCTGCTGATTGATTGATTGATTGATTGATTGATTTTACGATCCTGGTGCTTTATTTATTTATTTACTCATTTTAGGGTCCTACAGTTTCAATTATTTGTTTATTTATTTATTTACTTTAGGTCCTGCTGATTTATTTATATATTTATATATTTTTATATATTGTTTATTTATTTGTTTATTTATTTTAGGGCCTCCTGCTTTTTATTTATTTATTTTAAGACCCTGCTGTGTAAGTTTTTTTTTATTTTAAGGTCCTACAGTTTCATTCATTTATTTATTCCTAAGTACTACTGTCTAATTTATTTATTTATTTATTTATTTATTTATTTATGGTCCTATTGGTTTATTTATGTATGCATTTATTTATTTATATATTTCAGAGCAGAAGGAGCAGCACAACTCCCGTCTTTGAGAAGTTTTGCTTGGGATTAGGATTAAAATTCTGCTTGCAAGAAGAATTTTTGCATTCCCAAAGGAGAGCAAGGCCACTTGTCAACTGCAAGATTAGCAATGCAGTCACGCGGTGTTTTAAATAACAGGAGAGATTCTGGAACATGGAAACAAATTAAGCCTTGCCATGGATGAGAAAGCCTCACCTGAAAATTTTTGTTGTGTATTTAGAGTTTAGCAACAGATGCTGAGCCTGGAAAAAAGGAATTTACAGAGAGGGACGGAGCTGCCTCTGCACCTCCCCACAAACTGCTCCAAAACTCACAAAAATTGTAAATTCCAACAGAAGGAATGTGCACAAGCACCAATAAGCAAAGGGAAACAACTTTTTCTTATTCCTGAAATCAACACTTATATTGAGGTTTAATTGGCATTGGATTTTAACAAAAACAGTTTAAAAATAACATAGCATGTTCTTATTTGGGTTTAGTGCCTGGGTGTGAGAGTTTTTATTTATTTATTTCAAATCCATTCATGAAACCTTGAATTTGTTATAATAGAAAAAGCAACAGTTTTCTTTATTGCTGTTTTCTGCTTGAAGAAATAAAACTGAAAGACATTTTTATCAAGGTTTTTATTTCAGAAGAGACAGCAAATCCACCTTTTTTGGGACAGTTTTAAAATCCTATTTTTTAATAAATCCCATTTTTCTTCATAGGAAACTTGGTTGCCCCTGATATTAACACCATTCAAAAATTATTTCCAACAAAACTGGAAGTCCTCAGCTATAACAGCCATACACTGTTGATAATTGGATTATGTCTTGGGCTCTCTTTCAGGAAAGAGAGAGGTAAAACCCTTTTTATGAACTAGGCCTACAATGGATTAAACCTCAAGGCTGGGCTTAGAGAGGATGGAGCTGTGGCAGGTGAAGCTTTTATCATCCCCACAAAAGATAAGGGCAAGCAGAGGAGAAAGGTGAGGAGGTGAGATACCCGCAAATCAGGCTCTAAATACCTTTAAAAATCATATTTCTTACAGCAAGGAAAGAAACAGATCTCATCAAGTGATTTTTCTCTATATTTAAATATCTTACTATGTTTTTTCCAAAATAACTTTCCTAAGGCTGACAGTGCTATATTTTACTGAAACTCTTTACAAAGTCCATTTATTTCTAATGACATTAAGAAAAAAAGTGAATTATGGGCAGCATGCTCTGTTTATTAATCTTTCCAGAAGAGTCAGGGTAGAGCTGCAAACATTGGTACCTTAGGCTAAGAAATTTTGGTCCTAAACATTCCAGAAATGGTGTCCTGAGCAGGTTTTGGTGCTGGTTTTTTGGTGTTGTGGAACAATTTCCCTTCAATATTGGGAGTATTGTAAAAAAAAAAGTGTTCCCACAGCACAAACTGCATTTCCCACTCATCCATAAGATAATAACAGGTTAGACAATGTCAGAGCAATTCTTATCTTTGGTGGGGCTGTCCCTGGATAAATGTCTTCTTATCTCTGTGATGATCAAGTATCAAATCTGTGCTCTTATCTCCTCCTGTTTGCTTTGGGTGGACAGAAAGCACAGAAAGTTCCATTTGCAGGGGAAATCCTGGCCAGGCAATGTTCCATCAACTCACACTCAGCACAAGCTTGTTGTGAGCAAGAAGTTTTATTTATTTGTGTGTTTTATTCAAGTAAAAAATCCACAAGAGATTAGGTGAACATTACAGATGTAGGAATTTCTATCCATAGAATATTGGCTCCTATCTGTTTGTCCCGATCACAATAAGAATTCCCAGAGGTTCAGGCAATTTATTAAAGCTCATATTCGAGCTATCAAATGCTGATTTCCAAGTTCTTCCTTGTGAGGTGTCCCAGGAAACAACAGCAAAGTCAGAGTTTTCCCCCTCACCAGACTCCAGGTGGATGTAAGGGATTTTCTGCTCTCTTTGCAGGGTGGGGAGCAAATCCTGAAGTAGATTTGTCCTCTGTTGCCCAAGAAAGAGGAATTCTGCATTTCCCTGGCGGCAGAAGGCACAAAGGTAATGCTCAGAGGTGTTTGATCATCCCTGTGAGCGCAGAGATTTCATCCCTGTCAAATCTGTCTCCTCCCTTCCTGTGCTGTAGGCAGCTCCAAAACAGCTCTGCTTCTTTATTTTGTGCTTTCTAAATAATACCAAAGAAGTAGATAGCCCATAAAGAGGTAGTTTTATGTTTTGCTTTAAGTGTGCATCATTTTCCCTTTCTGTTGTGACACTGATTTATGTATTATGCCAGAAATAGAAAATGTGTATGGAAAGAGCAGCAGCATCCCACACAAAACCACTCAACTCAGGCATTCCTTAGCCTGGAAAGTCACTCACAGGATTTTAAATCACATCACAGGGGTTTTTGCCCTTAGACATCACCTTCCATTACAAGAGAAGTTCCTATTTTCTCCACCGTGTCCTGCCACCTTCAATTGATCCAGTTCTCCCTGCTCTGTAACATAATCATTAAATATTGACTCTAATCCTTGATTTTTACTGTATTAATTGCCATTGATTGAAGATTTTTTAAAACCAGGTGTTTATTGCTAAACAGATGTGGAAAAACCCCTTTTCTGCCATGAGCTAATTCTGAGTGCTGCCCTTGAGGTGCCCTGGCTGTGCCACATCTGTTCAAGCATCCACAGCACGAGTTTGGGATCGTCCCTCCAGCACAAAAGCAACAACTTTGAGAGGCTTTTTGTCAACGTAAAATCCATGTTCTTCTTCCCACACACAGAGAACAATTTCCCAAACCCAGGGATCTTCAGCAGAGCTGCCCAAACACAGCCAGCCTGGAGGGTTGGACACACAAGGAACAACAAATTGGATGTTTCTGTCTCTCAGGAAAATCTCCTGATGAGCAGTTGGAAAAGGCTGTGAGCACAACAAGGGCGTGGAATGAGGGAGTCCAAACTCTCCTTTACAAGTTAAAAAAGTGCCAGGGGAAAAAAAAAAATTTAATCCCTCCTTTTATCTTGTTTATAAGCAGATCCCTGCTTGCCACGGATTGCTGCAGCTCCCAGCCTGGCAGGTAAGCAGGGAGGAACAAAGGGAAGTGTGGCCTGACAGAGGCTGGGAAGGGGAAAGTGTTGCAGTAAGGTAGAAAAATCAGAGAAAAGCTTCAGAAAATCAAGGCTGCTCTCCTGGAATCACTGTCTGGCCTCTGCAATTCCCATGTGAAAGCAATCCTGGTGTGAGCAGTTCATTAACACAACAATCCATTCCTGGGGAAAAACAACCAGCACCTGGATAAACTGTTTGTACACCCTTAGAAAAATGAAAACTATCTCTCACAGACAACTTTTCAGCACCTACACACCAAGGGTTTGACTGACCGATAAATACAGAATAACAACTTGTTGTTAATAACAACTGACCAATGAAGTAATTTTCAAGAAATCTCCTGACCCATTGGAGTCGCACACAGCTCTGTACAACTGGATAAAAAGGAGTTATGTGAATAAATAATGGGCTTTTCCACCATGAAGAAAATGGAGCCTGCATGATTTATTCCCATAGGGAAGGATGTTGTTTATTTGGCAATTTACCTTTAGGAAGTCTCAGTGGGAAGCTGTTACCTCTCTTCATGTGATGGGTGATGTGGATTGGCAGACAGATCACAGATATTTGTTAAACAAACACAAAAACTCAGGAAGGAGTTGCCTGGTTCTTGTAGGTGTTGCAGGGGGTAAAAGTCTCTAATTAGCCTTTCCTGTAGTCTTGGGAATCTTTGTTTTACCTGGTGCCTCTAATTATGGTTTTTTTTTATCTTTCTTTAGAGCAGAGTGTGGCTCCTTCCCTTCTCCCTCTCCTTTCTCCCTGTACCTCCAGCAGCACAAATTCCCACTTCTAGTCTCCATTTCCTCCTGCTCCTCTCATTTTTACCACTCTTTGATTTCACTGCTGTGGTTCTTGATTCCTCCCAGGTTCACCATTCCTCCTCCTGTTACCATCAGGAGTTTCCATGCTGCTCCCAGAGCAGGAGGGCCAGGCAGAGCCCCTTGGTTTTGCTTTTTGCCTCTTCTTGCAGTGGGTCTGGTGGGCAAAATCTGTTTGGGGGCTTTGGACAAGGGAATGGAGAGACAGGGAAAGGGGGAACAGCTTCAAACTGATGGAGGGCAGGGTTAGGTGGGATATTAAAGAGAAATTGTTCCCTGGGAGGGTGGGCAGGCCCTGGATCCCTGGCAGTGCCCAAGGCCAGGCTGGACACTGGGAATTGGAGCACCTGGGACAGTGGGAGGTGTCCCTGCCATGGCAGGGGTGGCACTGGGGGGGATTTAAGGTCCCTTCCATCCCAAACCAGTCTGTGGCTCTGTGACCATGAGTAATTGGTAAATAAGATATGAGACAGGGGACAGCCCAGAAGTGGCAATAACCTGTCAGATGTGTTGTCACCTTGTCTGCATTCCTAACAAGCATCTCTGTGCACGCTGGGGTTTGAAAATCTTGTTACAGAGCCAAATTCCTGTCTGGGTGATATTTTGTGAGGGTTTCCCTAGGTTAAAAAGAGATGTATTACATTAAAAAAATCATAGGTTAGGCTCAGAAAAGCTGAACTTAAAGGGTGCTGGATGTAGCAATTAACACCATTCCTGACTAATGTTGTGTTAATGTACATGAATAATTCCATTCCCTGCGCTGTGGCACTGCACAGCTTCTGGGCAGGGACAGTTCAGGAATAGTTCAGCAGAAATTGGTTTTAAGAACTACCAACTCATGTGGTGCAGGTATTTTTTTTATCTCTATATTTATATCTGTATCTTTATCCATGTTTACAACTTGTTCCACCGCATAGAAAGAGTGTTTCTCCATAAAACAGCACTGAAAGAGCTTCCCTTCAACTCACAAATGTCTGGGGTATTTCAGAAAGCAGATGTTTCTAAAATACTCCCAAGTTTCAAATATATATATTTATATATATATATATATATAATTTTTATATATAGAATTTATATATATATATAAATTTCCAAATACCCCTTAATAATTTGTGTTGCAACAATAAACACAGGTGAAAGTGAGCCCTTCCCATTAAAAATTCCAGACACCCACAAGTACAACCCATAAGAGGAAATGCTGAAATGCTTTTGCACCCTGTGTTACTGTCTGGTGTTTTTTACTACATGTCATCCTGGCTATTTCTCCTGTACTTAGTGCTGCAATTAATAACAATCCTTCTCTAAAGGTAACGAGGTGTCAGCTCCACTTCCAGTTGACGCTGTCTGTTGATTAAAAACTACTTCACAATGACATTAAACTGCAAAGAACAACTCAAAAAAAAAGAAAAAAAAGAATCATAAGCCTGAGCCACGCACTGCCAGTCCCCATAGATTTACATTTAATTAAATGAGAAAACTGCAGGACTCTTTTTGTTCACACTGAAGATTCCCAGAGCTATCCCAGGAGCAGTGCTCAGTTATTGCAAGGCACGGGCTCAGATGGAATACTGTTGGATCATTAAGGCTGCCAGGCACTCCCTGTCAGGTCCAAATGCCACCATGGCAATAAATGGCCTTGGCCCTGCACTGAAAGTGTCCTGAGGTTGCAGGGCTGGGATCACATCAGTTCACCTGGTTAGTGAGAATTTTAGACTTTCTAAATTTAGAATTTTTAGGCTTTCTGCGCTGTCAGGCACTGACCCCCAGGAGAACAGTGCATTGACCTGAAGAAGCTTCCAAAATGGAATGATGGAATTGGGATTGTGGGTGTGGAGTTGGAATAGAATTGTGTGGTATCACAGGGTGGGAAACTCAGAGTTTAAGGGTTTAGAATATAGTAATAGATATAAAGCAAGGTGGAGGTTTTGGGGTGGAGGCTGGTTCTCCTTCTCCACCTTCTTCTTCTTCTTCTTCTTCTTCTTCTTCTTCTTCTTCTTCTTCTTCTTCTTCTTCTTTTCTTCTCCTTCTTCTCTTCCTTATTCTTATTCCTCTCCCTGGGTTTGGGTGGTTTTGTGTAATTGGATAAAAAGTTTCCATTGTGGGACCATGGGTGGTTGATTATTGGGTTAAAAGTAAAAATGATTGAGGTGTCATTTCTTAATTGGACAGTTTATCCTTAAAAGGCCTTGTAGAGAGAGATGGGGCTCCATTTTTAGCCTGTTAAAGTCAAATACTACAGAACTCACAACTTGTGAGACTGTGACCTATATAAGAACTAACTAACATCTGAGTCCCAACAAGAAATACCATCTCACACATTTAATCCCAACCCTGGCAGAAAAGAACCAAAGAATTGACATTCACCCATTTCCTAACCGTCCTAATTGTTTGGGATGTGAAACCCAACACTGGGTTCTGCTGTTTTGGGAGGTGTTCACCACCAGCTCCTGGAGGCAGCAGAGCCCTTCCTTTTGTAACACCAAACCTATGGGGTTGTGAAATCATGGATATGGAAATTATGGATATGGAAATGATTCTGTTATTTCCCTTTAAAACCCCCTTGGCATGTCCTGGATCCATGGGAGGTAATACCCCACTTCCTTCCCCCCCAGGCTGGTGTCCTTGCTCCCCAAACATGGAAAAATGCTGCCCCTATTCCAAATAAATCTGATTTTTTCCCCACAAAATATAAGAAAGAAGCTGGCATTGCTTCCTAACCCCTGCAAATAATTTGTTGTCTTTTGAAGTATGGAATTATTCATCTGACATTTCATCTTGTCTATCTACCAGCACTCTCAAGAAAAATATAACATCTTTAAGCCCAGTTCTATTTTATTTTTTTAGCTTTAATATTTGTAGGTTTTCCCTTCTCAAAGACAAATTAGGAAATAAATGAGCCTGCAGACCAAACTGAGATTATTCTAAGTGATTGCAGTAATGCACAAAGATGAACATGAAAATGTCATCAGCATCATTCCCACACACCTTGATGATTTTTTTTTCTTTTTTTCAGAAAAATTGGTTTATAGTGTTGGAGAGAGGAAGGAGAAGAGGCTGAGGAGATGAGAAGAGAGAAAAGAAAGGGGGGAGCTGGACAAACAGACCTCTCCTGTGCCTCTTCCTTGCTCCAAAAAAAGGTCATTCTTGTCTTTGTAGCTGCTGAATTTTTTAAACTGGCCTGCTCTGTCTGTGAGAAACTGTCCTTTTGAGCAAATACTGTGACTTTTGCAGATTAAAGGCCAAACCATGTGTTCATGAATTTTAATGTAAACAAAACCAGCTTTTTAAATTTTTTTTTTTATTTCCTTCCCCTGTTTTTAAGATGTTCCTTGGCTTTGTTGTGTGGGGCGAAGGGCAGAGGAGCAGAATGGCCAAAGGGTGAAGCTGCAGCTTGCTGGAACATGTGTTTTCATCTCCTGCTGAATCTTATCCTCCATGCTCTAAAGAGATCACATTTACAACAAAGAGACCTGAGAGACTCACAGCAAATCAGCACCTGGAGCAGAGCTTTTCCAAGGCACCACTAATAGAAAAGGAATGGGAAAGAAGATTAGCCCCGCTGCTCTTCACAGGTTTCTCTGAATCTGCTGAAGTTTGTGCTTCTGCTGCAGCAGTGATCATTAATAACACTCATTTTCACAGCATTTTTGACTTCGTTCCAGGGAAGGAGTTAAACAGACTGGGCTGTTTGCTCCCTGGGGAAGAGGCAGAGCTCTCGGAGATGCAGAGCTCTGGTGAGGGTGTGGTGCTGCCAGCTCCATCCCAATTAACCTCAGCCAACATCCAGGCCAAGGTGACCTGGCAGGGCAGCTCAAAGGGGAGTCTGTGCCCAGGAGCAGCTTCAGAATTCACAGAACTCACAGAATTCACAGAACTCAGAGAATTCACAGAATTCACAGAATCACTGGGTTGGAAGAGACCTTCAGCATCATCAAGTCCAACCCAGCCCCAACAGCTCAACTAAACCCTGGCCCCCAGTGCCACATCCAGGCTTTGTTAAACACACTCAGAGATGGGGACTCCACCACCTCCCTGGGCAGCCATTCCAGAACTTTATCACTCTTTCCATAACAAACTTTTTCCTAATCTCCAATCTCTATTTCCGTGGCACAGCTTGAGGCTGTGTGCTCTGGCTGTGTCAGTGCTGCTGCAGACGGAGACCAGCCCCAGCTGAGCACAGGCACCTTTCAGGAGCTGTGCAGAGCGATGGGGACACCCCTGAGTCTCCTTTTCTCCAGGCTGAGCACCCCCAGCTCCCTCCGGGGTTCCTCACAGGGTTTGTGTTCCAAACCCCTCTCCAGCCTCATTGCCTCCTCTGGATGTGCTCAAGTGTCTCAAAGTCCTTCACAAACTGAGGGGCCAGAACAGGATGCAGGACTTGAGTTGTGCCCTCAGCAATGACCTCCCTGCTCCTGCTGGCCACAGAAGAACCTGAGTAAGAACCTGAGTTTCCCCTGTTTTCTGCCCTGTGGGTCCCTTGGACACACAACGTGTCCCCAGCATGGGTTTTTTCCAGCAGAGCTGATTTGCAGGGTGACTCCCCTGCCCACATTTTCACTTTTGAGGCTCCTGTGCTCACTAAGGATGCTGACACACCAAAAAGTGCCATCTGTCACTTCAGGAGCTGCCACCTGCCCCACACACCATTATGAGCAGCTCCTGTGCTAATGGCAGAGACATCCAGGCTTTAATTCCCCCTCCCACCCACCCACCTCTCCAATCCCTCCCCACACACCTCTCCTGCTCAGATGTTCCTGTTCGTGCATCTACAGAGCTGCAGCAGCAGCAGAGAGGTGCTCTGGGAATTAAAAATGCAGCTTCTAGGAATATTTTTGGAAAAGAGCACAACTCCTATTACTGCACGACTTCGCTTTGAAATCTGCCAGACAAGAAGTGCCTTCAATTTATTTTATCACTGCATTTTAAGGGTACATACATATATATATATATATATATAAGGTGCATACATACATTTATATATACATATATATATATTCCAAAATTTATATTGGATAATATATATGTATGGATTTTTATATATGTATATAAATATATAATATGTATACATTTATATACACACACACACACACACACACACACATATATATATATATATATATATGGATTTAAATATATAAATCCATATATTTTATATATATATATAATCCAGAGTCTGGATGGATAATTGCATTTTAAAGTGCATTTGCTCTGAAATAAAAGGAGTTGTGCAACTGGTTTTGACACCTGCAGAATAAAGGTTCCGAAACTCTGAAATTGTAAAAAAGCACTAGAATTTCTTGTAGTACATTGAAATCATTTTAGCTGTGTGCAAAATTGTGGTCAAGTCACCAAAATGCAGCTGAGTTAGTATTCCCTGCCGGGATGGAATTCCAGCCTTGCCAGGATGGAGCTCCAGCCCTGCCAGGATGGAGCTCCAGCCCTGCCAAGATGGAGCTCCAGCCCTGCCAGGATGGAGTTCCAGCCCTGCCAAGATGGAGCTCCAGCCCTGAAGAATGGAATTCCAGCTCTACAGGATGGAGCTCCAGCCCTGCAGGATAAAACTCCAGCCCTACAGAATGGAATTCCATCCCTGCAGGATGACCCCAGGCTCTGGCACAGCCCAAAGCAGCAGCTCTGTGGGGCAGCTCCTCTGCTGAAGGAGCACTCAGCAGCGCAGAGCTCTCCTGGCTGCCACAGCCCAGCGCCAGCACAGCAGCACCACTCACAAGGGCTCTCCTTCAACCACCTCTTGAAATTTCTGTGCTGTGTCTTAAGAGCTGGGAGTTAAATTTGATTCACACGCTCTCCAGGCTTCTGCTCGTCATCTTCGTTTCTGCACAGTGTCACGTTATCTATTTTTGCTACCCATCAAGTGCAGGCAAAATTAATCTTGTCTCTCCATTCTGCGCTGGTTTTTGTAGAAGTTCAGCCAGGTTTGCTCATAGGGATGTGACAGGAACACACAAATTCCAAAATGTCCAGGATTTAAGGAGACACAGGGGTGAGGATGCACTGGAGCCCTGGTGCAGCTGGGATGCAGCAGCTGCATCCTGCAGCCCCCACTGAGGAATCCAGCTGTATATCTGATTGATGCAAAATTGATTCAGTGACACAAATCATCGAGAAATAATCAATTCAGGATTGATTCAGTGACACAAATCATTGAGAAATAATCAATTCAAAATTGATTCAGTGACACAAATCATCGAGAAATAATCAATTCAGGATTGATTCAGTGACACAAATCATTGAGAAATAATCAATTCAAAATTGATTCAGTGACACAAATCATCGAGAAATAATCAATTCAGAATTGATTCAGTGACACAAATCATTGAAAAATAATCAACTCAAAATTGATTGAATGACACAAATCATCGAGAAATAATCAATTCAGAATTGATTCAGTGACACAAATCATTGAGAAATAATCAATTCAGAATTGATTCAGTGGCACAGATCGTTGAGGGATGATCCATTCAGAATTGATTCAGTGACACAAATCACTGAGGGATGATGCATCCAAAACTAATTCAATGATACAAATAATTGAGAAATAATCAATTCAGAATTGATTCAATTATAAAAGTCACTGAGGAGTTAATCACGTCCTGTGGCTGCTCAGGTGTTGAGAGCTCAGCCTGGGAGGAAGAGAATTTTGGGGCATTATTTTAGAGCTTGTTAAGCATTTTAAGTTTCACACCTGAGGTATCAAAGTGATTTTATTTTTTTTTTTCCTATAAAGGCTAAAAATAGGGACTATCAGCCCCCACCCCATAGAGGAAACTGTTTTGGTTCTGTGAAGCTGATAAGGTTAAAGCTCTGTGTGTTGTCTCTTGCATTGCACTCTTACGTTCTGTTCATCGGAAAGGTTACACAGAATATAAACAAGTTTAATGAGAAAAAGACATTGTAAAACAAAGCAATGCAGAACACCTGCTTTTAAATTACTTTTGTTTCTCGTTTCTGACACAAATAATGGCCAAGACACGATGCTCTTGCACAAATCATTTCCATTTCAATGAATCAGCGCTTACCAGCAGGACAATATTTACATCTTTGCTTGTTCCATCAGCCCCTAGATTGCAAATATCACCTCCAAGCAGCAGCTAAGCAAAAAAAAAAATCTTTTGGGAAGCTACAAAATGAAAAAGATTTTCTTGGCCAAGAGAGAGAAAGCTGGAGGGATGAACTCTAACATCTCTCATTTAGTGTGGAAGGACGGCAGCGGGATTGTGCTGAATGGACAAAAATTACTTCCATTCACTTCAGCAGCCCAAACTATTTTGGTTCCAATTAAGCAAGAGAGGAGAAAATGCAGAAAATTGGACCAAAAAAAATTGACAAAAAGTACTGATGAGCTCAACTAAAAAGGCCAGGATGAAACCGCCCAGCTCCTCAAGGGCAGAAGAGAAAGTTGAACCTATATTTGGAAATGACAAGAACTACAGACTGAAAGAAGAGGGTGGTTATATTTACTTTGGTTTTCACAGTTCTCTCTTAAAATATTTGGAGGGCAAGGCATAGGAAAGATTGCCAGCAAGAGGTTCCATTTTACTGGTCAATGATTTAGTTCCAAAACCAGCAAAAAACTTAAAAATAAAATAATTGTGGCCTTTGATCTCCCATTTTCCCCATTGAAAAACCATGTAATAATTTATAAAACAGAGCAACCCTTATAAATGAAGGGTTATGTCTTCTTTCAGCCTTTCATTAGATGGGTTTATTTGCTGTGCTGAGAGGGTCAAGGAACCAGAAGTGGGAAAGAGGTGGGAATTAGGAAATTGGTCTGTGTTACAAATTCCTTGGAGTCCATTGCTGAAGCAGTCTGTCATCAGCCACCAGAATATTCTGTCATACAAAAATGAGGGAATTCCCTGCTGGATTGATCAATCTGTCGGCAGCACACCTTTAAAAATAACTTTGTAAGAATCAGCTATCGTTGTTTGATATTTCAATAGGCTCCTTATCCATTATTACCACGTTCCTACTATCTGCTATATAAATTCAATTTAATGCAAATATTCTGCTTGAAAAGAAGACAGCCATTGATAATGTAGGTCATTATCAACGTGCGCTAGTGTGGAATTTTTGGGAATATGGGATAGTGCTCAGCCTCAGGGTGCTGCTGTGTCACAGTGTGGGCTGTGAATAAAATCCAGGCACAAAAATCAGAGTTATGAGCAGATCAGAGTCTGCCAGAACAGCAACATCCACCTCTTCCTGGCACTGCTCACCCATTGAGCAAAATGTACTTTATGGAAAAACCTGTCATTATTTTCAGTTTTACTCTACCTCGAGCAAATCTTTCTCTTAATTCTATACTCTTCAATAAAATTAGACCTTCCTGAGTACCAAAATCAGTCCAGATTTACTGAAAAGTGCCTATGGCCCATAGAACTTCTAATGATGGTGAGGGCATTTCTCCAATAAGTTTGCTGGACTTCAGTGAGAAAAGTATTTGATAGGACTAGTTTGGATATTGTTCAGTTTTTTATTAACATCTCAAAAAAGTTGTTTCACATTAAGTCTTCAGTCAAAAAATACTAAAATGCTTCGACTGGTTTTGTTAATCAGTTGTGTTGATTGCTAATTCTGTGTTCCCCTTGCAAAAGTTTCACAGCTTTGGAGCTTCAAAGCAGAAGGTGTAGCCTGGGTTTCTGAAGTAGTTACAAAGAAATGTAAGTTTATTCTTGTTCCATTATTATTTTATTTAAATTTCATTTCCCCACATTGTCTTATTGAATGTTACTGGTTTTGTTTGATGCCATAATGTTAATTTCTGCTGTGTTTTTGGTTGATGTGATGTAAAGATTTTGATACCTTTGCCTTGCAAAATTTGGTGATGCCTGCACTGAAGTTGGAAATCTGAGCTGGTGGCTGGGGCAGCAGTTTTTATCAGTTCCTTTTATCAGTTTCTTTAATGTTCCACAGAAATAGGTGCACTCTGCTCCATTCTGCCTCCCTGAGCCCTTCCCATGGAGTGAGGTACAGCAGGAAATCCATCACCAAATCCCCCAGCGTTTCCTCTCAGATCATCCTTCAAAACCTGGATTTGGACCAAAACTCTGACAGTTTGACACCTGTTTGGTCACTTAAACAAACAAAATTAGTGGCCGCCATCCAGCCACTGGTGGAAGTAGGCACCTGCATCCAAATATTTACATTAAATGAGCACCTTGATGCGGAAATGTGGGCAGAGCTGTCAGGACTGAATGTCAGCGAGATTTGTCTCAGGAACCACTCAGGTGCTCACCCAGCTCCTGCCTCCATGGATAACTTCCCAACTCCTTTCCAGGATGTAGGCAGCACGTCTTCCCGTCTTCCCTTTTCCTTTCCATCTGTCCTTTCTAGAGGAAAGTGTGATAATGATCCCAGCCCTCACCTGCACCTGGCACCCCAATATCAGCTTCTTGCTGTCCAGCTCATTTAGTTGTTTTTTTTTTGTTTTTTTTTTTTTTTTTTTACTTTAATCCCCCGGTTCTAAGGCTGAGGATAACATCAGCATCCCCCTGCTGTGACACTATCTGTGAATTTTCTCATTTCAGTGTCTTTTGCACCTCAGACACCCCTGATATCCCCAGGGAGGTGTGGAGCAGGAGCTCATTCCACAGCGAGCTCCTGGGGATGGAGTGACCCCACCGAGCCCTCCCCAGCCTCAAACCATCCTTTCCCGTGCCATTTGCAGCAATGCACACCCAATTTTCTTTAATTAAACACTGATGTAATGGTGCTGCTGCAGCCAGGCTCCTGGCAGGGCTCCAGTTCCCTGGCTGGAGTGAGTTTATTCTGTGCTTTATTCACTCAGGGCTGTGTTGGTGCCCCATAAAACAGGCAGATAGCACTATTATCTCTTAATTATGCTCCAAGCTCTCTCAAACTCCGGTGTCTGCCATCCCACATCAGCCCCAGCGTGTTTCTCTGAGCCCCAGAATGTGTAGGAAATACAAATTGGTCTGTTGGAACACGGAGGAATAAATCCCAGGAAGCTGTTTTGCCAGTGCTGGGAGATTTATCAATGTATTATACTCCAATATGATAAAGTGCTGCTTTAGAACAAGCCAACGAATGCATTCCTAATAGAATTAATTTTAGCAGATAATTCTGACTCATCACCTGTAATACCTTGCAGAAAAAAAATCCCAGCAACAGCCATGGGCTACTTATCTGGGGAATGGGGATTCACTGAGCAAAAAATAGATAAAGAGAGAAAGAAATGCTGAAATTTAAACTGCATTATCATTAACTCTAACTGTTGGGAGCTTCAATGGGTATTTTTGGAGGTAATTTCAATAACAAAAATATGTAAATGTCACACCTAACTGTAATTTATTCCAGGAAATCAAGGTTACCTTTTTTTTCCTTTTTGATGATGAACAGACTATTTCTGTGTTAAAGCACTTGTTAAAATAAGGAAACATTCGTAAAAAAGAAGCAAATAAAAAAGCTAAATCAAAGCAATATCAATGTCTCCTAAATCCTGATTATTTTAGGTAAATTTAAGACATAATGACACACTAATTAGTGTAAAACATACCACTACTTATTTTATCCCTTATTTTTATAGTAGCAGTTATTCACTAAAGATGATAATTTATTTATTCCATTTTAAATTCATGCTGACTGAATCAATGTCTAACATGACGTTTGAGCCAGGTTTATGCTGAAATGTAAAGGCTTTTACAATATAATGATATTAAGCAATCCATATCTGTCTCTGGATTGGCAAAATAGTTAGGAAGGCTGAACGTTTAATTTCCCTTGAAACAGGCTGGGAAATGGGAAGATTTAGCTTAAATGATTAAAGAAAGGTTCACACACTTCAGTTTGAAAGTTACAAATGAAGGGTTATGTCCAATTATCTCAGTTTCATGACCTTCTTGGATCCATCAGGTCTTTCAGGTCCCTCCTGCTTTGGTGTGGCATGCAGGAATAAAATAAATAAAGAAGGAAAAAAGAAATAAAATTCTTCCCAAGAAGTAAATTCTGGCCCAAGGAAGAGAACAAAACATAGAGCACAGCTTGTCACACATGGGGTGCGCCAAAATTCCCTCACTGGTGGCAACAGCAGGGAAAAAATTCCATCTGTACCCTGCTAGGAAATCCAGGAGAGCAGGCTCTGAGGGTAACTGCTGATCTTGGGGCCAGCTGCTTTTTCACCATGGAAAATGTGAAAATAAAGAAAAAAACAAGCAAGAAAGAGAAAGAGAAAGAAACAAGAAAAGAAAAAGAAAATGAAGAAAAAGAAAAAAAAAAAGGAAAAGAATAAAACCAAAACCAAAATAGAAATAAAAATAATAAATAGAAATAAAAAAATAAAAATAAAAATAAAATTAATAAATAAAAGTAAAATTAAAATTAAAAATAAAAATACAAATAAAAATAAAAATAAAAAATAAAAATAAAAATGCTGAACCATCAACTCCAGTAAAGGAGTAAAGTTCAGCTGCTGCACATTCACAGCTCCTGAATCAGAGCCCTGCCTGCATTCCGAATGCTAATGCTCATTTGCATATTCATAAACCACACCCAGCATTTCAGCCTCCGTTATTTACTACGCAGCCTAAATTCCCGTGGCCTGTGACTTCCCCCACTGTAAATTCAGATTTATCACAGACCCGTCATGTTTTCCACCGCTGAGGATTTTACCCTCAATTATTCCTCATTTTGCAGTTCTTGCAGCACCGTGCAGCTCGCAGCCAAATTTATCTCCAGGTACACATTACCTAATTTTAGATGCCTGTAAGCAGAAATGATGAGAGCCTAGCATGAGCTAATTCTGGTATTAGGATTTAGGCAGGAAAAGAGCTCAAAGATGTTGGTTTTTGTTCTAAGCAGTTCTGGGTTTTGAGTGTCTCTGAAGAACTTGGAAGGGGAGGTCCTGGGCTTCAGATAAGCCAATTGAAATAGCAAACTTGGCAAAAGTGATGGAATATGTCCTAAATTAATCTCTCCACAACAACATCCATTTAGTTCAGAATGAAACTGCCCATAGCTCATTACCAGGATATTTTCTTTTTCTCTCCCTTTTACCCTTTCCAGCACTAAATATATGCATGAAAAGCCAATTTTATCCTTTACTTAAAGAAATCAAGATATATAAAAACAACTGAGAATGACTAGAAGTAATTCTCTGGTGCATTCCTGACAATCAAGTTCTCCCTGCCCATCACTCGCAGAACTAACTTTGAAAAGGGAAGCTGCAGAAATGGGCATTGTTCCATTCTCTGAACATTAACCTGCAAGTCTGGATCTGTGTCTACCAAAGGAACTTAAATAAATATGGCTTTTTTCAGCACTGGGATGAACATGTCACACTTTCTAGATTGAATTAATGTCCTTGGAAAACTTTAATTTCATTATTTGTTCTCACAATGGAAAAATTCAAGGTGTTTGTTGCCATCTACTACAAGAGGATTTTGTCTTCTGTATCTGAGAACTGATTTGAAAGGAAAAATTCGGGCTGCAAATGAAGATGTCCAGTGACAAAGAAGGAAATCTGCATTCCAGGCTGCAGATAAGCCTGGCAGAGGTGGTGCTGTCCTGCAGAGAGGCACTCGTTTCCTTTTAGAGGGACACACTCGTTCCTGATGAGAAAAGTCAGCAATTTCTTTTAGCCAAAAGTCACAGAAGGGAGAAAAAAAAGAAAAAAAAAAGCAGCTCAATAGGAAAATATATAGATAAATACTGAGCTGGAGGAATTTAATCCCAACAGGATCATTTCTGAAGAAATCCAGGCTGGTAAAACTGAACACTCCATATTTTTCTTCTGAAGAGAAGACATTAAAGAGATGGGTGGGAGATACATCCACACCCAGAGAGGTTTGAGCACCTCTTCCCTTCAGATTAAAGGGAAAATACAGATCCATCCCATTGTGCTGGCCACAGAAAGTTTTGTCACTGGTAAAAAAAAAGAATGTTAAATTCCACTTTTCCAGTTTGAATATATAATCCTCAATTCTCATCGTCAAAATAACTCCCTGCTGTTAATCCTTCCCGGACAACAGCAAAGTCCTGATCCTGTGAGCATCCATGAGATGCTTGTGTTATTTATTTCACAGTTCTGATGCCTTGTGCAGGCTGCCCTGGAGCTGGGCAGAGTCCCAGAATAAAGCAGGGATTTATCCAAAGCATCTCCTCCATGGATCCACCTTGGGCAGCACCAGAGCCCAGCCAGGGCTGCACCCAAGATGAACCAAAATGGCCCCAAAATGCACGAGCGCTCCCGGGGTCTGTCCCTGGGATCAGTTCTGCTCCATTTGCACCTTGCAGTTCATTGTCCCATTCCAGCTTTAGCCCAGGCAGTCCCACCCTGCTTGTTTTTCTCTCTCCAGCCCACGGGGTTTGTGCTCCTGGGCTGAGATTTGGGTCATTTGTCCTTGGTGCCCAGCTGGAGCAGGAATTGTTTTGTCTCCCTGCTCTGTGCACAGAGCTCACCATCCCACAATATGAAACCCAGACTTACACATTAAAGCAACACAGAATCTGAAAAATGCAAAAGCTTAAACCTGAGGCATCATTTCTAGATCAGATTTAATCTTCAGTTCCTTTAGGTAAAAACAATATGTTTATTAAAAGCATGAGAACCCTTTGCTGTAGAGATTTGAAGGGATTCAAGGCTTCCCTTTCATCTGTAATTGGAATACTTATGTGCTTTATGCTTTATCTGGAAAATATTTAATTTAATGCTCTCTGTAAGGAGCAAAATCCATGCTTAATGATGGCATTGTTTGGTGCTAATTGTTCAGCTCTTATCACTTAGGAATTACTTATCATTTTGGTGCTATCTTGGCAGGATACTTTATTCATGAGTTAGCGTTATGTTGTCAGGCAGCAAATGATGGTGTACATTAATAATAAATGTAATAATACGTAAATCATGATTTTAGCACCTGGATCACATAAAATCTGTATCACAGAAGTGTTGCAATGCATGCCAGGAAAATATTCTATCTCCCAAAACCAGCACTTAAAAGCAAACTTCACTGAAGAAAAGCAGTTTTTGATCTGTCTCTCGTATTCACATTATGCTCTATTTATATAAAGACCTCACTCATGCACAGAGCACAAACATCATCAGCCTCTTTTCCTCCACATATTTCTGTCATTCCAGAGTTTTCCCTGCCCAGGGTCAGGTGTTTCAGCTGCTGTTTGTGTTCTTTGAGCAAAGCCTGCTCCAAACGAAGGCTATTGGGTGAGCCCTATCTACAAAAGCAAATTTAAGCCCTACTGCTGCTCCAAATGTGAGCTGAAGGAAGTGGAGCTCCTTTCATTGGCAAGGACCTGGCATTTTGTATTCTGGCAAGGCATCAAAAGGCTTCTTTGCTGTGAATCATCTGCAACCTGCAAGAGAAATGTCTCAGAAATATGTGAAGGCTCCCAGATATTCACGTCTCACTCTCATTTAAATAAAACTTCCAACGAAGGAGAAGTCATCTCTCGGGGAGTAAAGAATATTCAAAGCAAATCTGTCTCTGGGTATTGCTTGGGAAAGGTAAAACCAGGCAAACAACCATTTACAATTTGTTGCAAAAGTTAACCTTTTATTTAGGATTATGTACTTAGACCTGCTGCCATTCCTCACATGAATAACTTCTTAAATAAGAAGTACAACAGCATTTCAAAGGGTTTTCACTAAGTAAAAAAAGCAGTTGGGCTGAAACCTCGCTGTAAGAAACATGTTCTTTTAAATTAAAAAGTGTTTGTGCAGGGCAAGAATGGCCAATAAATTCCAGTTAAAGGCAATTCTGTTAAAACCTTAAATGTTGGCTCTAATAAAGACTTCAGTGGAAATAAATAGCACCAAACGCTTCACAGGAGGGTTCAAGTACGAGGTATATTTCCAGATAACGAGACAATCCATACCAAGATTTGTTTGAGGAAAAATGCGATTTTTTTCTGATCTTTCCAGAAGTCCCTTCCAGAATGGGTAAGAGACTTGGATTTGAGAGGGTTTGCCAGGCATCCAGGAGGATTATCCTGGGCTCAATATGCAGATTTTCCTGGATTTAGAGCAAATATTTATTCTTGTACAAAAAACCAAAAAAAAATAGTATTATATCAGGTTTCAGCCTTGACTACAGATTTCATAGGAGTTTAAAAAGGCAAAGGAGAGAAATTTATTTGTGTTTTTATTTAAGTTTTATTTGAGATCTTTCCCTGTTTATTGAAGCTTTGTAGAGAGCTGGGGGCACTTTTTCCTTCCAATAAAACTTGTTTTAAAGGAATTTCATTCTATGGAATGCAGAACTGATTTTGGTGACCCTCAGGTGAGATCAGTGCCTGAAGTGTGACCAAGGATGAGGGGACTCATTCCCTGCTGGGAATTTGCTCATCCTGCATCAGAAAAGGAGGGAGGGAGGCCTGAACAGCTGGAAACTAAACCTGATCCAAGAAAAAATCAGGGAAATTTCTCTTCTCCTCTGGCTTTTCATTTGGGGATGGAGGATTTGTGGTTCTGTAGTTAATAAATCTCAGGAGGGCGGTGCATGGAATGGGGAACTCAACATAAAATTTCACATTTCCACTCCTTCTTTCCACCTTTTTCTTACCTATTCTCTTAGAACAGAGAAACAATAACTTTAGCCATTCCAGAGAACATCAAATCCATGGAATCCAGGCAACACCCTCATTTTCTCAAGGAGAGAGGGCACAGCTTTTCACAGAGGAGGAATTGTTGTTAGGAAATCCTGTGGCTGTAGAAATATTTGGATTTAAAAACCAGAAAGACAGTCCATAATTAATACATCTGTAAATATTCACTAAATATATACTAAAATATTTCAAGTATAATTTAATGAAGAAGATTAATTGAATGCCACTGGACTGGACTTGACTGAAATAGCTGCATATCTCAAAACTTCCTAAAATTGTTACACTTTATCCTGATTTTCCAGTTTTCCCCAGAAAAACTTTGTTTGTCTGCTACTGATAAGCTGGAATTGATTCTGGGTTTGTGTCAAGCAAGGCAAAGTCAAGGGGAAGATTCTGGTCTGTGGTGTAGGAGAAATCAAAATATGGCAAAAATAAGATCCAAAGTCTGATTTTAAGATGTTTAAAGAGAAAATAATTAACTCAAATAAACCATCTTCTGTTGTGCTTAATAAAGAAGTAAAAATAGCAAGAATATTTTCTGCTCTGTTCTTTCAGGGCTAGTTTAGGTTAGAAGCCCATTTATTAAAAACCACGAGAGTTGTTCTATGTCTTTTCTGTCTGAAATTTAGATTTCCCAGTGTTCTCTCCAGTCCATGGCAGTCAAGAAGTTTTTAGGCCTGAAAATTATTATTTTAAGTCTGGATTTCTGGGTTTTTTTTTTATTCTATGAAGGCAGAAAAAAAAATTAAGAAATTTTACTCTGGATTAGGTTATTTCAAATTCCTGCCTAAACTTCTTTCTTGGAGACTCCAAAAACACAACTCACAATTTTTAAAGGCAGCTCCTCATTTGCATTCACAACTACAGACACAAATATTCAGCTGCCTGCCTGCCTTTAACAATCAGATAAAGTAACCTCTGCTTTCCTCTGCTCATGTGTAATACAGACAAACAAACCCCCAGAATATAATATGAAACCCACATGTAGATAACCAAATCAGGTTGTGCCGCATGTTAATGGTCAGTAACAGGTTTTTTTGGGATTTCTTTATTTTTTTGGTAATTAATGGGACCAGCTGCTGAAGAGAGTGCTAATACTGGTAGGGGAGTTATATTCAAGAAGGCAACCCTGTGTGAATAATAACCTAAGTGCCCATTTAACTTTAAGCACTTCTTTATGGGCCTGGAGTTAATGGCTTTACACATTTGGTCAAAGTTAAGCATATGTTTAATGCTTCCCTGAATTAGAAATTAGATCTTTGGACTTCAGTTTTGCTTACACTCTGGATTATTCTGTTGGTGAGTTCATTTGGGGAAGGCAGGGAAAACAGCAGTCATTCAAAATGACATCTTTTTGTAATTAAATGTTGCCTGTACAGTATATTCAGCACATCAGCAATTAACATTTTTCTTCTTAATGTGTATTTGACTGTAAAACAGCCATTAAATGGAAGTAACTGTACAATTGTTTCATTAAGATTTCCTCTTTCTTCAATCCAAGTAAAACTGCTCGAAGTTAACAGAATAAAATAACACTGACTCCAGTTTTCCATTAAATATTGCCATGTTCATGGTTTAGGCTTAGATTTTGATTTGTGTAACCTGGCAACTCATCATAATGAACTCTCATAAATTTTCATTTATTAGAACTGCAGAAAAACAGTGATTTACCTCATATACAGATTTATTTATCATTTAAACACCCTTATCTGCACTGTACTTATTGGGAATTAAGGGGATCAATGTGCTTTTCAACATTTAAAGGCCATTTCCCTTGCTCACAGTCTTCTTTAGAGACAGTTCTGCCAGTTTTCAATATAGACACATTTCCAGGCATCTCCTGCTTTATATCTGCAGGTAGTTCTTAGATCCCAAATCCCCCACAAAAGCCAGGTTTAGACTCATCAAATAGACCAGAAAGTCGTATGTTGTTTTACAGGAAACTTTAGACCTCTAAGAAATTGTACAGGGCCATCAGAAGCCTTCAATAAAGTCTTGTAAGGCATTTTCTGCTTTAAAACCTAGGAAATCGAGTTTCTGTCCACAAAAATCAGAATTTATCTCCACAAAGACCTCACAAGTCAAATCTAAATATTAGCAGGAAGTCCAGCTCCAGTTATCCTTCCCAGACCCTTCCAAGTTTACTTCATCCTTCTGTTCCTATAACCACATTTGTGTTATCTCATATTAATATTAGACATGTATTGTTATTCTAATAACTAATTATCAGCCTCACAATGCTAATTATGGCAATTCAGTTTGTAATCCCATCTGTTCACTTTACACAGTTGTTTTTTTTCTTTCCTGCTTTCAAAATACTCTTGGTTTGTAATTAATCAAGCGTTTTGGCTTTTTTAATTAGAGATTTGTAGGTTTACTTCAAAATTCAGTATCAGGAGAGATAAATAAGGACTGACATGGCCCTGCAAACAGAAAATATTTTTGTGGTTTTGGTGACCAAATGACTGAAAAAAATGTGGCTGTAAATGAGTGAGGGAGCAGCTGAGTAATTTGTATAAAAATAAAAAGTAGATCCTCTGCTATTATAGGATATTCCTGGAGAAGACTGAGCAAATATTCCTGCTCTTTATGCTCAGTCCTAAAGTGGTCTTTGCATCAGGTGTTCATTGGACTTTTATTTCAGAAAAATTGGTATTGTGCTTATTCCTACTTCATCCTGTTCTTAGGAGAATGGATGTGGTGGGACAGAGGAGTTCTGTAGGAAATGAAAATGTGGTGAAGGTCCTAAAATGCTGTCATGTGCTCACACAAGCACATATTTGTTGTCTTATCTATATTGTTTATGTTGCTGGCCAAAATTCTGCACAGTTCAACTTTGATCCCTACGGATCAGAATGGTTTTGATTGTGGGAATTAATTTCTTAATCTTGTGAGACAGCTGGATGTGAGACCCTGAAGACAAGATAGATAAAATAATAATTATAATTATTTTAATAGACAATTTGAGTCCAGCATTCCCCTCACTCCTTTGCTTCCTTCTGATGAATGATGAAGGAGGCAAGAACAGGGGAAGAACTTTCCAGAAAGCTGAAGGAACACTGTCGAGTCTTAACTTCTTCTCTGCCAAGATCAGGATTAAGTGTGTGAGATGGGATTTCTTGTCTGGACTCAGATGTTTATTAGCCCTTATCCATGTCACAGTCTCACAAACCCTGAGTTCTGCAGCACTTCACTCCAACAAACTAAAAATGGAGCCCCATCTCTCTCTCTCTGCAAGGCCTTTTAAAGATAAACAGTCCAATTAAGAAATGACACCTCAATTATTTTTACTTTTAACCCAATAACCAACCACCCATGGCCCACAATGGGGACTTTTTATCCAATTGCACAAAACCACCCAAACCCAGGGAGAAGAAGGAGAAAAAGGAGGTGGTGGAGGAAGAGAAGACAATGACGAAGAAGAAGAAGAAGAAGAAGAAGAAGAAGAAGAAGAAGAAGAAGAAGAAGAAGAAGAAGAAGGTGGAGAACAAGGAGCAGCCTCCACCCTAAAGCCTCCATTTTGCTTTATATATATATTGCTATATTCCAAACCCTTAAACTCTAAGTTTTCCACCCTGTGATATCCCACATTTCTGTCCAAACTCCGCCCCCACAATCCCAGTTCCATCATTCCATTTTGGGATCCTTCTCCAGGACCTCAGGTCAATGCAGTGTTCTCCTGGGGACCAGTGCCTGCCAGCACAGAAAGTCTGAAATTCTCAGTGACCAGGGTTCCACCAGAGCAGAGGAGTAAAAAAAGGATCAGGAAACATGAGAGATCAGATATTGGGAAGGAATTTCTGGCTTTGAGGGTGGGCAGGGAGCCCCTGGATCCCTGGCAGTGCCCAAGGCCAGGTTGGACATTGTGGTTGGAGCACCTGGCGCAGTGGAAGGTGTCCCTGCCATGGATGGGGTGTCACTGGGTGATCTTTAATGTCCCTTCCAACCCAAACCTCTCTGATTTTATGAAGAGCTCCCCAAGCCCTGAGGGAACAGAAGATTTTTCTCATTTTCGCAGGAATTTGCCACCAGACCTCCCTGAAGTGGATTCAGCCTTTGGTTCAGCTTTATGTGATGTTCACACATAAACACTTTCCTCTGCCATTAGGCTTGACATAAACTGTTGAATAACTGTAATTTTCATGTGTATGATACTTTCATGATGATGATAATTCATTTTAATGGCTAAAATGTCAGATTTTCACATACATAAAGAGCCCAGCCAAGAAAAATCATTATTATTTCACTATATTGATATTTTTTTCCTTCTTCAGGTAATATGAAGGATGAAGTGTAATTTCTTAGGAATGGAGAGTGAAAAAGAGAAGCTAAAACAGGATAAATTGAAACCTTGAAAATATGTGATGAGACACTTTCACCTGAGTCACCTTTCCAGCCTTTGGTCTCCTTTGAACTAAAAGAATGACACAGAATCTGTTGTTAATTTCTTTAACACTTACTCCCTTTCCCTGGGGATCCTTAAATCTAAAAATATCTACTTTGCTGATCTAATTCTTGTGTTTAATTTGGCTATCCAGAAGGCTAAAGCAATCAGCTCTCAAATGGAAACAGTTTCCATTGATCTCCCGGAGTAATTATGTTATTCTATTTTGAATGTGTTTTAGTAACTTAATGAATTGAAGGTAACAAAAGCATTTATTCTCTAATTGTTTTATACATTTAACTTAGATATTATTTCTGTAACTCTAAGGTGGTCGAGCAATCGTGTTCTGATCTTTTGGCTCTTTATCAAGTTTGTCCACTTTTCAATAAGTGTAAATTTATGCCCTCTCAAGCCAAATCTCATTTTCATTAAAAAGAAAAAAAGGAAAAGTAATAGGATTTGGGGGCTGGTTTGGGTTTTTTTTCTATCAGTGCTCTTCCAAATTTGCTTCATTTTCTATACTTTTTATAAACTGATTTTCTTCACACTGTCTGCTCTCTAAGGTGTGCAGCTATTGCTGTGAAGATCAAAAATTCCATCCAAATAAAGGTTAATAAAGCCTCAGTCTGGATTTGAAATGTGTCAGTGTTTGGCTGATTAAATGCAATCCACCCTCCATAATAAAGAACAGGAGAAGGGTGATTGTTTTTCTTCTCTAAATGTAGCAGCCCGTGTTTGAGTTTTGTGAGATTGTTTTATCTCTGAATCTGCACTGCTGACCACAATGCAAGAGAGTAATTACCTGAGACAAGAAAAAATAGATGCTTCTCACTCCTTTTTTTTTATTAAGTAACAACCCCAAGATATAAACCCTTCCTTCAGCCAGTGCTATGATCAGAAAAGTTTCCTTGAGCCTGAGAATTGGATTTAGACCTTAATCTGCATCCCTGTGTTCCAACGCGGGATCAAAGCAATGGGTTTGCTCTTTGCTACAGATCTTTTATCCGTGGTGCAACGTGAAACATCAAACAAATCGCATTTGTTTGCAGCTAACACATGCACAGAGAGGCCAAGCCACTGTAATTACACGCATGTAATCCAAACTGAATTAATTTGGAGTTTTCTCTGCACAGCTGAAGCACATTCACACCTTCAATATTCAGTAATGCCCGGTCCTGTGTGCTGGTGAGTGGTGCCTGTGAGACATTACCCACCTTTAGGACAAATATTTTTATTTTATGGGTGTTCTTAAGTCCCAAACCCCCGGCCCAAGTGGCAGAATAATTTATTTATTCCCTACAAACAGCATTCCCAAACCTGCCCTATTGTTTGGATCTGCCCCTCCAAGAGTCTGTGTGGCTAATCAGGATTTCTGTGTGTTAACACAGAGAGCTTAGAGCTGAGAAATTCTGACTGTCATCACCAGGGGATTATGCAGAGATTTACTCAGGTAACTCAAATATTACTCTGTGAGCTTTAAAACAAGCCATGCATTTCAATTTTTCCAGCTTGCCCTGCATAGCTAAACACCCTCCCTGCCCGTGGGCTGCCATGGGCAAAGGACTTGGGTAAAATGTAGATTTTTCTTTTTTTCGTAATGTGCATAGAAAAGGCATTTGTGAGACATCAAAAATAAAATTTTAGCGAATTTTAGCAAAATTTCATCTAAAAGGGCAGGAATCCCTATTGGAAATACTCCTCACATCAGCCTTGGCTGTGGGCTTTGCTGAGTGATGGACTGGCAGTGGGAAGAGCAAGGGGAAAAGTGAGAAATTGATATTTATAAATCTGAGACTGATAAATTGAGGTTTCCATGGGTGACATGGGAATGCCTGGTGAGCAGCAGAACCAGTGAGAAATTGATATTTATAAATCTGAGACTGATAAATTGAGGTTTCCATGGGTGACATGGGAGTGCCTGGTGAGCAGCAGAACCACCTGGAGACATATTCACCCAAAAATTGGGATTTCTGCCTTCCAAGAGAATCGGGAGGGGCAAAATTAATAAGAACCCTTCTGTCCATATTCTGTGTGGTGACCTTCACTTGTGAGGCCTCAGAGGCAGAGGTCAGTGAGCACTGAATTCCCTGTGAGAGGGGATCAGCTCCTGCCCCAATTCCTAACCAAGGTACCCAGTTCAGAAATCATGGCTCATTTAATTTTAAAAAGAGGGTCTCGTTTAATTATTTATGCTGTATAAATAATGAGATTCCACCAGTCTAAGAAGTCACTGAAACATTATGATATTAAATCTTTGCAAAGAGGCAGGAGGTGAAGGGAGAGGCTCTTGTGTGTTAGAAAGAGTGAGGATTAGTAAAATGTGAATTAGTAAAGGTCTGCTGCATTCAATCCAGAATTTAGGGGAAACTATTTACTATAAGTATTAATTGCTTTTGGCTTATTAAAATTAACTCTAAGAGTTGGTAAATAATAGAAAATGTGCTTGATGAAAGAAATGCTAATTTCTTTACTAAGAATGTTATTTGAAGTGATTTAACAAATTCCATTTGCTATTATCTCTTAATAAACAAGAGGAAATATTCAATTCATTGACAGGAGAAATATTCAATGCCCCATGTTCAAACCTTGAAGAAATTCAGGCAGACTGAATTTTTTGTTGTTTTCATCATTATTGTTTTTTGTACCTGTGTTCAGATTGGTTTGAAATTAAACTCATGCAAGATGAAGGGTGTGGGAGAGAAGGATCCTGGGATCCTGAGTTGGGAAGTCAGAGCTTGGTTGGCTTTGTTGGCTGCACTGAAATAAACCAGAGAGAGCTCTCCTGAAGTGATGTGGGGCCTACTGAACTGGAAATTGGGCTGGGGTCTGACAGCTGAAAAGGTTTGTTTGCTCCCAGAGAAGCCCTGCTGGAGGTGAAACAGCTCTGGGGATGGAGAGGGGATTTTTAGTGATGCCTTGAGAAGGCTGAGCTAGAGCAGAGGCTGGGCAGAGTCCCAGAATAAAGCAGGGATTTATCCAAAGCATCTCCTCCATGGATCCACCTTGGGCAGCACCAGAGCCCAGCCAGGGCTGCACCCAAGATGAACCAAAATGGCCCCAAAATGCACGAGCGCTCCCGGGGTCTCTCCCTGGGATCAGTTCTGCTCCATTTGCACCTTGCAGTTCATTGTCCCATTCCAGCTTTAGCCCAGGCAGTCCCACCCTGCTTGTTTTTCTCTCTCCAGCCCACGGGGTTTGTGCTCCTGGGCTGAGATTTGGGTCATTTGTCCTTGGTGCCCAGCTGGAGCAGGAATTGTTTTGTCTCCCTGCTCTGTGCACAGAGATCACCATCCCATAATGTGAAGCCCAGACCCACACACTAAAGCAGCAGAAATCAGAAATATGAAAAATATAAAATCTAAAACCTGAGGCATCATTTGGAGAAGCACTGCCAAGGTGTCCCCCAATTTCCAAGGAACTCCAAACCCATCTGTGATGTGACACTGTGAGGGCAAAAATGTGGGGAAAGCGGGAATGGGCTGCTTTGCCCCCCAGATAACCCAAATCTGGCACCAGAGACAAGCATCCACTATGATTATTAAACCTAAACTCCTCCAGCAGAATCACCAAGCCAACACTTGCTCCTCTTTCCACTTCTCCTCTTTCCTCTTCCTCCTGCCCCACATTTTGTTCCCCTGATCCTTTATTAGTTGCATTTAATTACAGGGTAATCACCTCTGTAGTTTATGTTCCTGTCAGTTGCTTTCCTTCTGAGGGAACATCCATCAGCAGCACAGAGATCTCAGACACCCCACACGTCAGCTCACACCTATTTTTCATTTTGACATGGTTTATAGCAAATGGCATTACAGGGCTGCATTTAAGCTGCTGGTGACAGTGTGGCATTGTTCAATTAAAATTGTAGACATCTCTCCTAATTGTGTATTTCAGCACTTCATATTCCTATGGACAGGCTGGTTCTCACCTTCCCCAGTGGTTTAAAAGGCAGGAAACTCTCTGTCCTTTCCTCCAAAGGCATGGAAGATTCTGTTGAATTTATTTTGCAAATGTGACAGAACTGCACTCAAAACTTGCAGGTTGACACAGGGCAAAAATTCCAAAATAGTCTGAAGGATGGGAATTCACCCAGTGCTGGAAAATTGCAGAAATCTCTTGAGATTTCCCCACAAAATTCTGGTTTGGGCAAGTTAAAATGGATAAGGGCACATTTCAAACAGTGTTTTAATAATGTTCAAACAGTGTTTTAATGATGTTCTTGGCTGCTCTGCTGAAGTGCTAAAAGATCAGCTCAGTTTTGAGGCTCTTTTTCTTTTTTCCCCAAATAGATGTCATTTCTCCATGTTGATAAATGGATAGATAAGTAAAACAGATGCAGAATCCAAAACCTGATTGAATTACCTTGCTGAACAGAGGTACCTGACCTTTTACAATATATAAAACACAAATGAATTTTTTCTCTTTTTGCTAAAAGCAAGTTTGACTTTTTTGTTTCTATGCTTGGACTTGCAGTTGGATTTTTATTTTTTTTTTTTGTTTCTGTAAGTGAAAGCTCACACTTCCACAGAGTCTTTTTTGGACTGCACCAGAACAAAACATTTCAGAGTCCTGGAGGAGGAAAACTTTTATTGCTGAACCTTCATGGAATGAGTGTCTTTGAATTACAGTGACTGGAAAACCACAGAATCACTTTAATGGCACAAAGTCCATTTCTGGATGTCCTTGAAGGGTCTTTAACTTTGAAACCTTATTTTCTAGGCTGGTCAGGCACACTCAGGTACTATTTTGGGGAGAAGGATGAAAATGCTGATTTTCTCTTTGAATTTTTTTGCTGGATAAATGCAATCAGCAAGAGTCTTGCTTAGAACTGAAACAGGTTGTGCTTCCTTGAATAAGAAATATAAACGCAACTGTATGTCAGCAATGCCATCCCATTATAACTATAAATATATGAAAAATGTGAATTATATTTATAATTATATAATATTTATAGTATAAATTATGTTATGAAGTTGAATTATATTTATAATTATAAATACATGAAAATATATTTTTTTCCACAGCCGCCATGGGGAAGTTTTTCAAGCAAATGGAAAAAATTCTATTTGTTTTTTTTCTATGAGCCAGAACTCCATTTAATCCTTAAGACAGCAGGTGTGGGCAGGATGCTTCACTGGGGAATAGGCTTTGAATCTTGGATCTCAGTGTAGGACAACTTCATCTGTAAGCAGGAGCATGAATTCGCACTCTGTGCTGATGTGTGATGCTCAGCAGTTTGATTTTCCTCCCGCTTTCACCAGGGACAGAGGCTTTGCAGAGCCTCGCAGCCCTTGCAGGAGCACTTTACAACCTCAGCCTGGTTTTCCACGTGGACTGAAAATGCATTTTCATGACATTATTTATTTTATGGGAGGGAAGAAAAACCCACCTGCTCAGCAGTTTTGTGATCCACCTGAATTAATGCTGCAGGGGAGGCACTGGGGGAGTTTGGATAATGGGCAGGTCAAGGCACCCTGAAAATTCTGGATGTGAATTCAGAGGTGCAGCAAAGCTGATACCAAAGGGATCCAATCCAATCCAAATGGATCCACAAAAATATCACAAAAACACTGAGAAAATCCCTGTCAGTGCTGCCCTGCCCTCACCAGCAGCCTCAAACACAACCACAGAATAATTAAGGCTGGAAAAGACCTTTAAGGTCAAGTCCAAACCACCCACCACCACTGAACCAGGTTCTCAATGCACACATTTTCAAACATCTCCAGAGCTTCCCTGCACACCCTGTTCCAATGCTTTGCAACCCTTTCCATGAAGAAATCTCTCTAATATTTAATCCAAACCTCCCCTGGCAGAACTCAAGGCCATTTCCTCCTTGTTTGGCATGCAAAGCATGCAAGAAGGATTTGAAATCCTGGTGGGATCTTTGATTGAGTGAAACAGCAACAAGTTCCTCTTGAAAAAATAATTAAATACTAAAAACTTGCAGGAAAATACCTGTTTGCAAAAATACTGCGAACTGATATCAATGTAGGTGCAAAGCAACATCTTTTTAAAAGGTAACATTTTAAGTGAACAACTATTTAATGATATTTCTGAAGATTTGGCAGTATTTCTGGTACTAATGGAGGGAATAAGGATATACAATAAATCATTGCACAGCTGTGTAAAATACAGCTGGATATTTATTTTCTCATATTTTCCTTTAACCTTTCTCTCTGTTCTTCCACCTGCCATCTCCTCCTAACTGTACTCACAACTTTTCCTTGCACCAGATAAATTTTATTTCTTTTCAAAGTATCACCTATTCCAACATTACAACATTACTCCATATCTCCTTCTTTTTTATTTTTTTTGATGTTCCATTAACCTGAAATATTTCTTATCTGCTACAAATTGTTCTATTTTCAGAGCTTTTGTTGTCTCTGACTCATATATGCCAAGATAACGTTTGAGATACTTCTGGGGATTTTTTCTTTTTTTAATTCCTTTTTTTTTGCTGTGGTCAAAAGAAATCTTCCTGTGGTGGAAAGGATCTGGCTCATGTTCCTGCTCCTTAGTAGATAATAATAATGATAATAATAATATTAATAATATTGCCTGTGGCCAGGATTTTCAAGACAGGTAAATTACACCTCCAGCTCCCATCAGCTTTCCTGGGATCCTTCCTGACCTTTGAAGAAACTTGAGCATGAATTAATTTTTATTTTCTTGAGAGTATTAATTTTACAATAACCACTGCAGCCACCAAGCAGGAAGGAGAGGAAAGCAAATGTTTATTTAAAGGAAGGTGAGTGAGCAGGAGAGCAACAGGGCAGAGAATGTTTCCTCTGAGAGGGAACTGAGCAACAGAAAAGATTAAAACCAACAGCAGAATTTCAGAGCAGTAGGAATTATTGCAGGAGGAGATATAGGAAAAGAAGAAGTGTTCACCTTAATAAAAATTTGCTGGGAAAATCTAACAAAAATATCTCTGCAGAACTCCACAAGAAATATTAAATTATTTGGGGTGGAGGGGAATTTAAAGGTTTGTAGTGTCAATAGCAGCATTTGTTGGTTGTTAATTTGTTTGGGGGTCTTAAAGGTATTTCATTCCTCTAAAATAACCCAGGCATTTTGAGGAGAGATCAGGTTTAGTGTTGAGCCGAAAGTGTTGATTGTGCTATTTAGAGGTCAGACTGGATGGTCTGAAATGACACTGGAAAGCAAAATAAAATAAAATAAAATAAAATACAATAAAAAAATTAAAATACAATTTAAAAAAATTAAAAATATAAAAAAATTTTAAAAATTAAAAATAAAACAAAATAAATAATAAAATAAAAAATAAAATAAAATAAAATAAAATAAAACAAAAAATAAAATAAAATAAAATAAAAATATAAAAATAGAAAAAATAAAATTTAAAAATAAAAAATCACAAAAAATAACAAAAATTATAATAAAATAAAATAAAATGAAATAAAATAAACAAATAAGTTTTTAAATAAAAAATCATAAAAATGATAAAAAATAAAAAAGTAAAGTTAAATAAAATAAAAATAAAAATAAAATAATTTTATCTAATTTTTATAATACCACATGTATATTTTTAAAAATAATTTTATTTTTAAAAAATAAGAAGAAAGAGATTGATACCTGCCGGACAAAACTTGAAGGAACTCTACCAAGTAGATTAAGGAAATTGAAACAAAAATGAGAAGTCTTCTGCACTTTCATGTTTATCATGTTCCTCAAGGCAAGAGAGAGGAGGAAATGAATAAGGTGGCAGCTTGGGGGGAAGTGTCAGTGTAAAGGTGTCATTGGGACGAGAAATGAGGAGGGCTGGCGCGCAGGAGGAGAATTAGCAAAACAGCTCTTGAGGTTTGCTGGGGAGAAAAGAGCTCCAGCAGCTGCAGGCAGCACAGCACAGCACAGCACAGCACAGCAGAGCAACTGAGGACCTGGTAACCCCCACTGGCAAAAAATTGGGGAGGATTTAAAAAAAAAAAAAAGAAAAAAAAAAAAGGAAAGTTTTCATTGCATTAAAGGAATAAATTTCCAATTTGGCCCGGTTATATTTGTGGGTTTGCTGCTGCTTACAGAATGGGTCTCAGGGAGAAACAAAGGAAAGCTCCAGGTGATTTAGGGGCATGGAGGTGACAAATTGCAGCATCAGCTTCGTTTGGAGCCTCCAGAGCCTTTCCCAGAGAGAAAATGCTGCTCCTGACTCCTGGAATTCCCTATGGCCTCTGGGGGCTGAGAGGGATGGAGAAGTTCAGGGCTGGGATGGGATTTCTGCTGCTCTTGAAACCTCTGGTTCTGCTTGTGTGTTTTTTGATCAGACTGGGCAGTCAGAGCTTGAAAAAACCATTCTGTGAATGAGCAGAGATGGAGGGAAAATTATGGAAAAAAAAAACCCCCAGGATTTGACAGATTCAGGTGCGAGCTCTGGCAAGTGACTGGTCTAAATATTCATAGGAAAAATGAGAATTTGATTACTTTTAAATTGAATCCTTAATCTCTGCGGACCTCTTATGTTCCGACAGAAGGGGGCTTAGGAAGTATAAAATTACACATTCTTTTAAGCACTTACAACTATTTAGAGAAAACATTTTCACTTAGGCGCGGGAGGGGGAAAAAAAAAAGTTTAGAAATAGGTACCAGTTCAATTTAAAGCAAAAAGAGAGAACTTTGGAGGCTGCAATTCATTTTATTCATGGGGGACTCGTTGAGATTTATATTGGAGCTCATAAAAGGCAGAACCAGTGTTCCAGCTTTCCCAGCAGCCAGGGAGAAGCGGAGACCGCTCGGTTTGGGATTTACTTTAAGTGCCTAAAGTCTCACAAAGGAAATTAAGTGCAGTGGAGCAGGCAGTGCTGCTTTGGTCACCACTTCTGCACTCATATTTCAGCTGCATTCTCCTCCTGGCCAGCTTCCCTCGGCAAATTGAAAAGTTTTATGGCCACAAAAATTCCTCGGAAAAGTTGCGCTCGTGCTCACCGACGGCAGAGGTGGAAATTCAAGTCTCCAGCTCCTTGTTTCCACAAATCAAACAGTTGGATGGGAAATGCCATCACCGAAAGCTTGGCAAATGTGTTGTGAAAAATTGTAGTAGCACCAGGATAAATAAAATAATAAAGGGCTTTTATTTTATCAAAAATCTGCCACAATGAGAGGAATCATCCCCTTCTGCGTACGGAATTAAGGATATTTCCAGAATTCCAGGGAAAACCCCCTTTTTTTTTAATCATTTTGTATTTCCTAGGAAGCCAATATATGCTATATATCCTTGTAAGTTGCTGTTTGGGCTGGATTTTAGAAGGGGGAAGAAAAAAATCCAGAAATTTTTCACATTTCTTTTTCCGGTCTGTATTTTCCAGCCACCCAAAGTGAACTCCTGGGTTAAGGACATTTTTTCCTGGAGGCTTTTCTCTGTGAAAAGAAGAGTGAAGAAGTGGAATCCATGGGAAAGGGATGTTTGGAAGCAGAAAATTCCAGGAATGAGTGCAGGTCAAGCCCCAGTGTCCCACCAGGGCTCTGGACAGCGCGAGTGGTCTTGGCAAAAGGTCTCTCCCAGCTGCCCAATTTCCCAGGCCAACACATGGGAACCAAATGGACCTCGTAAATATTTGTTTCCCAAACCAGTTAATGACAGGCCACAGGGAAGCTTGTGGAAGTTTAATTTGGTGGGAGGTTGGTTGTTCTGAGCTCTCCGGAAAGCACAGGCACGAGGAGCCAGAGGGAACGGAGCCCAGCGAGGGTGAACTTTGCTCCTCAGGGAGAAAACAAACAATCAAAGGAACAAATGAACAAATAAAACCCCAAACAAACAGGAAAAAAGCCCCCCCCAAACCCAAACAAAACCCCAGATGTGGAGAATGAGCAGCAGATATTAGGCAAGGTTTTTAATTTATGGGAAACAGCGCATGCAGTAAAAACCTTTGCTTTGATGATATTACCAGAGCGCCAGAGTGCAAATAGACTCCAATCCATTATGTCTTAAACTTATAAAGTTTATTAGCCCTGAACTGTGATCTTGATTCATGCCAAGCTCTCTCCTGAATTTATGGCACTTGTGCAATCATTACTCAGCCTGCGTGGAATCGTATATTTCTATGAATTAAACTGAGAAGCAGTTTGCTAATTAGCATCACTAGTGTTAATGAAATGAAAGATCACATGAGCTGCAGGGAACTGAGAGACTTAATCTCATCAGGCACTTGAGTCAGACTCTGCTGAAACATCCTCTTCCTATTTTCTGAAATTCCCTCTCCCAGAAGCCCCCAGAGTTTAGCCAGATCACAAAACTGGAGCAGCATTTCATGGAGTCCCTTTTAGTTAATATCACTGTATTAAATGAGATCTTGCCTGCAAAGGGAAGAAAATGATTGTTCTCTCTCCTAAGCCAACTTTGTAAAACGTTCTTCAATAAAATCCAAGAAATTAATATTCAATGATTTACAGTAAATCTCTTGAGCACAGGAGGTTTGCTCGAGACAGGAAAAGCAAACACTTATGGGGTACATTATTATGATGGCTTATGCTAATTAAATTGAAGCAGAAATCCTTAATTTATGCTTTACCATCAAGTGCAAAGGGGAAAATTCTTTCTTGGTTCAAGCCTTATCTTGTTAAGGAGATTTACCTCCTTATTTCCTAGAATAAAGAGCTATTTTTGAGACTCTACTGAGAAAGCAAAGGCTTGCAGAGCTTTTCTCCATGTTGCCATGACACTTTGGATCTCAACCTCCAGTTCAACACAATAGCTGCAATTAGGTTAATTAGAACATTATCTCAAAGTACACAGCTATTGTACAAAAGAAGAAACATTCTCACTGAATATGCTGCTTAGTCACCAATAAATATATTTTTTTTAAAGTTACATTTTTCTAATAATAATGAATAATTTATTTCTCCTGTGGACGCTTGACATTTAAATATTGTAACTCAAAAAAACGAACCATCCAACATCAGCTTAGGACATGTCGAATTTTTCTGACCTTTCAGTTATTTTCCTTCCATAAAATAATAAGAGAAAAAGAACTCCAATGATAAGGGATTATATTATTTTGACTCATTAGTTATTTCCAAATTCAAAGGCTTTAATGTAGATGTGGTGCTTAGGAGCAGGGTCCAGTGGTGGACCTGCAGTGCTGGGTTAATGGATGGACTTGTTGATCTCAGAGGTCTTCTCCAACCTTAGGGAGTCTCTGATTTAAATAAACAAAGCTTTTAGTCTGCACATACAAAAAAAGGCAGCCAGGTGAAGATTTAAAAATACAAGAAATTAGGAATAAAAGTGATTAACCTGATGAGATGGCGTGTGAGGCCACCAGGAGCCAGTTTCTATTCTTGTTGTTGTTATGTCAGCTAAGAAAAGAAAAGCTTTATTAGGAAAAAAAAATATAGATTTATTTTTTAAAACTCAGCTCAATCACAGAAGGAAAAGGTACCAGGAATGTGTGGATGAAATGCAGCTCTGTGAGAATCCATGGGAATTTTTTCTCTGGTGTCAAGAGAGGCAGACCCAGGTCAGTTTTTGACTTTAAACCATTGAAGTTCTGAGATAAACATTCACCCTGAAACTGCTCTGCCTGGCTGTTCCCAGTGACACCAGAAGCACTCAGGCCATGTGTGTGTGACAAACAGGACCCTGTGCCCAGGGTGTGCCCAGCCGAGGCTCCAGGGAGCAGAACATTCAGAAAATTCAGAAAATTCAGAGAATTCCTCCTCTGCAGCCTCCAATCCACGTTTGGGTCCAGTTCCCATTCCTGGAGAGCTGCACAAACCCGCTGTGGGCAGAGACCTCCCAGCATCCATCTCCTGAATGTCACCCCTGCCACTGGAAATATCAAATGCCAACATTCCCATAATTTATTTCCGCCTCTTTGACAGGCGGGGACTTTCTGAGGACAGAACTCTGAATCTGAACATTTGTTTCCGCCGTTCTGTGTCCCACGTTTGTTGCCGTTCCCCACCCCATTTATCAATCATTTTCACCCATCAGTGCTGCCCATATTCATCTTCCAGAATCACCAATTCTCCTCTGCCTCGTCCCGAGGAGAAGAGAGATGCTGTCAGGTTTTATGCAAACTAGGAGCACCTCTGGGGTGAGATCTTCTCTCCTCAGCAAAAATCAATTAACACCAAACCAGCACGATGATGGAATACCAATCCCTGGGAAATGACTCCAAATCTCCCTTAACTTCAAAAAAATTATATTTTCACTGATAAGAAAAGTTACCAACCAGATGCTCAGCTGAGCATATGAGAATAACTCACCCAAGAGACAATTTTGGTGCTTTTAGCTTCCAGGATGTTTCCCCAAAATCAAGGGACACAGTTCACATTTTAAAGGAGTTTGATTTGATATTTAGACCGGTTCAAACCTCTCAAGTCCATTCTTTTTTTTTATTTCTTCATTGCTATGCAAGGGATGATGTTTGCTACAAGCCAGTTCTTTGCTCCTGTGAGACAATTACAAGTTTGCTGACCTGGTACTTCAGGTGTATCTGACACAAGTTAGAAACAAACTCAAATACAGATGCATGCAAAGTTCACCTGACACAGAATTCTTATTTCAGACAGACAAACTTCACTAATAAATTCCAACTGGAGCCCCCCAAAAATATTGTATGCTGTGAAGAGCCTTGAGGACTAACAGAGCAAATTATTTCAGACTATAGGATGAAGCATTTTTATCAAAGTGAAGGTTTTGGTTTTTTTCATTTAAAGAAGGAAGAAAATAAAATAAAAATAATATTTTTTTTTTTAGATTTATCTCGGGTGCATACATTTAAAAGAGATCTTCAGTGGCCTTGTACTTCATGGCTGTGCCATGCAACTCCTCCTAGAACAAAACATGATTCCAATTCCTCATTTTCTGTGTCTTTTTCTTCATTTTTCCTTTTCTACTGTTTACCTATTCAATATCGCCTATCCCATATATTTAGGATATGTGTGCAAGTGTATCTTACATAAAGAGCGCACAGTGATATTTGAGTGAATCACAGATGAAAAATTAGAGCTAAAATCTCCTTCCTGCACTTACAGAACCATGATCAATGGGGAGAGGCTGGAAAGCTGCTCTGGCACTCCCATCTCAACCTGCAGCATCTTCTCCTCTCAGCCACCTTCAGCTCCCCACCCTGAGAGCCAAAACCATCACTGCCACATCAGGGCTGGACTCAAAATAGCCTTTTGAGAGTTCCAGCTGAACCTCTTTAAAACAAATAAACAAAGAAAAAATCTTATATTGTGCTTGCCAAGGCAGGGAAATGGCAGGGGAGATGAGGATATGATGATAAAATGTGTGGCTGTAGGGAGGTTCACAAAGATCAAAGAGGGAAAAATGTTGATTTTCCAATGTTGCTGATTTGTTCTCTTCTGCTTTCTCTACATTTCACCAAAATCCACCTCCGCTTCTGTCCTAGTGGAGATGGAGACAATACAAAGCAACACACTCCATTTTCAGAAGGCTTCAAACTGTTTTTATTATAGCATGCATGCTTTTTATTAATTCTTACAAAATTCATAAGTTCAGACTTTACTCATTGGTCACGAGAGAAAAACAAAGGAATTGCTCGTTTGAACCGGCAGTTGCAGGTTGCTCTTATTTATCCTTCTTCCTTTCTTGGTTTCTGTGTCAACAGCCTTGGTAGGGAATTCTTTCAGGGGTAAACATGGATCCCTTATCAAACATGGATCCCCTTATCAAACATGGATCCCCTTATCAAACTTCTCTCTGGCTCACTGAGACATAAACTTTAAGGAATTCAGAGATTTTAGAGGAGCTGAGGTTTTACTTAGAGATAAGCTTTATTTGAGTTAATTAAAATAAATGGGTAGGCCTTGATGAAGTGAAGAGTTAGTAGTTAACTAATAATTGATTGCTTGTCAACATAAGGTTTGGTTAGCTGGATTTATAATGAAGAATGTAGAAACTGATAAATAGCTTTTGGGAACATAAGACAATTGTTTTTAGGAACATAAGACAGTTGTGGGCCTCCTCTGCTCTGAAACCAGCTGAAGATGGGGAATGGGGGTTCTACCAAGGGTTAATTTGTCATATTTGCATTGAAAAGGTTGATAGATCAGAACGAGGAAGATTTCATTACTTCATTTACTTCCTAATTTTGGGACCCCTCCCCATGAAAGGGACCATCGACCCATTTCAAGGAATAAACTATGCATGCTCAATGGCTTTTGAATTTTTTGAATTACCATGGGAAGTGGAGAATGGGATCTACCAAAGTTATGAAAATGCACTTGTATTTTGGGTATTCAATACTCTTATATACTTATAGATATTCTTATATATTCTTATATAGTTATAGATAAAAGGGCTCTGGAGTCACCTGTAAATTGTGGTATATATTTGGGAGCTATCCCACAATAAACATTCACTTTCTAACTTCAAACTGTTAGAGAGCTTTTGGACATCGGTACTGGATCAATATCTATATTGAGAATGGGATGTACCAAAGTTATGAATATGGATTTGTGTGTTGGGTATTCAATATTTGTATAGATAAAAGGACTCTGTAATCCTCTGTAAATTTGGTGTGTATTTGGAAGTTATCTCACAATAAACACCCACTTTCTAGCTTAAAATTGTTAGAGAGTCTTTGTCCGTCACAGTTGGATATCAGTACGAGATCAATATCCACATTTTTTTAATAAATCATGACAGAAGTCACTGTAAAATCTCTTCCCCACTCTTCTTCCAGTTTGCCATGGCTGCTGCTGCCACCCCAGTTTGCCATCCCAGGATGGGAAGAGGCTCCATGGAAATCTCTCACCTTTCCCTATTTCTGCTCACTCCCATTTTCACAGCCCCCCTAGCAGAGGTGAGAAGGAACATCCTCACCTCATCCAACACCTTGTCTGCCTTTCCTCTGGCCCTGCCACTCTCCCTGGGCCCTTTCTCACCTTTCTGCTTCTCTCCAGCCAAGCCCTGCTCGTTGTCCTGAGGAACCTGACGCCGCTCAGCCCAGGGCAGGAATATCTGCTGCCACTTGGCATCTGGAAACCATCAGGCATTATTTCCTCTGCTCATATTGCAGATTCTCACTTGGGAAAATCATCCCCTTGTCCCGTGCCTGCTGCAAATGGAAACCTGTCCTCAGAGGTCTTTTTGGGAAGAATGGAAAAGGGAAATTCCACCTGTGTGTCCCTGAGAGTTGGTGAGATCCTTGCGAGGCGTGAAAGGATTTTTGAGATTTGTTTTTCTCAACCTCCGGCTGATTTCTCCTGCCATGTCTGCTCACCCTGGAGCAGGAGTTCACCCTGGGGGTTTTTTGGTGATAATAATCCTGCAGTTCCTTCCAGACACTTCCTTCATCCTGCTGCTCTTCAGGGAAATGATGAGGAGAGAAGGATGGATCCTCCAGGACAGGGCAGGTGCAAAGCACAGGGACAGACAAAAAAAACCCCACACCCCAAATCATGAACAGCAGCAGAAACCTGGGCATGGAAATGGAAATCTGGGCGTGGAAATGGAAATCTGGGCATGGAAATGGAAATCTGGGTATGGAAATCTGGCAATGGATCTCTCCAGCCCCATCCTTTGTTTTGCAACATTTCATATACTCAACCTAGCAAAATACATTGAATTTCAAAGCCATTTATAGCAAATACTTCAATAAGAAACAGGAATGTTTAACCCCACCAAGGTGATAATGTGGATTTTTACCAGAATATCAAAACCAATTTCCATTTTCTTCCTGGGGCCAACAATTTCCTCTGTTTTTTATAACCATTAGTGGATGCCACATTCAAAATTAATATTTCTGTCTATCAACTCTCAAAAAATCTGTGTTTCCCACAAAACTGTGAAGAAGAAGTTAAGGTTCCTCACAATTATAATCATCTGCAACACCTTTGAACAGATGTCAACATTCCTGGGCAGGTTTTTTAATCCCTGGTTACTGAGCCCCATCTATTTCTCCTAAAAAGCTTTGTATTCTATTTATTATATCTTGTTTACATGCATTAAACCAATATAATGTCATATATTGACACTTACAGGAGCACTTCATATTTTTTCTTGAGTACTCTTTAATTCACTGATGCAATGCAGCAATTATTGATTTTTTTCCCCTTCCTTAAATTTAGTAGCAGCAAATGTTACTTCATTAGTGCATCCACCTAGGGTTTTCTTCACAATAAATTCTGCATTAAAGGCTGCAGCCAGGATATTTTTATTTATGCCAGGGTTCCACCCAGAGGCAATAAAAAGCAGAAGGGTCTTCCAAGGATTACCTGGATTTTGTTCTCTCTTTATTCCTTAGGTTTGCTCATCCCTAGTCCAAGCTCACTTAGAGGTTAAAATGAAGTTCAGTCTAGAGGGAGGAATAAAAATGGTTAAAATTGGAATTAAAGAGGGAGAAATCCAAGCAAGGGAGCAAATTCTCACCATCAGTTCATTTCTTCCTGACCTGTCACTTGTTCCTTGGGAGTTTTATGTGGGTTCTGATTTATGGGGCAAATCTCTTCTTTAAAAAAGAAACCTGTCCTTAAAATGCCTCTTTGGGGCAGCAAAGTGCAGCAGGAATAAATATTGAGTACAGAATTCTTGGCTTTAAAAGTTTAAATTGAAAAAATAAAAAAAAAATAAAAAAAAGAAAAGGAATTCAAAACCTACTCGAAACACAAACAAGAGGAGCAAACCTTGAAACATTTGGCAAAACCATTAAAAATATCCTAAATAAAAAACCACTAATTATCCACTCATTAAATGTTACCTCTGCCCTGTGAACAGAGTTTGTTGCATGTGTTGCACTGGGAAAAGGGAAATGAGTTAATCTTTGTGTGTATTAGAGTAAAAATAGATATTTTATGAGGTATTTTGCTGCTCAGAGGAAGAACAGAAATACTTAGAGGGTAAATTTAGGGGAAAAGTTTTAACTGCACTCCAATGGGCAGCACAGGTTCCAAAAGCAAAGCCTTCCCTAGGACAGAGGGTTAAATTGAAACAAATTCATAATTTGCGGTTTAATAATTTTTGGGGCTTTTCACCCAGGACTATTTTACATCATTGAAAACAGGGAATTGAGATTACATTATTCCTTATATAAAAATATACTTGATCTATTTATTAAATATACTTAATTACAAATAGTACTGTATCATATATGTTTTAATATTTAATTAATAAATGCTAATATAGTCATAAATATATAATTTATTCATAAATCTTTATATAGATATAGAGATGAATTTTTCACATATAAATGTAAATATAAGTTAAAAAATAAGTTAAAAAATATAAATACAAATAACTAAACATAACCATAAATATAAATATAAATATAAATATAAATATAAATATAAATATAAATATAAATATAAATATATATTTTAAGCAACCTTCTCACCAGAGATTTTAAGGAATCTGGTTCCCAGTGAGGAATACCTGTGGATGCAGATGGACACAAGCACTTGAGTGTTGTCAGCTGGTACAGACACAGGGACAATAAATCACTAAATTGAGATTTTTTTTTTCCCCTGCTAAGAGACCAGGATGGGTTTCATTACCCAGGGAAAAAGCCCCAAAGACTTCACTGGGCTCAGCAGGAAGGGACAGAGGCTGAGAGCAAAGGAAACCTCTGCTGGCTGTAAGCACTTTCATTTCTATCCCATAAACAACTCCAATGACAAAAGTTGTGTAATAGCTTTTTTATGATAATTATGTCTATTTGTTTGGTCTTTTACCAGATCATTAAAGCTACTAAGGTTGCTGGAGAGGATTTTTTTTTTTTCTTGAAATGTTTTAACTGTTCTTATTTGATTACTGGAGTTTAGTGATGATAAAGATTTATAAGCAGCCAAGAGAAGCTATTTTTAAAAAGCTTTTCTTCTGAATATCAACAGTCCCTTCCTCTGGAAATAGTTTCAGTGACAGTTTTTTCTTTATTAAAAAGAAGAAAACAATACCAGAGAAAATGGAAAGTATTTATCTAGAAAATATTATCCAGCAAATATCACAAAGAAAAATAATTTCCCCCCCCCCCACAATATTACAGGGAACTGGGGAAGGCAAGCAGAAAGAAAAAACATTTTAGCAGTGAGGTCTGGCAGAAATTCAAGCATAAATTTGCTTCATGCATTGGGAATGCAGGATCAGGGATGGAATGAAGAATAACTTTGTTCTGCCCTAAAATTCACCTTGCCTGGCATGGGATTGGTGCTGTGAAGCCATGGATGGGTGGGTGGGGAAGGGGGAGGGATGGGAAATGCAGACACATAAAAGTTCTCCCACCAGAACTCAAATTCACAGCCCCAGCTCCATCAGAACACAGCCCAAGGGATGGCTCAAAGCAATCAAGCCCTGAGACACCTCCTAGAGCAAAATTTCCACCTTTTGACAGCCTGAAGAACCAAAATATAACAGAAAACACCAATTTATTGAGACGTGAACTCCCTTAAACGCACAATTTGAGGTTTTTCCAATTGTTTGCTGAGTCTGAGCAGTTCTGTGCAGCTCACTGGGTCCAACAGCAGCATTTGCCACCTGCACCGAGATTCCCAGAAATTTCATTGTAATCCCATGCACACATCCCTGCAGCTTTGGCACCAATTCCTCCTCTGTCACTTCCATGATATTTATTGGACCTGCTTAACCTCTGTATTTCCTGATTGGTTTTTGAAGGGGTGTTCCAGGCACTGCTTGGTGTGCTTGGAGTGCTGTGGGTTTAGATTTAGACACACATTTGCACCGTTCTTCAAACTGAACCATTAAATATCATCTCTCTGCATGAGACTCTTGTTTTCCAAAGTCTCAATCACATCTGCATGCAATTTGATTTTTCAGGTGGCAGAAGCTCCTGTAATTTATTTCCTTCCATATAAAACTTTCATTTACATTTTTAATACCAGGGATTTTGCAGAAATTAATTTAAAATGTTGCACGTTTTAGATCACTGTTGTTACAAAAGGAACATGAGTTTTGGGGTATTTTTGGTGAGGTTGTTTATACAGAAATATTGTAAATAACCAGTTATTTCTTCACTGAGCTGACTTTCAGGGTCTGTGTTGCTAGAATCTCAAGATTCTGCTTTGGTTGGACACAACTCTGGATCAAACATTGGAAATTTTTGCTCTTCCCAAACACAAACCATGCCATGAAAGGCAATCCCACACAAAATGCTCACCTGAAAATCTGCTCTTCATTTCTTTCTGTGCTGCCTTCATAAAAAACCCTACCAAGTATCAGTCAATAAAAGCAGCAAGTGGGTGGTTTTTTCTGGCTCTTTTAATAAAAACAGCAGCACTTGAGAACTAGAGGAATACCAAGGTTTACACCTGCTGTGATTTGAAAAAAACCCAGAAAATCAAAAAAACCCCAACAATTCAGAATTAATTGTCCTTAGAAAATGAAAATAAACAGAAAGTTTGATGAAGAAGAAATAATAATAATAATAATAATAATAGCAATAGCAATAATAATAGTAGTAGTAATAATAGGAATAATAGGAATAATCGCAATAACAGCAATAATAGCAATAATAATAATAGGAATAATAATAATAATAATAATAATAATAATAATAATAACTATTATTATTACAATTATTACTGAATACCCCAGAGAAAGACCTCGAGGGTGATATAGCAGCCTGTATCTAGGCATCAACTATAAACTTTTAAAATTAACTCTCGCTACAGGAATTCCATTAGGTTAGAAATAATTATTGACAAGAAAAAACCCTCAAGATCAAGATCCAGGGTGATGGAACTCATTTCAATCTGCAGATTGCAGAATTGATTGCAGGATTTCCAAGGGATGCTCACATCCTCCCACTGACCCAGCAAACCACCCATGGAAAAGGGTCCAGGGCTGCTTTCAGCTCAGGGTAGAGAGATTAGGAATTAATTTAAACAGAATAGAAAGGGAAATAAACAACCAAGGTGAGCTCCAGCCTGCAGCATTCCCACTTGGACACCAAAAAACAGAATCCTCATCTCTCACACCTGAGCAAGGCAAACCAGCCCATCCTGGGAGTTTCACAGATGTTTCCTCTGATGCAGCAGCTGCTGAATCTCCTTTGGCCTGGCAGGCACCAGATCTGAGAGGCTGGAACAGCAAATTTTCTGATTTCTGATCTGATTTCTGAAGGAAAGGCCATCAGTGCTGAGAGGGGCGATGAGGCAAAGCTGCTTGGGCTGCACAGGGAGGGAGGAGGTTTGGCACAAGCACAAAATTTGGGTTCCACCAGATCCAGAATTTTATCGCCCTGCAAGAATAAACATCTGGATTGTTCCACCTTCCTCCAAACTCTGACAATTGACATTTTTTTGAGGTTTTTCATGGGCAAGAGCAAGAGGTGCAGTGCCCCAGAAATGGCTGAGCTCAGAGTGTTTGCCCTCAGTGCCTTTCTGACAGCAAAGGGCCAAGGAACACGACGTGTGCTGACACAGGGACTGCTAATGATGAGCGCAAAAAGAAATGACATTGTTGGTTCTGCAGGATCCCTCCCTGGAAAACCTCCTGGGCCAGCGCTGGCACACATTTCACATCTCCAATGCTCACCCTTGTTTGTTGTTATAAAGCAAATATTTGTCAAATCCGCGGACTGTGAAGTTTCCCAGGGCTCAGATTCCTCTGCTGTGCTGTGTCAGAGGAGGCTGCAGGAATTCAGAGCACAAAAGGGGAGCTCGAGCCTGGGAGGGAAAGGAGGAGGATCTGAAGAGTTTAAATGTAACCTGAGGCAAGGACTGGCTCAGTCTGCAGCTCTGTGGGCATCACCTGGAGCAGCCAAAGGGCATTGGGAGGGCTGGAGGCTCTTCCCAGGCTGGGGCAGGGCAGCTCAATCAAAAAGGGATTGAAAGTGCAGATTTTTTTCTAATTTTATAAATTTTTGTCAGATCTTTGTCTAATTTTATAATTTTTATAAATCTCAGAATGGTCTGGGTTGAATGGATGCAGATGCACCAATTCCAGCATCCCCACCAAGGGCAGGGATATTTTTTTTGTTTCAATTTGGGCATTTCCATCTCATTACAGAGCAGCAAACACTACATTGTGCCTTCCCCTCCCACCTCTCTCCAAAACCCCAATTTCTCAATAAATCAGCACCATCAAAATGACTCCTGTGTCACCAGAGGGTCACGACTCTAAAATATCAAACTACATTTATTTTATTCTTTGCTTATGGCTGAGGTTCAGAGGTGAAGCAAAGAAATTCAAAACCAAATCAAAAATCTGGAAACTTTCTTCCTGCTGTTTTTCCTTTTCAAAATATCCAATTGGTTTTCAAACACATTTTTAATTGACTCCAGCAAGTTCTGCTCTGGGCATTGATGTGCCTTAAAACACCTTTGAAAGTCAGAGTTGTTTCTATTTGCTAATTAGTTTCCATTTACACAAAACCATTTTGTCATCTTCAGAGTTTCTTCACTTGTTTTGTTACAGTGAAGACAGGGGTTGAGAACCAGAGTGTACCAAGAAAATTAAAAACAAAGAAAAGATCAAGGAGAGAAAAGATGCAAAAAAAGTAAAAAGAAAAAGTTAAAAGTCCATGTGTCAAAGTTTTCAAAAATGTAGATTTACACTACCTTGAAAGCAAAACATTTAAATTTATAATTGCACAAAAGAGAATTAAAAAGTAAATGAATTATCAAGATGGCTCTGATAGTGTTTGCCAGTATTTCCTGCTTTATTCCAATTAGCCATAACTTTATAATTTGACTTTTTTCTCTGCACCACTCTTTCCAAGACAATGTCAGCGTTGAGTCCATAAGCATTTTGAGAATTAATTAAAATGTCATGAAATAGTTCTTGCATTAGCATATATATGGTCATAAAAATAATTACAATTACTTCTTAGAGGAGGAGGAGAGTTAAGTTTGATTGATGGAATTAATGAAAACGGGGACAGCTCCACCATACTAAATAGCAGAAACTTGAAGTATTAACTATTCACTATGTGAAGTTATAATAATTACAGCAAGAGCTAAAAAGATTAGTATTCAAAAAGAATAATGTACCTTAGAGCCTAAAATACCCATTGCAAATTATGGATGTATTTTCAACTGTTTATAATGTTCTCAGAAGAAAAATATCATTTTGATGAACTTCCAAAGGCTCCTAGATTAATAGGTATTTGCAGCCTTACAGAGAGCACAATCAATCCCTCTAATCTTGTTATCAGATGCTAAACAGCTGGGTGACCTGATTTAAGTGCTGTGATTTTAAGGAAGTAATAATGGATAATAGTTTCCAAATGCCTGCTAAGAAATTGCAAAGCTGTATAATACACCCAAAGATATGCAAATAAATGGCATTAAAAGAAACATTATAATTAGCAGCCCAATGCACAGAAACTGCTTGTACAGCCATAAGCAACCTAATCTTATTTCAGTGGTGCTGCTTTTAATTTAGTCTCCCTCAAAGACCTGCAGCACTGGAGGGATGGTCTGGGCAGCTCAGGTGAACACCCAAAATATCCAAAATCAGAATTAAGTGGCACTAAACTCTCTCTGCAGGGTCCAAGCTGTCAGTAGTCCCCTTGGGGAGGTGGAAGTGACCAAAACACAATTTTTCACGCAGAAACAATTCCTTTTTTTAATACATTTAATTCCTTTGTCATTACTGTAAGTTATTTCCAGACGGCAGGTGGCTGATTTCTAATTTCTTTTTTTTTTTTAAGAGCAACTGCCAAGTTTGTGAGGAGTTATTTTGCAGAAGCCTGAACTGCACTTAAAGGCCTTTTCATTTTTTATGAGACATTGCTAATCTCACATTTTTTCCCCCCCCTCTAATCACACAAACAGTTTGGGCTAAAAAAAAGCACTCCCTGGTAGGAAGGAGAGGGAGGGAGTGGGTGCCACAGCTGTGCCTGCTGCTGCCAGGGAGTTTGTTTTCCACTCTTGCCTTGATGGAGATGCTCTGACAATTGTGGTGCCAGATTCTCGCAAATGCCATGTTTTGCAAACTGCCAAATTAAGGAGGGAAGATCTCGGGTTTCAAGCGTAATGTTTTAAATATTTCCCTTTATTTTTCGACTGAGGGAGCATATGGTGGAAGGCAACACATTTCAAATGGCCTGGCTGGCACCGGGGAAGGATCACTGTGCTAGCAGGAGAATTCCTCTGCTTGGAATTATTGGTCAGCAGGGAGGAAACTTCCACTAAACCCTGGAAATGCCTGCAGGATTGCCAAAACTGCATTCCCTTGAGCCATGGTCCTCGTGCTGGCACTTGGAGGGATGGAATTTTATTTTCCCACTCTCAGGCTGGGTTTCCAACTCCTTGGAGCTGAACTGCACCTTTGCTCCAGTAGGGCTGGGGTGTCTTCAGGGAATAAAGGAATAAGATGAACTTGGAATGGAGTGTTGTGTTCACAGGGGTTTTCAGGTGAGAGAAGAGACGAGGATGTTGACTCCATGTTCAGAAGGCTTGATTTATTATTTTATGATATATATTACATTAAAACTATACTAAAAAGAATAGAAGGAAAAGTTTCATCTCAGAAGGCTGGCTAAGCTAAGGATAGAATAGCAAAGAATGATAACAAAGGCAGCTGCCTCAGACTCTCTGTCCAAGCCAGCTGACTGTGATTGGCCATTAATCAGAAACAACCCCATGAGACCAATCCCAGATGCACCTGTTGCATTCCACAGCAGCAGATAATCAATGTTCACATTTTGTTCCTGAGGCCTCTCAGCTTCTCAGGAAGAAAAAAATCCCAAGAAAAGGATTTCCACAAAAAGATGTCTGCGACAGAATGTTGCTGCTTCCAATCAAACAGCAGCCATAGGACAGGGACAGGGTCTCAAGGTCTGTCCTAGAGTTCACCATGACTTGAGAACTCCCTGGTTCCATGAGGAATGTGTGATGTAGGGAGTGCTCAGTCATTCCAAGGATTGTTCACAGCTGAGTTGTGCAGGACGACTGGGAAATTCTTCTTCATGCCAAAGTCACCTCTGCAGCCCTTCCCTGTCCCTAAACTGCACCTTCACCTCTTCCACAGGGGCAGGACTGTCCTTCAGCCTGGGCTGGAGCTCCTTTCCCTGCAGGGTACCGGGGAACTCCCACAGTTAAATTTCCATTCATTTATTTCTCTTTCCGCATCCTGTGCCCGGCGCGTCAAACCCGGAGTTCCTTCCCTGGGCGCAGCTGCGCTCCCTCTGCGAGTTGAGCACGGGGCTGTCATCAATTATTCACTGCTCTGAAGATCTGAGAACTTATCCCAGGGCAAATCAGGGGTTTTTTCTCTCTCTCCTCAGAAGCAGGAGTTGGGAAATTCGTGCACCTGAGCTGGGAGCAGTGGGGAGCTCATTCGAGGGAAGGAAAAATCCACCTGCAGCAAACTCCCCTGGCCTGTGGGAATGAGGAGCTCCAGCCCAGGCTCATCAATAGGCATGGTGAAAAGAGACTGATGGTTTTCAAGTAGAAATGTCAGAATTTTTATGAATTTCAGAATTGTCAGAATAATATTTCGTATTAACTTTGCCCCTCTTTATTCTTATTCATATTTAATTGTTCTCCTTAGAGGGTTCCTACCTTCGAAATGAAGGAAAAGAAATGCAGGTATAGAAATGAACTGGGTTTTCTTTTTTTTTTCTTTAAATGAACGCTTTGCATTTCCATCTCTTTGGTTTTCACTCCCAGTATCAGCTCGGTTGCAGTTGTTCAAAGAAAGATATTTAAAAGATTTTCATATGATGTTGCTTTCAAATTAAATATTTCTTTATGGAATGAGGTAGATTATTTAAATTTGGCATAGAAAATAATGCATTTATTAGCATGCCATGAGTTACATCTTCCAAATTTCTCAACACTCTTAAATTTTTTTCCTTAATATCATCACTGATAAACCTTTCACTGTGTCAAAGGAATTAGGCTAAATTTAAGCTTTTCTGCTAATCCTAAATAACACTGCAATCCCACTGTTTGTCTTTGAAAGTACTTACCATGAAATGAGAAGAGTAAGACTTAGAAAAGTAGAATTATTTTTCTTAATTTAAAATAAATTTTAGTTTTTCCCCTATTTCTCTGTTTCTTCATCCTAGGGAAAACAAACCTGTAAACAGCAAAGTCCTTATAAGCACAACTGATCCTATTGAGATTCCTACACGCATCTTTTACAGAAAATCATTGAAACTTAACACCAGCTACAAAAAAAAAAAAAAAAAAAAAGGTCTAAGGAGATTATGAATAAAAGCTATTGCTGGCTTTGTTTTTAATGAGATACCAAAATGATTTTTATTCCTGCCCATATTTTTACTCACATTTAATGTAACCCAAGTTATTTTCAAACTAACTCTGTTAGACAGGACAAAACCCTCATATCTCCTGCCAGTGTAGGAATATGCAGGTGCTTGCATCTTTCAGAGCCTTTGTGAATATTGTACAACTTTCAAGTCTAACCTACTTTTCCTTCTTATTTTTTTTTTCCTAGAAATGTTCTATAGTCCCTTATGAATGTTGCAAAAGATTCACAAATTCTGAGCGCTGCATAAAGTGGCAAAATTAACATCTCCAAAATGTCATTGAGATGGGCAGGCATCTCCCCCCAGCCCCAGTAGGCTCGACTTTGATGAGTTGAGCTTAAAAAGGAATTTTTAAACCTCTCCAAACCTACAGGAAAAACATAATGCCAGTGATGAATTTGCTGCAGAGTTGCCTGTTCTCCTGTGGATCAAAACATGTTGGAATAGACTGAAAACCACTACTTTATACCCCATTAATTTTATTAAGCTCTGCATCCCCGAATTTCTGTGTTTCCCAAATGGCTGAGTGGAGGAATTCTTTGAGGTTTGGGATTTTGGCTTTCTGCTGTCTCCAGCCAGGTAAATGAGGCCATAAATAAAACATTCGGTGCCTCAGTGGGTGGAGGTCCAGCCTGGGTTTGGAACACACAGAGTTTATGCACTGCTCTTGATAGTGGAGCCCTGGAAAAAGTTAAAGACAGAATCAAAAATGTTAGGCTTTGTGCTTTCCCATATCAACTGCACCTGCGTAAGCAGTATGATAAATTATATAATTGTTAGATGTGATGATTGTTTAGTAATTAAATATAATTATTATATAACCATAAGAAGAATAATGAGAAACTATGTTGGAAATTCAGAGGGGGGCTAAATCTATGTATACAATAGAACAATATAAGTTTAATAATTAACATGAAAGTTATGTAACGATAGAGTATAAAACATGATCATTTTGGATGTATGGTCGGAATCAGATTTGGGTAATTCCCCGGGTCCCAGAGCTCTAAAATAAAAAGCACTGCATATAATCGTTCCATGATTATGTGTTTTTGAACGCTAACACTCTGGGAGGGGGCAGCTGCTCCTGATGTGCTGAGTGAGAACAAAGTGTGCTCCATTCACACCTTCCTGCAAACAAAACTCATAAAATGGAATAAAAATCGTGGCTGCCCCATCCCTGGAAGTGTCCAAAGCCACTCTGGGCTTGGAGGAACCTGGGCTGGTGTAAGGGGTCCCTGCCCACAGCACAGGGTGGAATGGGATGAGCTCTAAGGTGCTTCCCAACCCAAACCATTCCATGGTTCCATGAGTTGAAAAACTCCCATTATCACCTTTCAGCTTCTGAAGGAGAACATGCCCAGATTCTGTGTCTATTACAGATTTGATGGGGTGGGATAGGAGAGCCCCAGAAGAGGAAACCATTCCCACTGAGTCCTGCAGAGCTTTAATTTTGGCATCTCATCATTGCCCTTGCCCAGTCAGAAGAATAAAAGTAATCCTCGGAGTGAAACCAATAAATCTCCCAGCAAAACCCCATCATAAAATCTACTTTGCTTATAAAAACATGAAGAACGTTCCTGCCCAAAGATCTGGTGACAAATGAGGGAGGGAAAAAAACAAAACCATTCCTGGTTTCAGAATACCTGACATTTAATTACCAGAGGCTGCTGCTCACAGGAGATGCACAGCAAACTGCGTGGCCTTGGCTGCAGCACATGGAACTATTATATCATCAAAGATTTATTTCTGAAAAGTGCATCAATTCCGGCTAAAAGATGCCTGGAGTCGCCCATGGTACGCTCCATGTCTGACAGGTGAGTTAATGGTGTTACTACAGAAAATAACAGGCTTTTGGGGTCTCACAAATCCAACATTTCCTGCTCAGGAGCACTCAGAATGTGACAAGTCATTAACTCCAGCCTCTGCTCCCTCACTGAATATTCCCCCTCCAAAGAAAAGCATTTCCTTCCAAGGGGAACCAGCAGTTAGGGCCAAAATCCAGGTTAAAATTCCCCAGTCTTCCCCCAGAAATGCAAATTTCCCAGTCTTCCCCCATTTATATGAAGACAGACATAAAGTAAAAGTTTAGGAATGAAATATCAAGTTTTTTCCTTCAAAAAAATAAAAAAGAATTGCTTATTTCTCTTTACAGTATAGAAGGTCAAAAGAGTGAAAAAGTTGTTTTCCCAGATGAAAAAGCAGGGACGTGGGAGCTATGATTTCCTGCTTTAGAGGAAGCACGGGGCTTTATCCATGGCACTTTTATAACTTTTATTGAGGATTTAGATCCAAGTAACAGCCCTTGAACACGAGAATTTTGCCAAAGACTTGAAAGAGATGGCTGCCTCTTGTTCTGGCTATAATCCTCAATTGGTAAAGCAATTATTTTCCCTCATTTTTATTTTAAAAAAACAACCAAGTGATAAACTTTTATTTTATTTCCATTTTTCACCTCAACAAGACTTCTTTTATTAACTCATCCAGGTATCAGATTGTGTTACAAAATGTTGACACACACAAGAAAAAAATGAAAAAACCAAAAAATACCCCAAAAAAAGAGCCAAACATAAAACCCCAGGTTATGCCGCACAGAGTCTTTGCTAAAATACAAGCAGGCTCCTTTTTCAGGCCACTGCTCCAGGATATATATTTTTTACTCAACATCTTTGATTATGCTGCCACCAGCAGCTTTTAAGACATAAAAAGGCAAATGACAGGTGCTGTCAGTGACTGGAACAAAAGCTGTGGAAATTCACCGAGCGTGTAATACGGTGGATTTTAGCAAAGCTAAAAACCCACGGTAGCTTTGACTAACTTGATCTTTCAGAAAGCTGTTTGAGGGGAGAGAGGCACAAAATAATGAATCGGATGGAGTGTTACATAACAAAGAACTCCTCGGGGTCTTGTCTGCTGCCTTATCTCATAAATTGTAATGATTTTCATGTTAGATCAAAGGAGAGCATAAAACAAAATTGAGATGAAAACAGCCATTCATTGCCCTCGAGTGTATAGCTTTTGTTTTAAGACACTCCTAAGTGGAAGGTATTTCTTCCTCTACACAAATCACTGCTCTGTAATCCTCCCTGTGACAGCAGGAGCAGCTCCACTGCTGCAGCACACACCTCTCAAAGCAGCTTTATCTGACTTTAGTCCCTTTTGGATTTATTTTAATTTTTTTTTTTTTTGGATGGTAATAGGGGGGAAAAAATAAGATTATCGCCCCATCCCTCCTCCTCCAAAAAAAACCCCAAAAAACAAAAAAAAAAACAAAAAAAAAAAAACCCAAAAGCAAAAAACCAAACCAAACCAAACAACAAAAACAACAACCAAAAAAAACAAACAAAAAAAAAACAAACCCCAAAAACCAAAAAAACCAAAAAAACCAAACCAAAACACAAAAAAAAAAAAAAAAAAGGAGAAAAATTTATTGTGAAAATCAAAAATCAAATCAGCTGGGGATTTGAAAATCAAAATATGCATCCTGTAGAGCTTGCACAAGGAAAAAGGGGCAGGAATAAAGTTTATGTAGAAAATTTGCTGCCATGGCTATTCACCAGAAGATCCTTGGATTGGGGAGAACAACACAGGAAAAGGACACATGGGAAGGTTTTCCTCCTCCATTTTATCAAGAATTAAATGTTTTAGTCACTGTGTTCAGCCATGGCTCAATCTGATAAAAACAGAGAGAAAAACCACATAAAAGTTTCCATCAAAGTTAAGATCTGTATAAGGAAGGAAGGAAAAGGGAAGAGTAGAGAAGGTTAAGAAAATAAAGCGTGTTTTCCCCAGTATAGGCCCAGAATTAGAATTAAAATTTCCTTGAGAATGTTTAATTAAAAATAGACAACACAACTTTTAAGAAGTCTTAAAAGCCAAACTACCTCCCATCAGCCCTGGTACTTCTCAGCTTTGATGAATTATTAGACAGCAGCCAAATAACCCACAGAATGAAAAGAGAGGAAAAGAATTCCTTTTATTGAGGATATAAATAACTCAGAGCAGGGTGAATTCTCAGTAAATAAAAAGAAGGAAAGTCATGCTCAGGGCTGAAGGCTGTGCCTGGATTTTACAGCGAAATCTCCAGGAAATTTGTCATTTTGTGGATGGGAGATCCTGGAGAGCACCTCAAGAACCAGGGATGGAATTGTTTGGAGACCATTTTTCCAAAGGTAAGGGAAGAAATTATTAAAAAGGGAAAGGACCCTGACTTCTCTTTTGAAGTTGCATTCCCATTCCTTAACATCAGTGAAAAGTCTGTCTGGGACTGTTTTGTTGGTTTTCCTTCAATTTTATAGAGTGAAATATTTCAACCCTCAACATTCCCAGTTAGAGCCCTGACCCCAGAGGACACAGAGCTCACCCCAGTCTGGAGATCAAAGACGACTTGGAAGCCAGAGTCACATTCATTCCCATTTGTGGAAACATTCACCACATCTGAAATTGCCTTTTCTTCATCCCACCCTGAATTCTTTGCCATCAGCACGTCAGCTCTTCAATAACATTACCCAAATGGGGTTCCAGTACAACAAAATCAGGCAGCACTATCCCTTCCAATAATTTTTTTTCTGAGGTATCAGGGTGTTGATTCATGTACCCAAACAGCAGAGAAAATAAGCGTAAAAAATGAGCGTGAAAGGGAAATTCCAAAAGGTACCAATACTAAAACCAAATATAAAAGTTACAGTGTTGATTCCTGTGCCCAAACAGCAGAGAAAGTAAGGGTAAAAAAAAATTAGCAATTACAAAAGGGCAAAAAAGCATATTTTAACTTTGCAAAGAAACTAACTTCTCTGATGATGAAGTGATTGCTTTGTGTCAGACCAGGTGGTTTTCCTCCCCTTCCTCCCTCACAGTGGTGATTATTTCTAAGTGCATGGTGGAAAGTGAATGCAGAGCTGGGCTTTCAGAGCAGTCTGAAATGAGCATATCTGATCCAATAATCTGGAGATTTAGCCTCATCATGAAGGCTTCCTAATTGTACTCTCCTCAGACAGACCCGAATTAATTCTTGCCATTCATGCCCTGAAATGTATCTGAGCTGATACATTGATAACAATTTTCTTATCTCAGAGACAGGCGGTTAAGGGGAGAGCCTGGGAAAATAAAGGGAAATGTTGAAGGTGATTATCATAATGAGAATGTTAATTAGCTCCATTTCAGACACCAATTGTTGGCACATGAATCAGCAAGCAACTCTCCAAGTGTTACCATAAGATTTTTCTATTTCTAATCTTTTCCTATTTCTAATCTTTTTCCATTTCTCTTGCTGTCATTACAGGCATGAGGATCCTTGCTGATAAGGAAAAGAAAAGTTGATTTCAGCAGCTGAAGAAAGTGTAGAGTTGAGAAAGACATGAATATTCTGTTTCTCTACTCCCTCAAATGGTTCCTATACATGTCCAAGAGCACTTGGCAATTAATGTAGTTGAAGGGATGTAAAAATGTGAATTATTTCTTCTGTTCAATAGCCAGGGGATGTGGTACATACTTGTGCATGGTCAGCACTGGAAATCCAAATTTCAACCTCATCTGTGGACTTTTATACAAAGAAAAAAGCAGAGGAAGAAATTTTCCTCCTTTTGTTTTCCCAGTTTTTTTATATCTTCTTTTTCCTGAGCTCTGCCTTCTCTGGGCACCCCCAAAACCTCTCCTTTTTAAATTTAATTTTAAACCCCCACACCAGGGTGCAGCTGAGGGTGATGCTCTAGAGAGAAAATGCTTTTTCCACTGCTCTGTGCTGAACAAAGACTTTGGGGGAATATTGGGGGAATACTGGCATTATTTTTGGGGGAATATTGACATTATTTTTCCAATCCACTTTGCAGCGTGGATTTGGTTTCTCTGAGCCCCACTCTTGGCACTGCTCCCTCAGATTCCTACCACCCATTCTGCTGTGAAGGGTTCATGCCAGGAAAGGGTAATTCTGTTTTCTTCCCCTGTGTCTGATCTCCCTGGCTGTCTCACATCAATTCCCTGTTTTGGGGGCAGGAGTTCTCTATTTTAATATCAGGTTAGAGATTCAACAAGCTGACATTTACTCCCACTGCCTCGACGAGTCATGAAATTCTCAGCTGCAGTCTGCAGGGACATCTCCCAGCACAGCAGCTTCCAGGGCCCAATTTAGGCTGTTTTCAGGAGCCAGGTTAGCCCTGTGCTAATTTGGGTTAGATGTTCCAGCAAATTTCCATGGGACGCATCAAGGGCTTGTTAAACTTTGATTAGTTACACCCACTTGTAACTCTGCCCACTCAAAGCTCATGCAAATAACACAACTGAATTTATCTTGAAAAAAATAAAAATCCTCAGATGGTCAAGCTGGTCATTATGAAGAAATTATTTATCAGTTTTTGGTTTTCAACTCCTGTTTCAACTCCTATTTAAATAATAGCAATTGCTGAATTTTTCTGGAAGTTTTTAAAAAAATTATGTGTAAGTACACATATAATTATTAGTTTATTAATAAAATATATTTACTTAATACTTTCATGACTAGGAATCTATGCAGAGCTAAAATGAACAACCTGGATTTTTCCTGGGCTTCCCCATCACTCTCTTCCCAGCAGCAGCAGCATTTCCATAGGAAAACAACTGCAATTAAAATATGATGTGAATCAACAGTAAAATTCCACGATTCTTAATACCATTATTCTCCTATCTATTCAATTTGTGAACTAGAGCAGCCCCTGCAAGCTGCATGGCTGGGGAATATGTAAACACAGACAAAAATTAGGAAAGAGGTCTATAAATCCATAGTGACAAGTGCTTTATTTCTATAAATCAGGGTAAGGAACACATCCACCTACAAATATAAATCGCAGATGCTGAAGGGCATTACAGCTTCACTAATCTATTAAATAAAGGTACAAAGTGCTCCATTTCTCTGGGAATGTTTATCTGCTGTTCTTGGGTGTGGAGTGTGCTCCCACAGGGCTTGGACCATGCATCCAAGGAATCCAAAGCCATGCAACCATCTGGTATTAGCCAAAGCTAATCATTAATTTGGGTTGTGATAATGGAGGCAGGGAGGATTTACTCAGTGTTGGTAATGCCCATAATAAAATCTTTATCTTTACTCAGGAGCAAGTAAAAACACCTGAGCTCTAAAATTTTGAAGAATAAGCTTTATAAAACAAGTTTGAATTATCTTATTAGTTTTTTTGTGTTTTTAATTTATATTGGTGTACTTTTTAAAATCACCGTATGTTGTCTGCATTAGGTGTTATTTCATCCTCACTCTTGGGCCCTTCCCACTGAAATTTGTTGTGACAGAGGATTAATATTTACTCTGATGCCTTGAGAAGGCTGAGGTAGAACAGAGACTGGATGGAGCTAAAGAATAAAGCAGGGATTTATCCAAAGCATCTCCTCCATGGATCCACCTTGGGCAGCGCCAGAGCCCAGCCAGGGCTGCACCCAAGATGAACCAAAATGGCCCCAAAATGCACGAGCGCTGCCGGGGTCTCTCCCTGGGATCAGTTCTGCTCCATTTGCACCTTGCAGTTCATTGTCCCATTCCAGCTTTAGCCCCTGCAGTCCCACCCTGCTTGTTTTTCTCTCTCCAGCCCACGGTGTTTGTGCTCTGGGGCTGAGATTTGGATCATTTGTCCTTGGTGCCCAGCTGGAGCAGGAATTGTTTTGTCTCCCTGCTCTGTGCGCACAGTTCACCATCCCTGAATGTGAACCCAGACCCACACACTAAAGCAGCATAGAACCTGAAAAAATATAAAAACCAAATCTTAAAGCATCACCTCCCCAGTGTTTGCAGGCAGGGCCCAAATCCCCAGAGTTCTCCCCCAGACTGAGGGACATGGGGTGTTCAGGGGAATTGTTTCTCAGAGCAGTCACAAGCTGTTACTCTAACAAGCAGCACACAGACAGCTTTTCCTCCTGCTCTTCCACAGTGCCTGATGTCAGCTGGAATTACGAGTCCCACAAACCACCCTGTTTAAGCAGCCTATTTATAACTGCACGGGAATGTCTCAGGGCTCAGGCCTGGAACATAAATTCGCTGTTTTGCTTTGTTTCTCCTGTTTTTGATTAAGGAAATGGTATCTCTTCAGTGGATTTGATGTCACCTGTCAGATGTTCTTAGCAATTTATACGGTTTTCAGACATTACTCATGGTAATCATGATGGGTATTGTATTTATAACCATTTGTTATAAATAGCTTTCCCAATTAAGGCAATAAAAGCTCTTCCATTTTTATGTTCTATGGAGTCCTTTCTTTCCACATTTGATTTTTACCCTTCATGTTTTCCATATTTGTTCATGGCCTTATTTTTTATTGTGTCAAGGAATCCATAATTCCTCATGGACTAGGTCCCTTCAGGCTACCTATTTCCATGGAATTTAGCTGCTACCTTTATTGCCTTGCCAATGGAAGGTGCTGTGCCCAACAGAAGAACATGAGAAAAGCCCAGATTTCTAGAGTTAAGTTGTATTTTTCTTTAAAAGAAACAATAAAATATGTAAATGCTGCTCTATCAGTCTAATCCCAAGCTCCAGCACCATCTTGAGCTGCCTCTCATCATCCTCTTCCCCCCGTTCCTTTTGGTCACGTGGCCATTATTAAGATTTATATGTAAAGAGATGATTACATTTCTCAGTGAGAAGCGCCATTATTAAATCTATTTGAGTATTAATACAATGCCATCAGAAAAATTTTGGTATCTCTGTGAGGGAAAAGGTGCCAGGAAATGTAATTCATGTGCTGGGGGGCAGAAGAAACCAAGGATATTTTTGTGATTTGTTTCCTTTGCAGCATTAGGAGACATCATTAAGAGGCACAGATCTCCACAGCCATTCAAAATAAAGCCTGGCTTAAATTATTTTACTGTGAGCAATTCTTTATGTTCTAAAGAGGAATGTTCAGTGTAGGTGGCCTGAAAAGTCCAGGCCAGGCTGGAGAAGACACTTGGACAGCCTGGTGATCCTCAATGTCCCTTCCAGCCCAAACCACCCCAGCGTTCTGTAGTGACTCTGTGACCATTTCACGCTGGAATTTCTCACTCTCAGTCTTGTCCCAGCTCTGCTCTCTGCTCCCCTCAAGCCCTCAAACTGCTGCAGAATTGGTTGGAAGCCTCCCACCACAGGAAGGCACAACCAGGCTGATGTATTTCCAGAATAAAATAATATTTGAGATCTTAATGGTGGCCAGAGCACTTGGACCTCTGGCAGCCACCTGCAGATAACAGGAGAGCTGTGCTATTTCATTTTAGTGATTTATTAAGTAGCAAAAGACAAGCACTGGACTCCATCCTCTTATGAAGCAATTCCTGCTGCTGGAATTTGAGCTGAAGGATGGTTCCCTGGTAATTTGTAATGGCTGGGGAGACAGGGCTGCCTGAGCTGGGTAGGGCTGCAGATGAATCAGCAGCAGCTCCCCCAGGTGAAAATAGCTGTGTGTCTTTTAAATTTTTAATGGAGATTAACACTTTGTCACTGCAGTGCATCACTCAGTGTGGAGAAATGCTCTGTGCTGGGGAAGGAGACGGAGCTCTGAGCAGATCCAGTGACAAATCCCTGCCATAAAGCCTGTCCTTGTTTGAACCAGCACTTGCCTTTCCCAAATAAAGGCAGGCACATTCCCATGACAGAGGACATGGGATGGCTTTCCATTTATTTGTTAGTGGATGCATAAATCCGAAGGAGAAAGTTAATTAGACTCCCTGTGTGCAAGGCAGTGGAGTACACTCTGATTGCTAATTATTTTAATATAGGTAAACAGCTATTGACAGTACAAGTAATTTTCCCCCATCTCCAGTTAAGAGCCTGCCAGGTATCAGTCTAACAGCTCCGAGCGAACCCGAGGCAATTTAAATTATGGGTTTTAATCAATATGTAAATTGTTATTGTAGAGCCCATCCACGATAGCTCGCTGCAGCTGCCCCACCACTCCTCAGAGTGGGAGCTGCTGGCTCAGGTCAGGCTGGCATTGCTGCTCCTCAAGTTTCAGAGCTGACACTCCTTTATCTCCTCATTCCCTACTCAGAGCATCCCTTACTCAACCAAAACCCCTCCATGTGCTCCCCAAGCTCAGCCCTCCCTGTCTGTGGGTTTGAGGAGGGGGCTTTGGGGACAGCAATGCTCAAAAGCGCCTGATCACGTTTATTTGCTTTTGGCATTGTCACCCGGAGGCAGCTCTGCCTCAGAGCTTTTGGGAAGTCTTTCAGCTCATCTCTCCCAGCAGCCAGCTCACCTTGTATCGACCTCCAACTTTCAATTTACTCGTTACCTTAGTAATAATAACAAAAATTAATAACCACCCCAAGTTATTATCTTGTAATTTCCCGTGCTACAGCCTTTAAGGCATAGCCTAATTTAAAACTGTCCAGTTCTCAGTGTTTTGTACTTAATATTTGAGATGTAGCAAATGATGGCTCATTTGTTCTTGCAGTTCTGTCAGAAAGCTCTGCAATATTTTCCATTTTAGTGAGCTAGTTTCTCTTGCAGTTTAATTACCATGTTGTACATTTTCCTTTGGTGGAATTAGATTTAACACTGATTTGGTGAATGATAGCTGGGATTCTTTTCTTTTTTATTTAGTTGTAAGTGTTCTTGAGAGCCATTTCTGATCCCCTCTGATATACTCAGAAGTGGAAAACAGAGAGGTCCTCCAACATTGTTTCCTTCCAGCTGGCCTCAAAACATATTTCTCTAAACCATGACTAAAAATTTATAGTTTGGATCAACTTCGGATTAAGCAAGGCCAAAAAAAAAAAATGGTTTGCTTGCAGCAATCAATATTTTCCCTCCTTCTAGAGACCTGCAGAAAGCAGCACAAAGTAATTTGTCATATTTTTCAGCCACAGAGGTGTCCAAACTGCTTGGTAAAGCAAGGGATAAATACAAAACCACTCCAGAAGAGGGTAAGAGGCAGAGGAATTAGCAAAGAATTAGTGTGAGAAGAAACAGAGAGCAAGAAGCCCAGTGGGCAGAGGAAGAGCCTCTCCATCCGCCTGAAGGTTCCTGTTTTGTTGTGCAGGGCTGTCCTGGGGCAGCAGCAGGGACAAATTTGGGTGAGTTCATGTCCTGGCCTCCACCCCTGGCCCTGGGCACAGCAAAGGGGCCACTCAGGACCTGCACAAGTCCCACCTGGGCCGTGGTTGGCACTGGAGGGCATCCATGACACAACATGGAAGATTTTGGAATCCCTCCATCAATCACCGCCCCTCTTTCAGAAAATTTGGTGAATTGTTGTATTTATTACCCAACCCCTGCCTGTCCCAGCCCATCAGACATGGTTTGTGCTGGGTTCTGTTGGCTTTGCCCTCATGGGCAGCCCTGGGGCCGCTCACCTGCCGCCTCCATGAGCTGCTGGTCACTCCCTGCAGGGTGGACCTTCAGTCCCTACACCTCCCCTTCCATTTGAAGCATATTCCTGAGCACTCAGCACACCTTCTGGCCTTTTTGGGGAAAAAAAATTACTTGAAACCACCTAAAAATATCTCCTTAAAATGAATTTTCCGTAATACCGTGCTCTTGTGGCCCCCTGCTCTTCTGCAACCTTGAAACTGCACAGAATTCACCATAAACACAGAAATTGGTTCTTCTTTACCCCTGGAACACCCAGCACGCTTTGGGCAGGAAAAAAATAAATAAGATTAACATTGTGAAAAGTTTCAGTTCTTTGGCTTAGTTTTGAGGGGCCGATTCCGTCGGGATCTGTGGACAGTTATTTTTATGCATTCATTGCTCATTGACCAGGATAATCAAATAGAATATTCCATTTGCTTCCTGCTGTTTAAGTGCCTAATTCAGAGCTAATTGAAGTCAATGGGCAGATATTCACAGGCTTTAATGGACCAGCCATAATCTTATGTCTACCCTTGTTGTGTGAGTTATTTTATTTATCCTAATTATTTTCATCTTCCCATGCATGCACGACCAATTATTTATTTTATGTGCATAATCATCATCTGTAAGTGGAAGTATTTTAAAGTAGTTATTAAAAGGTATTTCAAGGCACATATTTGCACAGACCTGTGGCTATGATAATGGCACAGAAAGAGATTTTAACACATTATTGCTTTGGTACCCACGATAACAGTTATTACTATAAAAATGTGTTTAAATGACAAGGGTTTTTTGTCACTGCAGCTCCATGGGCAGAACTTGAGCCCCTAATGTGATTATACTAACAATCTATACATATTTATGCCCTAATGGCACAACTCTTCAGCTGCTGGGAGCAGAATATAACCTGAAAAAGAGCCAAAGTTTGAGATCCCTGGAAAAAAAACTGTTTTGGACTATCTCATTAGTGTTTCCCAGGAAAAACAAACAAAAAACCCCAAAGAAAACAACATAAAAAACCCACACACACACACAAAAAATCCCAACCACGCAATGAAGAACAAATGAACAAAACAAAGCAAAACAAATACAAAAGAAAAAAAACCAACCAAAACAAACACAACAGAACAATCCTCCACAACCACAAAAGAAAAACCCATATGTCAAAACCTATGGTTGTTTCTCTGCATATTAAAGCTTTTGCATTTAAAAATAAAATTAAAAAAAACCCCACACATATTTTTCAGTTTTTCAAGCTGAGATAGGGAATGGAATCAATACATTCTGTCAGTGCTGATGGCTCTGAAGTTGGAATAATTCTGGAAACACGATGTGAATCAGGAAAACCAATGACATGCACTAATAATTCATATTCCCTTCTGTTTTCTCAGCTTTTGAGCATTCCTAAAGTTCTCAGGGTGCTGCAAAGTCTCACATCACTTGTTTTGAAAGTTTGCATATTGTGTGACAAATTACAACCTGCCTTTTTCACCTTTCTCAGAGGTTTCTTTTGGTGGGGTTACATTTTCAGGAACATCTGCGTGTGCTGTAAAAATTCCTGTTATGAGCCATATTAACCAGGAGAAAACAAAATCCTGCTCTGTTCAGTTTTGTCATTGTGCCCCACCTGGAGTAAAGACAGGTCAGCCCCAAGTGTTTGGGAAAATTTGATTTTCTCCAGCCACACCACCAGTAGAGAATCCAAGCACACAATTACCATTCCATACACACAATATTTGGATACTTAATAGTGCATTAAGCAAGTTACACTGAATGCTTTGATATAATTTAATCTCGCTGAGTGTCAATATTTAGCTCCTAATTAATAGCATATTTACTTCTCTGCCATACATTGGTGTGCCAATTAGGAGCTTAAACACCTTCCCCAGCTCAGTGCTTGCCATGGAAATTAAACACACTGAGCTGAACCTGTCTGTGGTGGAATTTCATCAAAAACAAAGAATTTACTCCCAGAAAACCTTTTTATTTTTGATCCATTGCAAGGGTTAATGCAATCTGAAGGTATTTTTTGGGTAATATTTTCCTTCTGTGGTAGAGTTGCTTTGATGGATGTTGTACATCCCCAAAAAACACAGACCTGCATCAAGAGAACTCGAATTGCCACCTCTTGTTTCCCACACAAGGATTATTTCCAGTTCATCTCCTTTCAGGTTTATTTGGGCAATAAATTTACAATTAACTCAAGCCCATCAAGTACTACAAAAACTGAAATTGTGCCTGACACGCTATTTTTTTTTTGTTCCAGAACTGATTAATTAAGAGGTTTAGGCAGTCATTTTTCATCCAATATTTGAGGAAGAATTTTGACAGACCTACATTCAATAAAGTGTCTTCCGTCTCCTTTCACCTTTCCCCATTTAGCCCTTGGTCTCTGCAGAATAACTCTGTTATGCAGTGTCTGTGAAGAATTTATAAATATCCCAGTCTATCCTTTTTTCTGGAATCAGGATAGTGAAGCTTCACCCTACAGACATTTTCTTTTGGGTTTTCAATTTAGAAGAAATTCCAGTGCATTTTTGTCCTATCTGGATATATATATATATATATGAAATAATATGATTCATTTATAGCTTTAAAGTAGAAGATTTAGCAAAATACAAATCTTGCATGTTTTTTTATATAGAATCATGTATAATTATATAGTATTACATTGATGTGTGATTATATATATTATATAATATTACACCATAGTATTATATTATATATTATACATAATGAACATTAAAATAATAGATATAATAAATATTAATATAATAAAGTATAATTACATAATGAATAGATAATAATAAAACTAATATAGTAAATAATAATTTATAGTAACATTGTAATATTATATATTATAATATTATCTTATACATTCTATATATTACATACATATGTATATTATATAAATTTATATTGTTGCATTTATACTATGACACTAATATAATATAATATAATATAATATAATATAATGTAATATAATTTATATTTATATTTTCCAATTCCACATTACAATAAATATTATACAATGTTAGACATATTGTAAGCTAATTAATTTATAATGAGCATCTATATTAAAATACAATATATTATAAAAATATAATATATTTACATATTTTCATTACATGAAATTCTGGTTCTATGTGAAATAACTGCCATACAAACATTCCTCAGTATCTCTGGCACCTTTTAATGTAACAGACTCTGTATTTAGTCTACATTAAACACATGAAATATTTTAAGACAGCAGATGAAAAAAATCCCCTGTTAAAAACTCTGTTAAATTTAAGACAAAAGTGCCTATGGGGCTATGTGCAAGGAAGAATTTTAATTTCAAGAACAAATGTGCCACTCCTGCTCAGAAAATTTTCCCCAGAATGTTCAAACTTACATTCCATGTTCAGTTTTTTCACAGCTTGCCTTGTTGGAGATGATCAGTAAATGAAGCAGAAAACTAAGAAAAGGGGAAGATTATTCTTTTGTGATGAAGCCATTAGACAGAGACTGAGAGAAGCTGTTTTTGATGGAAATACTCATGAGGCTGACAAACATTAATTTCCTACTTTATTTTGTCTGTTTAGTATTGAACTTTTGCCCCTTCTTTTTTTCCCCAGAACATCTGATTGACTCGCCCCATTTTCAGTTTGAATGGAGTTACATGTCATGACTGCCTGCAGGTTTTAATTCATTTTCCATTCTACTTAGCAAAGCTATTTAAACACCTAGAAACTTGAATTAATAAAGTTTTGTCTCTATTAGTTACTCCCCTACCCATCACCTCTCGTTCACCTGGCTGATTCATTGTTTTACTGCTGTTGATATTTAGTTTACATACAAGCTGATTTTTGCCCTTTTTACAATATCAAATATAAATCTGATTATCACCTCTACCATTTTTAAGACTCTCTCCCAAAAATATTTAATTTAAATATTTAATTGAGTCACACTTCTGTTGTTTTCCCGTTTTTGGATTGACTGGCTCTATTTGGAATCATGGACGAGTTTTGCTTTGGAGAAAGCAGAAGATTCTTGCCATTCAGAAGGGCAGTTGAAATGCTGGCTGGAAAATCGAGCAGAAATGAGCTGAAGTTCTCTCCTTGTGTTTCTGTGGCTGGTTTGTGCCATCCTTGCAGGACAAATAATGAACCAGGGCTAAACTGAGTCACAACAAGGCTCAGCTTAACAGCCCACATGTGATTAAAGGGCGACATGAAACTCTCAGGCTCATGCCATGACTCATAATTATTATTAATCTGGTTAAAACAATTTGTTACTCAGAGCTCAAGGGTGAAACTCTGACTTTTTCTGCTGCTTCGTGCAGTGATTAATTTCTTCCTATATGCAATAAAATGATAAATAACCCAGAATGTTTCTTTTCCAATGGAGGCATTAAGGCTGTCAGTCATTGACCATTTTTATGGCAGAACTTGAAATCAAGTTCATTCTTATGTTTGTTGTTTAATAAGAAAATTGATCAAGGTGATAAAAGGGGATAAAAATGATAAAAAGCAGATGTTTCCAAGCTGTACTTCCCCGGTAACAAATGCTGTCTCTTAAAATTTTATATTGAATCTCCCAGAACCACAAGGTAAATCAGGCAACTTGCTCCTTAGTGCTTTGAAACATTTACATCAAATAAAAAGGTAAAGACAAATCAAGAATGAAATTAATTATAAAATATTCACCTTGAATGTATACAGCTTTTATATACAGTCTCTTCTGAGGCATTTTTTGAGGCTGGTTCTCTCAGAAATAGTACTGGAAAATATTGCAGGAGTGAGGAGAGGACCTGCCCCAGTGTCTGCTGTGGGGGAATCTGACAATATTCTGAATTTACACAAAATTACAATCAAAACCAAGGGAGGAACTTCGGCACAGAACACAGATAATTACACCACTTTATTTAATGTAGTTGCCATTAATGTTATTAAAACCACTAATGCTAATCAGCTTGAAATTTGCATGAGAATACCAGCATTCATTCTACACTGAATGTTATTGCAAATTTTGTTATTGGAGTTTGGCCTCAATGGAACTTGAGAGACACACAGAGTCTTCAGAATCTTCTTTCAAAATTTATTTACCTGTAAATTCAAATGGTTCTCATGTAAATGAGATTAAAGTGCTTGGGAAGGAGGGAACTGAAAAAATGCCTTGCTTTGTCTGCTTTACATAAACAGAAATAAAAAATAGATTTACATAAAAATAATTTCTATAAAATATAAATAATAATTATAAAATTAAACTATTTACATGGTAATATATTATAATATATTATAGTAATTATATAATAATATAATTATAAATATATTATGATATATAAAATTATATTGTAATATATAATGTGGAATATATAATAATATATGAATAAATAATATATAATAATATAAACTTCTTATTATTATATAATATTTATTGTCATAAATATCTTTATTATAGCTATAATTCATAAATAATATTCATAGAATTTTGGATAATAAAAATTATAAAATATTTCTATAAAAATGCCTTGCTTTGTGTATTTATATAAATATATCCAAAGTGGGAGCTGAGTTGTGCACAGGGCTTAAGCTGAGCTGCATGAGAAGAACCACCAGGCCCTTTTATGCCAAGATCACAGAATTTTAATGCCAAAATCTCAGAATCCCAGGGTTATGAGATGGTCTGGGTTGGAAGGGACCTTAAAGTTTATCCCATTCCCATGGCAGGGACACCTTCCACTGTTCCAGGGCTTGCTCCAAGCCCCAGTGTCCAGCCTGGCCCTGGATATTTCCAAGGAATTAGCTGTCTTTATTTTATCTTTATTTTATTTATTTTTTTATCTGGCTTCTTTCTGCCACTCTGGCTGTACAAAACAACCACAGACTAAATTGAGCAATTAAGGGAAAATAATGAGATGTTCTTTTGTCCGCTCAGGCCAGCAGCACATCCCAAAATCTGAGAGGTGACACCCCCACAAAGAGTTTTGTCATCTCCCTCATGTCCCAGGGATGTCTCATCTGCATCCCACAGGAATGCAGGCAGGGTTATGTGGTTTGAAAGAGCAAAGCTGGAATTCTGTGAACATTTACTCCCAAACACAAGCACAGCATTCGCTGGGGGTACAAAGGGAACAGTGCATTAAAACTTCTCCTTTTTGTTGTTGAAAAGACATTTCAACACTTCATTTTAAACTTCTTTGCAGACCCCGCTTTTATTTCAGCCAGGTGCTGGGTGCTTTGGCAAACCTACTAATTCAAGGAAACACTCAGGAGTGCAAGTCCCATTGTAAATCCTCGTGGTAATAAAGATCAAATTGACAGCCTTTTCTGTCTCATTGCTCTGCTTGAAGCTGCAAAGGGTTCTTGAGCTGCTGCTGCTGCTGATTAAATTTGCTTTCTGTCACGCAATTACATTTTTAAAATTCTGTTCAGTAAAATATTTCTAACTCCATTACAATAAATTGAACCCGGTGTCACACGGACACATGAGTCACATTAACAACTCTGCCGCTGCTGCCTCTTGATGAGCTTCCAGCAGCAAATGAGGGCTTGCATGGGGCTTTTTTCCTTCTCCTTCAGAGCTACATCCACCCCCAAATTGTGAAAATAAAACTGCTATAAAATAGTAAAAAATTAAGCTGTTGCAGGTGACGTGCTAAGCCTTGGCTCGTTGCTGTTGTCAGAGCACAGATTTGCTCTTTAGCTGTCACTGAAATGTTTGGTATCTGTCACAAAGGACCCAGGGGCTCTTTAAACATCTTTAGGCTGCTCTTTTTTGTTCTGACAAGCTGCTCCTACCAGGAACACATCTCTAACCGTGAGGAGAAGGTGGAAAACAAAGGGAAATACCCCAAATATACCCAACGAACCATCTGACAAAACCTGCTGGTGGGTGTTAAAATCAAGAATATCAAAACAGAGCCCCAGCACCTGCTCTGTGCGGTTAAGTGACAAGGATCACCCTCAACCCCTCCCTCATTTGCTTCATCTGACATTTTCCTTTGCAAATGACAGATGCTCAATTAGAAAAATAAGGTGTTTTATTAATAATCAAGAAAATGTCTGCCTATTGGTTTAAGTTTTACTTTTCCTTTTTCTGGTTGAGCTCTTTAAACTGTTAATGTGCTGAACTTAACCAGCTTTGAATTTTTCTTCATTTACAGTAATTTATCCGATCAGTGTCAATATAAACATATTCAGTGTCAATATAAACATAGGGAAAGCTTATTTTCCCTAACATATAGGGAAAATACATAAGGTTAGCAGGTGGAAAAAATTCAGGCCATGTATGAACCCAAGTGGTTCTTAGAAAAATCTCACCAGGAAATAATTTAGCACCAAGGTTTGCAGAAGTTCAGGCAATATTGCACAGTTATATTTATTTTCTGACCACAGTCTTTTCCTGCAAAGATCATTACAAAACTTATCAGCTTCTTATTCATCCCTTTCTACATTTAGTGGGTCTCTTTCAGAAGATTCAAAATTTCTGGTTTTGTAGATTTTTCATTCAGAATGAAAGTTTAAAATTTAGATTCATGTTTATAAATTAATTTTAAATCATTTTCTGACTGTGCAGTTGTCAGAAGGGAAGTCAATTAAAAAAAAAATTAATACTTGCTCTGAGTCACACAAATTTACACCAACAAACAGATTTTTTTCCATAGTATGACTGTTCAGATATTCTATTCCTTTATCATAATCAAAACAAAAGCAAGCTTTTAATTCCTTCAATGGGACAAACCTTAGCAGGGAAAAGTTAAAATGGGAAAAAGCAACAGAACTGAATTTAAAAGGAAGAAAAAAAAAATCCCTTTTCCTCCAAACCAAACCAAATTTTTTCCCACTCTTTACATTGTTTTTGTGGATGTCACAGAGAGGGGAATTTTCCTGCTTGTTTTTGTGAATTTATGCCCCATAAATTCACAGAAACAAACCAAGAAGTTTTTTTCTGGAGCCTGATTCCCCCCAGAGGTGAGGATGTGACCTGGCAGCTGTTCCTGCCCACTGTCTGTGCATTACTCCTCCCTTAATGACCTTTCCGAAGTGCAGAACAGCTAAAGTTTCTTTATCCAATTATTACTTGCAATATTCAAGTCATTTCTGTGTGAACAGTATTAAATCCTTCGAGCATCTGCCCTTTTGTGTTAAATGAATTTAATCAACCCTACTTTGACTAAAATGGATTTTTTGATTAGAGGCAAGATTGCTGAAAGCAGTTATTTATTTATTTTTATAGCCACAAATTATTTACTCTGCAATCCTAACATTTATTTTTTATGGGCCTGAATAATGAAAGACTAGAGATGGTGTTTGAGGGGAGAGAGACAGTTCATGTCTGCAAATCAAGTCACGGTCTCTGATGTCAGAGATTGATCAAGTATAAATATTAACCAAATGGGAAACTTCTGAATAAAAAACCTGAAGTGAATAAGAGTTATAGATACAACATCAATGAGTTAACTCCAGGAGAAATTCTATTTTTCCCTTTTTCAGTGGTCTGATGTATGACATGACTGGTACCTAAATCAGAAAAAGTGAGCAAATCATTGCCACAACCTAACTCTGAGTGTGATTTAAAAGGAAAGAGTTTATACACACAGATATTTGAAATCAAGTAGTCAAATGAAGGCAGCCTGGTTTTAAGAGCACAGATTTCCATAGAATTTCCCACAAGAATTTCATGACAAAACTGAAAATTCTGTAAGCATCTCCTTGCTGCCAACATGCAAACTTTGAGAGGAAAATGTCTTTTATTTTTATGTAACATGAAAAATGCTGCAAATCTTTACCAGACCAATGGTCAGACAGGTCAGAAGGGAAAGAAGAGCTAAAAATAAATTCATACAATACCATGAACATTTGGCCACTTCCAAAACAAAATAAAAAAGGAATTGAAATTCTTTAGCGCTTCAAAATCAGCTTTCCGTAGACAATTTCCTCAGTTATATAATTCATGACTGAACTGTCTTGAAAACTTCAAAAAAAATCTGAATAGTCTGTCTTCTGAACAATGCTTTTGAACTGCCAATATGGCAAATAATCCCAGTGTGTTTTCCATGGGGGAGAGGGAATCGTGGGCTTTGTTCTCCCTCTGAACCAGCAGAAGCTTTGCCCTGGACCTCAGTGGAAGGAAGAGGAGATTTCGTGCCTTTAAAGAGCATCAAAGTGGACACCACACAATGCACAGATGCACCAGGAAGGGGTTTTGTGCTGTAAATCACAAAATCTAGGCCAGGGTTTGGGGAGTGATTTCCAATTCCGTTTCATTTCTCGGCATCTCCCACTCTCTGCTCCTGCATAATGAGAGGATGAAGCTGAAGTTGCCTCCATCACTTTGTGAGCTGACGTCCCTCCTAAGATGTATTATGTATAGAAATGATGATACTTAAGGAAACTTTTGTTCTGAGGAAATCTCATCAAAATGAAGTCCTTTTCACATGAAATAATTAGCCATGCCATTTGATGTTGGAGAAAACACAACTCGGCTTTGGTGGAACCATTGCCATGTCTTTAATGCCTAAGGACTTATATGCACTGGGGTTTGGAAAAATTCAGCTTTTAAAGTTTTTGAACTTCATTTTTGAAGGCTCCTCAACAAGTTAATGGTTTTTTTTTCAAGCAAAATTATTGATGAATCTGATTCTGTCTTAAGATACCAACTGGCAGAGGCTTTGCAGACAGAATGGGCCAGAAATCCAGCAGGAAAAAGGAGAATTTCTGTGGGAGTTTCATGGACAAAGCACCTGGGATCTAAGCAGCCAAATTTTTTAGGTGAGGGTCTCATCTTTTCCTTACTACCACAAATTCCCATAAATTCCTGTGCATCCATAAGAGATTGGAGTTTTACTCTGCACCATGGGCAGGAATTTGAATCTCATAATCCCAACCTATCCCAGAGCATTGTGTACACCAAGGAACTGGAAACTGGGGGCAGAAGAGGAATAGATTTTCTTGTTGGGCTTTAAGGACACAAAACCCACAACACCCACCACAAAGGTGAACCAAACAATTTAATAATGAACTGTGTTTATTGACTTAATTTGTTCAGCAGTTTCGAAAGGGCTCATCCTGAAACCTCTCATTGAGTTCTCAGTACTCCTGGAACCACTTTTTTTTCACTTAAGCTGATAAAACTGTCACATTTTGGGTGTTTTATTCAGCTCCATTTCCAGAGGGGAAGTCAAACACTCAATCCCAGCTGCCCTTGGAGCAGGGAATTTACACGCCCTGTTGCTTTGTGATGGCTGTGTTGTCAAAATAAATGACTCCAGCATTGTGAGCGTATTTCAACACCAGAATAAATTCATTGTGTGTGGTTAACGTCGCAGCAATCCAAAATCCTCGCAGGAAATATAGGGGAGAAGCTTTGAGAGGACAGGAATATTTTTCTAGGTTGGGTGGGACATGGAATCATAGATCCATACAAGGGTTTGGGTTGGAAGGGACGTTAAAAATCATCCCATTCCAAACCTTCCACTGTCCCAGGCTGCTCCAAGCCCTGTCCAGCCTGGATTTGGACACTTTTAGAGATCCAGGGGCAGCCACACCTGCTCTGGGCACCCTGACATGTTACTGGTCAGGAAAAGCACTTTATCATTTATTTCTTCCTGTTTAGCAGCCACAGATACCTGAACTCAGAATAGACACAGAGTTTATTTTCTCTTTAAATGTATTTAAAATGAAAAATACCCCAGACTCACATGTAGAGGGGTCAGCAGGTGACTGACATCTCCCAAGAGAGGTTCCTCAACCACAGAAGGCTCAGACTGATTCCAATCTCCATCTCCTGGTGCTGCAGCACATGGGAAAACCAAAGAAATCAGAATTTCCCAAGGCCACGACTTACTTTACGTATGTCTTGCAAATATACCTCAGATCTTCTTTTGACTTTTAAGAAGCTCTGTGAACAGTCTTTTCTCTAAAGCCATCCGTTATTAAAAGGTCAAGAAAATGTAGCAGTCCTAGGGAAAGAGATCAATTAGGAATGCGTGCTGGTGAGCTGATTAAGTTTTAAAAGCTCTTCATGCTAAAATAACATCTTTGAGATAATGTATGCCATTGCAGCCACCAACCTGCCTCCAGTCTGTAGTGCTTCTGTGAACTTTTGAAAAGGTTCTTCAAGAAAAGAAAACAGTTAAACCCTTTGAGTTGCAATAAATCAAAAGTCTAATGAAGAAATTAAACTGGAGGAAACACAGTTTCTTGTGCCAGGCTCTCATCAGTATTTTCCGTGCAGATGTTATGCTAACACCAGGATGCTGTTCTTTGGAATGCTTTAATTTCTTCTCACATGCTCTCAGGAGTTCCTGCTATCATCTAAGACCTCAGTTTATCAAGGGGATTAAGCTTGTGACTAATTTGATTGATCTATCCCATAGCAGATGTTCACATTTTTAAGAGACTCAGGATCTAGGCTATTAGCCAAAAACCCACAATAAACCCAAACCAAAGAAATGAAAATCCCATCCAACCCCAAAATGAAGTTTGGGTCTATATTTATCTTCTTGGATACAGCCAAAGAAATAAAAGAAAGAAAAATTCCACCCAAACCCAAAATAAAGTCTGAGTCTGTTTTTAATTCTTGGATAAAGCCAAAGAAATAAAAGAAAGAAAAATCCCACCCAACCCCAAAATAAAGTCTGGGTCTGTATTTCTCTTCTTGGATAAAGCCAAAGAAATAAAATAAAAATATCCCACCCAACCCCAAAATAAAGTCTGGGTCTGTATTTCTCTTCTTGGATAAAGCCATGGGCTTTATCCATGGGCTCGGTTTAAACTTACTGAGAGAAGAATTCCCAGTAATAATAGCAGGGTTTGTATCCAGACCCTAATCCTTCTCTCTAATTACAGACAGTGTGTAGCAAAAGTACCAGGAGACACAAACACAGGGCAGCAAGGAATTTGGTGCAATAAAATCCACATACAATTTTTCCTCTAGTTGCTACATAACTCCATAATATTTTCTTGTTTCTCTGAAAAACCTTTTTGTGCTTTCCCAGCTGAGAGTAAAAATAGAGGAAATCAATGCAAAAGCAGAGTTTCTGCTGATATTTAATGGGGTAAACAATCTATTCTAAACTCTTCTTAACAGACAGCTCCTCTGAGATGTACTTGGCAGATGCTTCTCAATCCAGATAAAATAGATCCCATTATCTTCTTTTCGTGTGGTAGTCACTTGGCTCCTCAAAGATTCATATCTCTTCTCATTTGGAAATCCTTTATTCTACAGGGAAATGGCTTTTCTCAGAGAAGCAGGTACAGAAGAGGAGCTCTGACAAAAGAATGACTCAAAGGGAATTAATACCTTCCACACCTGAGGGGGGGTTTTGTGTCAGCTTCACCGAGTCAGAAACTGAGGATCTCACGCCCAGATTTATTAAAATTCCACATTATTTTTAATTATTCTATTTCTTTGTTAGGACCAAAGCTTTGCTGCGTGTCAGTGAGATAGGGCATCTGAGTCAATGCTGTGAGACGACTGAAGTAAGATTTTTTTGAAGAAGAATACAAATCACAAATTGAACAACTGGGATCAAACTGAAATATTAGTGGAAAGTGGAGGTGAAGCTTGTTTCCAGAGGCACATCTACTGAAGGAAATTGTTCTGTCTGCCAGGGTTTTTCCTGGCAACTTATTTTTTGCTCATCTTTATTTATAACTCCAAACATATTGATGATAAAAATTATAACTTGTAGCTAAACCAGCACCTCGCTGACCATTCTCAAGACTGAGATTTACCTAATTCACATCATCTGCTTCCAAGTTTCCAAACCAGCTCTGACTCCTGAACCATTCCCTAATCCTGTGCCTTCCACAGGAACCTTTTCTCCAAGGTTAAGCTCGTGTTTATGTGAATTTTTAAAAACTCAGATGCTTTCCAGAACCATTTGCTACAGTATTTGGAATTAGGCACCAGCATGGAGTAACCCACAGGTTCTAACTGCTGCAAATGTGCAAATGCAGCCCCAGCTGATGCCAAATGGATTATGGATGCCTATCTTGGATATCTAATCCTGAAAGCTTGTCCTTGGGGAGCTCAGACAAGCATAAAGCCATATTAATAACTTTCTATCATCTTTCAGAGATGAAAACTTGAAGAGGCAAAATAAGAAAAAGGGACCTGAAGCGTTCAAGAAATGCTTTAAAAGCAAGATTAGGAATGACAGGTTATTCTCAGGATTGTCTGTCAGCTCTCTGGAGGATATTCTGTCTTCTGCTGTTCATATCCATAAAAGTTAAAGGGCTGTAAATGGAAGGCTGAGATCAGGGTTTCCATCCTTGGGCTGTGTAAATCAGGAGTAACTCCAGTTTATGAACCTCTTAAAAAAAACCCAAACAAAAACCAATAATCCAACAAAAAAAAACTCGAACAAAAACTCAAAACCAACAACAACAACAAAAAAAAACAACCAAAAAACAAAAAAAAACCCCAAAAACACAGCAAAGCCCCCAACCAACCAAACCACAAAAAAATCCACAAAAAGATAGAAAAACAAATAAAAACAAATCAAAACAAAAAACAACAACAACAACCCCCCCCCCCCCCAAAAAAAAACCCAAAAAACCCCAAAAACCCCAAAAAACCAAACCAAACCAAAACAATATAGCAAAGAGGGGAATTTTCAATTTAACTCTAGAATAAAAAATAAAAGATTGTTGTTCAGTAGAAATCATATCTAATACAAATATCCCTACAAACCTTGGTTACTCCTGGGATGCTCCACATATCAGGAGTTGAACTCCAAATCTTGGTGCATTATTTATTGCCAAAACATTAAACAACGTCCCCCACTATTTGTTCAGGCTCCCAACCCCTGTGTCAGAGCAGCTGTGTCTCTTCAGAAGTTCATCAAGCTGTGCAAATTATGAAGATTTTCATATTTTAATAGCAAGCCCTTCATTTCAGGAAATGGAACACAGTTATTTCCTCCGTGCAAAACTTCAGAAACAATTACCTTTCAGGAGTGGACACTGCTGCAGATTGAGGCTGTCAGAATTGCCTGTGCAGCCTCTTGCTGTAATGGATGCGATATTCACACCCTAATTTCCATAAAAATAGGTTTTACAGAGTAACTGTTCTGGGATTTATTAGATTTTCCTGCAAAGCATTATAATTATCTCATACATCAACCATAACTAGTGCTTGTTATAAATGCCAGTTGCAATCATTCCCTGATTTTGTTGATGCTCTAAGAGTATTGGAGTTATACTTCAGTTTATTGGGAGAAGAAATTAGTTCATGTGATTACAAACTGTGCATTCACTTCATTGTATTTAAATTAATGACAAACTTCAAACTCTTCATCATTTGAAGTTTCATTGAAGCAAAAACCATCACACATATTAAATGTATTAATTAAAAAGCTCGGGGCTTTTTTAACACCCATTATTTCAGAAGTGTTTGGGCAGCACAATCTTGAGTTTGGGAAAAATATAACGCAAAAATATTCAAATTTTCCCACTTTTATGCAGACTGACAAGAAAATGTGCACACTAATTATGCTAAGCAAGAGTTTGGGCTAAATATCCTCCATGGGTCTCTCTGAATCTGAATTATCTTATCCTGAGTTATCTTTATCATTAAAGATCATAATCTGTCCAATGTTCAGTCCCTGAAGGATTAGGCAAAAATCCAGCTTGAATTTCAGTAAAAATCCCTGTGCTTTAAATAAAGGTGAAACACTTGTACAGCCCAGGAGTTCAAAGCTGGATTTTCAAAACCCAAACAGGAGAAACGAAATTTGCCCTACAAAAATGGATGGATTGATTCCTTTTCCCAATGTCCTGAAATTTAAAATTATTTTCCGGTTTGGCAGAGAACTCAGAGATCTTTGCTTTGTTTCTTCCTGTGTAGGTTATTTATCTGAATTTCTCACAACTGATATTACTGGGTTTTAACAAGTGTGAGCACCACTTCAAGACTGAAATGTTGGGTCTGACATTTTATCTGTTAGGCAATACTTACAGAACAGTTACTCCTTTTTTTTTTTTTTTTCTTTTTTTAATTATATATTTTTATTTTGGTCAAAATAGAAACATTTCATAAAATGGCTCGGGTTGGAAGTGATTTTAAAGATTATTTATTTCCAACCTCCTTGCCATTTAGGGTTGGGACATTTGCAAATATTCTCTCTCTGATGTAAAAGTGTTTAAAAGTATTAGAGAAGGAAGGAAAAAAAGAATAACAATTCAAGAAGCTGGACCAAACCCAGCATCTGGTTTAGCTCAGTTTTACTGAGATCTTTGCACTGCTGGTGGGTGCTGCCCAGTTGCAGAGAGAGGGAAAAATCTCTTCACTGGGGCAGTGATCAAGAATTGGAATGGATTGGCAAAGAAAGCTTTGATGTCCCCATTGCAGGACTGAGGTTTGCCCTGCTTGAAGCAGGAAATTGAACTTCCATACTTCCAGAAATCCTTTTCTGCTTTTTTCCCCTTTTTTCCTCTCCTTTGTTTAACCTTGATTATACATTATTCTATTTGAAATACCTCTAGGTTAATACAGTGAAAAGAAATTTCAGATTTAGTTGAATTGGTCTGGGTGACACCAAACCTTTTGGTGACATAGTGTTCATCAGCTGCATTTCTTGGGTTTCCTCCCACAAATACAACTGAGATATTCTCATCTCATGAGATAAATATGTTTTTTTTTCCCCAGGAGGAAACAGGGATGGTGATCTCAGCCAGAAACACTGTCAGAAGCTGAGATTCACAACATTAGCACTTCCATTAAGCACAGAGCAGAAAGCAAAACAAGGTGGAGAGGAGAAGAGGCCATAACCCGGTTTGTGCTTCCACAAAGCAATTTATAAATACTACATTTCTCCCAGAAAAGAGAGGAGAGTTCTCGATAGTCTCAGAGGTAATTAGCCAGACAGGTTTTGGCACTTGATTGATTGCTTTTTGAAAAACATTAAAGCCCCCAGAGCTGCAACAAAGTTAAAAGCTTGGGTCTAGACATGAGGTCATCATTCTTCATTATCACTTTATGTGGAGGAATAAAACAGCGATGCGCTTGTGATTGAAACCCAAGCACTTATTGATAGAACTGTGCACCATAAACCTCCTTTCCCCCTCTCTGCCTGCTAACAAATTATCCTATTTACCAGACAGCTCTTCCAGGTGCTTCCTAACAGGCTCCTCACGGCAGCCTGGAGCTGGCAAATCGAGCAAACAGGGGATGGGAGTTACAGCCACGCTCGTGTGCCAGAGCTGATGGATTGTTATAAATTGTGCCCTTCCACAGTGCCCAAACTCTCCTGGGCCGAGAGGGGCAGACCTTGGGAGCCTGACGTGCGGTTATTTATGTTCCCCAGCACTGAGATCTCACAAAAAAGCACTACAGTTTCTGCAAGGAAACCTTCCAAGGCTGCCAGAGCCTTGGAGGGAGGAGCAGCAGTGATTCATGAGCTGATCTCCAGCCCGCTGCACCCGTGGCCCTGCTGGCATCAGTGGCTTCACCATGGAAAATCTTCTGTTGCGTTTCAGGTGGATGAAAAATACACCCATCAGTCATTTCTCACTGATGCACTGCACAGATCTCCCAGGACTGCAAAAAATGAGTGTAAACACCCCTGGTGACCAGGCCGATTTATAGAAAATATATTTTGAGGTTTATAGTAGGAATATTGTGATGCCACTTGCATTTCTGGGTGTCTTTTACAACTCCAAAAGGTCTGGAACTGATAACAGGTTTGTGAAGCCAGGAGAATCCAGCAGCCTTTTGTAAGAGAGGTGCTGGAGGAATTTCTCCTCTGTAAATTGCACAGAGATCCCAATGTAAGTATTCAGGAACTGAGATTCAATAAAAATTCCTCAGAAATATCTCAGGAAAGCTGATCCTGTTGTGGATCAAGAGGACAAATCACAGACTTCTTGCATTTCCTTTGTGCCCTGAATTTTGCCATCTGAATTAGCAAAAGGATTGAGTTGTAGGTTGGATTGAGCTAAAGGTGATTCATGCACAAATGTCCTGATTCATGCACAAAGTTTAATTTAAAAGGTGATAAACCCCAAACTATTTACAGTAATGGCTGGCTTTGAAACCACTGGGTGAAAACCTAAATGGAAACCCTTTGACTGCATTTACAATTGAAATAAATATAAATTAAAGATACAACCTGAACTTGGTGACTGCTGTTCCACAAGAAGGGGATCATTCCTTCAAGGCCTTGGGAAGGAGTTCCTACCCACTCCAGGTTTGGAAAATTGGGATATTTCAGAATGTCAGAGTTCATCACCTGCAGTGCTGTGACATTGATGTGACATTTGTTTGACAATATTGATATTAAAACAGTACTTCTGTGAAATATTGCAAGGGTGCTGCTCTCCAAGTGTTCTGTCTCAGATTACCTCAGTGCCAAACCCGTGTGGTTTTTACTGCTGCTCTCTCTTACAGTCACAAAACTCATGGACATGCCAATGAGAGCCAGAGCTGATGATGAACACCCTGATGGATCCCCCACCAACACAAAATTCATCCTTCTCAATTTTAAAACCTTCCAGCTCCTAAATCAAATCCTGCTGTTGAGCAGAACCCCTGCACCACAGCATGGGTCTCAGAGACACAATTTCAGTTACATTTCCTTGCCCACACTAGTGGATTTGTACATGATTTGACTATTGAAAATGCACCATTTTATCCTCATAGAAAATTTATTATTTCCTAATAGTGTCAGTTGTTTCTTCACAGAATTCCCTCCTAAACCCCACTTCAAACCAACCACAATAACAAAAAATATCATAAAAAAGAAGAAAAACCCCCAAACCCTCCCATCCAGACATGACAAACTGACTAGAAGTTGTTATTAAATATGGGAGTTGTCATTAAAAATGAAAACTGTTATTAATAAATCAGTTGAAGTTTTTCCTTCCACATGAATCTTGGGATACTCACGAGTGGAAAGGCAGGGCTGGCCCAGTTCCTCAGGAAGGCAGATAATACAGCAGGTTTGATGGAGAGAGGAAGGAGTCAGCTTTTATTACATGAGAAGGGGAAAATAAAAAAGCACCGAGGACAAAGGAAGAGAAAAATCCATAGCTGTATTTTCTGTGAAAAATTCGAATGACTGCTCCACTTTTAAATGTACTCACTACACCTATCAAAAGAAAATTAAGAATAAAAGTTACCTGAACATCTTGGGACTAGAAGTATTTAATTTCACAGCCCAGCCAGACTGATACTAATTCATATAAATCACAGCCCAGCTTAGCAGAGAAGCCATTTCCAGGTATTGCCAAGATATGTCTCTTTCAAACTTTTGAAAACACTATTTCACTGCTCACATAAAAGTGACTGGAGGAGCTGACTGAAAGTCCACAGGTTCCTTTGGCTGACTAAACTCCATTAATATATTGGGCCATTTGCTTTGGTGAAAGCCACGTTCTGGGCTCTGGACAGGAGGCTGATGGCTCTGTGGCTCTTCATATTTCACTTTATCACCTATTTTGTGCAAGTGGCAACAGCTGAGTGCCCGAGATTTGTTTCTGGATAAAACACACCATGAACAATTTCAGCTGCTCCCTGGATTTTCTTTGCTGCAGCCATCACAATAAACTGTGCTTGCAGTTCCCATCATTTCAACTTTTCCATTTTTTTGGCCACCTTTCCCTCCAATGGCCTGCAGTACATTCAGCTCATCTTGCAGTATTAATAACACTTCCACCTTAATGCTAGCCTGCTTGTCAAATCAGAGAAGAAAAATAACTACATGGGCTTTAGGTTGATTAAAGATAGTAAAACTCCAAGTTACAAAGATGTGAGATCAATACTTGATGTGAAATCTGTGCTCTGTTAAATCCTGCTTCCAGCAAGGCTTTAAAAACTCCATCTAAAGCCTGGCCCAGCGCAGGCTCTGCCCAGGTAGCTTTTGTCTCTAAATTTTAACACAAATTGGACAAGACGTGTCCAATGCCTTGCACATATTTTAGTGTCTGCCTGGAGCCTGCATATGATTTATTCCAGGCAAGACAAGCCTTTCCCTCATCCTAAAAAGGGAGAGAGTCTCTTAGCGAGTGTCTAAGAGGAAATGCTCCAGAACTATTCAGAGGCAGATGGAAATTTGTATTTATTAACAGATGTGGGGAAAACAGGGGAGAAACATCAGCCAGGTGAAGTGTTTCAGCGGGAAAGGCAAAAAGCTGGAGAATGGGAACCCTATGGCCATTTTACCTTTTGTAAAAGAATCCATCAACTTCCATCTCTCCAGCTCAGTCCCACCATTGCTCCCTGAGATTTCTCCATGAGTTACACACGGATGGGGAGGGAGGAGGGAGCCCCAGCAGCCAAGGCAGCTTCTCCAGGTGTCCATCCATCCTCCTCGGGCAGGGCTGCAAAAGAGCATTAAAGAAAGGAGGGATTTGATTTATTAATGAAATCTTAATTTCTCAACCTTCCTGAGAGGAGACCCAACTTCCCAGGGCACCGGGACTCTGCCTGGCTGTGCTTTGCCTTGCACCCAAATCCTGCCTCTCACCCCTGAGCTGATTGCTCTCCCAGAGATGCTGATGAACGAGATTTTAAATTGATGAGACTGGCACCTCGTTATATCAAAATGTGAGGGCTCTGAAGGGGGACAAGGCAGGGCTGGCTGCAGGGGGTGCTCAGGGGGTCACATCCCCTGGCTGATGGGCAGTCCTGCTAAAATTGTCACTCATAAAAACATAGAATATAAACGTAAAACACATCTATATTTTATATATAAATAAAAATATGAATAAAATAAAAATATAAATAAAATATAATTATAATTATAATTATATTATAATTATAATTATAAATATAAATATCCTTTCAAATATAAATATAAACATAAAAATGTGTTGCATAATACTATATAAATATATATTTATATATTATTATGGTTATATATTACATAAACATAATATATAATACTTATGAATTATATAAAATATGATATATAAAATATATTCTATTCATTTTTATAGAAATTAAAAATTATCATTTAATTGCTTGTAAAACATCTTCAAGACATGGGCATTTGCCTGGTGTTATTATCACACATTACAAGAGCTCCAGCAGGACTTCATAGGGATTATATTCAATGCTATGGAAATGTCTCTGCAGTGTAAGGCAAAGGGGCTGCCAAATATAATCATAATAGTAATAGTAATAGTAATAGTAATAGTAATAGTAATAGTTATAGTTATAGTAATAATAATAATAATAATAATAATAATAATAATAATAATAATAACTATTATTATTGTTGTTGTTGTTATTGTTATTGTTGTTATTATTATAATAATTGTTGGTATTGATATTATTATTGATGTTCTTTGCATTGTTATTTATATTATTGTTATTGTTGATACTATTGTTATCTTGGTTAATCATGATAAATACCCTAAGTTCAAATTGTGACTGAGCTTGGCTATTCTACCCCAGTTCAGGTTTATCAGCTCTGAAAGAAGTATAGAAGATAAAAAAGGAGGAAAAAGGAGGAATAAGGGCGAAAAAAATCTTTAAAAAGGAGGAAAAATAAATCTTAACTCTTCTGGCAAACTGGTAAAACTGAGTTTTGCCAGGGAGAGGGGAAAAAACAATCAAAATTGGATTTAATCGGTAATCAAAAAATAATTAACAAAGAAATCAGCAAGTTGAGAAGTTTATTGAGATTTGGGGAAGACATCAGAACATTTGTGTGGAAGGAATACACATTTTTGTGGGAAGAAGAACCAATGATTTGCAGTAAAAGCTGTCCTGCCTTGACCGAGGAGGGAACACTGAGGCTCGTAACAGCCTGTGAAGGAAGGGAGTTTACAAAACCTTTAACTACAGGACTCACTCAATTTAATGTTCTTATCTCCTGCTCTTATTTCTTTGCTCCCAAGAGGTGGCTGTGGAAACAGTCAGGATGGTTTCACTGTGCAAGCACTATTTTTTAAAGATGCAGCATTTAATAAAATATCCTGGTTGCTTCCATGGCTATGGAAAAAAAGGAAAAGAAATCCCAGTTTTTCTCAGAGCTTCTCTCACAGAGGATCCTGGCTCAGATACACAAAATAATCTGGAGCAGTTCCCTGCTATTCACAAATAGCGGGTCTATTTTCAAAATTTAACAATCAGACATTGAGGTTTTGTTTCTAAATTAATTTCCTAATGTAATTGCATTATAATAATTCCGTTTATTTTTTAATTGAAGTGATTCTCTCTTTGTGTCACATAATTTTACTATTATGTATTTGAAATTATGTTGGGTCTTTCTCACTTATTCAGTTTAAAATGTGCAAAAGAATCCAGTGAATCACAGGTAAAATACTCAGATAAAACCCACTGTTCTTCATATGTAAAAAACCTATTCTAAATGGGTAAAAATTGAGCTGAAAACCTGTTGAAATCTGACTGGAAACAGTTGTCAGTTCGAAACATCTGAAACAATTAATTCCAAGCTTAATTTTATTTAACATATTATGACCTAAAGCAGCTATTATTCCTAATTGTTTTACAATTTAACCATTCCACGCTGCTCGTGCTTGGTTCTGTCAGCACAAAATCTGAAGCGAGATCATAATTGATTGAATTTCAAATGTCAGCTGTCTTTGTGGAGCAAACACCTCCTGCATAAGAACACGTATTAGTGAGAAGTTCCTTGCAGAAGGGACATCTGGGGGGTTATTATTTATTTTGATTAGGAATTGAGTGTCTAAGAGGAGCTCCATTATTCAGGTGACCATGGAGGGTGTGGATGGAGCCAGCGAGGTTTAACCAAGCCCAGCTCAACTCACAAAGGGAAGCAGCGAGGAGATGATTCCACCCTTATCAAACCCAATGGAAACCCTGGAGGAAAAGATAACAAAACACAGTGCACAGGCTCCCAGAGTGCAGAGCAGAGATAACCAGGCCTGCCTGAAGCTGCCCAGGCAGAAATCTGGAGTTTGGTTCAGAGCTCTTCCCTTTTGAGGAGATGCTGCACACCCAAAGTGCTCTCTGAGCCTTCTCCTGTCCTTGTTTTTCTCCCACAGCAGCTCTGTCCTGCATTTCTGGGGTAAACCCCCCAGTTTCACATTGGGCAGGGTGGAATTTCCAGAGGAGGAACAGCTGATAGAAAATAATTCAGAAAATCCAGGATGATTTGGGTTGGAAGGGACATTAAAGCTCACCCAGCGCCACCCCTGCCATGGGGACACCTTTTACCATCCCAGGCTGCTCCAAGCCACAGCCTGGCCTGGGACACTGAATAATTCAAGGAATTTATGTCTCCAAGTGGATGAACAGTGAAATTAAGCACTGGCCAGAAGAACAAAAGGATTTTTAAGAGGTTTCTTCCCTCTCCAAGTCACAGATGCACTAAATCTGCCTTAATGATTTATTACATCACAGCTCTTTGGACTGAATAATAATCTAATTAACTGCTCTGGCAAAAAAGGGTTGTCTCACATCCCAATAAAATAAATCACTAAGATAAAAATAAGAATAAAAAAAATAAATAAATCACGAAGAATTGGCCAGGAAGTCCAGCTGGTCCAGTGGAAGTTGTCCCTGCCCACAACAGGGGTGGAATGAGATGGAATTTAAAGTCCCTTCAAAACCAAACCATTCTGTGACTTTATGAATCAATATTTATTAAACAGACCAAACCAAAAAAGCCCCAGCAAACCCACCAGTATGCGACAATAATATGATAACACCCCAGAGTAGCTCTGGTGAGAATCTGTAAACATTTAGACATCCCCTATCAAAGCCTTTTTTCCTGTAAGAAATACTTCAAAGGGAATTGGGGAGATTTATGCATAATGTGAATGTATTTATTTATTTCACAGTAATAAAAGTATGATTCGAGCGGAAAACAAATGTGAGAGAGGATTTTAGAAAGCATCTACAAGGTAATTTTAGAACCATTTTGCCTCAAGCATTAAGAATTAAGAAGGCTGGAAAAAAAAGCAGGAGATTGTTGGTTTCATCACCCTCTTCCCTTGCAAAGGGCTGTAAAAAATGAGAGCTATTGAAGAATATTGAATTTCCAACACATAATGTATCATGCATCAGAATGTTATTGCATTTTCCAGCATAATTATAAATCTGAAACCAGGAATATATTGAGATATCTGAGCCAACTGGAGTCACTGCCTGATCCCATCAGTGGGATGTCTTTAAAAATTACAAGTCTTAATTAACAAAATTATTGTAGCTTGCCTGCAAGGTGACTTCCAACATGACTGGAAGATTGAGAACCGTTCACCTTTCACTGATGGAAAGATTTTTTTTCCTTAAATTTTTTTCCCTCCATCTCTTGTACCTTGAATTTTTGGAATGATGATGCAAGGAGAAATAAAGGGAAAAGAGGCTGATCTCAAAAACCAGAAAATGTAAGAAGAGTTTGGACATCAGTTTGATTTTAAATTAAGATATTTTAGAGGATTTGAGATTCCTTTTTTCTAAGTGCCTGAACACAGCAAGAAAGTTTCTAGCACATTTGTTACAAATAAGTCAACTTTTAAAATAATAGTTTGTTTTAAGCCAGGGACTTCATGTTACTTGTTAACCTGCACTAATTGGCCTCTGCATCAATTAATGTTGCTGACATCCATTAACTAGTTATGAAATAGTTTTGAACTATTTGGGGTGAAAATATTAATAGAAAATAATCTGAAGTGCCAGAAATAGTGCAGGTTTTTGGAGCTATCTGACAGACTGAATCATCTCTGATGCACACCAAGGACTTATCAAAAGCCCTAAAATTATCTTGCACTTCCCTGATTTAAAATCTCCCAAAACAGGAGAGAACTCACACCAAAAATGAAACCTTCCTTTCAGATTCCTGACTGACACAAAGCTGATTTCTGATCTTCCCTGGGTACAAAATTGGTGCTGAGTACTGGTGTGAATTGTGGAGGAGGAGGAGAGAAAATTTGGGGCAGAGCAGAAAATGTCACCTATTTGAACTGATCTCCAGCTCCTTCTTGAATTTCTGGGGATTCTTTTGAGCACATAACTCTTCTGCAAGGAGAGCATTGTTCCTGAGCCCCTCGAATTCAAGAGTCAATTATACCCCAGAAAAGGCTTTTGTCATAGTCCTGTCCAGGTGCTGAATGAATCTTCCCTCTCCAAGCTCTCCCTGGTATCACAGCATCCTTTTAATCATCATTTTTATTCTTTTGTGGTCGTCAGAGACCATGGAAACCCTGGTGGCTTTTCCCTGTGGGCAGAGGGAATGTGCAGGTGTCTCCTTCCTGGCCACCTCCAGTTTCTCAGCTTTTAATCATCATTTTCATTCTCATTTGGCCATCACGGACCGTGGGAACCCTGGTGGCTTTTCCCTGTGGGCAGAGGGAGTGTGCAGGTGTCTCCTTCCTGGCCACCTCCAGTTTCCCAGCACATTAATCCCTGCTGCTCCTTCTCCCCCAGTGAGCACAGGAGCCTGGCTCCCATCACAGCCAGGCTTTGGGAATGGGAATTATCCCTTCTCTCTGCCTGGGAGAGATGCACTCCAAGATAGCTGTGGCATTTTCCCCCTAATAGCCTCACATTTCACTTGTATTTAATTTGTTACCTGCTGTCTCTCTCGGAATCTTTTCTGCATTGCTGCCCTCCGTTCTGCTGTCCTGTATTTTATTTCTGCTTGTTATTCCTTTTTTCCCTGTCCCTTGAGAGAAATGCCTTGCATTTATCCACTTTCAGACACAAACCCCTGGATTTAATCCAAGTTCTGAACTCTCCAGGTTTTTCTGTGCACCCTCCCTTCTCCTGCCCTTTGCCAGTGTAGCTTTCCCAGCACAAAACTTGTTTGGTTTTCCTTTGGTTCAGGTTCTCAACCATTAATTTCACTGATTGGAAGGAAGGATGGGAAGGCAATGAATCTGAGTGAGAATCAGATAAACTTTCTATTGATTTTGCTTTTTTTTTTCCAGGAAGTGTTTGCTCTCCGGTCACCAAGGGCAGTGACAAACAGGATGGGAAGCAGGAATTGGTGAAGGATTTCTGATGGCAGCAGTGCCAGAAGGAGCACAGAAATCTCCCAGATAATTTTCATTCTCTAGCAGCTCATGAAGGGAGAGGAAAAGAATCAAAATGTAAAAAGAGTTTTATATGGAAATTTGCAAGTGGCTGATTCTATCTTCCCTCTTAAACAGTTGGAAAATAAACCTCATTGTCAATCTATGGATTATATGGAAAAATATTTTTGGGAGCCACTCTGAAAGAGCTTCTAATACTGATAAGCAGAGGAGAAAGGTACTCACTTTATTACCCCCATTTTCATATTCATCCTCTCAATGATAATCCCAACAAGACCCTTTGTATTTAGTTATTAACTCTCTTTCTAAAGAGATGCAGTCAAACAAAACAGCAAAAAAGGAATAAAGAGTCCATGGGGATTTTGGTAAAATTTATAAACTATATGGGAACTAAAAACCCACAAAATTTGATTTTTTTATTGCATCTCTGGGATGTTTCAATAGCAGATTAAGTAGAAATGAACACTTTTGGCAGTGCACAAATATTCCTTTACAACTTCACTCTAGTGATTTCAATGTATGTACTTTACGTAATTTTTACTTATTGCCTGGGCAATAAGGATTTACTTTATTTACTTATTTGCTTCTTAATTAAACGGCATTGTCTTTCTTTCAATGACATATTTTCTAGTTTAGAGATGCAGGAAATAAGACTGTGGGAGAGCCACCTCTTATGGAAAAGTCTTTTACACTCTGGAATCACTTGAGTCTTTGACTCCTTGTCTACATGGTTTTGTTGCAAAATGAGGGCTTTCCCCCCCTTTCTAAAGAAAACTTCAGTCCCGTTTTTAGTTTCCACTCTGACTTTTCATTGTGTTTGTTCAGGTATTTCAACTACCTTTGTTGTAAGACAGCAAATGCTCCATCTGTCTCCATCAAGGATGGACTCTGCCACGGCCTCCTGCCTCCATCCATCCTCATGCCCTGGCAGCAGTGGGAGTTTTCCTTCAAACAGCACAAAAAGTGAAAAAATCCCCCAATGGTGGAAGCATTTTCTGCCCACACTGCAGAATTTTACAGCCAGGTGAGGACGTGTGAGGGAGGCTGGTGGCGATGCCTTGCGCAGGCTGCCCCGGAAGAGAGTTCCATAATAAAGCAGGGATTTATTCAAAGCATCTCCTCCATGGATCCACCTTGGGCAGCACAAATACAACTATTTTTGAAGCAAACTCTTCATTTTTTTGCACAGAGCAGGTTGGTTTTCAGCACGGCAACAACGTGATCCTCTCATCAGCAAAATTGATGTCAAAACATTCACGGCAGGCAAATCTGGCACTGCTCATTTCCAGCCAGCCCTGAAAGGTCAAGTACAGCTAAGAAAGAAACAGATAAATAGCAAATATTTAGTGTGCACCTCTCACAGAGAGGGTGACACGAGCTGTGGTTGGATTAACACAAATCTCTGGGAGTTGTGGTGCTGATGCCTTGTGCGGGCTGCCCTAGAGCTGAGCAGAGTCCCAGAATCAAGCAGGGATTTATCCAAAGCATCTCCTCCATGGATCCACCTTGGGCAGCACCAGAGCCCAGCCAGGGCTGCACCCAAGATGAACCAAAATGGCCCCAAAATGCACGAGCGCTCCCGGGGTCTCTCCCTGGGATCAGTTCTGCTCCATTTGCACCTTGCAGTTCATTGTCCCATCCCAGCTTTAGCCCAGGCAGTCCCACCCTGCTTGTTTTTCTCTCTCCAGCCCACGGGGTTTGTGCTCCTGGGCTGAGATTGGGATCATTTGTCCTTGGTGCCCAGCTGGAGCAGGAATTGTTTTGTCTCCCTGCTCTGTGCACACAGCTCACCATCCCTGAATGTGAACCGAGACCCACACACTAAAGCAGCACAGAGTGTGAAAAATATAAAAGCTAAACCTGAGGCATTAATGGTGGTGCAGGAAGGGCACTCTTTGCCAGGGGAATCTGGGTGAATCACTCAGCTTTGCTGGCAGGCTGAAACAATCCCCAGCAAAGCCTCAGTTCCCTCTTTCCAGAGTTTGCAGGAGGCTTTGATACACTGATACACACTTCCCAACAATTCCCCATAGCTGAGTGAAAACCTCTGCAAAGAATGAATTATTAGCACAGACACCTCCCTGAGTCCTTTCCATGGAAAACGCTGCCTTGTGTGGACAGCACCTACAACAAAGCTGATGCTTTTCACTCAAGGATCCTGACAGCACCAAACAATTAAATATGAACATTTTTACAACTCTGAGTCGAGCCCCTCAAAGAAATAATCAACTTCTGTTAAACAAAAAAACCTACAAACGTTCCAAACCTGTATCTTGGTTTAAACTTCAAGTATATTTTCCCTAAGGAATTTCTACTGGAGAGAGTAGGGCTGACTTATCAAGGAGAAAATTCATCCCCCTGTCTGCTTCTGCAGAGGTTTATATCTCTTCCTCTGCCTGGATTGTTTTCTTCTAAAGATTTTTCCTACAGAGGGAAAAAAAAATTAGAAAGATGTCTCCACAGATTGATTAATAATGTTGTTAAGCTCATCTGGCAACACTTTATCCTCTGTAAAAGACAGGTGCCCTTTGCAGAGAAATATTCCATTCCTTTTCCCTTTCTCCCTTTTTTCTCTCCGTACAAGCTCTACCATCTCAAGTGCTTTGTCTTAATGGCAGTGATTGTCTGCTCTGGGAAGACAAAAAAATCAAGGGTGGGAGATGGAGAGGAGCTCACAAAGAAGTTTTACCACTTTTAAAGGCCTGGGAAAAGCTCCCTGCTCTGCTGGCAGCTCCTGCAGAGCTCTGTGACAGTGTCAGTCCTGGGACACACACGCTACCACTGCAATTATGAGATGAAAACAGGGCAAAAATGGCGATTTTAGTGAAGCCTCCAGCAAACTGATGGGCCAGAGGGCCTCAGCTCAGCTCCAGACAGTGCTTAGCATCGATTTCCCAGCTCTGGGATGAATATTGACCTGTATGAATATTCCCCTCTCCTCCAAGCAAGTCTGCAGCAAAGCTCTCCTTCACAAAGTCAAATTAAAAATTCCCAATACCAGACACTGGAACGACTGGCTGGGCGGTCCCAAACAGATTTCTGAACAGCCAGAAGCCTTAAAAATTGAATATTAGAAATTGTCTACTCAGAATAACAAAGCAGGGCTTTGAATGTGACAATTTGCAGAGCTTTGGCTGGGCTGATTGAAGGCCCAAACACTTTTCCTATGGAGCAGGAGGTGAAATTTTGTGTAAATCCTGATGTGGGAGCTCTCAGCTTGCCCCATGTCCTGCCCTGGAGCCCCTTGGATGCTGCAGGGACTGAATTTTGGGGGTTTTGGAAGGGGAATTCAGTAAAATTGTTGTCATTGACCTGGCAGCTGATCCCAGCAGGAATCTGCACGTGGTTCAATCTGTCAGGGCCCTTCTGAACCACCCGTGGCACTGCTGGAGTTTCTCTTCAGGGAGTGATGGATTTAGCAAGCAGCTCAGGAGGGGAAAAAACAGCTTTGGTTTCCTCCCTTCCTTCACCTCTGTACATCGTGTTGTTTGTGCTGCGGTGAGTGAAGAGAAGATTAAAACACCTCTTATTAATCTCCCACCCTTCACAGGTGATTGAATGTTTTACAAGCCTGGGTAGGGATTGCTGATAAGGTGCTGGGGAACATGGCAGCAGCTTTTTCCATTTGAATTTAGCACACAGCTCTTTCCATAACTACCAGTAACCAAAAATGAACAGAAGAATGTTGAGAGCCACCAGGATTGTCCTAATTAGAGTTAATATCTGCTGTCAGTGAATGTTTTACAAGCTGGGTAGGGATTGCTGATAAGGTGCTGGGGAACATGGCAGCAGCCCTTTTCCATTTGAATTTAGCACACAGCTCTTTCCATAACTACCAGTAACCAAAATGAACTGAAGGATGCTGAGAGCCACCAGGATTTTCCTAATTTGAGTTAAAATCTGCTGTCAGTGCTCAGGGACAAGGACATTTTTGTAGTATAGAACCTATGCAGGGACACACCCTGACAGGACCAGGGGATGGCGAATCATGGATCGAAAGGAAAAAAGGGATTTTTGAGTGTCATTGTAAGACACAAAAGAACACGAGCACACACTGCTGCTCTCAAGGTGAAGAAAAAAGGGAAGTTTATTTCCTGACTCCAGCATTTATTGATTTCTAAAAGTGACAGTGGATTGGAGAGTGACAGCGCCACCTCTGCAATGACACTGGACAAACCAACAGTTCATCCAATTTCTCCTCCTCCATAAAGGAATGCAAAACAATGAGTTATTTACAGAAAGGGTGTGAGAAAGTTCGCTACAAGAATGTCAACATCAGAAGGCTTAGAAAAACTTAAAAAATCAGTGTGACACTTGAGGTGTTCTTGAGGGCTGACCTAGAGATAAAGCAAAAAAAAAAAAAAAATACAGTCTAGATAACAATGGTGATCCAAAGAACAAAGAGAAGCAATTAAAAAACTACAATTGCAAGAGGAAGAGAAATAATAGAACACATAAACTATCCTTTCCATGTCCATTCAGCAATTTCTTACTCTCTTTCCAATGCCTTGACAAGATCTACACTTCTTCCCAAATTGCCACCAGACCCATTTCCAACCAAACCTTTGGATGCTGTGGGACACGACAGGGAGATGATGCATTGGCTTTATCCAAGGCACTGGTATTTATGGTCTGGTCTTTTGAAGCAGAGATGAATTCAGTGACTTTTTCAAAGAGAGAGGTGTAGGAGTTGGTAATCTCAGTGCTGAACAATATGAAGTGGCCGGCACTGGAGTCATTCCAGAACAATCAGCATTTTCCCTGCCTTTCGTGAGGGTTTTTTTGAACAACAAACCACCTTACAATAGAAGTGACAGCTGTCCCAGCCCTGCAGACTGCTCACACTGCAGCACCTCCAGCAGCCCATGAATATTCAGAAAACGTTCTGGGGATCGTTTTGATCTCTTTTTACCTAACACAATGCTTCACATTGAAATGCAGCTCCTGAAATGAAATTTTATTTGTGTTTTACCAGTAAGCCCTACCCGAGATCTGTCCCACTGAGCGCTGTGGTGCCTAGCTAGGGAATGTGGATGAGGTTATCCTTGATTCCCTGCAGTGGGAGTCCCAGCACAAGGTGTTGGAGCAGGTCCTGCTCTCAGATTTGCAGGGTCTAACCCTGGCACACACTGAGCTGGGCACAAAGTGTGCGATTGCTCCAACACGCACAAGCTGTTAGCTTCAATGGAATGTTCCAACAAGGTGAGCCTCTTTACCTGGCTCTCTAATGCCTTTCCTCTTTTCCATAACGTGCCAGAGAGAAGTGATGGACAATTACTGCCCTGCGTGGTGCGTGTGCAGTGTTTCTCCAAAGAAATGATAAAAAGCATTCCTGCTTTCCCTCCTCCTGCTTCTGGCCAGGCTTGCAGCAGTAATGAAGCCTGTCATAAGCAGTGATTTGTCCAGAGAGCACTGAAGGTTAAAAAGCTCATCTGAGGCCCTTTCTGGAAGTCCATTTCAGTGATATTTGCTGTAAGGACGAGGAGGCAGCAGCTCCACATGGTCCTGTCACCATTTCAGCCTCACAGGGGTGGAATCTGATCTGTACCTGGGATTTCTCCTCCAAATGCCAGCAGGGTCTGTAGGGTGCATCCTCCATGGGAAAAAAACCTGGGATTGGAAAGCCTTCTACCCATCATTGCTGCTTGTTTCACATTTTTACACTTGAATCCCTGAATGAGGATGGAATATTTGATGGCAGATCATTTCACCTGGAATTACATCTGAATTAAGGTTCCTTTTGCTCCACATTCCAATGATGTTATAATCCTTGGCAGTGACACTGCAACATTCTGCTTTCAGAATTATGTCTCACTTTAGACCAGAAATATAACAAAGAATTCCTCAGAATAAGTTTTTCACTCTGTTCCTTAGAGCAGGGCTTAAATCAGATTACCTGGGGTTAAATTTTTAATATCTACAAAACCAGTGTTTCATCAGCCTCTGCAGGGCCATGTCCCACTACCACCAACACCACCAAAAAGCAGATTTAGTGCCTGTTCATCCCATTGAATTCCTGAGTTAAGAGTGGAGGAAAGCATTCAGGGAGAGGTTGCAAACTTGGAACTCTTAGGGGTCAAGCATATTTTCCAAATTCCAGTAGCAGAATGAACAGTTTAGAATAACAAACTGTGGATTTTTACATTTAGCAAAAAATAAAAACCAATCAAAATTAAAAAAGAGACAAATTTGAGTCCTAACATATTCAATGAAAAATAAAATAATTTCTTGACCAATTTTATTTTCCTAAAAACATTGTTGGTTTCCTGGAGTTGTATAAGCACTTATTCAGAAGCAGAGCTACTATACCTTGACCAAAGGAAATAATTCTTTTAAATCTTTAAAAGAAAAATCCTTTAAAAATACATGGCTTGCAAAACAAGCAGCAAAATGCTGTTTCATTAAATGGATTCCTTCTCAGTGGTTAAATTTTTAGAGCTCAGATGGTAGAAATAACTGATTTTCAATGACAGCATATATCTTTCTTGTGTCTGATTAGCTGTTGCCATTATTTATAGCTTTGTGCATGTGATAGAAACATAGAGAAGACAACATCAATCTTTCTGCCTCTGCTGACAGGCCAGCTAATCCATTACTAAGTCTCCTCCATTCTTATTCCACTTACCTGTAAACCAATAGTGTCAGTGCTGAATTATATTTGATATTGAAACTATTGATGAATTGCAAAGGTTAAAATTAAAGTGTGATGTATGTTGTGATCGGGAGCACGGTGTTAGAGCACCAAGTGATCTGTGCAAAATTATAACCATAAATACACTTCAGGCTCTGCTTTAGAGCCTCTGCCAAGCAGCTCCACTCTTGTGTTTCATTCCCTGTCCCCCCTTTCCTCTCTCTGGGGCTGTAGCAAAAGAAATGCAAATAATTTTGCTGATAAAGATCATAAGCTGCCTGGTTTGGATGACTTTCTGAACAAAAGGAAGTTGCTGTATTTCCCCGGGGACTCATCTGAAATACTGCTGCAATCAATGGGGAAAATATTGAGTGGTGCAACACGTGCTCAGCTTCTTGGTTATACAGCTGCAGTTTGTAAAATTCCAGGTATAATTCACTGCAGTTCAGCACTGCTGGACATCTTTACTATGGTAAAAAAGTACTTAGCAAATGAAAGAATTATTTGCTCAAAGCAGAATGAAAAGCGTGTCTATCCATAAGCCTCTGTTCCTTCGTGTAGGCACCAGTTTTTCAGATGACAAATTTAGCAAAAAGGAATGGTCCATTTTCTAAATACACAGCCTGTACTTTGTGAGGAAACATTCCTAAAATATCTTCCTCAGAAGAAGGCTGGAAATGATTATCTTACCCATATCTCCCATTTCTGTTCCATTTTCTCTTCAGGTGCAGGAACAACAATGCAAGTGCCTCAATGCCGCTGGAAACAGGCTCATCCTGCAGCTCTGACCTGGAGGAGAAGAAAGGTTAATAAATCCACTTTCCTCAGCAGATCTCCCACTCCATGTTGCACAACAAAAGGCAACTCCAAGGGCACTTTTTGGGGTGTATCTTCAGCCAATTCCTCCGTGGCACAACCTTAGGGAGCTGCAAGTTCTCTGTGCGCAGATGACAACTGCTGGGAAAAAGAGTCAGGAAAAGACAAAACTACCAATTTCTGGGAACAGCAAATCCAAATCTGTCAATCCTTTCCTTCCCAAATATAGAATTATAGAATCATGGAATGGTTTGTGTTGGAAGGGACTTCAAAGACCACCTAATTCCAACTGCCCTGGTCCAGGCAAAGACAACTTCCCCTGTCCCAGGCTGCCCCAAGCCCCATCCAGCCTGGCCTTGGGCACTTCCAGAGATGGGACAGACACAGATTTTCTGTTCCTGTGGCTCCCTTTCATTTTGAAGCCCCCCCCCCCCCCCCGCCCTGTCACTAAAACCCTTGTAAACATTAAAATTAAATTAATTAAAACCTGAGCAGAGAGCACAGAGAGAACATTGTGAGAAAACCACACAGACCCCGCTCATCCCTCACCCTGGATGACAAAGGTGCATCAGAATTTCATTGGGAAGTCCTTGCAGATTTAGAATGACCCAAAATCCCAGGCTGAATTCCTGGATCTGCTGCTAAAGAACTCTTCATAATCCAATAATCCCTGTGATGCCGAAATTTGGGATTTTCTTGTGACATGGTGGCACCAGGTGTGACTTGGACAGGCTGGGACAGTAGAGTTTCTGTAGCTCTAAATAAAATCTTAAAGAAATATCTCTCCTGATATTCCCATGCTTTCATCTTGCTGAAATTTATGCTTGACTTTCCTGCAGTAATTTATTGCTTTTTTTTTTTTTAATAAAGAAGCAACCTCTACTAGAGAGCAACCCAAAGGGAGAGATTTGTTAGCACAGCCTTGATTTAATTGGTTACACTGAGGTTTTGCACTTCTACAGGTGGTGGAGGAAAAGTGAAAACAATGACAAATGAATAAATTCCAAGTGCACAAGAAGTATTTATTTCTCTGTTTACAGTTTCCAGTCACAGAAAATGTTGTGTCTATTGATCCTGACATTCTGTGTGCCAAGGATGAGTTATTTCATCCACTGCTCCTCAAGCACTGCTCCACACCTGCCTGACAGAAAAAAATATTTTAAAAGTGTTGCCTGGTCATCTTTTGAGGTTTAAAGGCCAGGTGATCTACTGCTCTGAGTTCTCATTGAAGGGACTGGATGGCTCTTTGATGACACACCAGGAAAGGGGAATATATGGCAATGCATCTGCCTGTCTTTATGTCTGCCTCAGCTCAACTGCAGGAAAAAAAAACCCCACACCCAAAAAATACGTCCAGTAGAAATAAAGTGTCACAGGATAGAATTAATTCCATCACAGTTAGGCACAACTCCCAAAATTTGTGTGATTTTCAGGTACTTGCAAGATTTTTTACCACACACAAGAATATTATCTACAATTATATAGGAAAAAAAAATGGAAGCTCTGAGCTTCATAAACTTTACCAGCATTTTTGCTTGATTCTACCCTAAGAAGAAGATTCAAGTTTTGGATAAACTCATAAATCTAAACTCTATAGGTTAGAGCAAGAACTACACACAGCTAAGAGAAACAAATGGTATTTTGCACACAGAAGGAATTGAGCAAAGTTTGCTTCCATTTGTTTTTAGAGTAGTTCATTAAGGTTATTAAACAGCACAACAGCACTGGGCCATCATTTTTGTGCCATTAATGCACCAAAATGGTGGAAGTTTATAGTGAATATAAATGAGTGGAAAATTTCTCATTTGGTCCAACAAAGTTCCCTGAATTGCACAAATGTCCATGATGGAGCTGGAATATTGCAAATATGGAGTTCCTAATATGGAAGCCCAGGAAAGTGACACAGTAAATGACACACAATTTATAAAGTAAACAGTAGGGTTTTTTCCCCCCTAAGTTGTTTCTTTAACTTCATTGATTAGCAATTCATCATCCTATTTAAAATTCAATATTAACAAAATTGTAATGGATCAGCCTGACTCTGAAATCAATTCCATAGTCATGGCCATGGCCTGTTATGAAGTAATGGCAATGCTAATTTTATTCTGCCAAATGTAAATTGAGTGATTTATCACACCATTATACACTCACACCGCTCCCTCAATTGGTTTCAAAATAAAAAGAGGCAAAAAAAAAGGAAGCTCAGGGTGACAACTCCTCATTTTTGAATTGAGCAGCAGTGAGTTTAGCCAGCCAATCCATATGAAATGCAACAGAGGGTTTTAAGAGTCAGAACCTGATCCTGCAGGTCACTGTGGCCTCCCTAATGGTCCCTGAGAATGGATAAACCCTGAGAATGGTTGGGTTTGTGTCAGGTGAGAACCCAGCCCTCAATTTCGGCCACATTTCAGGAAGAGATTTAATAAATATAATGCAGGACTGAGAAACAGAAAAGATTCAGTTCTGTCCCTGATTCAAGGCAAACCTGCTGGCTCAGGTTGCTGCTTTATGGTGAAAGAACATCGCACTAAGACATTTTGGGAATTATTTGAGATTTAATTAAGGAAACTTGCTGAACCTAAAGCAGGGCTGTTCACAGGGGTTGCCCTCACCGTCCACAAATTAACAATTTTTAGAGCAAATGTTCCTCTCAGCAGCCCAACAGAACAAGCTAAACCAAGTGGAGCTGAGTTAGCAAACCCAAAACATCCCAAAATGGAGCCCGATGGAACCAAGGGGGTTTTGCCAAACTACTCAGGAAAACACAAACCACCATGGCCAGGTGCAGGTCAGCCCTGCCTAAATCCTTCACTAAACACAGATTTCCACTGGCTGGAATAGCAAGAAAACTTCTTTGGCTGTGAGCAGAGAGCTGGGACAGGCGCTGCCACCACCCCCAGCACAACACCAGCTGTCCTAAATAAAGTGCTTGGCCTGAATTAACTCCTAGGGAAAAAAAAAAAAAACCCAAAATATTCTGTTTACAAAGCACAAAAATTCCCCAAGTTTCAGCCATCCCTAATTGCTGTTGTGAATCATCTTTTCCAGGCCTTTTTTGTATTCTCTAAATCTGTCTCTTACCCCTACTTATTGCATATCTAATTAACTGTGAACAGAAGAAGCAAATAATATTACAGCTGCTAAAGGAGCTGGGATGCCTGAAAAAGTCCAGCCATTAATGTTTTGTATTAGGGAGCTTTTAAGGGGTTTGACTGCTGGCATTATGCAAAGCAAAGTCATTTTAGTCACTGCTTTGGTGGCTGCCACATTTTCACAAGGACGTGCTACACAGCCTGGGGCATCTATCAAATAATGATAAAAAAAGTCAAAATTAAAGTTATTTGAGTTATAATTATGTAAGAATCACTCTAAGCCAACCCCAAATGATAACATGTATTAAACTTAAGTAAGAGCCTGAATTCTTGACAGAAGCCTCAGGGATTGATGTGATGCTGTGACAAATAAGCAGAAGGACAATTGTTAAAAAAGCTACATGAATGACTTATTTGATTATAATGTTGGCCCTCTGTAACCTCGTGTTTGTTTCACTTTTTCCCCCCCCCTAATTATTCCTGGTAGAAGGAAATGCCTGAACCAAGTCCAGGATAATTTTTGAACCCAGTTTTGACATATTTGAACCACAACCAAGTGCACAGGGTGGCAAAAAGTGAGTGGGTATTCCTAGAAAACTTTTGAAAATGAATATACTCAGTAAATTTGCAAGACCTTTTTTGAAGGCTGGAACATTTTTTTTTTTTTATTTCAGTAAGCTGAAAATAAGAGGGATGAGAATGAAATACAGTCTGCCCTTGAAAAATGCAGTAAAGGACATCAAAAAGGAGCAAAGGAGGAGTACAGGATCCCAAGCTAAGGTGGGAATAAAAACAAAGGAAAAGGGAAGGGGAAAAGGAGAAAAGGAAAGGGGAAAAGGGAAGGGGAGAAGAAGGGAAGGAAAGGAAAAGGAAAAGGAAAAGGAAAAGGAAAAGGAAAAGGAAAAGGAAAAGGAAAAGGAAAAGGAAAAGGAAAAGGAAAAGGAAGGAAAGGAAAGGAAAGGAAAGGAAAGGAAAGGAAAGGAAAGGAAAGGAAAGGAAAGGAAAGGAAAGGAAAGGAAAGGAAAGGAAAGGAAAGGAAAGGAAAGGAAAAGGAAAAGGAAAGGAAAAGGAAAAGAAAAGGAAAGATGCTGTTAATTGTGAGCTGTTCTGGGAAGCAGGATGGAAATATCAAGTTGAAGGTGAATATCCCCTTTAGCTGGTTTGATAACACACACCTGCAGTCCCAAAGTGCAGCACAAGACCAAGAAAACATCTGTGTGATGAATTTATTGCTCACTGATGCACTGAACCTAAACCTTTACATAATACCTGGAGTCTTTTCATGGATTTCCATGGGTCTGAACTCCTCATTTCCTTCCATCCCATCCTGCTAGTGCAGGAAGTGTTCTGAATTGCTGAACTATTTAAAATGTTACCTTTCTGCCAGGCAGAGAGGACAGGACTGGATTGTAGCAGGAGAGATTTGCTGTTGATCATCTTCTTTTCTCCCAGCAGCATTTCAATGTGATGGCAAAACTCAGTGTGAGCAAAATGGATTAACTGGAGCAGTTCTGCAACTGAGGCAAAAAGCCTGTCAGAAAAAAAAAATAGATTTTTTTTTTTTTTTGCCAAATACTTAGAATTTCACTGAAGCAAAGGGTGAAGCTGAAGTTACTTCTCCCAGTGCATTCAGAGAACCTTTTGAAGGGCTAACACAGCGTGCTGTGTGCCTGATAAATTCCTCCCAAAGCTGTAAAAAAGCAGCCTTTAACAATTTCCAGTGAACATCTATAGAGGCTAGAGCCAACCCCTTACAGGGTTTGGAATTTGGAGCTTTCTGTGCCATAAACACCCAAGGATCACAAACTTCAGCCAGGAACGCCAGCACTGCCTCATCCTAAATTAGAAAACAAATAGAAAAATAGAAGGAAAGCAAGAGAGTGAATTGTGAAGAAGAGATGGTACCCAAATATCCAGCACTGAAGGGATGAACAGAGAAAGGAGGAGAGACTCTGAGTGTCTGACAGAGCTCAAACAGCACAAACAGTGGGGTGGAGGAGCAGAAATCCCAATAATGGGTGCAGATCATGGGGATGCCAACCATGCCAGGGTGACAACCCCAAAGAGATTCACTGCCCTGCCAGCTGTCCCTAATTGGGGGATCTGATGATAACTCACATCACAATGAGCCCAGGGACAGTTTTTGGGAGGAAAAGACACAAACCACAGAGCTCTGGGGAAGAAAAAGACACAGTGCTCTAAGAGCATGAAGCAGATCCTGGAATTCCAGTGCTCTGCAGGCTGGACAGAGTCTCTGGCACTCCTGAATCCTGCAGGATGTGAAGGTGGATTTTCCCTCCCATTAAAGGAGCCCATGGGCAGGTAGAGCTCAGTGAGCCCATCCGTGGAGACTGCCCTGCGCTCCCTGGGGATGTGGGAATTCCGTGGAAATATGGTAATTCCATGGGAATGTGTGAATTCCATGGGAATGAATGTGGGGAATTGTGGAAATTCCATGGGAATATGGGAATGTGGGGAATGTGGGAATTCCATGGGAATGTGGGGATGTGGGAATGTGGGAATTCTATGAGAATGTGGGGATGTGGGAATGTGGGAATTCCATGGGAATGTGGGGATGTGGGAATTCCATGGGAATGTGGGAATTCCATGGGAATATGGGAATGTGGGGAATGTGGCAATATGGGAATTCCATGGGAATATGGGAATGTGTGAATTCCATGGGATTATGGGAATGTGGGAATTCCATGGGAATGTGGGAATGTGGGAATTCCATGGGAACATGGGAATGTGGGGAATGCTGGATCTGCTCTCAGCACCATGCAGAGGATGCCAGCAGTCCTGCTTGGAGAATGTTCTTTTCTTTTCTCCTTTGATTTTTTCCCTGCTCACCAATATTCAGCAGAACTCTATTTTTTTTCTTTCCTTTTCTTCCAGAGGGAAAACACTCTAAATGTCATGTAGTGCACCTGTTTTCCTGCTCCAGCAAATATTCATCCATCCCCTACCATTCCAAACGCTGGCACTAAGGCATCACATTCATTTCCTGCAAGGGATTAGCTCCTCATAAAGCCCCACTGCTGCTGCACTAACAGGGAACACTGAAGGTACAAGTGCTGCATTAATACTTTACCATCAGCCAGCTTTGATCCTCCGTGGCTGCAGCTCACCAAAGCCAATTAATTCCTGCTGAATCCCTGCCTGTGGGCTAAAAACACCTAAGCACAAGTTTAATGCACTCTGCCTGCTTCCCCTGGGAGGTACCTGCAGACAGGAGCCAGTTTTAAACTAAAGCATCTCCTGGGAGCTGAAAGGCCCTGGGTTCCCTCTAGGCTGTTTAGCCAGGGATTTTTTATGGCACCCAAGTGGGTTTTCTGTCAGGGATGGAGCTCGTGCTGACACTGTTGTGCCACCACACCCTTGCGTTTCATTCAGGGCTGGTGGAATTATGGCACAGCTGTGCTGGGCTGCAGGGCAGGCACACAAATCTGGGAATGTGGCTGAATGTTTGTCCCAACATACCTGGAAAAGCCTGGTGAGAGCACCACAGACAGGGCACATTCTGCTCCTCAGCCCTGCACAGATTCTGTGACCTTCCCAGGGTGCTGGGATTCACATTTGGCCTTTAATTCCCTGGAATTGGGCAGGCACACCCCATTTCTGTTTAATCCACCAGCTCCTGAATGTTGATGTGTGTCGCAGACATCTTTTATGAAAAATCCTTTCCTTGGGATTTTTCCTCCTGAGAAGCTGGGAGACCTCAGGAACAAAATGCAAACAATGGTTATCTGCTGCTGTGGAATGCAACAGGTGCATCTGGGATTGGTCTCATGTTGGATGTTTCTAATTAATGGCCAATCACAGTCAGCTGGCTTGGACAGAGAGCCGAGCCACAAACCTTTGTTATCATTCTTTCCTATTCTATTCTTAGCCAGCCTTCTGATGAAATCCTTTCTTCTATTCTTTTAGTATAGTTTTAATGTAATATATATCATAAAATAATAAATCAGCCTTCTGAAACATGGAGTCAGATCCTCATCTCTTCCCTCATCCAAGAACCCCTGTGAACACAGTCACAGATGTGTGCCAGAAAATCAAATGCAAATGCAAAGGGATTTGTGATCTGTGAGAGCTGAGGAAAATGATCAAGTGACACACATTACCATGGGAAGTACCTAAATCAAACAGGATTCCTTCCACTTGAGCAGAGATGAGCACTCTGCACTGGATTGAAAAGGTCCAGCAATCCCAGAAAAGCTCTGGTAATGAATTTCCAAGGGGATATTGAAATAAGCCAGCTCAGCCCAGGGTTCCTTTTATTTGTTTCATTCATTACTTTGTTTACCAACACTAAAACCCTCTGCACTGCAAGGTGGCCATGAAGAAATCAGATTAATGGAGAAAATTAAGGGAAACGAGTCCCTCTGATTACCTGGGAGATGAACAGGATTCTTCTTTTTTAACCAAGTTCCTTGAGTTAAAATGAGACTCAGAAATCTGAAAAGCACTTCTCTGGTATTAAACATCCCCATCTTGAATCTGGCATCTAATTCAGACTTCTTCAAAGGTTATCCATGTGTTATTTTACAGCTTTTTATTAGTGGTTGCAGCAACTTGCTGAAGAGTGAAGCTGAAAAACAAGCCAGGCACCCTAAAGGCTGAGAAAAGAGAATTAAGAAAAATGTAATATGCACTTCAAAAAGCCACAATCTCACAGGTTTGGGGATGGGTTTGTGCAGGGATGGAGGGGAGGGGGCTGCAGGTCACAGGAGCAGGCAGCAGATCTGATTGGGCACATCCTCCACATCCCAAATTCCCTGAACTCAAAAGACGAGTGATTTGTCCTTCATTAAAAAAAAATAACTTACTGTTCATGGGAATATCTGAGTTTCAAGATTCCCTCAGAAATTACTTTCACAGGCTGTGAAAATGCTGCAGAAAACAGAGTTCTGTCTCTTTTTGGCTTTTCCAGCCAGCTGAACGTGCTGAGATTTGGGCTCCTCTATCCTGATACAACTTGAGAACTGCATTTTGCACAAAGCCCTCAGCACCACAACGTTAAATGTGACATAAAGGGCTGTAATACACCCACTGCCTTTTTATTGAGTGCCTGCAGTTGCAGCACAATCCTACATAATAAAACTTCTGCCCAGGTTTTTATTCTCTTTTTTTCCCCCAAATGGCATGACAACTGGAATAGCTCCATAAATGCACAAGCCTCAAAACACTTTCTTAATCTCAATTTAGGATTCCTGAAAAGATTTAAAAGGGATTTTCAGGTGGTCTGTGGCCATTATAACTGCACTAAAACAATAGAGCAGCACTGAGTTACATCCTCTGATTTAGAGACAAGAACTTCCCAAAATTATCATTAATGAACTGATGGAAAAGTAATGAAATTGTCACTAATGCACTTTATGAATGTCTCAGAACTTGATTCCCCCAAATTTGTGAGAGTTATGGACATTAGAGCCAAATTCAACCATACTTGTGGTTGAAAACTTAAAATTTGGCAGTTGTAAATTTTTTCCTCCTTCTTTATCCCTTTTTATTTCCAGCTGAAATGCACCTGTGCTGATAGAACTGAAGGATAATCAGAAAGAGAGCAATAAATACTTTGTAAGTCTGATTAGAAGGTATTGATTTGGGAATTCTGAAAATGACTCTGCTGCTCAGTGGGATAACTCAGAGAGGGATCCTCAGCTGAAGAGGAAAATAATCCACTAAAATCCACCTGGGGGAGGATCCACGTGTTCACTACAGACAAAATCACACCCAAAAAAAGAATTTATGCTCTTTACACTCCAGAGGAGCAATTTATGGGGAAACCCATAAGGAGATGCTTTCCCCATAAATTTGTGGAGCCAAACCCACAAACCTCTCAGAGCAGCAAGGATGTCACTGAGGGGGAGAAGTTCCATTCAGGTGTTTTTTAAAACTTCCTGAAGTTTCAAACACAGGTGTTTTTGAATATGCCAGCTGGGAAAATCCATATGACTAGAGCATAATTTTAAGGATATTGCTCTGCCTGTCTGCTGTAATCAGGGGTTTCTCTGAGGAACTCATCTCCTCTGTATCACCCAAGAGCTCGTTAATAATTACTGATTTATAAGGTACCATATTTCTGCTCAATAATGCTAATTTTATGGATTCCTGAACAGCTTCTTGAGTAATGTCATTATTTAATGTCAAAGGAGTGGGGAGTTCAAATAAAGTAGCTGCATGTTTTCTCTGTTTTGCATTCTGCCTCCAGGGGAGAATTCAAAAGAAAAAAATCAAGAAATTTGGCATAAATCACATCATCAGGATGGATTTACCAATCACACAGAACTGAATTATACCTCTTATTAACCAACAAACTCAATATTTAATAGAAAGGCAACCTAAAGGAGATAATTACTTTTGCAATATCAGCAGAAGATGTAGCATGCAAAGGTTCAAACTGTCAGAAAAACAATGTTTTGTAGAAAGCCTTTCATGAATCCTCCCCTGTCTGGAGTAAATTGGACCTCTCTGATTAACTCTGACACGTGAAGGGCTTGCAAATAATTCAATTAATTCAAAAATTATTTTCATGGGAAAGAAATGCGTTGCTCTGCCACTTAACTAATAATGAAGTCAGTGTGGTGCAACATTAAAACCCAGGAAAACTTCTGCTGGAAGGACCCAAACAGCACAGGAAGAGTCTTTTTGTCAGCATTTCACTTTGCAGCCAGGTCTTGCAGAACTTGTTGGGATTTGGGCAGAACATTCCAGTTGCACACCGAGCAGCCTGTTGGGGGTTTGGTGCCAGGTTATTTTAATGGCAGATTATTTTAATGGCAGATTATTTTAATGGTAAGCTATTTTAATGGCAAGCTATTTTACCCCATGGTAATCAGTGCAGAATAAACCACTTTTCCTTCTTTCTGTGAGTTTCTCTTTGTGTCCCTCAGCAGAATTCCCTCTGATTGTGAAGCTCCAGGGGTGCCCATGGCCCTGCTTTCTGCCCAGTGTTTGTGTCATGTCCCAGCCCCTGCTGCTCTGTGGCTTTTTCTTCTCTGCATTTCCTCTTTTTCTTTAAATCTCATGGGATTCAATGTAATTGTAAGGAGTTTTTAAGTTCCCATATACATCAGCTGTTATATATCACATATTTTCACATGTTATTTGTGGTGGTGACACTGCGCACACTCTGTCACCCCCAGCAGGAAGATTTTGAGTGGATCTGCACCCAAGGTGTTCTCCAGCATGAATTTTTTCTCCTTTATTTTGTGGGAATCTAAAGTTCTGTCCACATTTAGTTACAAAAATGCCACTGTGAGAACAGAATTGCAAGAAATTGCTGAATCACGAATGGGGTCAAACCCTGCAATCTCCATCCAATACCACTCCCAGTGACATTATCACCTCAGTGACTCCCCGGTTTGAGCCCACACCTCAGATTTCACCTGAAATTCCACTCAAAACATAACTTGGAGTGCACCAGGATCTCACAACCCTCTATTTGAGCCAAAAAGGGATGAGATTTACCCCAGCTGCTGCAAGATTAAAACCCCTTCCAGTTTGCAGAGCTTCTCCCTCAGAACCACATTCCCAGCAGTAAACGTGCCCTGATCTCAGCTTAACACACCAAAGCTGCTCAGGAATCAAACTCTCCTTGGTTATTATTGCACATTTTTAGGTTTAAAGGTGACAAAGCCTCCCCAGGTCACCTTGACCCTCTTCTTTGCCCTGGGCTGATGTGACAAAGAGCAAACAGATTGCAATGAGTGGGATGAACTCACACACCTGGCTTGTTGTTATCTCAGTGTAATTCCCACAGTTCTGTAATTCCTGCCCAAGAAACTCCTGCAATGAGATCACAGCAGAGCTGAAGGTCACTCCTGGGCTGTGTCATCCCCAGGAAATTCGATGTGTGCTCGCACTGTACTTATCGGCAGTGAATGCTGTGCAGCAAATGGGACAAAGCAGAGGTGGGCAGTGGGCAGAGAGATAAAACTGAGAGTGAAATGTTGGCTTGGGAGGGTTCATGGCAGGGAAAATCTCAGCAGGCTGCACAAGGCAGACCTGGGATGCTGGGGATGGGAAAACTCACCTGAAGTCTTCATTTTTTTTTAAGATTCAGTTGTGTTTAAGTAGATTTTTTTGGGTAGAAAATGAATTGTTGCACATGGCACAAAAATTAGCAAGGATAAAGAGCTCCCAGCCCTACAGAAAATCACAAGGCACTGACCAGAGGTAATGATTTTTTAGCTGAAAATCTCAACAGGCTGCACGAGGCAGACCTGGGATGCTGGGGATGGGTAAACTCACCTGAACTCATTTTTTCTTAAGAGTTCAGTTGTGTTTAAGCAGATTTTTTTAGGTAAAAAATGAATTGTTGCACATAAACACATGTTTATGTGGACAAAAATTAGCAAGGATAAAGAGCTCCCAAACCTGCAGAAAGTCACAAGGCTCTGACCAGAGGTAATGATATTTTTAACTGAGGGCTCCACGTCAGCCTTCCAGGCAGGCACAGGGTTTCAAGCCTGCTGTAGGAAGCAGAGAATTCCAAATACCTCAGCAAATGCTTGCTAAAAATCAGGTTTTACTGGGAAATGTGCACTAAACATTAAACAGCAATGGATTTTCTATGTAATCAAATTGTTCTCCTATTAATACTTTTCATGAAACACATTTTACACTGAATCCCATTAGCTCTCCTTTTTGCAATTCATTTTTTCACATAACCCTTCTCCTCCCCTTGCAGAAAAAGCAGGGAAATATCAGAATTACAAATTCCGTTTTTGTTTCCATCAGCTCATTATATAAATTATTCAGAACTCTTTTATAAAGTGGGGATTTCAGCTTCCTTTACAAGAAGTAAGGAGAAAAGACAGTCCTAAAACAAAACCAAAAAAAAAGGTAAAAACTCCCTCAAACATTTGATGCAACTTTAATTATATTTTCCATTAAAATGCAGCTTGTTCACCAGTTTATAATCTCAAAAAATATCCTTTATACAATAGATGTTATTCAGAACATTTTCTATACTTCTAATAATCACCATTCCAAACCTCCTAGCTCTCCCTCCACTAAGAAAAGAGGAAAGGAAACAACAAAGGAGCAATTCCCAAGGTACAATATTTCTTTTGGGTTTGAACTCTCCATTTTCACATCCATCTCCAACAATCACCATCTTCTGCCACCTCCAAGTTCCCTTTTACAGCAAAATCTCCTCACCCTATTCAAGCCAGAATTCACCACCTTGCACGTTGCCAAATGAGAGATTTTAATCAAGGAATTCCAACCTTTGGCACATTTCTTAACCAGAAAATATTTCCAGTTCCTATTTTGAAAATAATCAAAGGAGATTTCTAGTATTTGCATCAAAACCAACGTGCTTCTGAGAGTAAATTTTCATACCAAGCATGAGGAAGAGTTTGGGAGAACTTTAACTTTTCTACCAAAATTCATTTGCTGTAGTTAAATTCAAATGCTGTGTTAGTGGCCAGTGGTTGTTTGGCAATCCAGGAAATTAATTAATTCACTTTTTTTAGATGGAGACCTGCACCTTGCCAATAAGAAACACAGGTTTTCTTTTTCTTGACTCATTTAAATTGTCTACCACTGAAAGGAAACACAGACAAAGGATGCTATGAAGAATTAGAAAATCCTTTTGGATTGCTCAGGGTCAGACAGGTTTTGGGGTTTTCCTACTGGAATAAAACCAAACTTTAGCTGCATTCTCAGTCACTGATATTGATTTTAGGGTCCAGCAGAGAACCACACAGGGATGTTCATCCCTGCCTTGCCCTAAGGAAGGGGGAGATGGAAACTTGTGCTAAAATTACCACAAAGCAGCAAATTTGACAATTGTCAGATGTTTAGGTAAGAGATGAAATAGTACCGAAAATCAATGTGCTTTGTTCCAAGAAAGCAAATGTCAACAGGAAACCACCAGGCAAGATTCTACCAGAAAGAAAAATAATGGAGTGAGTGCCTGGAACAGGGAAAGAGGAGGAACAGATGAGGGATGACATTTAAAGGTAAAACAACAGACAAGATGTAGCTGAGGGTCCTTCCTGACTCCATTTCCTGGTAAATTCAGTGTAAATTCTGCTTTTCAGCTGTAATTCAGCAATGCAGAAAGTGGTGTTCACTGTGAGACACAAACCTTGTGAGTGAATCTCATGTAAGTTCTGTGTTAAATGTGTTAATTCTCACCTAAGGACCAGGTTTGCTGAGAGATCTGCAGATCAGTGCAAGGTCTGGAGAGCCAAGCAGAGCCTGAAATCCTGCGGCAAAAAGGAGGCAGAGCAGGAGCTGGGAAAGGAATGTGACAAAAAAGGGCAAAACTCTGGAAATTAAGAAATCCGTGAACACCCAGCACACACCAGCAATGTCACCCACATCAGAGGAGAACATGTTTCCTTCCGAAGATGAGAAAGGGAAGTCAAGAAATCATAATTCTCATCTGGAACATCAAACAATAAACTGATTTCCTTTAGATAAAACTGTGTAAACATCTGGATTGTTAATTATGAAGCAGATGACAGCTGACAGCAGATATCAATTGTGCATTTAGAGAGGATTCCACTGATTGAAAACTACATGTTTTATCTCCCCAAATAAAAGACACATGAAACAGATTCTAGCAGTGTTGCAGGGGAATGAGGCAAGTTTAAAACTCTGTATCTAGCAGTGGGTTTTTATGAGCTATCACATTAAACTGCTCATATACATCCAGCCCAAAATTAATAATGGAAACACGCCTGAATCCTTTCAGTCAACATCACTCTGTGCTTCAAGGGAATATGATAAAAGCTGTCAACAGAATTATATGAAGGAGTCAGGATTAGTGGTGTCTCTTTGGAAACTGATAGCAAAGTTTCCACTGAACAAAGTTTTGTTGCTGATATTTTCTGTCCATTCTTGCTCAACTTTTCAGAAGCCTGAAAATAGGTGAACATCCAAATATATAATTTGCTCTTTGATAATTATTTATTATCACGTGTTTATTGGAGGAAGAATCAAAAAGCAAATAATATATTTGATTTTATATAAAATATAAAATAAATATAATATATAATATATAATATATTGTACATTATATATTATATATCATATATCATATATTATATATTATATATTATATATTATATATTATATATTATATAATATATAATATATAATATATAATATATTTTATATAACATATTAGATATTATATATTATTTGTGATAATGAAGAATTATTCTTTATCCAATAATAAATTACTCCAATAAACAATCACACTTGGTGATTGTTTTTTAAAATATTCTTTCACCTGTTTTTGCATTTATTGATTTGCTTTTAGGGCATGAATTGTGCTGTTTGACAGCCTCAGAAGCTGAAATATTTGATAGTTGTTATTCATGACTCTGTATTTCAATAATCTGTGGCACCTCCTTGTCCTTTAAAATATTGGCAGCACTCTGTGGTTTTTATTAAAATATCTGGGATGCTTCTTTTTAATTTGTCAGACAAGGGGTGGCACAGGTGGCAATGCAGAACAGGAGGATTCATCTGAAACAGAAATAAACCCCAAGGACATTGCCCTGATGTCTGTGTTTATTCAAATCCTCCTGACTTTTGTGAGAATCCTGAGTGCCAGCCCAGATTCTTTTCACCTTTCCACCAGGTAAACAATCCTTTTCATCTGCTCTGATAAATTCCCATCATTTCATTCCCACCTTGTTCAGGGATATCTGGAAGAAGTAAAAATGTCCATTCAGTTAAACCTGACTTAATAAATCACATCCCAAATAAGCTTGGAAGTTTAAGCAGCACCAAGAACAACCAGAGCTGAGCAGAGAGCAGCCAAAGACACAAAGACATGACCCAAAACAATAATTACTGCTTTGGAAAGTGGAAAACCCAGCAGAAAAACAGGTTTTTCAGGTAAATAAACATGTCCAGATTGACTTGGAAGCATTTGCAGCTGGGGCAGAGGAGTCATCACCGGAGCGCAAATAAATGAGAGTTCTCAGAATTAATATAAAGCCTCGTCTCATCTTGCAGCCTGAGAAAAACTAATCAAATCAAATAATTTATTCAAGGAATAGCAACTGGAGGACAGCTGTCATCTCAATTAAATGGGCTGCTATTGCCAGTCATGCCACATCACTCCTGCCTTGACCCCAATCCATCCATTGGTGTGGTTGTGTGTTAGAAACACTCCCCAGAGGTAATTCTGCCTTCTAACCCCAGAAGACAGAATTAACTTCTGGGAATTCAGTTTTGTCTCATCAAACTCTGTTTCCTGTCTAACCAGCTGATAACTCCCAGTCAAACCTGGTGATCTTTAAGGAGCCCTCAATAATATTTTATACCTTCTTCTGACCTTTAATTTCTTTATTTTAACTTAGAAATTAAAAGTAATTTCATAAATATGCAAAATAAAAGGACATGGTTGAGAATTTGGAAAGTTTATCATGTAATGGAGGAATTCTAATAAATGATTTGTCATGGTAAAAAAATAAAATCCCATTTGATTGCACAGTTCTTCTGAAATTATTAAGTCTTTTGTTCACTTTGGTAAATGAATTTTTTAGTAACATAAAAATCATAGAATATCCTGACTGTGAAAGGACCCACAAGGGTTATTCAAGTCCAAATTCCTTTGTTATCATGCAGAATCTACATTACTCTGAATGTGGTAAGATACACAATATTTTCAGTATATTTAATCCTACCTGCTTTAGCTCTATGTACTTATATGAACATCCCACAGTTTATGCCAGAGAAAGTTGTGACATTCTTCCTTGCCAATTTCCAAGAATTTCCTCTGGGACGTGGCAATTGTGAAATCTGTTGAAAGGAATAAGGGAAATATGAGAAGAACTCATCATGGGGATGATTTAAAACATTCCCTTCACGAGATGTGTCTGGGACATGGAGATAATGAAATCACACATCCTGATGAAACATCATGGAAGAATAAAACATTTTATTGAATGTGATGAAAGTAATGTGAGATGTTAAAGTTTAAAACTCTCCCACACTGTAATTTGTAAGATTTTATGGCCAATATCCATGCAAAGCATTGCTAAAATAATCACTTAATTCCTGACTCCACAGAAATTAACTCCACAATCCAATGGCAAAGAGCAGAATCATTTTAATATTCTAGCAGTTAGAGGATAGAGTGTCTTATTTAAATACAGATGCACTTTGAACTACCTGCTCTTTCATGATTTGGCTGGAAATTAGAATAATTATACTGCACATTATTATTTTTCAACAGTTGTATCTTATATCCTTATGCAGAGATAGGGATATGTTCCAGCCAGGGAAAACAACTTATAAGAAGTGCACAAAAAATAGGATCTCTTTCCAATTAGACAGCTAATAAAAGTAGCTTAACAATCCTTTGGAGGAAAAAAGACACTGGTATCTTCTAAAGTTCAAATTGAAGACTTCATTTATGTACAATTTTCTAACCAGAAATAGAAAAGAAAGGGATGTATCCTAGATAAAAATAGAAAGGGATAGGCATAGCCATTGGCTTTTACCTGGTGTGCTATGCTAAGACAGAATAGAAAGAAGAAAAAAAATTGTGGTTGAATTATGATTATTATCTGGTAAAAGAAATGCATTAAAGTTTTTCTACTCTTAATAAAATAATTAAACACTGAGGAGCAGTTTTTAGTACCAGCAACCATGATACATCTCCATAGGAAACATCATATTATTACGGGAATTCTGGAGCATTTATTCTGGATATAAGGATAGATTTCCTTTTGCTTCCATCACACTTTTCATCTGAATTCTGTCACATGAGAGGTGCCTGCTGCCATCAGCCCTGAAATGACCAAGCTCATTTTCAAACCAACCAACTGGAAGGTAAAGACTGAGGGCTTTGTAAAAGAGACTTCAAGAAAGGAAACACAATAAAGAGATATGAAGACCAATTAAAAATAGATATAAAACCCACTGAATATTTCCAAAATCTGCTCAGCCCAATCATAAAAAGGCTCTTCCCTAACCCAAAGCATGATGCAGCCTACAAGAAAACAGAGGTTGAATAAAAACCTCTCCTCTTTGTGCTCTGGGCTTTTCCATTCCTCTCCCTGAGCGCACAAGCGGTGCAGAGGATGCTCCCAGCCAGGTCTGTGCTGTTAGCTGGGACCTGCACCAAGATTTCCTCAATCAACACTGCATCTTCTGCCACCCATATTTGACCTTTTTTGTGGCCAAGTTTTCAGCACAGGAATTCAGGGGTGACATCCTGGACAGGCTCGAGGTGTCCTTTGTTGTGAGGCCCCTTCCTCTGAAGCCTCATGTGTATAAATTAAACTGTAAAATTACCAGGCCCTCAGTCAAAAAGCAATTTGTTTTCACTGAGTTGAGATGGATGGGATTTGACTCATCAGGATTTTGAGTGGTGCTGGTGGCACGTTATAGAACATGAGGGCTCAAGGAAGGGACCTCGATTTTCCAGCCTTGGTCATGGCAATAAATTGTGGAACAGAGCTGGAAAAGGAGCCAGACTTTCACCTCAGGAGTGTTCTAGAAATACAGCAGATTCCTTAGACTGTTTTCCAAAATCATAAGAACAATTTCTTTAGTGTCAAACCTACCAGAGCCCCAACTCTAAATTTGCAGAATTTCTGGTTTGGGCGATTTCTGTGAATTTCTTCTCAATATTTATTTAATAATTACAGTCACCCCCTCCTGTTGCTCTGTAGCATCCTATTTTTAGCACTTGCTTCCCAAGAGATTCCTTGCTAGATCCACATAGTTTCCCCTTTTTCTGTTTACCCTGTTACCTTTTTAAGCATTCCTTGATTTAAGCAAGGTGATTCTTCCCTGTTACTGTTCAATAGCTCCAACATTTTCTGACATTTCACAGAATTTACCTCATTTTGCTGCTTTGGGCAATTTTCCTGTAGCACAGCTGAAGTCTCATACTTAAGGGAAAGAAAGTCTTACTTAAGGGGAAGAAAGTCCCTTCTGATTTCAGGCAGAATCAGATAAAATATCCCTCATACTGATCATAGTCCCTAACTGATCAATAGATAAAAAATGTTTTGGAATAAAGGTGCTTCTCTCCAAATAAAAGCACTCCAGAATTTCTTGTTTACTGCATCTCTTCAGTGGCTTTACTGAATTTGTTGCAGGTTGGCATTTTGTATTTTCACAAAAGGCCAACACTTTCTGCACCAGCATTTGGAAGATCAGTAATTCTGGGCTTGAAATTTGGCTTTTAAGTAAAATATGGAAAAGCATGGCTTGAGGCAGAAAGAATAAAGATAAAACATCTGATTGTTCTAAAAATTCATTGTTCAGCTGTGTTTACAATGCCTGAGCCAGGTGTTATCAGAATGCTGCATGTGCCATCTACTTCCAGTGTGTTCAATAGGAGCTTTTAATCTCAAAAGCCTCAGAAGTTATTTAAAACTTGACAAATGAGGTTATTGGAAAGCAACTTTAATATCAAGCAAGGTTTTCCCCGCATTTTTTTCTGTACACAGGAAGGTTTTTGGACATATCTATGTTTTCTACCATCATAGAGATGTGAAATGAATTGAATTTAGAGATATTTTGTGTAATTTTCAACTTGCTGTGAGTCCTTGAAAAGTACTTTTCTAAGGAAGAAAAAAAAAAGAAGCTCCAAGAAAAAGCTGTTCAGATGTTAAGTCACCTACTGAAGCTTAAGGAAATAAAAGAATTCATCCTGCTGAATGTTTCCTCTGGCTGAAGTAACCTTCATTCTGGCTGGAAAAGGTTAAACATTGACACACCAGGAGCAAATTAAGAGAACTGGGAAATCACATGAAGCAAATCACAGGGGTAATTCGGCCAGAGCAATTTTCTGGATCTGTGCAGTGTAAAACACATCTTTTTAATGCCTGACTCCCTGTTCCACCCCGGTGGGAATCAGCACTCATAGAGGGATCCCAGCCAAGTTAAAGGCACCCTGAATCCCTGCTTGGAGTTCCCTCTCCAAGGCTGTGCCCTGCAGAGTTCTGACTTCTGGAGGATTCTCTGGGTTTGATTTTTAGCAGGTTTCCACTTTTTAGCTAAAATACAAAAAATCTGATGGTGCGTGTTGGCTTGGCTCAGTAGGAACCTCCCTGGCAAGTGACACCAGGTAAGGATCCCACAGTCTCCACCATCAACCCCCAGAGCAAGGAGAGGAGGTGTCATTGTCATGGAAAATAGCAATAAATCACCTTCAGGGCTTTGCTATTTGCATTTCTGTGTTAAACTCCCCCGTGGGATGGGCAGGGAATTTTGTCAGGATTTATCTGCCAGAGCCAAAGTCATTATCCACTCTGAAGCCTGTTGCTGTTTGTTCCAGCGATAGGAACACCAGGGAATTCTGTTTCAAATTCCTAACTGATTATGACCTGCTAGTTTAATAAAAAAAATTTAAGCTGCTTTTGTCTGCTCTGGAAAAAAATATTCCTTAGGTTTTGGAGGACGTGCTCTCAGCTGGTTGCAATATCAAATAATCCTGGCAAGGCGCATCTGCTTTCCAAAGGAAGCCATGAATGACCAGAAACAAATTATCTGGAGGCATAATTTTGTGAACTGACTTGCCTGAACTTTTAAAACAGATTAACTTTTCACACACTAGTGATGACTCCAAATTTAACAGATATTAACGATCTTATTTAATTAGCAGATTGGCAAAGACGTCTTGGGCTTCTCCTGGACTCTACAAGAAACAGATCCAGACAAAATTAGAGCACAAACATCCTGTTAGCACGCAGGATTTGGAGACTTGGATACTTTGCCTTCTCCAGGGTCTCAGATTATTCACTGGAACAGATTTTTCTGTACATCAAACCAGGTGGGTCACTCCAGTTGTACACTGGGGATTTGTAGAAGGCAAAGAGCTTTGATAAATCAAACATGTATTTACACATGACCTGGTACATTTTTACTTATGATAAGGGAACACTTTTTCTTATGAATTCACCTTGCCCTTCATAAATATTTCTCTTTTTGCTAGGGTGATAAAATGCTGTTATCAGTGTTTTAATAAAATTGCATTCTGCCAGGGTGAGCAGTGACAAAAGGAGCCAGAACCTGCGGTGATCAGGTAGATCTTCCAGACACCCAGGTGGGAGTGCACAAAGCATCCAATCCAGGTTTCTATTTAAAGATAACATTTTTCACCGTGGCCAAGCATTGCCAGGAATATTTTGCAAAATACCCAGGAAATAAAGTGGCACAAGTGGAAAGGCTCAGAGGCTCAGTAAATCTGGCTGTGAACTAAGATAATATAACGGGTGCTTACCCTGTTATTGGGTTTTTCCCTTTATTTATTTCCTTGACACCAATTATTGGCCACCATTAGGGATAAAATACTGGAGAACTCGTGCCTTTGGTGTGCCCCAGAACACACAGCACACAAATAAATGTAATGTCCACACAGGGTGAAGCTGAAGGCAGGAGGAGGTGAGGATTCTTCTCTTTTATGGCTTCTCACTGTGGAGAGAAGAAAAATGAAATGACCTTTATGAAGGAAATGAGGAAGAATCCTCACAGCACAGCAAAACCACAATGTCTGATTATCTTAAATCAATTGCAGTTTTGGATCAAAACCCCATATTAGGAAATTTTTAAATATTGGGAATTGCTGCAAATTAATTTCTGCAGTGGCTGCCAGAATCATCCAAATCCATCCAACAGTGCTACAGTCGTAAGAAACTATTTGGAAAAATGTTTTGCTGACTTTAACTTGTTCACACTCACCAAATCTGATCTGACAAATTCAAGCTGTTCTGAGTTCTGGAACAAAGAGATGAGAAAAGGAAATTATTGCACAATGGAGACGAGAAACCCAAACCTGGTAAATAATCAAAGAAAGAAAAGTGGCTAAAACCATGACTTTCTATAATTGTGTTTTTCCTTTTGAGTGATTAGGGATAAAACATAAAAATTATGTGATTTATACCTTAGAAAAAGATTTTTTCTTTGTTTACACAATAAAACTAACAGAAACCAGGAGAGCAAATTGTCACCAAATGGTTTTTGTCCAGATCAAGTTGAAAAGGAAGGAGGAGGACTGGCAGGAAACTTTGTTCTTTGAGTTTCTGCTCTTCTTGGCCAATGTAGGTTTGCTGATCTTTGTGTTGTTATTTCTGGTGCTGTGAAGTCATTTAAATATGATGGCATTTCTCATCTTTTCAGCTGGGGAGGATTCATTTGACAGGCTCAGATGGCTGTAGATGGATGTATAGGAACTGATATACTTTCACCATAATCCAGAGTATCTCAAAGTCCAGTTCAGTAGCCCAGAATTAGTTCAGTGACATTTAAAATCCAATTATCCTCCTAATCCACTGCTCTTATATTGCTGATCAATCTCTACCTTTGTCTTGTCTTTAGCATATATTCCATCCTAGAAATCCAGGGGTTGATTGACTTTCTTTAATTTGAGTGGATATAACATGTACATATTTATTTTGCTTCAGCTACTGCATTATTTCACCTTCACTTTGATTCACAACACGAAAATTAGTATTTGCTACTTCTATTTACTGTCAACATTATCAGTAAATAATAAATCTGGCTGTAGTAAAAGCTGTGACTGCTTTCCACACAGATCACCTTTTTAACTAGAAACGAAGTCTTTGATCTTCCAATGATATTATAGAGTGTTCACAGAGCTTTTCCAGGCAAGAGATCTCTGGTTTTACAAAGAAAAAAAATTAAATTCTAGATGAAAGTCACTGAAATTTAAAATGAAATGAGAATGTTGCTGTATTTTCAGTTCTTGACACTAGTGATGTCTTTTAAGCAATTGTAACATGGGGATATTGTGCAACTCTGTGAGATATTTTATTCCTCCTTAATTATACTGCAAATGTTTCCTGAGCAACATGGTATTGGGAAAATTCAAATAAAAGATTAAACCTTCCTGGGATCACAGAAATGCTCTCCCAGAGTTTTCCACAGGAAAAGCAGCAAATTCCAACCTTGATCTTCCCAACCTTCTCCTGTCACAGCGTAATTTTGAAGAGTTTTATGCAGATCATTGGATGGGATATTTGGGATGGAACTCCAACAGCCACAAAGGATTTGTTTGCAAACTCTGAATTTGCTGATCCTCCACTCTGGGCTGGAATATTTGTTCCGCTGGGTTCATCCTTGGCTTTTCCTGGGTGCTGGTGGCAGGATTTCTGCCCTGCCCGTATTTAAACCTCTCTGCAGTGTTTCCTGTGATCATATTTAAACCTCTCTGCAGTGTTTCCTGTGGTCTCTCTGGTTATTCCCTGCCTGCCTTTGGCACAGGAGCTCTCATTTCCTCGCTGCTGCTCATTCTTGTTTGGGTTCCTGGGAACTTGTGCAGCAAACACTGCACTCCCCCACAATTCCCAATATATTGGCTCTGCCTGTGGGATGCTATTTACACCAGAAGTGGTTATAAATAAAAAAGTCAGTATTTTTTCCTTTTCACCATCCACAGATGTATTTAACAGTGTAAATTCTGTAGAAGTCTGTAGAATAGAAATGTCTCTTAGCTGCTGCTGCTGGTTTGGATTTCCCTTGGCTTTCCTTGAAGGACTCTGCAGGGATCAGAATATTTCACAGCAGCCACTCCACAGCCTTAACTCTTTTTATCCTTTTATTATTCTGGGCATTAGGAATGTGTGAACTTCATTCCAAACTCTGATTTTATGGAAAAAAAACAAGTATTGAAATATTTATTTATTTATTGCCATATGGAAATATGGCAGGAGCAACCCCTTGAAGTGAGTGAGGAGAGCTCATAATTTTTGCAATTTTTGACACCAGCCAGAAACTCAGGGCACTCCACTGCTAGCTGCAGGTCCTGCCTTCAGAGAGAGGAGGGGACACAGGAATTTCAGTTTCTCGTTCTGCAGCTGTGGAAGAGCCAAGCTGCCTGTGCCAGATGAGCCCAAATGGAGCAGAAGGGGCTGTGCCCCCAGGAAAGGTTGGGAAGATCAGTCAGGGGGGAAGTCAGGCAGCAGTCACTGCTGGATCCTGCTCTGCTGGGCTCTCTGCAGCACTGGAACAAAAATTCCTGCTTCAGGCAGCTCAGAGTTCCTGCTGCACAAAGCATGAGACAGAGCGAAAAGTGAGAGGGGAAGGAGAGAGAAGAGGAAGAGAGAGGAGGAAGAGACAAGAAAAGAGAAAAAAGTGAAGAGAAAAGAGAAAGAGAAGAGAAAAAAGAGAAGATAAAAGACAAAGAGAAGGGAAAAGAGAAAAGAGAAAGAGAAGGGAAAAGAGAAGAGAAAAGAGGAAAGAGAAGGAGAAGAGAAAGAGAAGAGAAAAAATAGAAGAGAAAAGAGGAAGAGAAGAGAAAGAAGAGAATAGAGAAAAGAAAGAGAAGAGAATAAAGAGAAGAGAAAAAAGAGAAAAGAGAAAGAGAAGAGAAAAAAGAAGAGAAAAAAGAGAAAGGAGAAAGAGAAGAGAAAAAAGAGGAGAAAAAAGAGGAGAAGAAAGGAGAAAAAAGAGAAAAGAGAAAAGAGAAAAGAGAAAAGAGAAAAGAGAAAACAGAAAAGAGAAAGAGAAAAAGAGAAAAAGAGAAAGCTCTCCCAAAAACCGCTCCAGGCCCAGCCTAACTCGGAGCCGCAGCACAAAGACCTGATCAGGGAATAGGGACACACCAAAATCTCCATTTCTATTGCAGAGAATGCAGTGAAAAAGCAGGAATTATCACAGGAAGCAGCAGCTGGAAGACAAACACTTGGGCAAAGTCTGGAAAATTCTGGATGGGGTTTAATGAACTCCCCTGGCTGCCACAGCTGCACTTCACCAAAGGGATTTTAAGGAAGAGTGGCTGTTCCCTCACTTTCTCCCAATTAAAAAGAATCTGAACAGATTTATCAAATTTGACTGAAGCCACCACAGCTTGAAAAGAAAACAGTTGGTTTATGAAAATGTTGATGGATCAGTAGAAAGAACAGAAGACTTTGGAAGTTTCTTGAATTAGCCTTTGAAAAGGCAGCCAATTTTCATCTTCATTTATCCAGGCACATATGGATGGTTCCATAAGCAAAAAAAAAAAAAACAAAAAACCCCCCAAAAATAAGATTTATTTTGGTCTCTTTGGTGTATGAGATCCAAATGAGATGAGATGTAGTCCTCTGAAATCTGGCTCATCGCTTATGAAATCTGAGCTTCTATTCTTTGGAAAATTTGTCATCTTGGGAGAGCTGATATATTCCAGGTGTGCTGTTAAAGGTAGGATGCAGAAGAAGTTTTAATCAACTTATGATTCACTAAATAATAATCCTGGAGCTTTTTTTTTCTCTATTTGTCATCAAAATTACGGGCATGGCTGTAGGGGTTGTTTGCAGTATTGGTGAGTTTTCTGGTACAAAATCATGGGGTTTATTTTAATTAAATCAAAGTTCCTTTTTCATCAGACAAAATTACCTGAAGTGAATTTCTAAAATTCCCATTTTTTTCACCTCAGCATCACAAGGCAGGCTTGTTCTGGGGATTGAGAATCATGACAAATGAGGAAAGTGTCACTTTGCAGTGCGCCTGAAGCTGGTTATCCATAGGAAGGTGCAGGGCCTGATGCACAAGGACACCTCCTGATCACTGGGGAGTTCTGGGAAGTTTTACAGCAGTTTGATTTCATGGGAACTTTCATCCCATGTCTCCTGAATACCAAAATACACGTTGGGCTGTAAACAGATCTCGGTTTTGGATGTAAATATTCAAACCCCTCAAGGCTGAGTTAATAAGTTAGAGAAGCTTATTCAAGGGAGAAGAAAGAGCCTACTTAGGCTGTCAATACAATTCACAAAATGAATTTTTGTGCTCTGTCAAGGGAGTGTTGGAGTCAATATCTGCTGCACAGAAAATGTCAAACTCTATAGGAGTACAGAGCTGTCTGTTTTTAGAAAGGTGAAAACTCTTCTGCTTTTAAAATGACAGCAATAATTTGGAAGTTTTTTAACTTGTGCATTGAAGGGCTGGGAATTTACAAATTTTGTCTTATTTTTTTTTTTTTTTCCCCAGAGCCTGGGCACGTTGCCAGAAGATCAAGGGTTTGGTATGGAGTGATATGATCAAGACTGAAACACTGAAAAGAGAAGAAAATTCAGGATGAATTAGCACAGGTAGCCAAGTGTAAGATTCTTGGAATGCCACATGCAGGAAAATGCCACATTCCAGGAAAATCTCCCAAGCAGGATGGGTTGGGTTGGTGCACTAGGAGGACACCACTGATCCAAAATCCCACCTGCTGCAGAGCTGCACAAGCCTCTGACACCTCAACGTTGCACTGGTCAGAGATGAATGAGAGAGGGAGAGGAGTTTTAGCAGGGAACAAAGAAAGCCAGAGCCGAAATAGGCTCCTGTCCCTGTGGAGGCCGTGAATTCGTTATTCCCTGCGGTGACAAAGAGGAGGTGACGCGGATGAGCTGTCTCTGCTGTGCTCAGCTTGGCTCCTCTGTCAGCTCAGAGAGGAGCAGGTTTCCCCAGGATTTTGGGGTCCACATCCCACTTTGGGATCAGCCTGTCAATGAGATGCCTGGGTGGGATCCAACACGCCTTGGGTGACATCAGGAGATCTTTCCATGCTCTCCAGTGGCACAAAAGTGCCTCCAGCTTCAATGGAAAGGAAGAAAAGAGGAAGAAAATAGGAGTTTTTCCTGCTCTGAACTGAGATTTTCCCTTTGCAGGAGGCCCCCTTTAGCCCAGCAGCACCTGCAGCTCCAGTGAAGGTCCATCCATGAGCAGCAGGCAGGGCAGAGCTGTGGAAAGGTCTGCAAAGGGTCAAACACCCCATTTACAACCATTTATTTTCCTTATATATATATATATATATATATATATATATATATAAAATATATATATATTTACAAAAACATTTATATATATTTGTATACTTTTTCCTTTTATATATTTCCTTTAAATTTTTTGTAACAATTTCTTTTCTGTAATACATTTTCTTTTTAAGCTTCGTTCCAGCAAAATCTCGTGGTTTGGGATTGAAAAATTCAATGTGAGGTTTGGCATTCATTGAATACAACAGATCCACACCTGCTGTGGATTTGATCAGTGTTCCCAGAAAAGTGATTTTATTTTCATTTATAATTTCTCTTTTGAGACTGGATTTCAAACTATGGCCCATGGTACTTCTCTTACTATTTAAAAATAGATTTGATTCCAGCATTTTACATAAATAAATTGTATAAGCATTCCTTAAAGATGCAATATACTGAGATGAGTATATGAGGTCTGAAAGAAATGAAAACTCTGACTTTCAAAGCCATACTCTGGTGGGCTGACATTTAACTTTAATTTTCTGCAAGTCAGTCAAAGCTATGGACTCCAGATCCCATGGAAGGGACAGACAAGAACTTATGAGAGGGTCAAATAGCAATAGTTGCCAATAGTAAAATTTATATTAATATTTGCCCTTTCCAGCTCCTCCAGGCAAAGATCTCTCCGGTGAAGTCTATTTGAATTACATAGAAAAAGAACATGATTATTACAATCTGGAGAAACAGATTAACATAAAATCGCGAATAGCTGTACTCACCCAGGAGAGGGGATAATGGTGCTTTTCTTAAAAATTACCTAGAAGTGCAACTTAGTTTTGAAATGTTATAATCAATTCATCTATTAAAAAGAATGAATTAAATTGTGAATTTCAAAACAACAGGGAAAAACAATAAATCATTTACTTGTGACTAGATAGAGAAAAAAATTAGGAAAAAAATACTTAACGAGTTCTTACCTTTTAAGAACAGAGCCCTGCCTCTACACATGAAGGTATCCACAAGCTCCTCCTTTTCTGCTGCTTCTCTTCCACCTGGCTGTGCCCAGCACCTGAGTCCTGCCTGCTCCAGCCCATGGCCAGCTCCATCCTGCTGCTCTCCCTCCACAGCAGGAGCTGCAGTGCCTGCAAACCTCCTGCTCCAAAACTCATTGAAGTGCTGGAGGAACGGCCTGGAGCAATTAAAATTAGGAAATGAAACAGAACAGTTCTCCAGATAACATTTACCAGTCTCCAGCAGAGTGAGAATGTCAATATGGCTTGATGGGGGGTTCATTTGGAGCGGAGGAAATGAGTTTTAAAAAAATCACAGAAAGCCCCTGGTTCTCCAGCAGCAAAACAATCTGTGAATGCACCCAGCAGAAGAAAATAAATCATGAGACGTGGCCTTTTTAAAGGTCACAAAATAACAAGTGGATCAAGATTAATTGGTATTGGCACACATCTATTGTAAAGAGAGGGGAGAAGTGATCAATGGTCAAACGACACAGAGAGCCCCAGAAAATGCATCCATCATAAAACAATGGCAGGGTGGAGGCAGTGGCCTCTGGGGTGAGCAGGAGAATGCAAAAGTGGGGTGTCACTTTGGGACATGAAATTAAACAACACAGACACTGGATTCTCTAAGGTAAAAAAGAGGGTGTTTGTCGCAGACATCTTTTCATTAAAAATCCTTTCCTTAGGATTTTTTCTCCTGAGAAGCTGGGAGGCCTCAGGAACAAAATGCAAACAATGGTTATCTGCTGCTGTGGAATGCAACAGGTGCATCTGGGATTGGTCTCATGGGGTTGTTTCTAATTAATGGCCAATCACAGTCAGCTGGCTCAGACACAGATCCCAAACCACAAACCTTTGTTATCATTCTTTGCTATTCTATTCTTAGCCAGCCTTCTGATGAAATCCTTTTCTTCTATTCTTGTAGTATAGTTTTAATGTAATATATATCATAAAATAATAAATCAGCCTTCTGAAACACGGAGTCAGATCCTCATCTCTTCCCTCATCCAAGAACCCCTGTGAACACCACCACAGGTGTTTAATTTTTGATTTTAATATTTCTAGATTTTTAAAAGCGCCAGTGGATTGGAGGATGGGAGTGCCACCTCTCCAATGACACTGGACAAACTAATAGTCTATGAAATTTCTTCTTCTCCATAAAAGAATGCAAAACGATTGGTTATTTATATAAAATGAAAACAATGAGTTATTTATATAAAGTGTGTGAGAAAGTCCATTACAAGAATATAAACATCAGAAAGCTCAGAAGAACTTAAAAAATCAAGGCAACAGTGGGGAGGAAAAGAATGATTGGAAAGAGTGGTTTTAGGCTGGGGAGTGGTGAGGGGGTGGTTATTTTATGGCGATATTAACGTGTTAAAAGAACTCAGTTCAGTGGAGAGAGAAAGTATCAGAAAAAGGGGAAATTAAAGTTAAAATTTGCAAATCCTAGAAGTGTTCAAACAAACTCCTTTTGAATGCAGGGATGAAGAAAAACACCAGCAAAGAATCATTATCCAATGAAGCCATATTCTGTGAGATAAGGGGGATTGATTGTTCACATGGAAAAAAAAAATCAACAAAATGCATTTCCGTGGGACTTTGAGAGGTTCCTTCTTCTGTTTGGCTTTTTGTTAATTCTGCATTTATTGAAGATCCTGTACAGTGCCAGGGAATGTGTGCCCCTGAGGGGTTTGTGGTGCATTTTTATGGCAGAGAATTCACAGGCGGATGATAAAACCCCCCTGATAAAAATCCCCTGGGATTCCACTTTTACTCCCATAGAATTCCAGCACGGCTGAAGTTGGGATGGGCCAGCCCATCATGAGGAGATCTCCTTGCAAATAACACAGTGAAAACATTTCCAGGGTAAATTCTGCTCCCAGGCATCCGAGTGAGTCAAACCAAAACCTGCAGGAAACACATTCTGCTGTGAAGAGGGAAATTTGAATTTTTTGGGAGTTTCCAAAGGGTGGTCTAAGTTTCTTTACCAAATTCCACCATCCCACAGCAATCACAAATAACCCTACCAGCCTGAAGGCACTTTTAGGAATTCCTTATGGATCTTGAATCACTTTGACTGAGCACCTTTTAGAGCAGGTTGGAACTTCAATAATTTTTTCGTAAAATGAAAAACAACAACAACAAAGCAAACAAAAAAAATCAAATGAACAAAAAAACCCCCCAAAAATATCATTCATATAGTTCTGCTAATACCAGAGGAGAAACATCACAAATGTGACTAAAAGATGGGAAAGTTATTTCTATTCCATTTTCTGCTCAGAGCAGTGTGATAATTTAATATTTCTGTATTTTTTAACGTCACTCCACACAGATCTTTAATTCCTTCTTTCCCTTTCTCCTCCCAGATATATGGCTGCTGCTTCACTTGCTTTAAGATTTGCAAAATACCTCAAAAGAACATTTTTAAAATAGCATTTAAAGATCTTTAGGTTAAAAACATCCCAGGAAAAGGTTAAAATGCTGCTTTTCCTCCCTGCGTTTTAGGAGCTGTCCAAGGCTCCTGTTGCTGTAACTGATCTGAATTCAGATTATTCAAATTCCAAAGCAATCCAGGAGCACTGAAGACCCCAAGCACAGGCACCTGTGCTAAATATTCCTTTAAACACTTCATTTTAAGGCACTCAGGTCTAAATATTTGCTTTAGTTCCAAACTAAACCATCTAAGCTGAGCTTTTAAAGGTGATTTAGGGGGTGAATAATGGTTTTGAAAGGGCAGATGCAAAGTTTAGCTAATTAATCAATTGGGTTGTTTTTATAGCAGGTTACTTGTGCAGCCTGCAGATGACTTTAAGGTATTACAGCAATTTAAATTGTGTAAATGTCACAATTAAGGGATTACAGCAACATAAATTTTGTAAATCACATAATTTAAGGAATTACAGCAATGTAAATTGTATAAATCACAGAATTTAAGAGATTACAGCAATGTAAATTGTGTAAATTCCATAATTCAGGAATTCCAGTCTTGCAACTTGTGTAAATCCCATAATTTAAGGAACTACAGCAATGTGAATTTTGTAAATCACAGAATTTAAGGAATTTCAGCAATGTAAATAGTGCGAATGCCACAATTTAATGGATTACAGCAGTGTAAATTGTGTAAATCACAAAATGTAAGGGATTACAGCAATGTGAATTGTGTAAATCCCACAATTTAAGGGATTACAGCAATAAATGTTTCTTGATTCTTACCTTTCAGTGGAAATGGTTATTCATATTGTGGACTGAGGAAAATTGCCACAAAACCGAAAAGTTCCAATTTCCCCCTCTTTGTTCACCAACTCAGAATAAATCAGAAAATCACCAAGGCAAGAAAAGAACTCCAAAATTGCCAAATCCAACCTTCAACCACCATGGCCACTAAACCCCATTTTGTCTTAAATCCACTTTTTATTACAATTTTTGAAATTCATTCCACATGATCTCCAGAAGCTTCTTAAATGAGAGTCCAGTGGAGAAAAAAGAAGAGGTTAATTCAGTGATCAGCATTTCAAGAATGCAAAACCAGATTTAATTTGTAAAACCTTATGAACATATGCCATTATGCCTTGGATTTCACACTTAATGTGTTTTCAATGTGATTAAATTAAGAAAAATAATTAAAGTCAACTGAATAACCTTAATAGCTGGTAGTTGGAGAGCTGAATTAGTATTTTTTGTTGCAAATTGAAATATTAAGTCCATCTGGTTTCCTCTGAAGAAATTCCTGAAATCACAGGGTTTATAATCATTTTTTATGTAATTAAAATTTTAATGAAAACCTATACGCTGCTGTCAATTTAAAATACTAATTTTAATAGCAAATAATTTTAATAGTAAATAATTTTAACAGCAAAATTAGTAATTTCAAAACCCAAACACCCATCAACAGGAAGGAAAACTGAACACTGATAATTGCTTCAGATGTAACTGTAAAATTAAGATAAATATAATATAAATTAATACCATTGAATTCCATCAAAGAAAGGCCTGCAGAGTTTGGAAATTTCCATTTTCCATGCTGGGTTTTTCATAATTTGTGCTTAATAAACTGCTGGAACTTCTGTATAAATTAAATATGGAAAGAGTGGAAAGAGCTCTGCTTTATGGCATATCCTTTAGAATGTATATATATATATATATATATATATATATATATATATACACACACATATATATATAAGATAGGTAGATATAGATATAGATTAGATATAGATTAGATATAGATATAGATATAGATATACATATAGATATAGATATAGATAGGAGATAGAGATATACAGACAAAGATATATAAAAATATATATAATGTAATGTGTGTGTATTTGTGAGTCAATACCTGAGTCCCTGCCTGGAGAAGTAAGAGATAATTCATCTCACAATTTATTTCACACAATTTATCTCACATAATTTATCTCACAACACCCAAACACAGCAGATATCAGAGATTTTGCATTTCCTTCTACTGAGTGCCAGAGTAAATTAGAGCTTTGAGTCCCCACATCCCCAGAGCTCAATTAAAGCTGGAGTTTGGGCCACAGACACTGAAATCAGTTTGTTCCTGCACCATTCCAGCCCATTTTCAAAATAAAGCAGAAGGCAATTTACCCCAGGCTCTGTGCTCTGCATAATGAAATTTTTCTCTTTGTTTAACAACCTTGTCTGGGGATCAGCATTTGCACCATGTCAGGGACAAGAGAGCCCAGAAAGTCACATTCTGTCCATGCCCTGAGTGGCCTTTTAGTGCTCAATAGATCTCCTGACTACAGTGTGAAGATTTAATCTAGTTTTAATTTATATATTTGTTTATGGCATTTTCTTTCTTTCTTTCTTTCTTTCTTTCTTTCTCTATCTATTAATTTATTTATTTGATTTATGCATATATATATTTATACATATTTATATATGTATATATATTTATACATATATAGACTATAAATATATATTATATAATATATATTATATAATATATATTATATATTATATTATTTATATTATATTATATTATATTATATTATATTAATTATATATTATATAATATATAATATATAATATGCAATATGTAATATATTATATATTATATATTATATATTATATATTATATATTATATATTATATATTATATTTCTTTATACATATTTATATTTATTTATACATATATATTATATTTATTTATATATTATGTATTTATTTATTTGAAAATACTTTATTCAAAATCTATACCTTTCTTTAAATGGTAAGGCAGTTTTAAAAGTGGATGTGTTTAGAACACCTAAACTATAAATTCCTTCTCTAAATACAAATTCAATACCTTATTTTAATTTTCTTCTCTTTTTTTCTGTTTTGCTGGTGATTGGATGGGTGTTCCAGCAGATTCCTGTGGGAATCTGTTATGGTTTAGGCCTGGCAAAGCCAGAGCCCCCATAAATATACCTTTTACCTGATATCTGCTGTGAGATGTGGCCAGGAAATAAGCAAAGCAGGCTCCAACTTAAACATAAAGAGAAGTTTATTAACTAAACTACACACACAATTACTAAACTACACACACAATTACTAACCTACACACACACAGGGAAAAAAACAAGGAGAATGAGAACTACACAGAAACACTTCCTTATCCTCCTCCCACCAAATTCCCAAACACATTTACATTTCCCAAAAAATTATCCACACTCGGTCTGGCACCACCCTTTGGAAAAAAAATCAAATCTTCAGCTCATAAGGGATAGACGGAGTCCTTCCTTGTGCCACGGACTTCTTGTCACAATCAGCAATCCGCCCGGTATCTTGCTACCTCGTGACATCTCCTTTCCATGCCGAGGTGCTCTCACCACCTGGCATGGGATGGGGCAGGGGCCTGCCTTCAGGGCCTTTTAAGAATGCCTCGTCTCGTTCCAAGCAGAGTACAGTCACAATCCTGGGACCTCTGTCCCCCCCATGTCTTCTATACCCCCTGGGGCCGAGGGGTCTCAAAACCAAACTCTCTTGACGCCGAGCCTCCGCTTCCCCCTGCAATACAGCCTCTGCCTCACCAGGAAACAGTCCATGGAAATACAACAAAAAAGAGTCCAGCAAAAACTGCCACTCCATCTTCCTCCATTCCTTCAACATCTCTCTTCTCCCTTTGCCAGACCCTCCTTACTGGCCTAATTTTCTTCCTTCATCTTCCACTCCTGTCCCTTTCCCAGGAAAGGCAATGTTCTGCGAAGCCTTCATTCCCCAAAGGGTTAAAGCTCTGCCAGGCGGCCGGACTGCCCGCTGCCCCCCCCTTTCTCCTCCCAGCCGTGCTGCCTGCCGGCACATGATATCAAGTTTCAAGATATACAGTTCGAGCACGGGCTGCATTCTCTGGGGGGGGAATAAACTGGTCGCTCAAGGGTCTGCCACCCTTCCTCCGAACCCGGGCCTACCGTAGATGGCCCACGTGGCTTTCCCCTCCCCCAGCCCAGCCAGCAACTGGGCCGGGGGAGAGACTTCTTCACGCCGGAAATCCCAAGAGGACTCCGAAGGCCAAGAGCCCTGCTTTTAACCCCTTGAGTTCGTAGTCTCAAGAGGCGGATCCAAATGTCCCACTGGTCAAACTAAGTGCCCATCTTAAATTCCAATTACCCATTGGTAATCACAGCAAAACAAAATATCCCAGATGTCCCATTTCCGGTCAAACCACGACAGAATCCCTCTGATACCTTGCTGGGAATTAATCAACATCTCCCTGGCCTGTGAAATTCCCCAGCATCAGCAGGAGGGGATGATCAATAAATGGCCAATTCTGTCACCATGTTGGAACACCTGGAACCCAGTCATTTGACAAAAATTGGGGTATTGCTTTGACTCAGAACTCTCAAATAATCTTATTTTTAATTTGTGCTAATAAACTTCATGTCTCATGTAAACACCATGGGCTTGAAAAACGTGGTTGATCAACCCCATCTCAATAAAACAAAATTAAATTTGCTCCTGAAGGAGGAGAAACTTTCCCGCTGAAAGCTTCACCATTTCCCAGGACGTCCATCTTAATCCCAAAACTTTCATTTTCCCTTTCACTCATTTGGACAGCCACTGTTTTACCAATAATAAATATAATTTGCATTTTTATTTGCAGTGTTCTAATTCAAAATTATATTCAAAAAAACTCCTGGAAGAAACAAAATTTTTCTTTTCAAATCTACCATTCTAGCAGTGTGTTCCAAAAGAGTTTTGATCCATTTTAAATCTGTCACTCTCTTGGAAAGCTTTGTGAAACCAGAGCTGTGTGGTCCCCAAAATTTGCTGAAAAATGCAGGTGAGTCTTTATGAAAGTTTCACTGTCAGCCCAGGGATCTCATCAGAAAAATAGAATTACTTTACACTAAAAAAATTAAGACATAAATCATATTTAGACTTAGTAAGTATTTTTTTCTCTTGTCTTAGAAGAATAAAAAGAAATGTTAATTATAATTCAGTGTTTCAAACCCATGAAAAGGAACATTTTGGGCCACTGCAATTTAATCCTAATTTCAAGAAGAGGAAAATGCATTTAAACTTTGAAAAACCATTCTGGTACAATTAATTCAATGAGACATGAGTACAGTTGCAATAATTTCTGAGAGTATTAGTACAAATAAAGGTAATCTACTTTTAAAAAATCACTTTTATGATTAGAAATACAGTTTACTACGTGTAAATTTTAAAAGAAGACAAAGTTTACTTATTTTTAAGAAATCTAAATCAACTCCAGAGTGAATCAGGAGGAGCTCCTGAAGTTATTCCATGTTTCTGCACAGTCATTGAAGAAAAAAAGCTGGAAATAACTCAAAAAAAAGACAGGAAATATTACTGCTTCACTGGTGATAAAGACATGGATTAACCAGACAAAGTCTGCAGAATTTTTGTTGCACCTTTGCAAAAATCCTGACAGATAACTGAGAAAACTTAATTATCACCCTACTTATCAAAGGACTTTCATGTGCAGTGTCACTTTCATAGCAAGGATGGTTTTTATCTGTTTATTACTGTGACAAACGTAGCAATATTTAATGAAATTCCCTTGACATTTTGTCTCCTTTTGTAGTTTGGGGTTATTTTATCGACTCAGAGTGGAGAGCTCTGCAAGCAAGGTGGAAAAATCAAAGTGTCACTGACACATCCTCAGGTGGGAGAGCCCTGGACTCACCCCGGAAAAACCAAACCAGAGCAGCTTCCTTAAGGTTACCTGAATTATTGGCCTGAGTCATTTCCACCCCACTGAAATAATAATTTCAATTATTATTTGAAACGATAAACTTATTATTTCAATCACATCGAATAAATTATTATTTTCTCCTCTAACTGCTCCTGCATAAGTTGATATAGAGGTAGAGCTTGTGATTCTGTCTGATTTATTTTAAATTATTGGCTGATACAGAAACAGAACTAAATATTTATGAGCTGCCAGTGAGAAATGAGAGACGTAATTCATTTAATAAGTGCAGGGAGTATCAGATATTTTCTGTATTTCTGCAGCACAGCAGTGAAACATTCACTGGGACTGCAAATATTGGTGGCACAGGGTACAAAGAGGAGCTCAAAGAGGCCCAAAGATGGACTGGAACAGAATCAAAATCAAAGTGGGGCATCTATTTTATTAAAATACACACATCTGTTTTATTAAAAATATCTGAATTTATGGTTTCAACTCCAAGCTGAAATTATAAAACATCCAAACAAACAAAACCAAACTAATTTTCCACAAAGAGAAAGTTCTGAGGCATCACCTATCTTGAAAAAAAAAAAGAATTATATATAAGAAATTTAACTGAGCCTAGAAGGAATGGATAACTTGTAGCTGGAACTGAGAGATAAAAGATTTAAAAGACAATGTTTGAAGAAAAAAATGGACTGGAGAGTTTCTGTCTCAGTGGAGGCAAATACAATGTTCCACCAGAGAAACCACACACAGGAACTTTGTTTTAACGAGAGGATTTCCATTCCTTTCTCTCCAGTAAAAGCTTTGAATATAATCATTTTATGGCTTTATCACTTACAGATTCTATTAATAAAAGAATGGAACAGAACTTACAAACTTGCTGAATTATGGGTTGTGTTTGAAAAGGAAGAATTTCTGTTCAAACCTGGGTTTCCAGCGGAATGATTTCATTACTAAAATGATCTCTTTTGAATATACATCCTTTATGCTGAAAAATGACTTAACTTTTAATTCAAATGTATAGAAAGATATCTGGAAAAAATATAATTATCATATATATTAACTTCTTAATTAGTCATTCACACAGCATGGAGACAAAGCATAAGATTTCAATAGCATGGATGTTATTAGAGACAATATTTTATTGGCATCAATGGAGGAGTCCCATGTTGAAATCCAGACAATTTCCCTGTCAGAGGATAAATTGGTTTTCATGCCTTGGTAGTATTTAAACCTATAAAAACATCTCCTTCATCATCCAGTTGTGAAACTTTTCTCCAGCTTTTCTTCCGCTCAGACAAAAGATAATTATTCTTATTTTTGTCGTCTTTGTAAAGGTTTTGCTGAACTCACAATTCCTGAAGTATTGAATTTTACTGCTGTTTGTAGCCCTCCTCAATCTCCTTTCATTCTCCACTGTTTGCACACTCATTTAAATGGAATTTTGGGGACCAACACTAAGAGAAAATTGGAACAATGCATCCAAAAAAAATCATCAAACTCTCTGGACGCATAGCCAGGAGCAACTTCACATTCTAGAAAGCAAAAAATCAGTGTTGACTTGCGAGTTCATGATCTGAGAAGAAAGTTTTAAACAGTTATTCCAGATATTATTGTTTGGTTCATACAAATTATTATTTGAGTGGACTCAGTGAATAACTTCCCAGGATGAGTGCCTGGAATTCAGAGAGAAACAATAAAAAGTTGTGGGACTGAGGTGGAATCATTCACACCATATGGATTTTTAAAATTATTTATGTATCATTCTTATATCCATGGACTTGCTAGCAAAGGAATTAAATCCTCCTGTCCCAACAACCTTTTGTAGTTGTTAAATCTACAATTTATTTGCAGAAACCTGGACTAGCTTGTTACAGAAGCAATGCAACAAAATGCCTTCTCAAATTCAATATTCTCTAATTCTCCAGTCTGGTTGCACCTTTTAATTACAACTCTAATGAATTGTAAATGTGACATCAGAATTCTCGTCTGACACCGAGAATTTGGATTTAATTAAAAAATAAAATAGAATTATTCCGAGCAGATGTGTTTAATGATCATGCTGCAATTAAAATATGCAATCAAGCTTGCAGAAAGTACATAATCTCAGGATATATTTACACAATATTCTCTTTGTTTCACTGTGCTGCTTTCTGACACTGAACTACAAATGCGCCTTGGACCTCTTTAGACAGGTTTTGAAATGGTAAAAAAGGTAAATTTAGTTGAAATAGAGGATTATACAGGTCCATATTGTGGGCAAGGAGGATTTGGTACAATTTATTCAGGATTTGAGTTTTGGTTCTTGGTCTGAAGAAGAACGGCATTTTCAAATAAATGAATAATTTTTTAAGAAATGCCGAGGCTGCTGTGGAGATGCGAGGGAGGGATCAGACAGAAACAACTCAGGGAACAAAAGGCGGATTTCACACACGTCCTGCACAGCCTGTCCCTGATCTCTGGCACTGCCAGCCCCCATTTCCTTTGAATTTCTGGGAAAGGGACCTCTCTGCACAGCCCAGGGCTGCTTGGAGGATGATCACCAAATATTCACTCGAGGCTGCCATTCAGGAGAAAAAAGCTGATTAAAGCACAGAGCTGTGCACCTCAGCCAGCCTCCAGTAAAAACCACATTCTGCTGCAGGAGGGGTTTGGAAAATCCTTCCTGTTTAGATCAAATGCTTGAGGTGTGAAAAATGTTGGTCAAATTTCTAAGGACTGACTTAAGAGGAACTGGAATCACTTCTCTTCATGTGAAATAGCTGGCACTCACATAAACCTTGGTAATTTTTACTATATCCAGTCAAATATAGGAGAATTAAGGAAATCCCACTTCCTCTGGCCATGCACTTTTCCTTGGCTTCCCTCTTTCTTAATTACAAATATCTGTATTCAAAGATACAGACATAGATCTGAACAATGACCTTGAGAAGAGAATGATTAGACATGCACCAATTTCACAATTCTTTTAATATCCCAAGAACAGTGATGGGTAAAAAAATAAAAAGAAATGGAAGTTTGGAGTTTGTACTTATTTGGGAAAAAACCAGGAGAATTTTCATAAGTGACTAGAGAGAGACACATCAATTATTTATTTCTAAAAATTACAAGAGGGAGTTCATTTTGAGAAAAGAGCAAAATTTGTTCATATTTTCAAAGTGTTATTAAAAAAACTCAAGCTTGATGGAGTAAAAAGTGATTTTTGTGAGGCCATTGGGTTGTGTTCAAGTTGGATTATATCCTGTAAGAGCTAACTGTATTTATAATAAAATTAATTATAATAAATATTATTTATGAATAAAAAATAAAGCTATTTATAATGAAGATATTATATAATTATAAGAAAGCTATTTAAAAGGCTTTGCCATAAAATCCCTGGGCCCTTCAGTTCCTTTTTCCTTCAAACAAGGGATTGTTCATTTTGCAGAGCTGCTGGGTGCCTGAGAGAGGGAAGATGCCTTCACCAGCCACTTCCATTAGCTTAATTAACACATGGGCATAATTAGTCCTTAAGAGATGAAAAGGAGTCTAAAAGGAAAGGGAGAGTGTTTGGGGTACAGCTGGAACTTCCCTAAAACAAAACAATTTGGGTGGTCAGCGCTGCCTAATGCAGAGGGAAAAGTCATTTGGACTCCACAGCTCTGCATCAAAAAGGTGATTTTTTAAAGAGACAAACCACATCCTTGAGCCATAATTTTTCTGGATTCCCTCTGCTCAGCCTGTGAAATGCAAGTAATTAAATTTCTATTGTTCTGCAGCCCGGAATCCACAGTGAATTATGATCTCAATGGGTTTATTTTTCATTTGGGCTCCTCTGCATTGCCATAACTGACAGGAAATTTCTGTATCTCCCTAGCCCAGGACAGTGGATCTTCTTTTAATAATGCACACAATGGTTTTGTAGGAAAATGTTCTCTTTAACACAGGAAGGAAGTGGTGTGGTATTTCATATTTTGAGTCACAGGAAGGTCCCTTTGTCTGAGTCTTTTCAATTCCTCATTTAACAAAAGCTTCCAGCTCAAGGTTGAGAGAAAGAAATCAAACAAATAAGACAAGACCACACGACTGTAAACCAAAGTCAAGGATTAAACAGAAAATTAAAATTGGGGTTGGGGAAGGAATTTCATTTTAATAAAATAAATTTAGATGTTAAATGAATTCCTTATCCTTGTGCAAGGACCATCTTCCAGATTGGAAGGTTCAGTAAAATCAATTTCTCCATTACTCTGTTCTCTAGCCAGTGTCAGAAAATACAGGTGCAAGAACTGATAGCTTGGCTTAAACAATTTTTACTAAATAACATATCTAAATATATATATTATAATATCTATTATAGATATATATCTATAACATCTATTATTATATGTCTATACTATAACTATTATCTATAATATATATTATAGGTAATACATATAAATATATCTTATTATATATAATATTTTATACTATATATTAGATGATGATATAGATATAGATATAGATATAGATGATATAGATATATCTAAATAATTTTAGATTGGTTGGAAAAGGCAAATGACTGAAAAAAAAATCTTAAAATTCTACTTTATTCCTAATGTACTCAGCCAGCTGTGGATTTTCAAAGTTTTCAATGGGAAAAAAAAAACCTAAAAAAAACCCAAAAAACAAGGAACAATTCAGAGTTTAAAAGTGTGCTTCATTTTTTCAACTTCACCTTTATGGGAAAATCAAAAATGTGATAGAAACAAGAAGATACAAATTTTTAGCTTAGAAGAAAATGCAAATTTTAAAGCCCATTTGATGTGACAGTAATGTTGGTTGGATATTTTCTTACCTTGTGAATGTGATGAGTTGGCTTTTCAATTTGTATTGCAGAACTTGGATTTGTTCGTTTACAACCTATTTTTGAAAAAGAATTTGAATAAAGACATCCTTTTATGAAGCTTTTTTTAAAAAAGAAATTGAATAAAGCCATCTTTTTATGAAGCTATCTGGATCAGTCACAAGCCTCAGTGAAACAAAATAAGATTTTTTTAATTTTTTTCTTTTTCTGGAATTTTTAATTAAATATTGTAAGTTCAGACATAAATACTAAGGGGAGCACTGTCCACAAAGTGTGATCCATTAAAACACACTGAATTTCATGCTCTGGTTTCTCTATTTTTCTTCTCTCCAGGTCTAAGTCGTCATTACAGTATCATTAACATGAAGTGCTTTAATAAGAAATTAAGCCATAAATACTTTTAAAACCTGGGCTTCAAAATCACCCAGATGCTTTTCAAGTACAACTCTCCAGCTGCATTTAAAAATGGTTTTCACTCCATTTTCCATTCAACTTCCCTTTTTCACTTTTATAATGGTTTGGAATAATATTCATTTCAGATCTGTCATGTACCTCTATAAAAAGTCAGATTTGATCTGCAGCTCAGCTCCTGGAGATGGTTCCCTTTCTCTGCTGGTTATTTTATCTGACTGTTCCAGCAGTGCAGAGCTCAGATTGTGGCAGCCAGGGTGATAAAGTCCTGGCAACTGGGAATTGTCAGCCTGCTTTCTGCAAAAACATCTGATCAGCTCCCCATTTCCTCTGCATGTGTTCAAAATAATGGCTCAAAGACTCCCATAAATATTATCGGGAGGATTCAGACTGAAAAGTGAAGAACTGTCGCATAAACTCTGTAGAAAGGCACCACCAGTAAAAGGCATTAATTCAGGAATCTGCATTCTCTAAATGTAAATCATAGAAACACTCCCTACAATGTATAGGGAGAATGGGGGATTAAGACTAAGAATAATTTCCCCTCTTGATTTTAATTTAGGCTATAAGATTCATTAAAAATAAAATAAATTTAAGTTACGCAAGTTTTTCCAGTTCTTTTTCTTGTGACAGCTTGGAATAACCATTTCTGATGCCAACAAATATTACCTTGCTGAACATAATCCTGAGAGATTTTTTCTAGTTGGAAGGGTAAGGGGGAAATCCCCATTTCTGTGGATTATTGATGCTGGACAGCAGCAAAAGTGCATCCCTGGAGTGCCAGGAAGCTCCTCCTGGTGCCAGATCTGTCCCCAAAATTCCCCTGAATCCTCATGGGAAGAGCTGACAGCAAAAGGGTCCCTTTGCCTTTTTTTGCTCCTACAGAAAAATTATTTTATTCCCTCCCTAATTAAAGAACACAGAGCACTTCTGGGGCGGGTCCTGGGCTGGGGGAGGAGAGCTGCAGACCTGTTCTGCTGCATTTGGAATAACGGAGCTTTGCTGGCATTTATTTAAAGCAGTGATGAACTCTTTGATCTCTTTAATCACATAATCCTGAGAAAATGATTCTTGACCACTCCAAGAAAAAGTTCCAAATGATTCGTACTCGACTGCAGAAGATTTGTTGTAACCTGATTTGCCCTAAAGACACTGGGAAGGTTTCTTTAAACCAAAAAAAAAAAAAATTACATTCATTCTCATTCTAATTTGTTCCATTTCTTTTTCATTAGCTGCTTCCCTGCCTTTTATAATACTAAAAGTGACTTAAACTGAGCTCTAGTTGAAAACCTAAAACAATTGGAATCAGCTCCTTCAGCTGGACTTTAGGTAAATTATGGTCCACTAATTTATACATAGATATTGGTTTTTTTTAATCCAGTATCTAATACACCATGGGGACTCAAAGGAACATATTTGAAATTATAGTTATAAACTGAGACTTTTGAAGTGGAGAGCACCAATCCAGCAGAAGGATTTGGATGGAAAGTGTATTTGAGGAATTCCCGTTCCTAACAGAGGAAAATATTAAAATACAGTGAATGTAAGGAGTTGATGGCAGTGGCTCAGCCTTGCTTAAAAAAAAAAAAAAAAAAAATTTTGTTTGTTTATTTTCTCATGTGTCATTTTTTTATCAGGTTTCCAGAGGAAAAATTCTAGTTGTTGTTAGAAGACATTTCTTGAACATCTGATTCAATCTCCACCTCAAGGTTTTAGGAATACAAAATTCAAATTGCTGTATTTCTTTCATGGGTATAAAAGCTTTCATAGCTCATAAGGGTCTTCAAAATTTGAGAGTCATTAAGGTCAGTCATGAGAAAAAAAATTTAGAATCACTTTTTCCTGGTGAAATATTGAAGTTATTTCATGAGAAATATCTTTTATTTATAATCACTCCAAGAAGAGCTGGCAGCTAATAAAGCACTCGGGAGCTTTTTGTCTCTCCTTCCATCTTCCCATGCTGAAACTAAAACTGTTGCTGGAGGGGTTTTATACATTCAATAGAAAAGCTTGGAAGTTGCCTTAGAGAGCTCTGTTTATTTAAATGTCTAAAATATTTTACTTCTCATGTGTTAAAACAAATTTGCTTTCCTTTCTTTCTTTGTCTCTGCTTCCTTCTTTGTTCTCTGAATTAAATGTATTTTCTCACATGTTCTAACCATTACAATTCCTTAGTTGTAATAAGTATTTTGCTTCATAAAAAATGTGTAATTTTATCCCAAACAAAGTGATTACAGATTAGAGTTGATTCTTATGAAATTGTATAAAATACAGTGAACTTGAACTGCTTTATTTTTGATCCTGTTTCAACAAGGTTTATAAGTCATGGACATCCTTTAGGTGAGTAAATTCCCTGTGATTTTTGTGTTTTGTCCAGGCGCAGAAGCAATGGATTAAAACCACAGAATCAGAGAGTGGTTATGTGAGAATTAAAGGAAATTAATTGGTGCAAACTGAGATGTTTCTGATGAAAACGTGCATTTGGATGAATGAAGTTGCAAGGAAATGAATGGAGGATGGAAGAAATGAATGGAGGATGGAAGATGATGGAGGATGAAAGATGGAGGATGGAAGATGGAAGATAAAAAAATGGAAGATGGAAGATGGAGATGGAAGATGGGAGATGAAGGATGGAAAATAGAGGATGGGAAATGGGGATGGAAGATGGAGCATGGAAGATGAAGGAAGGAAAATAGAGGATGGAAAATGGGGATTGAAGAGGGAGATGGAAGATGGAAGATGGAGATGGAAGATGGAAGATGGAAAATGGAAAATAGAAAATGGAAGATAGTAGATGGAAGATGGAGGATGAAGGATGGAAGATGAAGGATGGAAGATGGAAGTTGGAAGATGGAATATGAAGTTCTGCCAGATTTTCCCAGAGGAACAGGATGTGTTGGGAGCTGAGGTGTTTCTGGTCAATGCATGGGCTTGGGACCTTTATATCACACTCTGTCTTTACACAAAGCTCCACTCCTGCTTGAGGAATCACAAACTCCTCTCCTAAGCCCAGCTTTTGTGCCATGTTTGTACACAAAGCTCATCCCACCATGGCCTGGGACGCTGCAGCTTCACAAGGTGACAGCAAAGTCCTCCTGCTGCAAAATTGGATTCCCTGGGAATTAATTGAATTTCTTGACAGAGGATTTAAACCCCCAGTGACGCATTTTATGAGTACAGTCCTTGCTCTTAGGTATGTGGAGGGCTCTGAGCTGGGAGAGGCAGGGATTTAGGAATGCTCCACTTCCCTCCAGCATAGCCACACCAGGTAAAGTCCCCAAAAATAAAGAGATTTTTAAGGAAAAACAAAACCAGTGATGGATTCTGGACAGAGGGTTTAACTTCAGAATTATCCTGAAATCAGTTTAGTGGTGTGTTCTGAGCTGTGGAAAATTCAAAGAATTTGTAAAATGTGTTTCTGACATACTGAGCTATGAAACATTTCCTTAGAGGAGCCTTAAATACCAGTTACACCTCATTATTTTTATTTATAAATTCAAATTCTGGCCTGGATTCAGAGGAAATTGGCACTATAACTGGAGTTTTGGGGAAAAGCGTAATTTAGTAGCAGAGAGAGAAGTTAAATGCAACCATTAATTCATCCTGCTAAGGCCAACCTTGACTCCTAAGGGATGGGATCTTCAAAAACCACTCCACACTCCCTCACGTTCCCTTAGAGTCAGATAAAATCCCCTCTCAGCTGGTCAGACCATCTCTTCCTACACTCCCTGCTGTTGGCAACTATTAAAGGCAATGTGATGCTGCCTATAAGAAAATACAGAACTTTTCTCTTTCTCATGTGACTTTTTCCATCTGGTCACAGCTCCCCAAATGACTCCTGCTTGCTGCATGAAGTTCCACACCTCCCTGTCAGAGCAGGAGTAGGTCAGAGCACTTGAAAGATAAAATTCAAAGTACAAGCTTCCCTCCAAAGTCAAATTAGATTTCGCACCTGGGTTCTCCCTTCCTTTTCCCTGGGTGGGAGCATCCAGACAGGGTTTATTGATGATCATCCACTCTGACATCTCAGTAAAATTCACATGAGCTCACCAAGGAGCTCCAGCCCCACAAACCCTTGGAGACAGCAGCATCCAGTGCCAACGACAGCAGCTACAACAAAATCTGCACCTCCCACAAACCCTTGGAGAGAAAACACTCTTCAGGCTCCTGCTGGTGGCATTTTAATCCTCCTGCCTTTGTTGTGTGTGCTCCTAAAGCAAATGTCAGCCAGGAGTTATTTGTAGGAACTCTGTTTGTTTGGCAAACTCATGTCCTGGATGAAGTTTGGGACCAGAATAAATTGCATTATGTGTCTCTTATCAAGGGCAGAAGGAATCAGCATTGGAGGCTGCCAGGAAAACACTTTCAAGCAGCTCAAGACAGAGCATGGAAGACTTAACTCATGTAAAGAAAACCTGTTCATTAATTAAGCTGTCAAGCTCACTTCATTATATAATTTATCCTCTCATTTGTCTTTACTGGGCACTTTGTTTCACTGCACTTCAGTATTCAAATGAATTTCATAAAAGCAAACATATTTCTGAATAGATCCTACCCAAAACCACTCTTGGAACGTATCTGTAATTATGTGGATATATGCATTAAAAATTTCCATGTGATGTTAGAATTTCAGCTGTTTGGGTGCATTTTGTTATTTTTAATGAATGATGAAAGGAAACTTTCTGTTTACATAGATGTTCATGAATTTTAATGCAACACTAGAAGGAATTAAACCAAAAAGCACATTTAATATGGCGAGATTTCCCACAGACAGCTCTCGATGATATGAATATTTAGTTTGCATTATTTTGTGAAATGAGACAACCAAGAGTCTGCCCCAGCCTAATACTGGTATAGTAAGCAACGAACTCAGGATTTGCCACAAAGCCTTTCTATAAAATTCTATAAAATGCATTCTATAAAATGCATTTAAGCTTTAAAAAGCTTTAGAAGAATTTTAATAATCACAACTTATCAGAATAACAAATAAATTGAAAAAGTGAAATAAAAAATGTGAATAATACACACTAAAATTTCATGGCAGCATCAATTAATTCTTTTGTTAAGAGTACCCCTTAATTCTTCATCTGAGTTCATGTTGGGTATTTACAGGAAGAAGAGCTTTGGAAATTTAATTTTTAAATTCTTCTTTCAAAACACAATTGTCATCATTGACAGCTTCCAATTCTACTTCAGTGTTATAATTTTTTAAGTTAATGCAAATTATTTATATGCTCTGAACTAAAATACTGAGATATAAATGAGTTTTGAACTTCAGCCCCAGGCATCTGGTTTAGAACTAAAATTAGGAGTAAAAATCTTGGATTATCTTCCATTAATTATACTAAAGAGCAGTTTATCCTCCTGCTGATCAGGATGGGGAGCACAATGAAATGGTGTGTTCAGTGTTTTTCAAGAAGGTTGGATCTGATTTGGTTTTGCTCCAGAAGTTGACCATCCCAAGTAAAGAAAAAAAAATAAGTTCACTAATTTCTTTCAACTAATACTAAAATAAGCATGGATGAAGAGGAGAAAACCAAAGTAAATATAATTACCTCAAGACCAGTGGTTTCCTACAGCAGCTTGTGCTGTCATCAGGTTTTTTGCAGGTGGGGCAGCCCAAATGTCAATTGCAAGAGATGAAGATGTGATCAAAGTCCTCCATCAGGTTTGGGAAACCTAAAAGACAGATCGCAACAACCTTGGGGTGATCAGGAAATAATTCAGTGTAGAAGACTGAGGCAAGAGTTCCATTTATTTATAATTATCTATTGAGAAAATTGGGAAAAGGAAGTGAAAAAATAAAGGTCTTTTTGAACAGAGTGGTAATTCAAAATGTGAAGAAATGAGAATAATGAGAAATAACATGAGGAACAAGATGGTTCTGAAGGGCTTCTGTAGACAATGGGTTTGTACATGGTGCCATTGAGTCTTCATAATTATATTGTAGTCACCAATCACTTGTGAAAGGGGTCACCAAACATGACAGGAAAAAGAGAGAGGGATTTTCCAGAAATATCCAAACTTGCCTGAAGTGACATTTTTCTGACAATGCACAGAGCCTGCTCTTTTGTCTGGCACAAGAATTTCTTTCAACCAGGTCTGCACTGAGTCCCTGCAAAACACAGGATTGGTCATGGACCAGTCTGAGCTTCTCTAAATGGTGTGAAACAACAGATAATGGAGACAGAATTCTGATTTCTCCCGCAAGTGTTGGATATGCTCAGCTACTCCTTTTTATACAAGGAAATTCACATTTTCCACTTTCCTAAGAATGAGACCAGCCTCATTTAACAAACATAACAAGAACAACAATTGTCATTATGGCTTCATTAACCATAGGCCAGCCAAGGTCAGTCTCTCTTTGGAAAGAAAGGAATTTTCAGGCTAAACTGTCCCAAAAACCAGTGCATATTGCTCTTTTCTGATGGGCTCTTTGTGAAAGAACTGGAAGGAACTGTAATCTGTAAAATAAAAACAGGAAGGAGCAGCTCTTTAATAAATTGCTGGCTTATGTGGTGTTTGCTATGCTTTCCTTCTTATCCCACAGGATTATTTTGGACATTTGGAAAACCATCTGATCAGAAGTCCCCCCAACTCTGGGGTAAACAAGACAAAATATCTCCTAATGTAAGAGTACAAAAGCTCTTTCACTTGACTTTTTTCACCTATGGAGAAGCTTGGAAAATTTAAGTTATCTCTTCAAGCAGTTATTGATTGATTACACCAGATCCATGTCATGGATCTAAAGGAATCTCTATATTTTCTATATTTTTAAAAAATGTTCCAGTAAGTAATGGTTATGTTTCATTCAGAGCCTTTTCCAAAATGAGGAATTTCTTGTTTAAATCACCATGTTCCTAAAAGCTGAATTCTGTCATGTTTCTCATCTTTATTTCCACTTCAGTGGTTTTGTCATTTCTAAACAAAACTCTGGTATTTTTAGCCCAAATTATTATCAAGCAATTAATAATTCATTGAGATATAAATATGGCTAAGAGTATGAAGTTGTTTAATTTCTTGTCACTGTTGATTATTTACAATTCTTAACATCACAAGCAAAAAACTTGAGAATTCACTACTGAATTCTGCTTTAGAGCTTCTAAGTGAGGCCACTGCAATTCTTTGTCCAACCTTTGGCACCGATGAGGCTGCTGAGGGAGTGCACTTGAGAATTTAATCTAACCTGCCTTCCTGATAACACACAATATTTGCTGGATCTCGCTGGGATTTATACCCACTTCAGTAAATTTCTGCTGATTTATAAACAGATTTATCTCGTGCCTCTGCTGTTTGGCACATTACTCACCGCCCCGAAGGTTGAGATTACCATATTTACTCCAAGGTGCAGTTTGTAAAAATGCAGAGTGTTCTGGAGAGAAAAAAAGGAAGAAAAAAGTTTTCAGCTTCTCCAAGTTTGGGTACATTTGAGAACAGACCACAGCAGCTGTGTCTGAAATTTAATTGTCAAAATGTGGCATAGTTATATAGGGGCAGGATTAAGAATACCCAAGAAAACACCTCCACCCTGTAGCCAAGATATTTTCCAAAGGAAACCCATAGAAGCCATGGTTTAACGCCATTTGGATGTGGTTATTCCCAGGAGTGTTTCCAAAGGAAACCCATAGAAGACATGGTTTAACACTGTTTGGATGTGGTTATTCCCAGGAATGCTTCCATAACTTGTTGAGGAAGGGCAAAAAATCCATTTAATCTTGTGAGAATTCCCTTCTAAACTTGTGGTCCATGGCTGAGTTTTCTCCTGAGCTACATTTCCTCTTCCTTTATGACTCCTTTGTCTCAAGCACTTCAGTTCCAGCAGTGAGTACAGACAGAGAAGGGGCAGGGGGTTGCGTTGTGTTTTCTGTTTGCTTGTGCTCCCAGATCCAGCAATTGTGGCCATCCAATCATGAAGATCATCAAACCATGTACAGATGTTTGGAGAGCACAGTCCCTTCCCTTGAGGAACATTTTTCATTATTAAACAGAAGCATGGAAATCCCTTGGGTGCCCTGATCCAGCTCTGCAGAGACACAATCCTCCAGCTCAGCATTCCTCTCTGTGTTACCTCAAACTGACTTTTAAAAATTAATTCCTCTCCGAAGTTACAAGATCTTTCTAATTTTTATTTGCCTTTTAACTGGAAATGAGCTGTACCTCAAGGTCTTGTTGAGTTATGATGACAGTTTCAATGATGAAATCAAAAATTAGTCACAACAATCAGTGCTGATGCCTTGGCCAGGGTCATTTAAATAATAGCAGCAAGACCTGAGGGTGCTGGGCAATGGTGTTTGAGTGAAATTATTTATTTGTGACAGAGACATTCAGTCAAATAATGGCTTAGAACAGCTAAGAGAAATAACTGAATGCATAAATGAGGAAATCATTCTTTTAAACTTTCACCTTACCTGAATTTTAGTTGTTCTCTAAAATTTCTAAATTTTATCAGGTAGGGTTGATATTTTATGTGCCTGAAGACAAAGAATCATGGAAATGTTTGGGTTAGAAAAGGACCTTAAAGCCCACCCAGTTCCACCCACATAAATGTAAGGAAAATGACTAAAAAATTGTTATTTAGATCAGTGTTTGTGATTTACAAAGACTCTCCAGTTGCAGTTGTTGGTTGAAGAAGACCCAGTAGAGATGGCATAATAGTAAAAAATATGGGAATGATTTAAAAAATTAAAGAGTAAAAATATGGGGTGATATTTTGAAATGGTAAAAATTAGTAAATAAAAAAGTTTAAAGAATTTTTAAATAGTAAAATTTAAAAAAGGAAAAAATATGGAAAGTTTCCTCAAGAAATAGTTCAGATAAAAGGAAAAAAAAAGGAAACCAGGAAACCACACAGAAAAAGGTAATTATACAGAAAATAGGAAGACAGAACAAGTGATCTCTTCAGGTCTTTTCAAACCTGTCAGTCTAATCCCAGTCACTGTCACTGCTGGTATTTTCAAGTGTGGTGTTTTTTTATGAAAACATTTGTTCAAAGGACAAATAAATAAGACAGATATAGACATAGTTCTGAAGGCTGTACAGTCTGTTCAAGTCTCAATATTTTAGGCTAAATATAAATATCATGTAAAAAATCTGTGATTGGAACAAAAAATCCCCACAGAATAGCATTGCTGGAACAGAGACAAAGGTATTTCTTCATCTTAGTCACAAACAGAATAATATATTGCAGAAAAAAAGCCAAAACCAACCCACAACAACCTCAAAACACAGCTCTGTCCTCCTCCCATGTTTTCAGTGTATTTGCTCTGAAATCTGAGCATAACAGAAAATCACTGAGATGTTTTAAAGCAGCTGCACTGGTTTGATGCTGCCTTTGTGAACATCCATTGGATTTTGGCTCCTGCCAAACTGGGATGGCACCAGAAGCCAAAAATGCCTGCTCAGAGTGGGAGATGGGAACACATTCCCAGCCTTTCCGGGAGATGGGGATGGAACGGGGCAGGAGCTGTCCCAGGTGCTGTTGGCAGGATGTAGGGTGGGATTCCTGCAGGGTGGGGTTTCTGCAGGATGATTCCTGCAGGATGATTTCTATAGGATGATTTCTGCAGGGTGGGATTTCTGAAGGATGGGATTTCTGGAGGATCATTCCTGAAGGATGATTCCTGCAGGATGATTTCTACAGGATGATTTTTGCAGGATGGGATTTCTGTAGAATGTGATTTCTGTGGGATGGGAGTTCTGCAGAGCAGGATTTCTGTAGGGTGTGATTCCTGCACGGTGGGATTTTTTGAAGGGTGGAATTTTTGGAGGATGATTCCTGCAGGATGATTTCTGCAGGGTGTGACCTCTACAGGACATGATTCTTGTAATGTGGTATTTCTGCAGGGTGGGATTCCTGCAGGATGGGATTCCTGTAGAGTGGGATTTCTGGAGGACAATTTCTACAGGATATGATTTCTGCAGAGTGTGATTTATGCAGGGTGGGATTCCTGCAGGATGGGATTTCTGTAGGGTGAGTTTTCTGCAGGATGATTTCTACAGGATGATTTCTGCAGAGGGGGATGTCTGTAGGATGATTTCTGCAGAGGGGGATGTCTGTAGGATGATTTCTGCAGGGTGGGATTTCTGCAGGATGTGATTCCTGCCGTGTGTGATTTCTGCAGGGTGGGATTGTTGTCCTGCAGCTGGACACCAACAATTTAACCAGGATTTCTTTGAGCATCTGCCATCCCAAGCCACCTCTTCCACACCTGGAGCTTTACCCACTAAAGGTTTCTCCAAAAATTCTCTCTGGAGTCCCCTGGTGTGGTCAGCTCCAGGATTTTTCCTCCTAACAATGATGATTTTATCCTTCTCTGCCTTCAGCATTTGGCAGGAGCCATCCCACACCAGGCCCTGTGTGTTCTTACCATGCTGGGGATTGCACAGGAGAAAATCACAATATTTCATTTATTGGCTCTCCTTGTGGGAGCTGATTTATCCAGTCTCATTCCATGCTGGCAATTGTGACTCCTCCTAACCCCCAGCCACTTTCAAACCCACTGGCAGACTTCAAAAATTCCATAGAAAATAGGAGATTTAAACATGATTAAGTTGCTTCAAGCTTATAAAAACAGATGTTAGAGAAGAACATTCAGAAGATCTTGAATATTTCCAAGTTTAGCCAAAACTTTTGCTTTCTTTGGGCAATTTTTCAGCCATAGCAGCCAAATCTGTTATTGCCAAATTAATCTGGGGTCAATAGCTCCAAAGTTTGAGGCTCAGGGGGCAGCCAGTTCTCAGTTTCCTTAACTGATACAATTAGTATTAATTTGAGTAATTTTCTAAGTAAACTCAAGCTATCCATTTTAATACCTTTTAAAAAATAATAAAAATACTGTTTGGGGGCTGAGCCACATTTTTAAAAGAGTTTTATAACGGTGTAACTGCAAGGAAAGGAATCTAAAAATTTGCTTAAAAGAGATATAACTGCACCCATTGCCCTCCTATGCTCTTTTATCTCCCATTCCATATTTCTATTCTAACCATTTTTAGAGGAAAATGAAATCAGGTGTGAATAGGGCAGAATAAGAATTAATTCCAATCCTCTAAATTATTAATTTGGTTTGTTTTGAAATTCACCCCCTTGATTTACACTGTAGAGAGCCACAGGTAAATCCACAAATATTTGCATTTATCATAATATTCCTTTAAATTTACAGTAAATAATTGATTTAATTCAATGGTTTTGCAGGTTTGGGTTGGGGTTTTGGGGGGTTTTGTTGCTTTAAATGTGGAGAAACTTGGCAAAGTGAAAAACCCTAAAAGGCCACTGGTCTATTCTTCCTGCTTTTCACAGCTCTGCCTGTATGGTTACACCATTTTAACTTGAATAGAGTCTGTCTGGAAAAAGAATGAGCTACAACTTCTGGAATAATGCTGTGTTGTCTCACTTCAACAGGGAAAAACAGGAAAGTGAGCAAACAAAATCCAACCCACAAAACCACATTGAAAGCAGGATCTTTTACCAAAAGTGGGTGTTAAATAGCATTAAGCCACATATAAGGCATGTTTAAAAGTAGATACAGCACAAATGCTCCATAAAGTGCATCTCCCTGCAAATTAACCAAATAAATAGCAGCAGAAATGGTGATAATTACATTATTTTCAGTTCTCCTCTTCCTGCAGCTGTATGCAATACTCAGCCTCCCCTCGAACACTGAGTAAATCAAAGCAAAGTGAATTTAATAGGTCTATTAAAAGTGCTCTGCTAATGCATCTTTATACAACTCAGAGCAGCAGCAGCACTTGTGCAGAAATCAGGATAAATATAATATGTCCTCCCAAATAGCAGTAACTGATTTTAACAGCTACTTAGAAAGAGAATATTTGTTTAGATCAATATCCAATTAAGAATCCAGCTATTCAGAACCTACTCTTTGCTTTCCCTGCAAATTATGAAAGCAAAAGCTATTAGCAAATCTTATTAGTTTCACGCTGGTCTCTCGAGATTTTTTTTTTTCCACCTGAATACTCTGTGTCCCTTAAAAGATGATTTTAAACACAGTGTGATATTGATTGTTTCGAGGCACTAATGGGAACTGATCAAACACAACCTGAGGAGATTTTACTGTATGTACAGGCAAACTGAGGACCAGGATCTGTCAACATTTCAGGTTAATATTTCCACTTTACCCAAAAATTAACAACTCATCAGTGACTCAAAGAGAGAGTGGAGCCCTACCAACATTTGTAATCGTGGGATCTGCATAATGTTCCAGTGAATTAGCTGCAGGAACATCATAAAATATAAACTTCAAAGGCTGTGAAGGTTGCAGGTCTATTATTTTGAGGGAAGGCAGAAGGAAAATAACTCATTTTTTCTGTTTTCTTCCTGCATTCTTTGTGTTCCTTCTGCCTAAATGACTAATACTGATGCAAACCATACCTGCTGATTTCTTTTATGCACTGAATAATCACAGAAGATGAGAAGTGGGACTGGAATCATGTTTCTTTACAGAAATAGCTGCCTATAACCCTCCTAAATACAGGAATAAAGGGGAGGTACGGTAAGATGCAATGCTGAATGAAAATTATGAGATTTCCCCCTTCCAGAAAAGAGCCTGAGATCCTGGAATGCCTCCCTATCTATCCCTTCATGAGAGGAATTTTTGAGAAATAGTTTATGCCTTTTCAGTCCTCCAGAATCAGTCTTGTTCTTCAGGAGAAAAACCAAAATGAAATTCTTCCTGGGCTTCAATATGAAACCCACAGGTAGCTGGACAGTCCAGGTAAGGGAATCAAAATTCAGCACCACTTTTTCAGTCAGTTTTCCTAGATAAGAGCTGGACTGAGTCCCCAGAGGGATGAAAGCCTTCTCTGTGTCTCCTGCTAATAAATATCAATTGCCACAAGTGGCCTGGTGCTGTCTGCTAATTAGAGCCTCTCTTGCACACTTCAACTGGAGCAGTGTGACAGCATGAGGAAAGGATCCTGAGAGTACAGCCAAAGAAATGTTAAAAAAAATCTGCTTTTCTTCATTACATACATCTATACACACTTATACCACAAAATGATCTTTAGCTTAAAACAAGGGGACAGAGCTATTTTCACTTCAGGAGCAGAATTCCAGCACATCCCATCACGTTTCCCTGCTAATGATTGTTATGATGAATGATCTGAACAGAACATCATTTAGTTTCATAACTCCTCCTGACTGTCAGCCCCTTGATGTCAGACAACCTTCACTGTGGCAACAATATCCCATAGCCATGCAGATGCTGGAGTAGTAAGGAAAAAGGGGGGAAAAAAGGGGGAAAAAATGCTACTCACAAGAACCAGATGGAAAAGAATTGTTCCAACAAAGCAGAGTTGGAAGAAATAATGGAAAAACTGGTATAATTTGTTTACATACTGCTACAATTTTTTCTCTGCTATCACCTGTGCTTTTCAAAACTTAGCTTTTTCTTAATTTTTTTTTTTTTTACATGAATAAAGGCTCTTTTAGCTGGGTGTAATTCCAGGCAAAGCAAACCAAGAGAAAAGTCATCACTGACTCCAAGAGGTTTGGGATCAAATACTAATTTACAGACAGCAGGGGAAGAATCAATCTTATTTCACTATCAAGTACAAGTCCATCTTATTTCACTATCAAGTACAAGTCTCTCACTTCAGTGACATATCAGTGTCAGCACAAGTACGTGGAGCAAAAAACTCTAATTTGTATTAAGGGATATCTCATACTCTTAGACTGCAGAATCATGGAATGGTTTGGGTTGGGGAGGGTTTTAAAATAATCTCATTCCATCCCCTCCCATGGGCACCTTCCACCAGCCCAGGTGTGAATGGTGATGAAAGAAATAAATCCTGAAATAAATAAATGTCTGAAATAAACTCAGAGGCTCCAAGCTATATAAATAATGGTTGGCGTTGTCCCTTTTGTTATGTTTTTTACCCTGCCCTTCACAAGCAGGACCATGGGATTGTCAGCAGAAGCCACCACTGGAAATGAGAATTCAGGGCCTGTTGGGGCACTCAGCACCCATAAATCAGTAAATTAAAAAATAAAAGGTCTTATGTGAATGTCAGCAACTTCTACATTGACAAAATTGAAGTGAACTTCATCCAAGTGGAGAAGAGAATCCTTCCAACAGTTGCTGCAGGTCACACTTGAAGATGTTTCAAGGAATGTGAAGTGCAGCAGTGAGGGAAGGGCTGAGGTGGCACAAAGCAGAAGCAGCACTCTGACCTGCTTTGGGTGTCCTGCAAGTGAGCTCTGCCTCCCCCTGCCCTGAGAGGCTGTGAGCACCACCTGAGGTGCCAACCACCCCTGCACCTCCCTCCCAGGACACACCAGAGCTGGGGCAACCCAGGGACAAAATTCCTGAGCTGTAGTGACACAGCAGAGCTCTCAGAGGAGGTTAAACACAGCGAAAATAATATAAAATATTGCTGGGGTGCAGTGGAAGACATTGACCACAAGTATTGAGGCTGAGGGGGAACACACTCCTGTAGGAGCTGCACCTGATTCCATGGGGACCTCCAAGGCCCACCAAGTGTCCCACAAGGGGACACGGTGGCAGGGCTCAGGTAATCCAGACTTTTCAGAGAAACTGGTGACCAAAATATGATATTTTAAAGAACAGGAGGCCATGGCCATGCAGGTGGCCACACACACACACACAGATATCCCAACTCCCAGTGGGGGCCTCTCCTCCAAACATTCTCCCCTGTAAAGATCTTTAGGATCAGGACATCCAGACAGCCTCATCCTGCACTTCAGAAAAATCTCCAGCCTTTTACAGCTGTGCTAAAGAGAAGTTTTCTGAATGAGGTGGGGACTGAATGAGATGATAAAAGAATTTTCCTCTGGGATGAGCCCAGGGTTCCTGACACTGTACTCTGGATATTGAGATATTTGCTATTCAGTAACCTTTAGTGCACTTTATGGTGTAAAGGACATAAAATATCATCCAAGGCAAACTTTTTTTTTTTATCTCATATGACTGCATCTGTCACAAAGACCAGCTTACTGATTAATGCTCTCCAAAGAGCTTCCACAAAATTCTGTTCAACTTCAAGATCATTTCCTGACATTTAAATATTTTTTTTTCCTTATACTTTCTGTACACTTGCTGGTTGCAGAACATGACATATATTCATTACTATGTAAAAATACAATTAAGGAACATGACAATATATTCATTACTATGTAAAAATACAATTAAATTTCAGGAATTAAAATTATGATTTAGCTAATGTTGCACCAGCACAGGCAGGAGTAGTGTCTGCATCATTCAGCAAAGTCAGGGGCTTCAATTCTTCTAAAAAATGACAGAATGGCTCAAGAGATATGATGCCTACCTTAAAGTGTGCATTTATGAAGCAAATTGATTCATTTTTCACCACTCACATGAATTTGGATTCAGTCTCTAAAATCGCTGTTCAAACACAAACAAGAGTTAAATAAAAGAATTTATATTACAGAATATTCATTCCTACTTTCAATAAAGAACTTGTTTTCTTCAATTAAACTAGAGGCTGGCTATACATTTGCATGTGCATTTGTAGATGCAGATCTTTACAATTATTTTTTTCTCTTAAGAAAATAAATATTTGTGGTATCTCTAACACTCTAAATTGTCTACCAACTGTTCAGAGCTGGTTACAGAAGAAATCAACAATATGAACACTATCTAACTAGATAAGAAAAGGCATCTGATATTTGAAACACAATCAAGTCTAGTCATCATTTCCAATTCTGCTTAGCTATATTTAGAATAGCATGTAAAGAATACAAAGTCTGTAGAAAGTATAAAGCATCCACAAATCTCCCCCAAAAGCTCTTTTATTTCTGGAGATGAAATTTTGGCCTATATTTCTGAGATGCTACATAAAAAACATCACAACAAAAACTGTCAAGGCAGCTCAAGTCGTGATACTTGTATTATTTTGTGTTAAATAATGTTCAAGAAAATAATGATAACGCTCAAAAGGGTGGCACTCAATGGCTCCTCAACAATGGCTGACTTTGTGCTCTGTTTTATCCCACACCAAGCACGAGAGGAGCTGTTTTCCATCCCAGAGCAGCAGAGATGAAGCTGCTGACACTGTTTGTCATGGTTTCAAACGCACCAAGCTGTTAGCAGAGCTCAGCTCTGGCTTTGTGACTTGTCATCGGCTTCGTCTTCGGAACAGCCCCCAAGGAATGGAGGTCAGCCAGGCTTTGTTCCACGCGGGCAAGGCACAATTTGGAGCTCCAGGATTTTGGAGCCTCTTCCCTTAGCACTTCTCTGACAATTGTGAGAGGGGGAGCTGGATGCCAACCAGGAACTTTCAGTTTTCTGTATTTAAATCGCGGGGATTTTTAGCAACGGCGTCGTTGTCACCTTGCCAAGGCACAGCTCAACCCTCACACGGTGGATTTACCCACATTCAGCACTTTTCTGGTTGTAGTTAAATATGCCAGGACTCTGGCTTGGGTTTGGGCTCGGAATCTTTTCCAAGGAAGACTGGCAGCAGGTGTTTTCCACTTGCATATGCAATTTGTTTAAGCTCCATATGAGCAGCTATATATAATTTTTACTTATATAACAAAACAAGGACGTTTCTCGAATGTATCAACCTCCAGGTCTTTCTCATCTGACAGCAGCCATCACTGCAACCAAGACAAAGCAATTCCAAAGCACTTTGAAGACATAAAACCCTGTCTGAGCACTCCTAAATCAAGGCTTTTTCCAAGGTATTAGCAACATTCAATCTTTAAGGTGGGAAAAGCAAAGCAGCTGACAACAGAACTTGAAGCAACAAGACAAAAGCAATGCTAAGGCTTACACGTAAACAGAATTACTTTCTAGACTGTAGATTCTTGAGGAACAAACTTGACTTTTTAAAATAAGATCCCATTAACAGATGCAGTCACATCACAAAAATTACACAATACATTGAAAGCCCAGTGAGGAGAAAACACATCCCTGTGTTTGTTTCATATATGGTACAGGGAGTTTATGGTTTGATTTGGTTTTTCCACAGTCCCCAATTAACAAATTAATGAGCTCTTTGAAACCTCAAACCTTAGCTCAGCTTTTCTCTTTGGGACAGAAAAATGAGGATTTTGACAAGTCTGAACTTCCCATTTAAATTTCTGGAACATCCAACAAATATTTTCTTACTCCTTTCAGCACTGACTGATGGCAGCTGACCCAGCAGAAGTGAACTCTGTCAGATGGTGATGGCCAAAGGGGCAGGAGTGACCCAAGAGTGATGATTTTACCCAACAACCACCAGATAAAGGCAGGGTGAGCAAAGATAAACAATGTCAGCTCCAAGTGGTGACACGATGAAAGGCAGACAATAATGAACATTGTCAGAGATTGCCAAAAAGATAGGGATGAGCAATGTCCTGTTGCTCAGGCAATTTCAGTAAATGAAGATAAATGACACTGGACACTGATAAGAGAGCAAATGGACAAAACATGGGTAAGATGTTCCTAAAAACTGAATTTTTAGACATTTTTACTGTGTAACATGCAGTAAAGCATGGCTATAAACTTCAGTTTTTCCTCATATATTTGCCCTGTAACTCTGGGATTACAACAACCCCAGCCCAACATGGTGCATATTCACACATAAATAAATTATTTTCTATTTCACCCACATGGCCTCTGCTTTCAAGACATTTTGTGCTCGTTTTCTGCCCCTGAAGATTTGTCATTCTGATTCATTAGAAAAACAACAGCTCCGTGGTGCCCTTATGGATTCCATGGGTTGAGTTTTGTTTTCAAAAGTGTTGCATGAGGGCGGTTCAGTCAGGACTTTCAATGAAAAATTTTAGCAACTATACCTGTTAAAAGTAACAACTGCAGCTCTGAGAGTGATGGCTGTGGAATACAAACAGCAAATATTCCCTGAAGTTTATGTAACTCATTCTCTGCTAGGGATGGTAGGGATGCTCTCTGAATTGTTGCCCAAGCAATGCAGGAAAGCTGAACTTTTTCTGATGGAAGTGGAATCCTGTTAAGGCTGGTGTGTGCACAGCAGAGATTACAAGGGGATGATTCACAAAGTCCTGCTTGCTTTGATTGTCCAGCCTGGCACATCAGCCCTGAGAAGGATTATTCCATGGCCTTGTGGAGCATCGCACGCCAGCGCTGGGAGCCTGGGATGGCGTTCAGGAAACTCACAAACTCCATAGCTGGTGATCAAATGAAATTACAGCTCAGAAGGAATGAGCCTGTGCTGGCTCTGAGCAGAGCACAAAGTTTTCCAAGTCCTAAACTCTTCATATTTCCATGTTTGGGGCAGCCAGGACAGCAGTGACAGTGGCACAAAGAGAGGAGCTCGTCTCTCTGCATGAACACAAAGTGTGATAGAGCTTGTGCACCCTTGGAACAGTCACAACCAAATTCCTTAAGAATGCACTGAAATAAATATTCACTCAGAGGAGATGAAGCAGGAGAGATCACAGCAGCTGCTGGGCTGAGAGGTGTGTAACATCACTCCTGCATGGCACACTAAGAATGAGAGGCATTGAGAGGCAAAAAAAGATGAAATAATTCCTTTGGTCAGGAAGACTCAGACCTCTGCGTTTTGTGATGCCATTTCTCAGAAGAGCAACCTAAAGACTTTTGCTTTAGATGTGATTTACTTGATGCACTATGGCAAGCAGTAGAATTAACGTAAAATATTCCAAAGTTTTGTACCAGATCTCATCTTCAAATCAACAAGTGGAGATAGGGAAGGATTCCACACAAAAGGACTGAGAGAGGTGCTGAGGAGCCAGCTCTTACTTCCCTCATCCTGGAAATACAGAAGTGCTTGAAACTACTCAGAAGCAATCAAAAGCTGAATTCCTCTGTGACACCATGGCAAGGTTTCTTGTTGTTGTATTTTTCATGCTAATGAGCTTCCAGCAGATGAAGAATTAGTAAATATCTTTCAGGTAGCAGATCCAGAGCAGTAAAAAAGAAATACAGGATTGTATAGAACCATAATTCGACTGAAATAATCAGAAATGGATGAGGACAGTGTTTTAGCAAAGAATTATTTAAGCAATGAATAAAAACAATGTAAAAATTCATTAAAACCAAAAAAAAAGTCAAAGCTGAGCACAGTCCCTGCTCCTGCAGGCAGAGACCTCCTTGAAAGGGGCCTTTCATGGAGTACACACTATTGCTGGGGAGAAATATATTAAAAGCATCCTAAATGCCAAGTGAAAGCTCCTTTCTGTGAATTAAAACCCAACAGTTTTCTCTAAAATTCATCATTTGGTCTTTCAGCTCAGCTTTGGCAGTACCATGGTAGTTTGAGGACCAAGAGAAGCTCCAGGCTCAGTGATGGACACCACATCACCTTTGAGAGTTTCTAATCTGTCCTTAATGCCTTAAATGCAAAAACAAAAAAAAAAAAACAAACCCAGACTTACCACCAAGAATGTGCTGTAAGGTACTTTACCCACATCATAAAAAAAAAAGGGAAAAAAGCGACATTTAAGCAATCAAAAATTCCCTTAGTTCCAAGGCAGTGCACATCCTTCATGCTCACAGATCCCTCTGGGCATATTTCAGACCTTCCTTTTCTGCTTCCTTGCACAGCATTTGTGGGTAGTCACTTAACAGAGCTCGGATGAATCATGCTGGAATGATTATGAACATCCCTTTTCCTCTTGGTTTTTTATGGGATGAGCCTCTCTTTACTGGGATACTGCATTTACCTGAGGCAAGCAGCCATCTGTGGATCCAGACCTCAAACTGCAGCCCTTGTCCATCACATTTTCCCCTGCACATGCTCCACCTCGAGTGGGGAAAGGACAACACAAGGCCCCAGCAGCTGATGTTCAGTTGACGGGAAATGTTCTTATTTCAGGAAATTGAAGGATCTAAATCAGCAAAGAAAACGGTGAAGGCTGTTTAATTTGTAAATTGTTTTTCTCATTTTAATTTGGAAATTGTTTTTCTCATTGGGCCAAATTGAGGGAGATGATGTCATGCTGATCACAGGTCAGGTAAAATTGAAGGGAGGTGCTCCTCTCCTTTTGGCTTTATTGTCTGTCCTAAAGAGGTTCCAAATGGCTGCTGCAACTAGACCTGTTTTCTTGTTATTTTCTTAATTACAATTCCATTTACATTATCTAAACATACATAATTTCTAATTCTTAGAAACCAACCCACCTTTGAGCTTGGAGTCCAATCTTTAGCTCTGTCTCCCATGAAATGGATGTTTGTAACAGCAACAGAAATGATGCTATGTGCTGGCTTTAATCCCTTTTCTTTTGATGGCAGGACTAAAACAAGAGAGCTCCTCTCCACTGTGAATTGAAAAAGAAAATCAGTGTGAAATTTCATCATCTCTTTATTAACCTCTGATAACCAACCGAAATGTGCTTCAGTGGTGTGCTACTAGAACTGCCTGCAAAAGCATTAACGAGTCTGTGATTTAAAAAAGCCTTTCTGAAAGAAGGATCTTAAAAAAAAATTCATTTACAGCATAGCAGCTCTAATTGGTACAAGCTACAGACTGATTTTACAGAAGGATGCTGAGTTGCCCATTTCAGCTCGCTAAAGCAATGTACTTCCAAAGCAACATTGCACCTCATTCGGGAAGGTTCTTTAATTAATTTTGAATGCTGAAGCACTGCAAAAACAAAAAAATGTGTTATGCAACATTTGGTTTCACTGAGCCATCCAACAGCATAATTTTTACCAGTTTCTCTATGTTCCCTTTGTGTTTAATTCTGTTCCTTGCATGAGGCTGCAGATGTCTGTGCCTTTTCCCCACAGCTAAGACTGTTCTCTCATATAATGTAATGGCTACAATACAACCCCCAGATCCAGGACAATTCACTTGTTATGGCAGGTTAATAATTTTTTCCTTCCTACATTTTTATGGAACATTTACTTTCAAACACTTCCCAGTGACTGAGGTGTTAATTCAAAACAGGCCTTTGAACAGCTAGTAAGAAAATGAGAAGGGAAATCCAATTTCAGAAAATGTGTAAAACTGTGCAGAGGGGGGAAAAATATCATTTTTAGAGAATTGTCTGCAGATAACTTTGAAACTCACCTCCCAGACACGTGGTGATGTTGGACAGAGCAGAACCTCGCTGCTGTGCTAATGGAAAACAGGGCAGCCAAACCCTGGGGATCTGGGAGGAACAGAGCTGCAGGGCAGGGCTGTGCTGCTCCTGGGCCACATCAGTGGCTTTGTTGCCTTTTTCCAACCTGGAAATGAAACCAGAGATAATTTTAGTAAGGAGGTAATGGAAAAGGGGATCTTTATTGAAAGCCTTCAGGGGCAGTTATGGAAATATGTCCACAAAAGATGTCCAGGAGCGAGTACATTTTGTAGGTTTTAGGAAATGAGCATAATTGATAAAAAGCCCCAATTAGGAGGGGAAGTGGTGATTCAATTCCCCCACAGGTCAAGCCCCTTCTCTGGAGCCCCCTTGGAACTGGCTGGGCTCTGTCCATGCTATGGATCTCCCAGAGTTGTTCTCAGCCTTGGTTCCCAGCCTTGTACCCCTGGGGCTTGGAGCCCCAGAATTTTTGTCCTTCTGCCTCAGGAAAGGCCATGGAAAAGTGCTGGGAAAACAAGTCACTAATGCAACAGGTGACAGAGTTACAAATCTGTGTGAAGGATACAGAGAAAATAAAGAGAAAAAAGGCAAAAACCCAAACAGCATTGTGACGGTGTTTACAGGGGTCTTAGGATGAGGGAAGGGATGAGGATCTGACTCCATGTTTCAGAAGGCTGACTTATTATTTTATGATATATATTACATTAAAACTATACTAAAAGAATAGAAGAAAAGGTTTCATCTCATATGGCTGGCTAAGCTAAGAATAGAAAAAAGAATGATAACAAAAGGCAGCTGTCTCGGGGTCTGTCTGAGCCAGCTGACTGTGATTGGCCATTAATCAGAAACAACCACATGAGACCAATCCCAGATGCACCTGTTGCATTCCACAGCAGCAGATAACCAATGTTTGCATTTTGTTCCTGAGGCTTTCCAGCTTCTCAGGAGGAAAAATCCTAAGGAAAGGATTTTTAATGAAAAGATGCATGCAACACAGCATCAGTTTCAGATGAGTTTTTCTGCAAAGGGCCCTGGAGATCTCCCAACCCCATCCCAGCTCCTGAGCCCTTCCCAGGAAGGATGCTCCTTCTCACAGAGCCAACCTGCCCTGCTGGTGCCACCAGAAATAACAAACTCCTCCTTCATTTAGCACATGTCATGGGAAATTAATAAACAAATGTTGGATACTGTGGAAAAGAGGGAATTTTTAAGGCCTCCACTCTGATATATGAAATTTCTGAACTTTGTTTGCTGGTCCCAATCATTACTCCACTCTTTGCCACTGTTTTTAAGGCAGAGATACTTCTGGTGTGGTACTGATGCTGCACCCTTTGCTGAGCACAGCCAGGCTCTAGAAGGACTCATTCTTTCCACAACATGCCATGGCTGGCATTTGGGAATAGATGTTTATTCAGAGTGAACCAAAGACAGAAAGAAATAATCAGTTTATCAGCAGCCAACAAAGCACACATACTGTGATGATTAATATGCATTTGAGTGGAGAACTGCTCTTTTTGCCATTAAAACTTGTATTACTTAAATCACATCTTTCATCAAAGTCTTCTAATTGCACTACAGTTTGTGATCATTTAATTATCTGTGTTTTCTTTCTGAGATGGTATCTCTGAAATGTACCGTATGTATCAGAGTACTCCTCCACTTTTAAGTGTAACTTGGCCAAATGAATTTCTGCCAGGGAAAAAAAAAAAACCAAAACATTTCAAAAGCATTTTCTTCTTGTCCACTCTGGGCTGAAGCAAGTTAAAAATGCAGAACACTCTCAGCTCTTCATTTGAAGAGGTAGACATCATAATTATAAATTCCTGCTGCAGTTTAAGGTTCACAGGACAAACTCACAATAGCTTCATTACAAATTCCCTGTGATCTCTTCATACATTTTAAGCACCTGGAATATTTGCATTTCTGATTTTACTGGTGCAGCCTTAACAAGAGAGAGATATTCTCCCTCACTGTGAACTGGGTGAGGCTCTGAACAGAAGATTTTTTTGTTGATTCTGGGTGTAACAGAAGAGAAAGAAGGAAATAGAGACCAAAAAGAAAGGCAAAGCCACTGCACTGTGACTTCCATTGTGACTTATTTCAACTCACCTTTTAAAGGATCACCTCTTTTTAAAGTAAATGAAATTATTTATTAAATGTTTTTTTTCCTCTTCCAAATCCAGGATTTGGGGGTTCTGCCAGGTCTCCTTTGCAAGAAAAAGAAATTAAAAACCCTCCAGCTGAATGTCTATACACTCAAATATAGCAAAGATTTGTTTAGGATCTTTCAGAGGAATAGAGACTTGCTGCTTTATTAAATAGAGATTTTCACTTAAAAAAACATGCTGGGAAATCAAGTTTTGCCAATATGGCCCTTTGTCCAATTAACATATGATATAATTCTTTCCAGGGGATCATTACAATATATTATGTGTGTACATAAAAAATTGCAAGGCACACAGGAACAGCACATTGTAATTAAAGCGGTTCAATGAAAAATATCTCAGAATTAAGTTAGGAACAACAATTTTCTTATCTGTGAACTTTTTTTGGTATATCCAATGCATTTTAACAGCATTTGGTGTCACATTTGGCTGGAGATCAACTGATTTGCCTGATTAGAGCACAAGACATAATGGATATGTGAGAAAATCTGTGTGTGATAAATATATATCTATAACTTCATTAAATAATACAAAGATAAGCTGATAAATGCACTTTTTATGAAGATAATAGATTTTCTTCACATGGGTAAGTATAAAATACATGTAAACATGAAGCATTCCTCCAGACACTTCAATTTCTCTTCCAGCACCATCAGAGCTGGCACTTCTGTAATGACAATATCATCCTTTGAAATATTTTTACAGTGATAAAGTAGGATGGGATTTAATGAAGAGGTAATTAACAAGCTGTAATACCTAAACATCCCTGTTTATGTGGGGTAGCAGGTTTTTTATATTCTCATTTTAGTCAGCTCTGACAGCAAGTCTGCGGCTGTTGGTTATGCCAGTCATAATTAAAATTCTTTCCCATTACATTCATTATCACAACAGATGGGATGATTTTGAGAGTAAGAGGTATCAGTTTTATATTAAAAAAATATATTTTACTTGTGCCACTCTATTTTTTTCTCCTTCATCCCTTTGTTTTCTTTTCATAGAAAAGGAAGGATTAGCTTAAACACCAAAGCCCTGCTATTAATATTAAGGCATTATAGAAAGCACAAATAGGATGATTGGGATCTGGAAGCTAAACATGGGAATGGATCCTAAGCCATGGCAATAATACACTGCTGCAAGCTCTAGCTACAGACCAGGTTTACAGCACAAAATCATAAATGTAGAGAATTCTTACCAGTCATCCGAGGTAATTAGCAACCAGTCTCTTAATTGACTTTTACCAGTGCTCTGAAGCCACTGATACAATCTGGGTGTGGCACCTGACAGAAAAATCAATGTCAGCCTCACCTTAGAGCTACTGAGTGTTCAGACTGCAATTTCCAATAAGGAAATGTCAACTCAATAAATCAACTGGGAGGGTTTTGCTGTTTTTTTTCTTTCTCTTGGGGAAATTAAAAACAACCACCATGGATAAACCAAAACAAAGCTAAGACCAAATAAAGAAAATAAAACACTAATATGGAATGTGTTGAGTAACAGAAGGTGTTTCTGTACTTAAATACCTTTGGAATCCTGATTGCAGCCCTGGAGTTCCTGTGTTCTTGAGCCCAATTCACAGGTCAGAATAAAGGGTATTCATTGTTCAAGAGCAAAAGCACTCAGCATCTTGCACTCCATCATATTTTCATGTAAATCAGAAAGAGTTTATTAAGACAGGCACAGCTCCTCAGAAGGAACAGGTGGGAAGCCAACCATGTTTTCCTTTCAGATCCATGGAAAACAATTTTACTTAATTACACAATTATCCCAGCCAGCACTTTTTTCCTGCCTGAAGAGGAGTGCAGAAATGCATGAGCTAACAAAGTGATGAGATGAATGGCTCATTTGCTCAGCATCTTATTTTATTGGAATGGCCAGTCCTTGGCATTCTGGGCAGAGGTACAAAACACACTGCAGCACACAGGTGCTGAACAATTTTTCCCTTGGAAAGGTTTCCTCCTTTCCCTCATCCTCTGTGTGCTCTCCAGAGCCGCCATTTCAAACAGCTGCTGGCTCTGTGCCTGTAGCTGGGAGCAATTCATCACTTCAAAAAGCCAGCTCAGCACTCTTGAGCCATCTGAACCATTTCCACCATCCCACATCATATTTGAGAATATAACTGGGGGGGAAGACAGGACTTCAACTGTCATTGCTGTTATTGCTGCTCCAGGACAGAGGCAAAGAGTATTTCTATATTCTATTCTATTCTATTCTATTCTATTCTATTCTATTCTACTCTATTCTATTCTATTCTATTCTATTCTATTCTACTCTACTCTATTCTATTCTACTCTATTCTACTCTATTCTATTCCGTTCCGTTCCATTCCATTCCATATTTCATTCCATTTCATTCTATTCCATATTTCATTCCTATTCCATATTTCATTCCTATTCTATATTTCATTCCTATTATCTTATGTTATTTAACCCTATTCTACCCTTTATTTATTTTTACAATCTTTAAGATAAACTTGTGCCAGCTCACACATGTTTAAGTCCAAGAGAGGTTGCAGAATGACTATTTTAACTGAGTAAATGGTTGAGGGAAGGATCTTTTGCTTAAAATGGATGGGGAAAAGGATTTTCTCAGCTGAAAGTGTAGGACTCCTGTTTTCAGTTTAATTTTCTCAACATACATTCATTTCTATTACTGTTATTTACACACAAGCATGGGTTAGTCCTTAAATACTTATTAGACAGTAGGAATGAAACACAGAGACCTCCAGGACAAAAACACCATGATTCAGAAGGAAGTTTGTGAATTGGCACTTTCTGAGAGTTCCTAATGGAGCAGAGTTCCTGTGCTAAGAAAAATTTCATTTTGAAGCCAACCAAAATGAGTGTTACCCTTGCTGCTGACATTTTTAATCCTTTTCTTCTGCTTCTGTGGCTGAAAATTGGAAGTAGGTCATGCTGCAGCATTACCTGTTACAGATTCTCTGCCACAGATGGAAAAGGAGCCCTGGCGCAGCAATTCAATAAAGTTAATCAAAACCAGATAATCATAAGATATGAGCCTTTCTCCAAAGCAAAAGTAATGCTGAAGTCACAGGAGCAACGAATGGGAGAGAAATTCTAACAGAGAAGTTGATACAACTCCAAAAAGCTCCAGATGTTCATTTGCAGGTAAAAACTTGTAATTAAACTTTCCAGACACTGCATTTCCAGAGATTAGAACACTGAACTTTACATATGAAGCACTGATGAATATGAAACCAAACAAAACGATTCCAGTCAGATGGGAACAGGCTGATTCCAGACATCTGTAGTCTGAGTATTTACAATCAGTCCTTACAGTCACTTTTACAAGGCTGTCCTTGAGAAAATGGAGCAGTACAACATTAATCAACATTTCACCTGAGGCTGTGGGCTCGGGACACAAAGAAATTGCTCTGAAATGCCAATCATCCTTCAAAAATGTGTTGGATCAAAACATTTCAGTAGTTCTGGGCATGAACTTTTTGATATTTAGTACTCCAGTTTGGACTGAACTCAGAAAAATCTGGGGTAAATCAGTGCCACTGTGCGAATTCAAGTTATTTATTTTTAAAAAATAATTCTAGACATCTAAAAACTCACACATATGTGTGAATATTTATCACACAGGCATGGTGCTGTGTGGTATTCACAGGATAGGGTGGGAGAAATGTCACCACAAAATGCCCCAGAGAAAAGAGATCAGTAATAAATGATCCCTCACCTGGCTCATCAGTGCACTCTTAACATTTCCTGTGATGTGATGTGATGTGATGTGATATGATGTGATGTGATGGAATTTTTACAGATCCACAGCAACTCCACAACTTCTCCAGTCTTTATCCCCAGCCTTTCCACACATAAGGGATTCCAAAGCAACACTTCACTGGGAAATCTTTAAATTTCTCCTTTAATTTCACTGCTGAATTCTCTGCAAGGAGATGCCTGGGCTGCTGAGTATTTTGCATAATGTAAACACCTGCATTCAGGAGGGCTGCAAGAAGAAGTTAATTATGTCAGGAGAGTTGCAGGGTCCTCCTTTGGATTTTCTCTGAGAAGCAAAGCCAAGTCCCACTTGCAGCCTGTCAGCTTTCCCTTGAATTGCCACAATAATTAATATTCTTTTCATCTAAAAGTCTGCCGCCAAAATGGGACAGGTGGTTTCAAGAGCTGCTAAAAGCTGCTAAATATCTCTGGCAGCAGTGCCACAGTGTCACTACAATGATGGCCTTTTCCCCAAAAAAATTAGTCACAAATTTAGTTCAGGTGTTTTTAACGCATTTCTACTGGGTTTTCTATACATTCATGTACAGAAGGGTGGGTTTACACATATATATATAGAGATAAAGATGTGAAAGGAACATGGGTGATTGCTGAATGTAAATAAACAAAGGAGAAGATGACTCAATATTCCAAGAACTCCTAAATTTCCAGCTCATTGCTCATCCTAGAGTGCAGACAGCCCTGAACCTGCAGGTTAGAAAATGTCAAAAAATGCATCACTGTTCAGCAAAATCCAGCAGATAAATAAATAATAAAAAAAAGCCTAGAAGCTTTTTTTAATAAAAAATAAAAATGCTAGAAGCTCACACAAGCTCTGAAATCAAATTGCAAAGCGGAACCAAGCCTTCCTTGGGCACACAGAAGTTCAATTAGCCACAAACGACTCCCAAAGTTTTCTGTTAATATAAGCAAAGCTGCTGTGCCACCTGGTGAACATTTTCATATGCAAGAGTCTCTTTTGCTGTATTTCTCAATATAAAAGGTTAATTCAAGTGCTCTTGGCAACTTTTGTTGGTGCCTGCATCAAGATGTGTGAATAGTTGCAATCAGAAATGAGAGAGAAATTCCACTTCTGCCACCACAGAGGACTGGGCTTTTGTCAGCACATCACTAATGTGCTCATTATTTCTCAGCAATGCATGTTTTAATTTTGGACAAAATGAAGCAGCATTATTTGTGGCATACAGGGAAAAAAAATCTACAGGGATAATATATTTGAGTAAAATATCATCACTCTGTTTGCAGCTCAAGGACTGATCAATCGTGATCGATGGGAAAATTGGAATTAGATGATCAGACTTGATCATCTAAAATGTGTTCACTTTCAGTATTTTTTCATTGAGCACTAAATAATTCTTGGCCCATCAGCTGCATGGATCAATCTATTAAAATTATTTAATAACGCTGTGGTATGAAATGTTCTCCAAAATGCTAAATCAATGCTATCAGACACAAACCACACAAGATGGGTTATTCTCAACACTTTGAATCAAATATACACAATAAAGCCTCTGTTACATACCTGAAATATGTTCTGGAAATGCATAGGAACAGCACTCCAAAGTTGTTATTTTAGCCCATCCCTTTGCCAACTGACCCCATATTTATGAACATGATCACCAAAAGTCATTAATTTAATCAAATTCATGACAAAATTACCCCAAACTTAGACAGGACACAGACAGGCCTGGCTTAGTGTGCATTGTGCTACTCCAATAAAGAGAGGGAAAGTACAGGAATGTGGAATTCCTGATAGTCTTATCCTACACTGCTCAGTGGCTCTTCGCTACTTGTCCTGATTTTTACCTAATAGAAAATACATCTTTTAATTTGAAGAAAGTCTGGATTCAGATCAAATCGTGATTCACATTTCATGCTCTAGAAAATTCACCTTCCCACAAGACTGAAGGAAATATCTTCAGAATTTTAGAGAAGGTCAACACTTAAAGCATGCCTTGGCTCAATATCTATATGGTTTTTCAGTCTCTTAAATTGTTCTGCTACCTTGAATTCAGTTGAAGGAAAGTAATTTTCTCTATATATTTTCCCACCAGTTTTTGATGATTCAGCCAGCACACCAATCCTCCTTTTAGCATTAGTTAATTTATATTTTCTCTTGACTTCAATACAATTTGTAGTGTTGGACCTGCTCCTATTTATTTATTATTTTCATACTGGACATCCATAACTTCTGCATGAGAATAAAACTAAATTAACCCCTCTATATAGAGGTCTAAATCATTTGGCAGGATATTGTATTTTCTAACAGAAAATAGCATCCGTTTTTGGACAACTAAATTAACTTTTAGGATAATCCAGAAACATATTTTCTGCAGGACTTTCCTTAGGTGAACAACAGTGAGTTATATTTTTCAACTTTGCTCCCATTTTTCATCTAGTAACCAAATAATATTTATTCATTACAACATAAATCTTTTTGGGGATAGATGGAAAGAGTCCATCAGATGGCAGGTGTGCCATTGGCCATTGTACACTTATTAAAAACCTTCTCTCTGGTCTCTAAGGCCTCAGCCCTTTGGAGGAAGTTAATTAAAGTTCAAAACTTTGTGACAGAAAGAAAGCATAAGTTTTCCTTTCCTAAAAATTTTAAGTTTCTGGATGAAAAATTTACCTTCTATTAAAATAAGAAAGGAAACTGAAGGCCTCATTTGGATGATATACAGAAATTTTCTGCTTTTCTTTCTGATTCCTCATCAGAAACTTCTCTCTCCCCCTCAGCTGCCCAGTGTTCTTCAAAATGGGAGCATCTCCAGTTTGTCTGTGATTATATTTACAAGCCCAGTCAGAAAGCTCCAATCTCTCAATCCTTTTTTGCTTAATTTGACATGAGACATGTCCTTCATATTTTCAAGGGCAGATTATTCTGCCTGAAAGAGTCTCATTGTTCACAAACACCAGTTTGGCAACACTCATACCATTTCTAGGGACTGATTTTCCCTAAATCTGGGATTTTGAGCATTCACCAGGTAGAGCCTGGCTGCCCTCAAGGAGATTTTTGGGTGGAAAACCAGAGTGGGACTCAGGGAAATTCCCTGGTGTGCCCCTTTAGAGATGTAAATGATTTCTCACACAGCCCACACCTCCCAGGATTTCCTAAATCCCAAATCTGGAGATAAAAGGCACCATCTTAGGCATCATCCTATGAATTTAGGCCAGACATTCCATTCTTCCCTTTTCTTAGAAAATACTCATATACCAACTCTTTTCTCTTTTCTTTTCCTTCCTTATTTACAAATGCCACCACCACAGGTGTGACATCAATGCTTTTCTGCTGTTGAGTTCCATTCTCTCCCCACCTCAGGCCAGGATATTTGCTTTTGTTCCAGAGTTGTTTCTATGAGCTGACTGCTACTGACAACAACTTTTCTGTTAATACTGAAAAGTGGATAATTAGTTGTTTGACTGACTGGGCTTCTATGTTTGGAAATCAATATTAAATTGCTGCTTCCATCAATTCGAGCTACTAAAATACAGACATATTCATAAACTTGTTATGGAGAAAAACTGCTAGGAAAAGGTGAGAAATAGAGCTTAAAAATAACAGTTTATTGCTTCAATTACAGTGCATTCACAAAAGAGTTACCTGAACTCAGTGCTGATATCAGATTCTGTGCCATAGTCTTGGGGATATCAGAAGAAATGCACCTCTCTTTTTGGTTCTTTTCTGCTTTTTTCTGTGTTTACAGCCACTACAAATGAATAGCATCCATTCTATGCACAATATTTCTCAAAAAAAATTGAAATATGGAAATCTCCATCATGAACTCCCTGGAAATGTGATTTATCCACCATGCAGGTTGTGCTCACCTAGCACAGGTACAGGGTGCAGCAGAGCAGGGGGAGGGTTGGCTCTTTTCATGGCAAAGGTTTCTTGGTTTTTCAAGGATTACTGCAAAGCTCAGATTTCTTTTGGAATAAACGAGAAGCAGGGCTGCATTTCTGTCTGCTGTGCATAAAGGAAAACATGTTTATCACATTACAGCACTGAGGCTGGAGATAAGCTCTGCCATTTCCCTACAAGCAAATCCAGACATCTGGGGAAAAACAAGTTGAGCTGTCAGACAGGATACACAGGAGGGCTGAGCAACAACTGTGGCTGCTTCTTTTTCACAACAAGCAGACATGGTTCATTACAGTCAGATCATTATCCTGCTGGAAAACTGGATCCTCCAAGAAGGAAATCATTGTTTATTGCAGCTTAGAATTTCTTACAGTTCTCAGGTTTAAACCAGCCCCAGCTCACACTTGAGGGGATTCATCCTGCTGTGGGAAAATGTGAGTGTGCACCTCATTTATGAGATATTCCAGTTGACTCTTAAATGCCAGACGAAAAAAGAAAAGAGTTTGTTTTTCTTTTGGGGTGATTATAACTCATATTCATCTCTTATATTCTACTCCATGCTAATCTTCAGTTCTGTGACAGCGATAAGTTATTTTGTGAATGAACAGAAGCAAAATTCCTTTGGAACCATCCGAAAATGCAATTTATCAAATTCTTCTGTATTGCCAAGTGCAAACTATTGAAAATGCTTGTCATCTAAGCCATGGATAGAATTCCCCTGTCTGTCTGCCCTGATTCGGAGATTTAGAGCCAGGCTTTTAGTTAATGCTCATGCAAAGGGCTGCACTGTAAAGTATTTCAGTGATGAGTGTGACAGTTAAGAGGTTTATTATTTTTAGCACACTCAGACTTGTAGGGAAATTTCCTCAGGTTTCATGGAAGAAAATGTGTCCTCCCATTCCTGCACAGGCAAGCTCCAGCCTGTAATTTCCAGGTGGCAAAAAAAGCACAACTGTTTTTTAAGAATATAAAGGATAAACGGGCACACACTCATGTATTCCTTATGTGAATTATGAGAAATAACGCATATTTCCATTATCTACATAGTACAGGCATTTTTAGCTGTGTTTCTGGGAATTAGCATTGGCTTACAAGTAAATAAAGAGAATTTCTGAAGGGATTTGAGGCCAAACTGTTGGACAGAAACATCAGCAACCTGCTAAACTCCAGAAAGGTGTCAGAGCCAGGAGGGTGTGATGGGCACTGGACTTTTCTCCTACAGAGATGAAATTCATCACAAGAAATGTCCAGAACCTAAAAATTAACCTCAAGTTGGCCTCTTAGATTTGCAGAATTCTCTCCTCTAGCTCTGGTAGGAATACTAATTACTGCCTTAGACTACACAGCTAAATTTTAGGTTACTAAAACCAGATTTAAATGGTCCCCTTCTAAATGAAGGCTTCGCATAAAAGAACAGAACCAATACTGAAAACAAGGTGCGTGCCATTACTGCCAAAAAATTTCCAAGTAGCAGGTATACAATTTCCCATTTTTATAGCCTCATCTGTATAAGCATTTTTATAGCCACTTCCATAAAAATGTCTAAAAGTGCTCTATAAATATTAATGAATTAACCTCCCCTGTGTCCCCATATGGTGGGTATTTATTTTTACATTGTAGAGCTGGAGAAACAATTGCAATAAAGCCAAGCTCTGTACACAAGTCCAGCTCCCAATTCTTTTAGACAATAAATTATAAATAAATAGAATAAATTATATAAATAGAATAAATAATCCTGGATAGAAAAAGAATAAATAGTCCTGGATCCTTGACAGTAAACTCAAGATAAATTATCTACCCTGCCATATGCAGCCCATGACTCCAGAGCAATGGGATTTCCAAAAATCTTGTGTCCTGTCCCAGCAAAGCTCTCCAAAATCAAACATCTCTAAAAATGTACATGCCTGGAATAAACAGGATGGATATTTTAGTGCTACACTTCCATAGCTGAAAGTATTCCTGCAGATCTTGAAATGATTCTGCAAGATGATATTTTTAACATGTCAATTTAAAATTTTGTGGATGGACACATAAGAGGCTGTCATCCAAGACCAAAAGATTTCAAGGAGGAAAAAGTACAAGAATCCAAATTAATTCATCCAATCCTGATAAGAGAGAAATAGCTAAAGAAATATAAGTCCATAATAAGTTTAAAACCTATGTAAGGCTCTTGTACAATTTGCATTTAAAAAAATCATCAAAACAAAAATCTGACAAAAACAATAAAAGCAGCTCAAATTACAGAACTATTCTGCTCAAATAACAGTGTGTGCAAGAATTAGTACAAATCATTCCATACAAATACTTTTTCCTAAATGCTCTTTGAAAAGACAATTTCTAATTTCTGAGTCTTAGGACATGATTTGGGAAAAGCCCTCTACATTATTATTATTATTATTTATTTTACCGGCTTTTTCCTCCTCCTTTTTATTTTCCTTACTGTGTCATCATGTTTCTCTTGCACTGCACCAAATACAAACCCAGAGTGGTCAAGATACCAAGTGCCATTGAAAACAAATATATTTTATGGCTCCAACACACTTTTTCCTTAAGAAATTAATTAATAACTCAACTGACCAATCGATCTCTATGCTCCTCATGGATTTTTCCCATTATCCCATAAGAAGGGATCTATTTGTTGAAACCCACAGCATTTAAATATCCCTGTTTTTCTAAAAGCAATAACTGATTCACTGGGAGTCTGCACAACTCCAGTACCAAACTTTCATTTCAACTTTGTCATGAACTGCATGATCTTGATATACAGGGAGGGATTTGCATTAAATTTATGTTTCACCAGAAACCTTCTCAAGAACATTTTTTTTTTCTTTTAATATCTGAGGGAATTTCTGACAGAATTGTTCCCAGTGACAGAGACAGTGCATTAACATTTCAGAGCATGCTTTGATATACATTGACTTAAAACCACCTTATTTTGATCTATGTTCAAAGCCTCCAAAATTAAACCCAAAGTTGTTGAAAGAAATAAAATGTATTAACTGCTTCCAAACCAAATCACACTTTGGGACATGCACAGGTGGGACACTGGCAAGCAGCCCTTTGAGTGGCTCTGAAGAAAAGACACAGCATAATTTGAATAAAATATAGTCACTCAGGAATCAACCAAAGAGAATGCATCAAGAAATGAATAAAATTTGATTTAAAACTGCAGTGAGCTTTCTTTTTAACTAAAAGCCAAGCTGTGTTAAACCACATAAATGGATCCAAATCAGTGTTTCCACAACTACATCTGAATGCAATGATGTCATCACTTATTCATGGATGCATTATTAATAAATAATAAATGAGGCATTGTGCACGTAAGTCTGAAGTCAATCTGTGATGTGTGAAATCACACATAAAGTGTGATTTTGTCCATTCAAAATAACTGAAGTACAAACTTTAGACAGTGGAATTGACAACTTTTGGCAAATCTTGAGCTAATTTCAGTAGAATCTATTTTTAGTAGGAGAAAAAAATCAGTTGCCAGTGAAACACAAAAGGAAAATCAGATAAATCCTACTGCACAGGGAAATCCATGCATTCCACTGAGTCAGAGAAAAAGATTTTGCTGACTACAGCAGAGGGAAAATTGGGTAATTAGGCCAAATCCTATAGTGCTTATTTAGGATTTAAGCTTATGAGAACAGTCTGTGAGTGATTATTATTATAATGACGTGACAAAACCTATTATTTTCCTAAGTATTTTGTAAATGTATAGGGAGAAGCAGCCTGTGAATGACTCTCTGCTGTAAACCTGAAATATGTGGGAGGAAGATGCCTCAACTTCACAAAAACCACAGATCCCATTAGTGGCAGGAACAAGACAAAGAACTTTCCTTCCTTCCTTCCTTTATTCCTACAGACACCAAATTCAGATGAGTTTTGTGCCTGGCAGTGATGCCAGTGAGTCTTGAAAGGGAATTTGGGGGTCTTGATGCTTTTCCATTCACCAACTCTGAATTAAACTCCTTGTCTCTCCCACTATGATATGGCACAAAATTATCCTTGTCCCAACTTTTGTTCACTGCTTTAATTGAATTTTATTCACTTATTGTCACCAGGGCAGCAATAATGACTCTCTCACCAGGAAAACCTGCCTGGATTCTTTTGTTGTTCTTTTGGGGACTGGATGATTTTTACAGTGCAAACAGTAAAAAATTACCAGTGCTGTTTATTTCTGATTATGAATTTTTGCAGTTTCACTTTGTCATTTCATTAACCCTTCTCTGCCATGCAATGGGGTCCTTTCGTTGTTATTGTTTAATCGCTATTTTTCTTTCTTTTTTTTTCTTTTTTTTTTTTTCTTTTTTGTGTTTTGGGCAGAATTGGGCTTTTAAACTGTGAATGACCACAAGAATCCCTCCTAAAACACTCCTTAATTCTGGCCTAAATTGTCAGGACATCATTGCTCTCCTTCCATCATTTCTAAAATACTTTTCTGATGGAATGCATGAAACAGAGTCCCTCAGAGAGAGAAAATAATGCTGGCTTTGAATTAGAACCTCTAGAGAAGCTGAAATATATTAAGCCACACAGATATGAAATAGAAGCATAATTTTTAATTTTAAGTAATTAGAAATATATCTTAAGTGCCCTAAGAGGCTGTGCTAGCCAGTAAAAGCCCAAAGACCAGTTTAGCTTAGCTCCAGACATAACAAAAACTTAGCAGAACATTGCTTGTGTTTCTAGATAGAATTGATAGAACTATTCATATAAATAGATAAAATTATATATGCAAATTTTAAGTAAGGAAAGAGAAATTTTACCATTTGTGTAAATAGATAAAATGATGTGCATAGATTTTATGTAAGAACTGACACTACTTTCACACATGAGAATTAAGTTCAGATTGGTGTAGAAATAATGTTTTAGAATCGTGTTTTTAGCTGATTGGATAATTTATGAATAAAATCCCTGTATTTTATTCATGAGTGAATAAAGAGTGAGAGAAAGAGAGGAAGAGGAAGGGAAAGGTGGGGGAGCTGCTGCTGCTGCTTCTGCTCAGGACTCTGCCAGAAAGTTTTTAGCACAGACTTTAATGCTTTAGCACAGACTTTAACATTCCGAACTCTTCCCTTCCAGACTGATGTATTCATGCAATAATCAACTTTACACCAACCAACAGCTGCTCTTGTCTCTTTGAAGACCCAGGGCCCACAAAAACCTGGACTTTTGTATCTCATCCCACCCCAGAGCCCTTTTTTGGGTCATGCAGGTCAGGGAGGTTCCTCCTGTGCTGCCCCACTGAAACATTTCTGCACCACACATTTCACTCCAGGGAATATTGGGTTTTTCTGCCTCTCACAACATCCAGGTGGGTCCCTCTGTTCTGCTGCAGATTAATTCTTTGGGATTATGTAAGGAACAAGTTCTTATTTGGCAAATATGAGCTCAGAGAGATCAAAGCCCTGCTCTCAGATGTGCTAAGGACCCTTTTTACCAATGGAAAGGGACTTAAAGGCTCGAGGTCTCACACTAAGTGGATTCAAGGACACATTTTTTACCATTTTGCCATGAAATTCTGGTATTGTGTGACTCGTGGGCTGCCTCTTATCAGGCAAATTGTGTTTTTTAAGAGAGAAGACATCCCACCTTGCTCTGGAAGTATAAAAGGAGAATTTATAAATTTGCTCGTGGATGATGTTGTTCCTTCAGCAGAGTGGATCCATTACATGGTTTCATTTTCCCCAAAGCAGGAAGAATGTGCTGTGTCACAGTTGCCCTCAGCACCTGCAACCACAAAAAGAGCAAAAGTAATACTCAGTGTCTGTCTCAGAGAAATATAATTTGTCTCAGAGAAATATAATTGTAATTTGAGCAACTTAAGAGTTCCTCACTGCTGGTTTTAAAGGTAAGCACAAGAAATTTCTAAAAACATGGAAAATTCTGACTAAGCATATTCATATTTGGTATAAATGGACACAAACAGATAACACTTACAGAAGAAAAAATCTTCATCACATAAATATGATGCTTACATAGGAATAAACTATTTCAGTGATAATCTAAATGTAAAAGCTAAATGAGGAAAAAAATTGAGCTTTTTCTGTAGCATTGTTCCATATCAGGCTCAAAGTGCTTTACAGAGAACACAAATGTCATTGTCAAGCTGACAAAATGAGATTCAGAGAGGAAAACTGAGCCTCAGTTCCTCAGCCTTTAGAATATTTGGGGGTTCACTGTTTTGTGGGAAAGGCAAATCCAGGGGAGAGAGAAGGCTGAGTCTATCTTACATCTAAACACAATTTCTCTGTATTTATGGAGCACCATGAGCAAACTAAAAAGCAAAATGAGAACATTCCATATTTTTCAGAAATTCTAATAAGGATCAGAAAAATATTTCCCAGTGTCAGATAAAGGGTTCATTATGTTATTATATAATATTATATTATCATAATCAGCATTAATTTTAAACTTCTGGAGTAAATGAGAGCTGGATTTCTGTCCTAGAATTTGAAGGGTTGATTCAAATATTTAACAAAGTCCATTTTTTATTAAACCCCAATGTTTTCTTGAAGATCAATTTCATGCTGTTAGAATGTCACTTGATGAATTCCATACAAGATCATTTTTGTAATAATAAATGAAATCATGACATAAAAATTTGCCTAATATTGTCTATGAAAAGGGAAAGCAAACACTTTCTTAGGAAATTCCTTTTGTGACTGTTCACAGTAGCAAATTAAAAGAATTTTTTTTTAAATGGTTTTGTGTGGAGAGGTTGAAAGAGTTCTATGTTCATCTATAGGCAGATGTTTTACTTTGAGTGGATTTGCTGTTTGAATAAAGGCCAGGAGTGCTCTGGTATCTTAAAATTTTTTAATTCTCGTGTATTATGTCAAGCCTGCAACAATCAGAATGAAACCCAGACAGTGGGCTCTGCACAGAGAGAGATCCTTTCAATCCTGGCATGGATGGTGCCTGGAAAATCTTTTCTTTTTAAAAAAAACTATGAAAAATCAAGATTATCATCAAGACAAGAGACAGACTCTCAAATCTGCTTTAGCCCATTTGCTCTGCATGGCTTTAAAGGTACAGCCCCAACAAAGCAAGTGTGGTGTTTTCTCATGTTGTGGAATTCTGTTTCAAAGAAAATAAGTAAATTCAAAGAGGTTACACAAAGAAATGAGTGAATCAATACTAAGGTGTGTCATTGAACCTGGTGGTGCCCATTTCAAGCAGCTGCTGCTGTGTCCTGTTGCCAGAGGACAGATTTAGCTGGGATTTTGGGCAGGAATTGTTCCCTGGGATAGAATTCCCAGAGCAGGCCCTGGATCCCTGGCAGTGCCCAAGGCCAGGCTGGACATTGGTGTTGGAGCACCCTGGGATGTTAGAAGATGTCACCATGGCAGAGGGTGGAATGGGATCAGATTTAAAGTCCCTCTCAGCCCAAACCAGTGGGATTTTGTGATTAAGACACAACAGATCTCCCAAGTACTCCCTCAACTCCAGCCCCACTCCATCATCCAAGCCATAAAACACAACCTTCAACCTTCACCATTCCTGCTCATCACCCAAACCTCCATTACACTTGGCTCAGGAGGATTTTTAATTGAAAATTAAACGCCAGTTTGCTGCCTGGCCTTCGTGAAAAACTTCATTTCCTTCAGGAACCAGCCTGCTCGTGGCTGGCAGGCTCATCCCTCTGCTCCGTGATTGTCCTGCAGGAAGGGACAGCAGGCCTGATTAAGTCAGTTAATGCTAACAAGCCCTGTCATGTTAATCAGCATCCAGGGGCTGCTGTCTGAAGGTCTCAGACAGTTTTTGGAGCTCAAGGAGGGGAGGCACTGCGAGGTCACCCGCTCCGTTCCCCTGCCCAAAGGAAGGGCTGCTTGAACCTCATCCGTGCTGACAGACACTTGCTGCCCCTCCACCCTGCTCTGACCTTCTGCTGGTGCCTTCACAAGCACCCTGAGCAAGCTGGTGCTTTGTCTTGCTGCCCTTTCCCTCCAGGTTTAATCCAAACCTTCCTGTCTGCAGCCTAAACCCTTCACACCCTGTCTATCCAAATAGATTTTTGCGCTCCTCTTTCCTCCCTGACTGTTCCACACACTTGAGAAGTCTTGCTCTGCCTCCCTGGACTGGAAACAAAGAAACCCAATATAAAATAGTAAATAATTTCCAGAGTCTCATACTCTTCCTTCTCCATGCTGCACAACCCGATGGATTCATCTGCCTGGAGATGAAGGCTCAAAGCTGGGCGTGGTCTGAGCAGAACAAGGAGCTTGAGCACAAATCTGTGCTCATCTACAGCTTCTCCTAAATGAGGTTATGACATTCTGAGGACGCTGTGCTGGCCCCTTCTTGCATGTATTTTAACACATCTGTCTGGATTTTTTCTGCCCCATGTTGCAGACATCTTTTCATGAAAATCCTTTCCTTAGGATTTTTCCCCCTGAGAAGCTGAGAGGCATCGAGAACAAATTGTAAACAATGATTAACTGCTGCTGTGGAATGCAACAGGTGGATCTTTGACTGGCCCATCTTAAATGTTTATAATTAATGGCCAATCACAGGTTGGTGAGGTTTGTGACACTCAGCCTGAGCCACAAACCTTTGTTATTCATTCCTTTCCATTCTTAGCTTAGCCAGCCTTCTAAACTGAAACCTTTTCTTCTATTCTTTTAGTATAGTTTCAATGTAATATATATAATAAAATAATAAATCAGCCTTCTGAAATATAGAGTCAGATCCTCATCTCTTCCCTCAACATAAGACCCCTGTGAACACCAGCACAGCCCCACACCAGGAAATTTCCATCCTGCAGAGGCTCTGACAGAGCTGAGGTGTTTTCCTCACTCCATTTGTTCTCCCCAGCCATCCCGGCCTTGCTCAGTGCTGTTTTTTTAATGTTTGGGTAGGATCAGTCTTTATTCTTATCCACTCATCCAGTGTAATTTCCTAATCAATGTTTCTTCAGTATTTTTTAATATCTAATATTAACTGCACCAAAAGACACATAACAAAGCTTGTACTCCCCCACAAAGCCTTCTGTTACATAAAGAAATCAGACTGGTCTGAGATGAATCATTATTTTAAAAAAAATAAAAATCTGCTGGCTCTTGTCTTGTTGGTGTGCTAGAGAAGTGAAATAAAGCCAACTGCTCTGCAAATCAGAGCTCCTGCATTTTGCCTTTCTGAGGAAGACATCAATTCTGCTTTCTCCCAGTTCTCCATCTGCCTCTAGTACACACACAGTTCTGGTATTTACTGTGCAAACACTTCTCAGTATTAATCCAAGCCACGGCTTCCAACACAATCACATTCTTAATGACCCTGTCCTTAATATTAATACAAAATTTCAAGTAGTTCTCAATCAGAGCAACCTCTGAAAATCAGTATTGTAGTAATTATTACAGAGGGCAGCAGCATGATAACTTAAAATATGCTTGTTCAAATAAATCCACATGTAAATTAGTTCTTTCAGATAGCAAGAATAATTTCTATATGCATTAAAAATATGTCCTGCAAAGTATACAGGGAAAAGCTCTTGGGTCCTTTACCCATTAAAGCTGTTTTCTATTTATTTGGTATTTTAAAATACATAAGGGCACCAGGGAAATCTCTAACTTCTTACAGGATACTTGCATAAACCAAGTTATTTTATATTCACCACGAGCCACAGTACAAAATACTACTCAATCAATTTTTAACAATTGGATCCTTCTTAATCCACAAATTACCTGAAACTGAGGTTAAGGCCTCAAAACTGATAAAAATATCCTTTTTCAAGTACTAACAACATCCCACTATGTTACTGACCCAAAAGTCATAAAAGCTTGTCTTTTCATGGTGGCAACAGCTATGGACTGATCATTGCCAAAACCTACATATTTTAAGAAAATAAATTATGTAGTCTTCAAAACATATTTTCAATAAATGAACTTGAAGATAATTCACTTACCTGAGTTGGCCACCAATTCTAAAATCTGCATTTTTCCTTTTTCAAGGACAACCATTGGCTTTATGACCAGAAAATGATGACAGAAAAGGCAATTATAGGTTGCACAGTAAGTGGTTAAATTTCTGCAGAGTGAGGTGAGAATTTTGCCAGCAATTCATTTTTCTTCTAGGAGAATATAAGAGAGAACAAAGTACCAAAAAACAGGTGTTTAACAGAAAGTTGACAAAGTGTAGGCAGAAAAATGGGGTCAGTTTCTACTGCTGTCCTAAGGAGCTGAGCACATTTGCAGAAGGGGTCAATTAGGATCTCTCCCCTTAGGGGGTAATTAAGCCTTAAACCAAGGCAGGCACATGTAAAATTGGAATTTGTGTGCAGAGTAGTGTGATCTCATAGCAAGGTGTTGTAACAGCTGGCACAAGCAGGGACCTCACTTCACAGAGGGAAAAAAAATTTAAAAATCTCTGCAACTTCCACTTTGAAATAAAAAACTTTGCTTCAAAATTACATTATTTTACATTTGGATAATAGTCCTGATTTGTGCTTTCTGTTGCACATTACACATTAGTGTAAAATTAATAATAATAATCATCATCATCATCGTCGTCATCATCATCATCATGCATTGTAATGCACTTGAGAAGTTCTTTCTGCTCTTTTATTTGAGAATAATATCTAAAACTTCACCCTCTCCTAAATAATTCCCTCATAACTGGCACAAGACACATCCAACACATCAGGTGATGTCAAAACCAGATCTTTAAAACCTCCTACAAAACTCAGAGTGCAGACGGTGAATCCAGCCAAACACACAAGGAGATGAAAAGCAACTTTTCTCAAAAAGTGGAACACCCTATGGGTCAGGGATGCCCAAAAAGGGTATAAAATTGGGAATTTAAACTGGTTTGGTCCAGGAGCTTGGTTTGGCTCTCAAAACTTGAATTAATTTCAACTTCCTGGCTGTTGAAATGGGTGAGGGTTTGCCTTTTATGCCACAAAAAGACAAAAGGTGGATGAATAGAATGACAATGAGAACATGGGTTTAATAATATGATAATAAGAATAAGGGTTTCAAGTCTATTGGGATTCGAATTTAGATTTTCTCTTGTTTGTTGTATTTGCACCCATAAAGAGAAAATCCACCAAGGCCAGCTGAGCTGGAAACCTCAGGTAAATATTCCTTCACTTTATTGCAAACCTTTGTTTGAGGTTCTATTGAGGCAGTATTCAAGGACAGGCACTGCCCAGATTTGGTGTCACTGCTGATGGCACTTCACATTCCTGACTGGTTTTCCTTTGAAACAGACTTTTATGTGCTTCTGACACAGTTTTGAAAAGAAAATGTGCCTCAAGTATGTTGTGAAAGCACGAGGCTGAGAGGCACAGATGTTATTACTTGCTGCCATATGCTGTTAAAGCTTTAATAATATGCATTTATACTAAGTTAAAAATGGTACTTCAGCGCTCTGAATGTCAGCAAAAGAACTGTTCATTCCTTGGTAAAACACACCAACAAATGGAGCAGCACTCTGAAAAGCGATGTTGGATTTTTGACTCTGCACAAGTGGATCCTTGAGGACTTTTCCTTAAAGATCAAGCAGATCATTAGGAGTCCCTGTAAACCATTTTATATTGACATTCTTGTTTTCTGAAGCAGCAGCTTTCATTTATGTTCTCGTTTGCTTTATTTGACAGCCTCTTCTCACACAATTTTCAGATAGAAATGTGAGCCACAGGCTAAGATGGAAACAGAGAACAAATCCAAAGCTTAATATTTCTGAAACCTTTGCCACCATAAAAAATTGAGACATGACCATTACCTCACCTGCCCCTCAGACAAAACCTCCAGTACATGTTCCATTCATAAGCTTTGCTACAGAATGCTTTAGTGGTTTTCAACATTCTGCCCAAAACTTCCCATTTTGTTAAGGCTTTCAATAAAGTGAAGGAATGTTTACCTGGGGTTTCCAGCTCAGCTGGCTTTGGTGAGCTTCCCTTTCCTCTACACAGGTGCAAATGAAACAAATAAACAACTGAAAATCTAAATAAAAAATTCCAATTTTCTTGAAGACTTTCTCCTTATTATCATATTATCATATGATTAAACCCATGTTTTCATTGTCATTCTATTAAATTGCTTTTGTTTGTTTGTTTGTTTTTGTGGTTTTTTTGTGGCATAAAATCCTCACTCATTTCAACAAGCCAGATAGTTGAAATCTGGGATAGTTTATAAAAGTTGGTCAAGTTGAACCACTACTGTGTGTAACACCCAAATTATTCACAATTCACAAGGAATTGTGCCCAGTTCCACAGGGAATTTCAGCCCTAGTGGTGGGAATTGAATGTGCACCAATTTATGTCCCATCAGTACTGTGTTTTTTCACTGTACATTGTTAGGGAACACAAATGAAGCCTTCTGAGCCACCAGCAGCACTTTATATTTGGGGTTTTTTGGTAGTTTTGGGGGGTTTTGTTTGCACTGAAGATGACAGATCCTATGAGGTTACAAAGTACCACTCCTGGTTCTAACTCTCCTTCAGGGTAAATTCCATTCTCAGCGTATGAAAAGTAATAAAAACTCTGATTTTGAACAAATATTTCTATTTGAAATATGCTAGAAACACTTTCCTGTGCTTATTCAGTGTATTTTTATGGGGGACTTCAAAACCTCCACTGTCTTTAGCAAAAGTCAAATAATTTAATTGCAAAATAACTCAGTCCCAATCAGTGGAAGCCAAACAACTCAGACAAGCATTTCCAGAGTCTCTGAACGAAAGTCAATGAGCACTGAAGACAAACTGCCTCCAACAAAGTGTTTGCTCAGAGAGAGGCCCTGATGAAGCAGCTGATGCTTTCCTGTGGAGATTTAGTCCAAAAAAGTCCTGCCAATTTCTTCCAGCAGCCACCAGATTGTGAGAAGGGCTCCTGCACCTATTCCCATGAGCATATGGATGTGGAGGGAAGAGGAGGCGACAGCTCCAGCCAGTAAATGTGAAATCTGCATCATCAACAGCAGAACAGGAACAAAGTTCTGGTAATTAAAACTTTACAGGCTCTTTCTAACATTCACTCCGAGTCGGTTTTGTCCCCATCATCCACCTTTGGAAATCATTCCTTTTACTCTAATTCACTCTCTGCCTTCTTTGTTTGTTTTTATTTCATTTCAAAGTCAGCTGCTCTCCATCCTTTCTGATAATTATGGCCAAAAAATGATAATTAATTATGGCTAAAGGATGATAATGATGGCTAAGGCAGGGGTGGCAGGTGAGGTTGGCCCCTCTCTTCTCTGCTTTTCAGGACCAAGGAGAGCTCCCCGTCTCTCCCAGCCCAGCCCTTCCCTTCCCTTCCATTGCCGGGCTCAGGGCTCCCTCTCCTGTTCCAACTGATTTTTCACCACTCTGCTTTCAAACTGCTCTGACAGACAAAAACCTGGGATATCTGATGGAATCAAATACTCAGGGAAAAATTATACCTTTGAATTTCTCAATAGCTAGGGTATGGCAATTAATATTGACTTCTCAAGTCATAAAATATCTTTATCACATCACAAAGCTTTGGTATCAGCTCTGGCCACACAACCAGATTGTGCCCTGCTAGTGCGGGTACAAGTAGAAAGACAACCAAAAAAAAATCATCTTGGGAGAATCATTAAAACATAAAAGAAAAGAAAATAATACCATAAATTCAGTGGTTATCCTGCATCTAAAGAGATATTTGGCAATTACAGATCATATGACATAAACAACTAATATTTCATTTTCTTTTAAGAAGAAATTCCCTGGGATTATTCCATCTACAAGAGAGCCACAGGCAAGGAGCTGACATGCTCTCAAAAGACAAAATTTTAAAAAATCTCAGAGCAATAAAACATATTATGCTTAATCAGCATCAATCTAGAAAAATTCAGTGATCACCCACTGCTTTCCAATTAAAATATTTGATTTCAAACCAACCAAACACAATTTATTTTATTAAAAAGAGAGGAGACAAAAGAAATAGAGAAAAGGAGAGGAAACCACAATTTTTGTTTAGACTAGGTTAAAAAAAATTTTAAAATAAACTAATGAATAAAGGAAAATAAGATCCCAAAACTTTATCTATAAGAAGGTAACAGGTTAAATTCATCAATGAATTTAGGAGGGAAATTTAGGAGGGAAAATTAGGAGGGAATTTAGGAGGGAATAAACCAATTTCCAATAAATCCTTTATCAGTCAATTTTGGATCTGCGTTGGAAATCTAAAACCAGATTGAAGTAATACATGTAGCACTTAAAAGAGGAACTTCACTGTCATCATATAAATCACCAAGTAAATAAAATAATGAAAACATGAAATATAAAAGAACCATGAACAGCTACAGCAGAAATAGTGTGAGCTGACGACCAGTGAGTTTAATGGAAGTGTTTCAGCGCCATTAATTAAATTCAGAGCTGCTTTTTGTGCTGGGAGCTGATGGCAGTTTGAGGTGATACACTGATTTTTGGGCATTAAAGCACAATGGTGACAGTGCCTTCTGTCTGTGCTGGGGAGGGGAGGAGGTGCTGGGGTTGCCATTAGGGGGAGATGAAATGTTCCACCATCCACATGGGAACGGGCAGCCAATAAAACATTCCTGGCGGTGCCCTTGAGATAACCACCTGTCACATCACCAGAATGTGCTCCTGAGTCATTTTCTGATGTAGCTCCACTCCCAAATCCCTGTTTTCACTGTAACATATTACTTTTTAGTGGCTGGTACTCCATACAGCACACGGATTAAATTCCCCTCCGCCGACGGAATTTTTAATGAAGATAAATTATAATCATGACATTTACATCTCAATGATTTTCACAATTGAAACATTCTCCTAATCCTGGTGCACATGCTGTAAGTGGGTTACGCAGCCAGATACTAAAGCAATCATTTTATCATTGTCAGAGTGAATATAATGCCTACAGCAATCAATTGGACTTTTATGGGAACAGTTAGCTCAGCTGGTTTTGCATTGAAAAAAATGCACTGAAGTGCCCATTATCCATCTCCACTGTCAAAGGACAAGCCAGGATCTTGGCTTTCGTTCCCAAGAGTGGGAAACTCTGTCTTACAACCAAAATGAGAAAATGAGAAAGGGCCAAAGTGGTCAGAAATGGCCAACAGCAAAAATCTCAAGAGCCTCGGGAAGAATAAATCAGAATTACCTGGTTTGGGTACAAAATTCAGGTCAACCAGAGGTTCCAGATGAAGTTTCTGTAGCCATGCAGGGCAGGAGATGGTCCTGACCAGACAAGGAGAAATAAAGACAATGAAGGTGCTAAAATTAAAGGTAGAGGAGTAAAAAGTGAGAGCCTTGGTTGGAGAGGTCTTGGAGGTGATCCCAGCACTGGTGTGGGTGAAAGCTGAAGACAAACAAGGGAGTTTTCTCCAGTGGTGCTGCAGAGGGTTAGATTTCTCCAACAGCTGGCAGAATTGCCAGGATATCTGCAGCTGCTCCCCCTCATTTTCAGCAGTTCCAGGGCTCAGGTGGGCTCTGTGGTGCTTCAGGTCCTCACCTGGCCCTTTGCTGTCCCAAGCAGCCTCACTAATTCACCTTTTCAAAACAATTTCAGTGACTCAATTATTGTTCATTTCAGCAGTCTGTGCACCAATCCCTACACAGAAATAGAGAAGAGAAGAATGTGTCTGCACTTCCTGACCCAGCCCAGGTGCCAAAAAGTGCCAAAAAAGAATGTCCCTTGCTTGTTATTGAATCTTAGGGAGGCTGCATCAGCAATCATGGAAATTCTTGGATAAGATATGGCCAACAAGACACACAAGGAATTCCCATGGGGAAGGTGAGGAACTCCTGTGGAGTAATTACTAAGTTTTGAAAACCTCAGACTCATAGGAAAGACAGAAAAGTTCCAGTGATATAGTCCCTTGGAATAATTTCTGCTTTTCTTGTAGTGCACTGAGTCTCCTGAACATCTCAGCAAGAGATATTATAGCAATAAATCTTTTTATACTTTTGAAGGCAAATGAACAGTAAAGGTTAGGGCTGGAATGTACCTCCTAAAATAAAAGAATAAATATTTCTGCCAGCTGTTTAAACATTCAATAGCCAGATCCACATGAGAAAATCTGTTAATTTTTCTATTCACACTATCGAGCCTTACTCAGAACTTGCAAGATGTGCAAACATAAAATCTTAGGTCCTCAACTTCCATACTGCTAATTTGCAATGTTTTTCAGGAATTTGGTGGTAGAGAAGAATTTTCTGAATTTATTCTGAAAAGGCCCCACCAAAAATTGATGTATTTCAGGTACCTCACAGTGTAGTCAAAGAAAACCAGAGGAATTAAATACTACAGAGGGTTAGGAAACAAAAAGCTTCCATAACACAGTGGGGGAGATCAGATCCCATCACAGCCAGACTTTGTGCATTGAATCACATCATTCCAATGAGCAGGAATTATAACTATAATTATAATCTTAATTCATTGGCAAACATAGCTCTCAAGGGGAGTCAGGTACATGCAGGCACAATACCTGTACACAAAGACACTGTTCAAAGGGAATTGGAAATTTTTTAATTAATGCCATGCAGAAATCCATCTACTGACAATTATCTCAATAAAAATTGATTTCCTTGTTATTGAGTATAGATTATTTATATTCACCTGGGCGCCTATCATGCAGAAAAACTACAGTCCAGCAAGAAAAATTCCACAGCTAAATTAATTCCACAGAGGAAAACTTGTGGGGGAAACAAGGCTTTGTTATTGCTGAAATGAAATAAAGCATAAAAAAATCATTAAAGCCAAGTGGCTATGTAAGGGCAGCTCAGTTGCTCACTCAGTTTGGTAATTAAAAGCCGGAGAACACTCACCTGTGTCCACAGGGGGTTTTATGATGTCGCTGGGAGGGATCTGGCAGATTCCCAGTGTCTGAGCAGGTTCTCCTGGGCTCTGATTGTGCCTCCAGACAGGATCCAGCAGCACTGGCACTCCTGGCATTCCTGCTCCTTCCATTGCTGACACCTAAATGGATGGCAAAGGAGAAGTAAAACTGAGGGAATTTCAGAAAACAGTCAGAAATCCGTGGTTAAGAAGGAGAAAGGCATTTTTCAGAAGCCTAAACCTGCAGCTGAGGGTACTGGCCTAGGGAGTGGCAGGATATTTATCTGACCAAGATCCATTGGAAAAATCCAAACACTGCAGCAAATTCAGCCAAGACAAAACACCAATCTCTTCTCCAGCAGTGTGGATGTTCCAGCAAAAGCATCTCAGCCCTCTGTGAGCTGTTCCATCCCTTTATTGAAAAGGCCACATGTATTTCCCCTACCCTACCTTGAAACGCCTCATTCCTGTCTTTGATTTCAGCTGGTTTAACTTGACACCCTTTTTCCCCCCCCACAAAAGCAGTTTATTGAGTGCTGAGCTAAAAAAGCCCACTGTGACACGAGCAGCACTCTTGATACTAAAAACCAGAGATGTGGAGAATGGCATTATGCACGGCAAGAGCTTGAGATGCTGGGAATAATATTCAAAGAACAGGAACGTGATAAGTTCGGAGCTGCCAATGGAAACAAAGGGAGCAGCAAGAAAGGAGACTGTAGGAAATGTCTTGTCAGTGACTCCTGGCCTGGAATTGAATCCCTAGGTGAGCCTCTGGCAGCCTCTGGCATGCTGATGAGATGCTTAACATTACCCAGTACTGGGCTGAGTTTGTAATGAGAGAAAACAGAGAATGGGAAATGGGAATGCAGAGCTGCTGCAGAGCTGGGGGAAACAGCAACCAGGGGGAGGATGCTGCAGGAATCCTGGAAAAACAGGCAGGAAGAACAACAGGAACCTTGGTGGCACAGAGCATTTTACAGCCACCACACTCCCAGAGCTCCTGGCACTCTGAAGGACACAACAGATCCATGAGCATCTCCTTCTTCTCTCCCTGGATTTCTTTGCATTCACGACATATTTTTACTCTGCCAACAAGATCTAAATTGCAGCAAGGAGTACTTAGTGTTTGCACACAGTTTTACACCAACACCAAGAAATATTTTCCTAGTGATATTCTACTTTGGTGTATTTCAGTAAGAAATATTTTTAGATCAATGTCTCAGATATTACATGTTGAGCATTTTCAGATCATTACCAGCCATCAGAAATTAATAATAATTTTAGCAGAAAGAAAATGAAGAGTATAATTTACCATCAGAAAAACCTTGGAAAATAAATCTGCAAGAACAATCTAGAACTATTTCCAGGATGTTGACTTGTTTTGGATCCTCTGAAACCTGCAATGACAAAGCTCTGCTTTTAACGACATGAGATAGAAAATACTCCCCTTGTGTATTTTTTAAATCTCATAGAAAGAAACATCTTGTAACAATTCCACAGCAATGAAGTTGTCAGCAGTGTGATCAGGTAACCTGCCAAGGTTTCAAAACACTTTAGATATAAAAAGAAAACTGGCTTTGAAAAATACCAATCTTACTTTTAAAAACAGATATTTGAGTGTATCTTAGAATCCCACCCAATTGTACAACCACAAATTCAAATATTCTGAAATAAATCAAATTTACAGCTATTAAGTTGAACAGCAGTAAGATATCTATGAATGTACTGCTGTCATTTCTGAGACATGTAATATATAGGAGGGACCATATTACTTTCCCCAGCCTCTCACCAAGTAATGTGTATTTTTTTCCAGAGATAACTTCAATATTCTGTCAAAAAGTTTTGGGGTTTTTTTGACAAAAACCAGAGATGTCTTTCTCAGAAATGTGGTGACTTTGAACAGCCATCCAAACTTTGTGAGAAGACATCAAATATCCCATGAACCAGGAGCCAACCCTAAATCTTCAATTCTCTGCTCACCAATCTTGAGAGGCTTTGCTTCTTTTTTGCCAGAGTTGGGATTAAATGTGTGAGATGGTATTTCTTGTTTGGACTAAGATGTTTATCAGTTCTTATCCATGTTACAGTCTCACAAACCCTGAGTTCTACAGCACTTCACTCTGACACACTAAAAATGGAGCCCCATCTCTCTCTCTACAAGGCCTTTTAAGGATAAACTGTCCGATTAAGAAATGACACCTAAAATATTTTTACTTTTAACTCAATAACCAACCACCCATGGGCTGCAATGGGGACTTTTTTATCCAATTACACAAAACCACCCAAACCCAGGGAGAAGAAGGTGCAGAAGAAGTAGAAGGTGGAGAAGAAGGACCAGCCTCTGCTCTAAAACCTCCATCTTGCTTTATAAATATTACTACATTCTAAACCCTTAAACTCTGAGTTTCCCACCTGTGATATCACACACTTCTATTCAAACCCCACACCCACAATCCCAGTTTCATCATTACAGTTTGGAAGCTTCTCCACAGCCTCAGGTCAATGCAATGTTCTCTTGGGGGTCATTGTCTTTCAGCACAGAAAGTCCAAAATTCTCATTAACCAACACATCAAAGTCCAGCTTAACTCAGGTAACATTGGGCAGCAAGTTGAGAACTGATGGGACTATCCCTTCCTGCTGCATTTCCAAAGGAAAATATCAGCCTGTTGGAAACCAAATGTTGTGCAGAGCACAGTGGGCTGGATAAACCCCTCTGTGCCCTGGGAGCTGGATAAACTACTCTGTGTCCTGGGGTCTGGATAAACCCCTCTGTGCCCTGGGAGCTGGATAAACCACTCTGTGTCCTGGGAGCTGGATAAACCACTCTGTGTCCTGGGGTCTGGATAAACCACTCTGTGCCCTGGGAGCTGGATAAACCACTCTGTGCCCTGGGAGCTGGATAAACCACTCTGTGTCCTGGGGTCTGGATAAACCCCTCTGTAACCTGGGATCTAGGTAAACTCCTGGCATCTGGATTAACCACTCTGTTCCCTGGGAGTTGGATAAACCACTCTGTGTCCTGGGAGCTGGATAAACCACTTTGTGTCCTGGCATCTGGATAAACTCCTCGGATCTGGATAAACCACTCTGTGCCCTGGGATCTGGATAAACCCCGGGGATGTGGGTAAACCCCTCTGTGCCCTGGAATCTGGATAAACCCCTCTGTGTCCTGGCATCTGGATAAACTCCTCGGATCCGGATAAACCCTTCTATGCCCTGGGATCAGCTCATCTGCGAGCAAACAGGATCCTGAAGCAGCGCCAAGGCTGAGTAAGTACCACTGGCAAGTCGAGATGCCTCAGGGCACCTTGAGCTCACACACCCGATTTTTCCACTCTGTCAAAAATGATATGAGGAGAGATTACATCATGGGAGCTGCCACCTCCTTTTGTCTTTTGCAGAATCCCCCCAGCCTGGCTTGTGCAATCCCCTCACGCAGCTGGCACCTCTCCCAGAGCTCACACCGAGTTTCATTAGGGAGGGAGAATGCTGATTTGGGGTGATCTGCTCTGTGTCTCCATAAAATACGTCCCTACCTCCCGATTCAGGTTGTAGAGGAAATCTGTGACCGGCAGAGCATGAATAAGATGAGGAGCTCTCACATATCTAATGTGTTCCTGCAGGTTGGGAGAGGCAGGAGGCAGAAAACATCTCCCTGGATGTGATGTCTGTGGCAGTGCCAGACTGGAGCCATGCTGGCAACCAGCTTGCAACACAGAAGGCGACCTCTTAATAAACACTAAACCCTTCTAACCTGAAAGATTGCAGCCACTCTAATCACCAGAAATTAAATTGTTCGAGGAAGGCTCAAAAAAATATAAGTGGGGCCAGAGAACAATGATATTTTTACCTTTTTTTTCCTTCTGGCAGGATCTAATCCACTGGGTGGTATTACAGCACATGAGATTAGAGACAGAAATACATATACTTGCTAAAAATGGACCTCATTGAAAAGTGCTTGCAAGATTTTGTCATAAATAAAAATTAGGGTTTTTTTTTTCCCCCCATGTCCTCTTGCAAGTGCCTGTGGTGTGTTCATTACCCAGAGACTTTGTTTTATAGAACATTTTTGAAAGGGATATTTTAGTTCTTGTATTTACACACAAATTGGTTTAATCACAAATTCATAGATATTTTAAGATATTTATGAGCACACTTGTAAATTATGATCTGTAAAGCTTTTAACTTGCTTTTTCCTCCTCTTGGGCTCAAAAGAAATATTAGTTTGACAACACCAAAGCCAGCAAGGACAGTTGCATTAAAAATTACATGGTAATATCATTAATACATGAACCAGGACTGTCAGTGCCACTACAGAATATAAAAGAAACCATGCAATTATGCCCAATGCAAAGGCAGTCCCGTTGCCCATGACAGTGGGAATTTCTTATGCTGGAGAAAGTGATAGATGCTGAATAGATAACACCAGTTTCCAACAAGTACACCCCTGGAACAAAATAAATAACAATAAAATCTATTGTATCGTGTCATATGCCTTTTGTTTCTGTGGGAATCAAGTTTTATTTCCCTCAGTAATTTTGTTTGCTGAAGGAATGGATTAGAGAATCACACTAGAGAAATCTTGTAACTCACAGCCTCGGCTCTTATGCCCTCAAAGTCCTTTTTCAGAGACTTTTCTCCCTTAACCAGGCAGACAGTACATCCTTGCATATCCCCACATCACCACATTTCATATTCTTGCTGCTGTACTTCAGGAACTCCTCTGGTGACAGAGAAGGTCGTTCAGGTCTGCAAGGGTCTCTCTTGAGCTGGGGCAAACATATTTAGTTGAGTTCCCTTTTTTTGATGGTATCATTTGGAAAACAGCCCAAAGTGTTTGTCTGAACCTCGTTCATGCCCTCCAGCACACCAGATTTGGAGGCAGCTGCCAGGCCAGCAAGATGTCAGAGCTGCTGACACCCCCGAGTTCATTCAAAATGAGGGAGCACCAGAAAACAGGCAAAAACCGCATGTAATATCTCATTAGGAGCTGAAAATCAGATTCTGAAACCTCCCCTCCTCTCTGCAGCAAATATGTCACAGGTTAAAAATCTAGCAACTTCTGAACTTAAACTTCAAATTTGTCAAAGCCCCTTTATCATTCATTAGAACTGCCTCAAAATCCCAAGGCATTTGCCCAAATAATGAGAGTTTTGTTGCAATGCTTGGAGCTGGCTTTAAAATGCTGATGTCCTTTCCAAAAGGGAAGTGTGGTTGTGCAGATCCATACATGCACAGCCCACAGCAGAATGTGATTTACAGCCTTTAAGAGGCATCACATAAATATTGTATAACATTACAGTCCTGTCACACAATCCAGACTGGTTTGGGCAGGAAGGGACTTTAAAATTCATGGTGTCCCATGGCAGGAACACCTTCACTATCCCAGGGTGCTCCAACCTGGCCTTGGACACTTCCAGGGATTATTATCCTGAAAATATCATCTCTGTACTAAATGTTGCACATATTAATGTGAGTTTTATGTAGATCAGCACCAGAGAAGTTCATACAAATTGTTCCAAGAAAAAAAACAACTCAGCTATAAAGTATTTGTGTTTTAAACTCCTACAAAGCTGAAAACTGAAAGGATTTCTGATTTGTGTCTAAGTCTGACTGTGGATTGTGCATTCTGTTCATGAGGACCAAAGGCTCCTGGTTGGGTCACCAGCTCCTTTAGGTGACTCCATCTATACCCATTGCTTAATTTTCCCTGACTAAAAAACTGGGATCCATTCAATGTTCTAAGATAGGCACCCTCAGATATTAAACTTCCTTTTTGTGACTGTTTTGATGTTTGTTTTTTTTTAAATTAAGTTCTCTATTTTTGTTACAACGGGCAGGGAAAGCAAGAAAAACCTGTGACATATCATTTGGCCTTTCACATCTCTTAATAAAGGAACATGTTTGATATGAAGATAGGATCGCCCCACATAATATCCCTTTGTACAGTTGAAGAGTGACACATTTCAGAGGCTACACTGTACCAGGAAAAAACCACATTTCATTGTTCACCTTGTGCTGATAGGATCTGCAATCCATGAGATGATGTGAAGGGAAGGCAGGGCCAGAAGAACTGTGTGACTTAAGCTGAGAAGAAAACAAAATCTTCAGTAAAAGTAAATAAATAAATCATTACTAAAGCAAAGCATGAAAAACTGCACAGGAAAAAAAAATACAATTAAAAAAACTCTGTGGTTATCTCTGTACATAAATAATGCAAGACATTCTCAGGAGATATAAAATTATACAAAACAGTGTCTTGAAATTATTTTAAGAAGTTAATGCAAAATAATTTTAGTTGTGATTGTATAAAATGTTTTCTACAAGATTTTGTGGTCAAATTGAGGTATCAGCAGATACTATTTGAATTTGCTTTGACATAAATACATTGAAGAACAGTACATGGACATTTACAGTATGGACATTTACAATATAGAAAATTTTAAATGTTCGGACACAGACTGGGTTTCTAAGGAAAGATCAGTGCTACTCACCTACTGGTTTTTCCTTTTTATCTTTTTTTCTTCCTCTAAAAGAACTAGTTTCTTAGAAGGGAAAATGAGATCAATCTAATCTATTTGGACTTCAGTAAAACACCTGATTAATGGCCACGCTGGAAATTACTCGCTAAAGCAGTGTAGATGAGGATCAGCACAAAAAATGAGGGTGGCCTGAGCCCATCTGGAAGAGACAGAGGAGTGGACTGATGAGTTTAGGCTGAATTTCCCCACGGCAGCATGGATTTATTCCTTTGGCATTTTGATGCCTTAGCCAGGGAATCTCTGCCCACCCACAGGATTCTTCCAGGTAAATACAGGGATGTGCAGAGCTATTTAACCATGGAGAACTCTCAAAGAATGAGAGCACATAAACTGTGATCAGGATCATATTCATCTTCCTCCCAAAATCACCTGTGAATGGAAAAAGGTGGGTGTTGGCCTTTTTATGACATTGTGGCACGTCACTCTGTGAGTAATGGCTGAGAATAAATATTGCACCCAGGGCATTTTAATCTCCCTTCCATCTGAAGTTCCGTGCTAACAGATTTATATTCCCCACCCAGCCAGGCTCAGCAAATGACAAACCCTGGTGTTCAATTGCATTAAATGATAATTAGTCAGTCTACTTTGGATCTGATGGTTAATAGATCATGTCAAAGGCTTCCTTATGAAGAAGATTGAGTTGGAGTTTCATCTATAGCATTAACATAATGCATTAGGATAATGGGTCCCAATCCCACACCTGAAGCTTCAAGGAGGTTTGGATATGGAAATCAACCTAAATCCAAGATTTTGGCCTCAAGTGTCTCACTGCATAATATGCCAAACCAGGATCTATGTATTTTTCTCCCCCTGGACTTGGGATAAATTGAGATTTTACATTAATAGTGAATTAGATTATCTGAGTTGAGCATGACAAGGCAGGGCTTCCAAGATTTAACAGGCAATAAGGGGGTGAGAAGAAAATCCCAAGAAGGAAACCTGACGAGTGACTCAGGTGACTCCATCCATGTGAATTCCCAGCTCTGTAAGTGGGATGGAGCTTCCTGCTTAGCTCCATTCTGCCGTTCCAGAGGAGCAGCAGACTCCTGTAGTCTTCAGCCAAACTTCCCAGCCCAGGCAGATGTTCCAGATCCCAAACGATGGAATCTAAACCCACACTTGAGCGTGTCTTCCTTCATTCACAGACACAGGTTCTCCTGAGCTAGGTGTCTGTGGCAATAGGTCTTCTGAAAGATTTGAGGGTGCCAACAGCCCAATTCTCACTTTGTTTAGCGCATCCCACAGGGATCTGAGGCTGGTGAACAGAGCCAGCTTTGGAGAGGCAGCAAAGCCACCAGTGCTGGGATGAAAATCTCCTTCCCTTCCCTCCAGTCCCACATTCCACTCACGCGTCAGCCAAGATGTACAACAGTGACACGTGCAGCATCCACAAAAGAGCACCAGCCATCAGAGCATCCTGCTGGGATGTTTTCAGGGAGACCTGACCCTCAGGGAGGTTTTGCTGACTGCATCCATGGGCAGGGTGGTGCGATAAATCATCGCTGCTGATAACGATCACACTGAACACAACCCACAGTCACTAACCCCATTAATGAATGGATCTCCAGGCAAAGAGAATTTTGTGCTGCCCTTCAGCTTCCTGGGAGACAGATCTTGGAAGGGAGCTGTCTCCCAGGACACATTTGACTCCCTCTCTCCAATCCTCAGTCACTTGTTTCTCTTGATCTGCACCTTTGTACACGGAATATCCACCAGGAATATTGCTATGTTCCTGGGGCTGGGCTGAACAACCTTCCTCCTACCAGACCTGGGTATCTCCAAATGGACCAAAATGTTCCCCTTGATTAAAAAAAGTTGATCTCCTTGATCAAAAAAGAATTAATATCAACCCTTTCCTGGAAGTGTTCATGAGGTTGGATGAGACATGGAGCAACCTAGTGGAAGGTATCCTTGACTCAGCCACTCAAGTTTCCTGTTATACACACCTTCAAAATATGCTAAAAAATCATTTTTACTTTTATTTTTACTAGTAGATAAAATATACTCAAAGAAAGTATTAAAATAAATTCGTAATCAATAAATTCTAATGTGATTTTTATTCCAGTAAAGCAAGTGTAGAATATAATATAGCATTATAGCACAAGACATTTTTCTTCCAAATAGTATTCTAGAGTGACTTAGAGATTAGAATACTGTAATCACCAAATTAAATAGCTTATAATGGAAGCGATGAAATATAATATTAAGAGGCTCAGACAAGTGAGAAAAGCTGCTTTCCAATGAGATTTTAAAAGATGCAGCAAGTCACTGAGGCAGAGAGATTCAGAGAGGCTGTTCCAGATGGCAGGACCTCTAGAGGAATGGGGGTTTGTACCAAAAGCACCTTTGTGGGACAGGAAAATGAAGAAATGGCTGCCAAAGTTGTTGAGAGAGGGGACAAGTCAATAGAGGATGAAAAAATAGGGTAGAAATGCCAATAATGGCCATTACAAGATTGACTGGAGCAGATCACAGGTACAAAAGGATTAAGTTAGAAAGAAGAAAGGAGTTGAGAACAAAGAATTAGAATGAAAAAATAAATGTGAGGAGTGACAGTTACATCATTGAATGATTTGTACAGCCAAGAGAAAGAGGATTGGGAAAAAGAGAATGATCCCTTTGTGTTAGTGTTTGAGCCCAAGGTGGAAGAGATCAGTTAACAGAACTGAAGATTGTCTCCAGAGAAATGGACCTGCAGGGTTTCCAAGTCACACCTCTTGAAGATTGAGGAGATTAAGGAGTTGCCAAAGTGATCTGCACCTTCCCCACCATGGGTGATGAGCATTCCTAGTCCTACAAACACGGCAAGGAGCAATGACACCAAACCAGCAGAATTTCTCATAACTTGAAGGATTTTTGTTATTTCAGCATTTGTTCCAAGCATTCCACACCATGCTCTGGGCTCTGTGCCTGGAGTGTGCCAGCGTGGCTGCCCCCACAGAACAGAGCCCTTGGAAGGGTTCCCTGTGCGATGAGCTCTGGAAACAGCCCCCAAGGAGGATCCACACAAACCATCAGCCCTGGAAACGTTTGTGCTGTGCCCGAGAATTGCTCTGGAGATCCACAGAGGATTGTTCAGCAAGTTCCTTTGCAATCCCAACGCTCATGAGCTCAAACAGGGCTCTCAAAGGTCTCCTTGGTGCTCAGGGGAATTGTCACTGCAGACACCTCTGACTGAGCATTGTCACCAGGTGAATTTCTGGCACTCTTTATGGGACAGGCAGCCACCATCATTCCATGGAATTAATCCTCTAAATCTATCCAAAAGTTTCCTTATGTTTTCTGAATCTTTCTTTTCAGAACAGTATCATTATTTACGAGAATTGACGCTTTTACAGAACATTAAAGCAAAAATCTACACTGACGTTTCTATCTGAAATATTTATACAGCAGGTATAGACTCTGTGAGAATGCTCCTCCACTGCAGAGACACTCCTTGTGAACACAAAATACATTTTAAGAAATAAACAATAGGGATACTAAATACTGAATTACAGAAAGAATGGGATGGATTTGCTCAGCTGGAGCTGGTAGCTCAGAGAGAAAGAGCAGGATGAGTTCCTGCCATGAACTTTGCATACAGAATTTTAAAAAGTACATTTGAGAGGTCATGAGGAGGATTTACTGAGATCCAACCTGAACCTTGGTAAAAAATGAAGGGAAACTTACTTTATTTAAACCAGATTTTTCTTTTTTTTTTCATTTGGGAATCAAAAGCTGTGTGTTCCTTACCATGCCCTGTCTTTCCTCAGTAGGAATCTCCACAGATCAAGCAACTGCCACAGTCTGGGCTTAGTGAAGAAGGGAATTGATGTTTTATCAGCCTTGATCTGGTAAAGAGTTACAAAGAGGAGTAAAGAACCTCATACAAGCAGAGTTATTGATTTCATTTGCTTTGTACTGAATCGATTCCAAGGCAATTTATTCTCACAGAGTCCATCTTTTAAAACATTGGAAGTAATCTTCATCATTGTTAAAGTGAAAAGTATTTCAGCATCAAAAAATGGAGTATCTTCAGAAATTAAATGTAAATACTGAAGGTAAATCTGCTGTAATGTTGTAGTTGATGAACTTATAATTCTTTAGGAATACCCGGCTCTGGGTGCATTATGGACTGAGATCTTCAGCAAAGAAAACCTCTGAAAATATTTTTTCAATGTTCCATGAGAAAACTTAATTATTATTAAATGATAAGCAAATAGATTTGCAAATTCAGGAGTTTAGAGGGAGCATTATCAAATTAAATGCTAATTACTTCTATCAGCAAACTGCCAAAAGTGTTATTTTGTTATTTGGAGGCTGAAATAGTTGAAGTACCTACTTTTTGGAACAAAATTTCCCTGTTTTAGAAATGCAGCCTCCCTGCAGCTGAGCTAACCCTACACACAAACTATCTCCAGCAGGCTTCACCAGAAATAATTTCACAAACTCTCCACACTCCACAGCTCTGTAGATCCTGGTGGGCTGAGGAGTGTTGGGAAATTTAAAAAGCCAGGAATAACCAAATTTCCCAGCAGCCTCCTCATGTACACCTTAGCATGAAATTCTGAATGCACAGCTGGGGAGACAAGGAATTCTCTTGTTTGAGAGAGCCCCAGACAGCCTAAAAAGAGAGATTAATGGCATAGCTCAGTTAGAGCAGCACAAGTCGAAACTGCCTTCACTACTCTGTCTAAAGGTTGCATTGTAAGTGAATAAAACCTGGGAAACCTCCACATCACTGCTGCAAAGTTGGTTTGTTGCACTCCGCAGCCCTGCACCGGCTCTGCCAGCATTTTCCTGATGGTTTTATACAACAAAAGAGAAACAAAAACAGATAAAACCATGAAAAAAACACAAAACCAGTGTCCAAAGGGGCTCCAAGGGAGCTGGAGAGGGAATTCCTACAAGGACATGGAATGACAGGACACAGGGAATGGCTTCAACAGGAAAGAGGGAATATTTTGTATTAGATATGATATGAATATATGGTATTTCCTACTGGCAGGGTTAAGGGATATTGGGAAGGAATTCCTCCATGTGAGGATGGAATAGAATTCCCAGAGAATGTCCCTGGATCCCTGGAAGTGCCCAAGGCCAGGTTGGACAGGACTTGGAGCACTTGGGAGAGTGGAAGGTGTCCATGGTGGAATGGGATTAACCTTTAAGGTCCCTCCCAATCCAAACCATTCTGTCAATCTGTGGTTATTTGTATTTTCCATAAATAAGGGGGGAAAGAGATGAAATGCTCTGCAAAAACCACTGCAAAACAATGTAGAGATTAAGAAAAAGATTCCTCTGTATTTAACTGCAATGAGCTTACTGTAAATCAAAAGCTTAAAAGTTTTAAAGTTGTAATTGGATCAGCAGGGCTCTGACAGCTCTCTGGTTTTATGGCAGTGTGGATCTAAAAGAATGACTTTTTCTCAAAAAGAGGCTCACGAGAGACAAGCAGTAAAAAAGATCCGGCCTGGGATATATTTTCAAAGGAATTTCAAATAGACTATCAATCTCTTAATGCTCCTTTTGTGTTATGAGCAAACAGAGCTTCGGTTTAAGCTTCAGAACGCGACCTACCCTACTTTGCCAAGTTTTCCTCAGTGCACCTAAAACCCCATTATTTGACAGATGACAAGGACTTACCTGATTGTCTGCAGTGTTTGATTTACACTCTGGACAAGCACAGTCCATTAAATTAGGGGAATGCAGCCAAAGGGAGTGAGGAGGTTTCCAGAGCTGCAGAGGAGGGAGTCAAGAATAAATAGGGAGGTTTTCACCTCTGCAGCCCAGGCACCCAGCTCGCTGTTATCAAGACTGTTATCTTGCAAAGATAATTGTTGCAGCTCAAAATAAAGTTAGAGGCATGTGGCAACCCCAGCTAGTAATTAAGATTCCGTGGAGAGCAGCGTGCTGAAATTCATAGCAAATGCTTATAACCCTGTCCCTAAAATCCATTTATCTAAGTTCCACTGACTTTCATTGGGACTTAGATATCTAAGCCAGTGAGATGCTTCAGAATAGCAAATCCAGAAGGAGCTGCAGATAAAACCCCGGACATCTTCAATGCAGAAAGTTCTGCCTTTCCATTCCTGAGCTACAAAAATGCCATAAAATGCCTGCCCTGAATAACAGCACGAGCCCAAAGCTCTGCTGAGAGATTCTAAACAAAGGGTCAGGTCTTGGGGCACAGCTTTGTGAAGCCTGCTTTTTAAGGGCTGGGGACATTTGTAGCCTTTATTATCAATAAAAATGGCAAGAGTAAGTGGGGTTTTTCTGTACCTGAGAGCTGCAGGTAAATCCCATCCCTCCCATCAGCATTCCAGGCACGCAGAGGGCACAGGGAAGGGAAGGCCACCTGTCAAGCGGAAAGAGAACAAGTGCTATTAGGGAGGATTTTACAAAGTGACAATAAGCTGGAGCAGCAACAGGGACACTATATATGCTTAAAATACAAGCAGGAGAACAGCCTTGGCAAAAAAAAATATGATATATATATATATATATATATATTTTATATATATATATATATGAAACCCTCACAGAGGAAATTACATTAGGGAGATCAAGGACCAAGTTGTATTTTCAATTTGTACAAAACCTATAGGGCAAATGCGTTAAGTGCTTGACAGCCCAATAGAGCTTTGAACTTAGCTTGATCTCATCATTTATAGTATTATTTTATTACTAGTTTGTAATTAAACTTTTAGCAAAAGCCATTCTATAGCACCAATACAGGCCAAGGAAAATGTTTGGGTGTCAACCTTGCACCCACATTGCTGGATATAGGCTAAGAACTATAAATATTGAACAGCCAGGAAATATGATACGTCTTCCAAAGGGAAAGTATCATGGCTTGAAATATATATAATTAAAAGAGAAATAAAAGGGGGAGGTGGGACATGTGCAATCTGAATCCAGATTATGCAATCAGGAAAAAAAAAAGCAGGAAATAATCTAGTGAGGTATGAAAACATCCATTAAATTATGTCTTTGCTCTGACCCTCGGAGCTTCCCAAATTTTTGGCACATCTTGTGGCTAAATGGCTGCCTAAGAGCCCCACTGTGGAATTGACATCAGCACTGCCCCACAAAACCATTAAACCCAACCCAAATTTCAGAATTAATGGATGTGTTTTTAACACACTGCAATATTTCTCCAATAATAATGTTCTCCAATCAAAGCTCCTCCAAGAACATTCCTGTGTTCCACATTTGAATCACCAAATTTAGGAAAGATTACCCTCCGATCTGGAGTAAATTACAAAACCTTCCTTTAAAACAGGCCAGTTTTCTTAAATGGAAGCCTTTCCAACAGGAATAGTCATTTATATTCATGGCATGAACCTGCAGCAATATGACAATCATCCCAAAGTTTACATTACAGATTCAGAACTGGAGATCAAATGCCTGCAGCATCCCTTCCACTGGTTCCAGGTTATCATCCCAGGTGCATTTGTGGAGAAAAACAGTCAACAACATCCTCAGAAAAGAAACCAGGTGTATGTTGTCATGTATTTATAATTGTGATAATTCTCATTCCTTCCAGGGCATTACAAATAAACTTTCTAGATATTTTTGTTGCTGTTGCTGTTGAATAATTTTTGAATTACATTTTCTCTGTAGACAATAGGTTTACTTAAAATCTTTTTTTTCCCTCTAATGAGCACACTAATTAAGATAAATTAAGAATGATCAATTGATAGATATATATTATAGTTCCATGTTTGAAGAAATACACATATTTTTGGCAAAATCCTACCAGGCACGTACAGGAAAAGGATCAAGGTGACACAGGCTGGGTGGTGCTCAAACAAGGATTATTATATTCATTTATTTTGTTATTGCACCTATTGTTCTAATCCATTATAAAATGGGAAAAATACCCAAATAAAGGAAATACCAACCTCTGTTAAATGGGTGCAGCCATTATTGCTGAGATTGAGGTTTTTTCTGTCTTTATTCTGAGCTGTTTCATTCTTCCTTTCAATAAATATCTTGCTTTTTTCAGTCTCAAATACCAATGGCTGCAACTGTTGGTAAAGGTTCATTTTATAATAATTGCTGATTCTTGAGTAAAAAAATATTAGAATCATGTGAAACATAACCCCTGCAGTAAGAATTTGAATAAAGGGGAATATTTCACAATGAACTCCACTGAATCCTTCAACTTGTGGACTTTTTTGCTTAAGTGCCATCACTTCTTTGTACAACAGGTCATATCACTAGGGATGAAGCCTTTGTGCTTTTTTAATTAATTCCCTCATTTATCTTGATGATCTCCTAGATTTACTGAAGCAATCTACAAGAGTGTTATTTTAATAAAATTGCTGTCACCATTTCTCTGCCCGGAGTTTCTAACTGAGAATATTGAACAATCTACTGAGGATTTACAAGTTTAAAACAAATTGGCCACTGTTCCAGAATGCTGACATTCACCAACCAGATGCATTTCCTAATCCAAAATTTATCATGTTTGTGATAGCTACTGAATATTTTACCATATTTGTCCTAGAAAACATGTTATAGATATTTTTTAAATTTTATATATATATTAAGTATATATATATTTATGTATAATATGCTTATAGTCATAGGCTATAGAATTGACTTTAAATATCTCACTTTGTTTACTAATTACATAGCATTTTACAACCCCTTCACATTATTAACTTATTTAATTAAGTAGGTTTTGATTATTTCTTTATTTCCCTGCAATGAAAGCTGTAGATCTTCCAGACTGACACAAATTTCTTCCCTTAGGGGAGAGTTGCCCCATTTTACCCCTGCTGGAGCTCTGGCCAGTGGATTCCAGCGGTGCTGTGCAATTCCAGTCCAGACAAACCCCTCATCCTGCAAAAATCTGGATCCTCAGAGGTGATGAAGCTGATGAAGCTCATAAAAAAAGTCTTAATAATAATAATAATAATAATATCAAAAAATGGATTAATACAATTAATACTTATCTGCGCTTTACCAAATTACCAATCATGTCCATCAGTGCTGCAGACCCTGGTGCAGCTTGGGCATTCCCTAGAGAGAGAGCTTTAATATGATTTTAATGAGACTGTGGGGCTGGAGTTGAAACACGTTTTTGTTTCTCATTTAGACACCTTGCCTTTTAACACCCCATCACTATTCATTAAGCTTAAACTGCATTTTTAACCTCCATTCAAACCACGCTTAGAGGTGAGGTGGTTGCTTGAGAGCCCTCAGGCAAGAACAGCAAGTCCCTCAAACTGCAGCCTCCTCCTGGCAAACAAACCTGCCCAAAAAGGGAGAAAATCAAGGAAATCTTGACATGAAAAAGCAACATTTCACTCCTTCCTTCCTTTTTTTTTTCTTTTTAAGTGAGGTTCTTTTTTCTAACAGTTATTTTTTGTCATTACAGAGAGCAGTGCTGGGAAAGGCACGATCCCACAGAAAAAAAATTACTCCAGAAGTCCATAGATTTCAATCTGTCATGGATGAGTTAATCAGTGCAGAGCCCTAGAGGAAAGTCAGGTACTTTAGGCCTCGTTTAAAGCCTAAAGAGAAAATTGGTGTTGACCCTAGATCCTGCTGGGAATAACTTGGGTAACTTGAATCAGTATCTTTATTTTCTGTGCCCTTCCTTGTGATGAGCACTGGGAATCCAGATGGAGCTGGGGATGGCTGGATCAGGCTCAGGACAGGGGAAAGAAAAACACATTTTCTGCTAAGGGAAACACATTTACCATCATTCCTGAAGCACCTCTTCCTCCAGCAGGCAGGAGATGAGCAAAGTTCAAAATTCTCATTGACTGTTGTTTAATTAACACAAACTAATTTAATTAATCTGAACACAATGTTTATATTTATTGCTCTATTTTTAAAGGCAAAAGCTGCGAGCACTAAATTAAATAAATGCAAGTTTCTTTGTTCAGACCGACAATGGAGCATAACAAGTGAAAGGAACACACTCTACATCCTAAGCAGCTGTGCCTATATTTAAAAATAGAGGTAGAATGCCATCTACTTGTTATTTCCCTATATTGCTGGCTGAGGAAAGAAAAGCTCCCACCCTTGGATTCCTGCAGTTTTTAAGGCTGTGGTTAATCGCCAGTGTCCAGAATCCATGGAAAGGAGAAATCAAATTATTAGCATGCACCCAACACGTCCAATGCATCAATTACACAGCACAGCCCTGCTCCTCCCTTCCTCCCTGCTGCCTCCCTGATGCCAAAGCCTGGAAATCATTCCAGGCTCTGAAGAGAGGGACACCCTCTGATGTTCTTTGGGGTTTAGGATGCAGATCCTGGCCAGGAATTTGCAGTACCAAGGTGTGAGTGACATCTGGGTTCTGCACCCAATCACCCTGGTGTTATAAATGGCAATATAGTTATTGACTTTTGCATTTATGTATTGGCTTTTGCAAGATATTATTGATCACAAAGATTCTGATATAGTACAATTTGTGATCCTTTTAGCTGCCTTTTGATACAGTGTAATCTGTCAGCTTTATGTATACATCATATAGCTTATATAAATAGTGGTGTGATAAACGTGTTACAGCTCAGACCTTCCCATAATATTAAAACAGAGACTATGTACTGCTAAAATACTTTCATTTGTGTCACTAACTCAGATAATGACATGAAATAGCTCTGTTGAATGATAAGGTAACAGTGACAAGAACCAGGACACCATGAGAAAAATTTACTACTGAATCTCCAGTTATCAGGAAGTGTCAGAAAAACAGAATGGAGTTTCTAACTGAGAAAAGAAATAAAAGAAGAAATAAAATATATTCATTTAATCTACAGGATGACGCGTGGACAAGTCAAAGGTTAAAACCAAGCAAAAAAAGTCCTGGAACATCTAAACTCACAGGAATGTTCGAATAGATATAACCCTCACTGATGCGCATTTAACCCCTGTAATGTACAAGTATATAAGAACATTGTTAGTTGCCCCTTCTATCCCTTATTAAACTTTTATTAAAAAATTGTTTTAAATAGTGACTCCAGGAGAGCAGCTCAGTGCCCAAATTTCCAGGGTGGGAGTCACCAGCTGCACAGGGCAGCAGAGATGTTCTCCTAATGCAGACACAATTATTGTTGCTTTGTTACAGGAGTCAAATCCCACCATGGCCACCAGGAAAATCTACAGAGAGCTCCTATAAACCCATATGTGTGTATATATATATATAGATAGATAGATAGATAGATAGATAGATATAGATATTTTATATATCTATATAACTATATATATAAATAACATATATTTTTATAAATAAATAAATAAATAAATAAATAAATAAATATATGCACTTATATATATAACACGCATAAATTCAAGGGAGTGGAAATATCCCTGCCCACAGAAGGAAGTGGAACTGCTTAGGCTTTAAGGTCCCTTCCAACTCAAACAATTCCGTGACTCTATAACACCAGTGAGCTTTGGTTTCTAAAGCCCCCATCAGTTCTCTCCCAACTCCCTTTGCACCTCATCACCTCCTCATTTGCAGCTCATTTCGTTTTACTAACACACTACCATGCCTTTCAATGGAAAAGTCTCTTTCCTGAAACTAAAAAACTCTTATGTACCTAAAAAAAGGAGAAAAAAAAGAGAAATAAAAAAGAAAAAGATACTGTTGTCTTTTTTTATTCCTTCCCTAGCAAAGGAGCCATCTGTGGAATAAAAGTCTTGGAAATAAGATCTATAATTACTGTGTATTGAGTTAAGTTGCCATATCACCAGCTTTCAGCAGTTCTCTCTCCAAGTGCTAGTAGTTCTTTTACAAATATTTATTTGGAAGCTTTATAAACCTTTTAGAAGCCTTAACCATACCCAAGGGGCTAAACAAGCAAGTTCCCAGTGAGAATTCCCCTGCTTTACAAAAAGGGAGAGAGCAGCTCTAAACCTGACAATCATAAATATTATTATCAGTCTTATTGTATTTGCTTTCTGGCTTTTGATCCCACAAGGGATGAAGGCTGCCACAGTCACTCTGAAGCCAAAATGACTAAAAATGTGCTTCAGTATAAAATAAAACTGTTTCATGCCTGTATTCATGGGGCTCTGCAGGCTGGTACTGTGAGAAAACAGCCAATAGCACACAGGATATGGTTAAATAAGAAGGTAGCAGTAATAGTTCTGCTCCTCAAATGCTGCATATAAAAAGGTATTCTGAGCTTTGAAAAGTATTTTAGAGATATCTGATGAAATGACAAGTATTTTTTTTCCAATCTCCTTTTTTAATATTTTTTAATATAGATCCAAAGAAGAAAGAACACAAAAGTGAAATAGAAAATATCCATTATTTAGTTCTACTCTATTTACAGAAGCCACTCAATCTTACACTCTTAAAGTTATTATGGAATCGATTGGAATCACAATTAATGTAGTAATACACGGACACTTAGGGATGGTGCAAAGCAGGAACCATTCCAGCTCCAGACATGAAAATACAGAATTCCTAAAGATGCTGGGCTTTGCTGCAACATGTGCTCCCTCTCCTGCCTACTTTGAGAACCTTAGAGCATTCTCCTTCAATTTTTGCTTTCTATAACTGAACAAAATTGTAATATATATAGCTTCCACCAGCTCTTTATGTTGGAGATGACTTTGGCAACCTATTCCAAAGCTCCTGGTCCTGTGGAGAGTTGTTATTACTTGAAATAAAATCTCCATGACCAGTATTTATATTTGTGCTTACCAAAAGAGAAGTCCTGAGATGAGGCGTGATGAAGAAGAGAGAAAATTTTCCAAGGACCTGAGCTTGATTGGTCGTTTCTGTAACACATTGGGGGTCTCCTTGTGCCTTTGGCCAATTCCTCCTCATCCTGTTGTATGGTAAATCCCACTGGGAGAAGCTAGTGTCCATAAAGGAGACAGAATCCTGCAGCTTTATTGGAATAAAGGAGGGAGAGCCCACTGGAGTTTCTCTGGAGGTTTTGGAGGGCAAAGCCTCCTTTTATCCCAAACTCTGGACACTCATTGCCCTCCTCCTTTCCCCACACTGGGGTACCAGGGAGGTGCAGCCTTCCTGAATCACCTACCCCATATCCCCCTGAATCTGGCATTTGGCCCCAAATTCAGGCCTGTGCAGACCCTAGTCTGGGTCAGGAGCTGAAATGTCTGGGCTCTGTAAGGAACCTGCTGCTTGAAGTTCACCCCAAAGTTCAGAAATTCCCCCTTGTCTGGGTCAGGAGCTTAAGTGTTTGGGCTCTGTCAGGAACCTGCTGCTTGAGGTTCATCCCAAAGTTTGGAAACTCCCCCTTGTCTGGGTCAGGAGCTGAAATATCTGGGCTTTGTCACAAATCTGCTGCCCAAAGCCAGTGCAGATATTAAACCCCATTTTAAAGCCATTGACACCCATCCCCTCAGCCATGGAATTGTTTCTGAAGGCACCAGCACACATCTTCCCTGTCCCCATCCATCCCCAGAACCGAACCTCCTCCCGAGGTTCCATGGGACCAGCCAGCACAAAGAGAACTCCAGGGTGATGATGGAACCATCCCAGTAAATGCAGGAGGTGGGGAAGGAGGACAAGGCACCCTTCAGGAGTTATTTCTGCACCATTCCCTGTGAGTGATCAGAAATGGGCAGCCTGGACAAGCCACATCTCCAGAGATCTGCCTCCCAGTACGGGAACACTTCTGAATGCACAGGACACTCAAACACCAGGAGAACCATTTTCAGCCGGCCCCACTGTGAAGCAAAACCTCAATCCTGACAGGAAGAAGCCTCAAAACCATCTTTTTGTTCCAGTGTTGAAGGTGGCTACAAAGATGGAGACTCCCTTTTCACAGGGAGTCACATGGAAAAGAGGATGGGCAATGGGGAGGTACCAATTAGACACAAAAGGAATTTTTCTCACAGTGGGAACAATCAGCCACTGGAATAATCTCCCCAGGGAAGTGAGGGATTCTACAACATTGGACACTTTCAAAATCCAGCTCTACGGGGTGCTGGCCCATCTTGTCTAGACTGAGTTTTGGCCAAAAATGCTGGCTGAGGTGATCCCACCTGGAATTCTGTGATTCCATGGGAGGCTGTCAAAGGCACATCAACTCTGGCTGGGCCACAACACCAATGAGTTTTATTCACTTTTATATAAGAAGTCTATGTGAGTGCATTTAAGCAAGAAACTCTCTGTGCACTTTGTGCATGCAAAATGGGAGCATCTTTAATTTCTGCAGTTCCACCTAAGTAGGTTAGGTCAGGTCAGTACAAGCAATTAATATAAATGAACAAGAAGTTCATAAAAGCAATTTAACTTGAATTAACAATTCATCTACTCCCAGACATGGCTACAGCTAAGAGGCTGCTACTCTTACCTATTAAATATTTTTATTTATGTAGCAGGTAGAAGATGGATGCATGCAGGGATAAGTCTGTGGAGACAATTTCAGAATCAATGTCATAAAGAGTGCATAATGCAAATAAACATAAAAATATGTCAGAAAATCTTGTATATTTTTTTATTTTTCTAAATGAAGCCCTGCAGATTTCAGTTGTGAGCTAGCACTTTTCCAGGTAATCTATCATGTATTCCAAAGATATAATGATAATAATGTATATTATATAACATATAAGTGGAATTATTATATATAACATAATTATCGTTTATATTTATAAATATATAATATAATAATAAATATATAAAGTAATTCTATATATACACATTATATTCTGCCTATTTGTAAATCTATCATATAATATATAATCTATATTTACTATGTTATAATCTGCATATAATCTATTTATACTGTGTTATGATCTGTATACAATCTATATATACTATATGTGTGAATATTAAAATATACAACTATATATGTAATAATAATTAAAGATATTAACTCCTTTCCTTAGCCCTTCTTCTTCAGATACCCATTTTGGAGCTGTGTTATGTAAAAGGAATTAAATCACCTCAAAAGCAGTGGAAATTCCAGAAATCTGCACCTGGTCATTTCCATTCCAAAGCTGATACAACAAAACTCCATACCCAGGGATGAATATCTCTTACAATTGCTATGGAAACTGGACTCTTTTTGACACATTTGTCTTATTTTGTCTGTGATTTTTGAAGAAGAAACCTGCTGGCACAGAATACCAGATGAGAGAAATAAATGAATGGATACAGGTGGTGGCAACGGACAGGACATGAGGAAGAGGGATGGAAAATCCACCTGGGCACTATGGGCATGGGCCACGATCCATGAGGAAAACAAACACAAAAAAAATCATTTGGACATGATCCATAAGGGAAACAAACACAAAAAATCATCTGGACATGATAAAGGGAGGAGGAGAGGCTTTCTCCAAGCTCCCAGGAATTAATGCACTGCTTATTGTCTCTGCTGCTCCTCCCTGCCAATGCCTGGCACACGATGATGGTGCTTCCATGCAAACTTTCTGTGCACTCCAGGAAATGTTGCTAAATGTAAATGGAAACTCTCTTTTCCAGGCAGCTCCAGGGCAGGATGGAGTTTGGGTCACACCATCCTGAGACTGGGAATGTGCACAACAGGCGCAGCCAAGGGTTCGGCTTCCAGGTGCTTTTATGTTTATTTCTTTGGGAGGTTGCTGAGGCAATCAGTGAAATCAGAGCAGTCTGACCCAGCACAGAGCCCTCCACACCAACCCACAGCAGCAGCCACTGCTCCTGCTGGATCTGCCTCCAAAAGGTGGCAACAACACTCAGCAGTCAGTGCTGCACTTTACGGTGTTCAAGTACTTTGCAAACATCCATTAATTAGTCTCCCAACTCCTCCTGAAGGCAGGCAATTAACTGGATTTTATTTTAAAAGCCCTGCAATGTGGAGAGGTTAAGTGACTCGCTGGGAAGAGGGAAGTGCTGGGATTCAGCCTTGGCTCGCTGTTTCATGGTCAAGCAAATTTTTCTCTGCTGTCATGCCCACAAGGTCCCTCTTTGTGGTCATCTCCTTTATTTCACTGAGCCCTTCCTCTCCAGCCAGCAGCTCCCCAGTAATTTAAAAGCACATAAAAGACTGGACCCAGCACTAAAAGTGACTGTAACTGCATGCAGTTGCTGAGGAGGAAATTGGATCTGTTCACAGGTACTGGCCCCAAAATATTTCAGCCTTGGTTTAAGCCATATCACTGGAGTATTAATCAGCAGTGGCTAAAGCGAAACCTGGAGAGATTAATACTAAAATTAATCACTGTAGTATCAGCCAGGGAAGGGTGTTATATTAGATTATAACAGGTTTGGTTGAAACTTGCTGGAACTGAGGTAATTTCTGTAACATTTTGGTACAAAAAAAACCCAGCAAAAAACCAACAAAAAAACAACCCCACATCCACAGCTATTTCCTCAAAAGATTCCCTTTCACTGGAAAAAGTACAAACAGAATCTTAAGGGAAACCATTAGAACCATTAACGCCTGAGTTAGCTCAAGTCCCTGCATGCTGATCTGTAAACTTGAAATTATTTTGTTTGTTTCCACTAAGGATCGATGAATCCCAGATTTTTTTCCAAAGGATTTTAAGCCTCAGCTGTAGTTTAAATAAGTTCTTCCTTTCCACTGCAGCCAGGAAGGACTGCATGTACCTCTTTTACAGAGAAAACACCATATTCTGTATTTAGTGATCATATTCACACACAATTTGGGGGGAAAAGACAAAACACCTCAGAGATGAAAGGGTGTATTTTTCCCTTTCCAACCCCAAAAATCCAGGTTTAACACGAATCCCCAAGGCTGCAGTTGGGAGTGCTTTGATGGAAGACATGGAAACCCTCAATTTCCAACTTCCTCTCTTGTGCTGAAGGATACACAGACAATTTCCACTTATGAGCTCCAGAAATTTTCCTCCCTGAAAATGCTTGATTTCCTTCCTAACTTCCTTCCCCTCAGTTCACAGTGTCTGGAGAGGTCACTGGCTGCACTCTGGGTTGATGTCACCTTATGTCACTGGACACAGCCAAACTAGCCAATATAACCATGAATAGGGACAGCACTTCCATGGATGAACTGCTCTTAATTTCAATAAACACAATAATTACTGTGTGCGGCTGCTGGACAGGGCATTGATTGGGATAAGGAACAGAGCTGCCTCATGTGGTCACTATTTTTATGGACTGAGATCTGCCTTTCTTACAATACAGCTGTGAGTGGTTCCAAAAGCTGTCCAAGCAAGTCAAGAGATGTCAGCCCTCACACCCAGCAACCACTGACAGAATTTTGCTATAAAACAAAATAGGTGGTGTTAGGGTCAAAATTAAACTATTTTTCAATTTGGCTTTTATTTGTTTGTATTTTTAGTAATCAAAATTTAGAAGTCACCATTCCAACTCAAACCATTCTGTTTTTTAACTTTGATTTTTTCCCCCTCTTCCATTTTCCTGCATATAAAAACTATCCTGCTCCAAATGGGTAGCAAATAATATTTCTATCTCACGCATAAACCTCCCACTACTATTCCAAATGTTTTAAGTGAGATAAGATAGACCTTACTGTAAATTCCTTGGCCAGTTTGGACCTTCCATCTTCTGTGGAGAAGTTCTCCATCTTCTGCAGTGACAACCAAGCAACTTCTTCATCTTCCTCACCTGGGAAGACAGATATTTCAGGCTTTGGCACCCTGCCCCTGCTTGACATTCTTTCCTCTTCCCTTTATTTTTTGTACCAAAAGCCAGGACACAATTCATTGTGGCACTGCAGGGAAAAAAAAAATATGGTAACAAGGGCGCAGGAGATCTGTTCGATAAATTGTCATGTTCCAGCAACACTTGTTTTCCTGAGGGCTTCTGGAATTGCCCATTCCACTGGCACTTAAAAGGCGTGTTGCCCATCATAATATCCTTGTTATCATCCTCTGACTGCTGCCTTCTCTTCATCCCAGTGGTTCTGCAGCAGGTAAGGGTTACAAATGTACCCTGCACTGTGGATTGAGTTCTTCCCTCAAACACAGCATTAACTCACCCAATCTCAGGGAAATTTCCTTTCTCCCTTTTTACTTCTGGGATTGCAACAACTGTGTCTGCACAATTCTATCCATAAATACAGCTCTCTCAAGGGCAAATTGCCATTCCCATGGATCCTGCCTCAGCCTTGGAACAGTCTGGGGGGTCATGAAATCACCCTGCTGAAATCCAGGGGCAGAACCAACTGGAACTTTTTGTTGTTATTCTCACTTAATCAGCATTACAACAATCCACATGCCACCAAGTGTCCCCCACAAGCCTCTGCATCTCTTTGAAAGCTTCTCAGCAGAAGACATGCATTGATTTCTATAAATATGCTAATGTATCATCTGAGGAATCACACAGCCCTTTGCCAGGAGGGAAATAGAGATGTTGGAAAAGATTTGGGCATTTGTCTCCAAAAGCAGACACTACATGGGCAAAAGAACCTTCTTTTCCAGAATTCAGTGACTGGTGAACCAGCTGGGGGATGCTTGTACTGAAAAGATTTGCCCAGTAAACACTAAAATGTAAAAGAAACAAACAGGAAGAAAAAAAAAAACTCTTGAAATAACCCTACAATCAAGCCAGAGATTGAAACAATTATTTGATAAGAACCACGAGTTTGAGTCATTACCAAAGATAGAGTCCTCTACAACAATCTAATAAACCTAATATTATTCCTGCTATTTAATAGCCTAACATCTTTTTGGGGAATATAAATTATTCAACGCTTAAGTGCCTTGTAATTTGATTTAGACAACGAACGGAAGAAAATACTTTAATTGTAAAATATATTTTGTATTCATCACACAGAAACACCAGCCACCTCCCTGAAAGAGGCTCTCAGGAGAGCTGCATGGCTCAGGAGTTTGCTAATGGGATGTGGCATCCTTCATCATTAAGATCATGAGAGGAATCCAGAACGTGCTGGAAACAACTGGAAATGGTTTCTCCATATGGGCAGAAATTCAAACCCGAGGTACTTTGAGCTCCCTTCATCTTCTCCTCCCCCTTTTTGCTCAGGAACATCTGGAACTGGTGAAAGTGGAAAATTTTCTGCCCTTCTTGATGTTTTTTTGAGGTTGGCCATTCTCCTGGATTTGTTCCTCCATCCTTGGTCACCTCTCACCATTCCCAGCCCATGGTGGCTCTGCTTGGTCATTCCCTGATGGATCTGACACAGAAACTGTGCCCAGCTGCTGGACATGCCACGAGTGCCCAGCACCTCTGATCCTTCCTTTCACCTATCACACAAATTCTTAAAATTTTCTACCAAAACCCATACCCAGAAAATCCATTCTTGTTCTTTTCCCTGCAAAATACACACCTGCCTGATAGAATTTCTGCTTTAAATACCTGAAAGCACTCTGAGATAATTTAGTTTAATTAAAGCCACAATCATTAAAAAGTGAGAGCCCCTTGCTGTTTCAAAAGCTGAGAACAAGAAACAGGCAGGCAAAATTAAAATATTAAATCGCATTGTTGTTGGTTTGTTTGTATTTTTTCCCAGAAGTAAATCTATTCAGTGTTGTGAATTATTGATTGAGTATTGACTGCTCAGCTGATAGCCAGGAGACTTCATGGCAACTCCTCATCCTCCCACCAGCCTCAAGTGTGCCACTTGGAGAAAATGACATTTTTTTGCCTGCTGTGTTTAATTCTTTTGAAGCAACAATTATCTGTAACTATCTGTGAAGTTTTCAGCACTATAAATCTTCAATCTCTGTTGGATTTTTTTATGCCCTGCTGTAATAAAAATAATAGTGGCTGGTTTGGCTTTGTTTGTTGGGATTTTTTACAGTACCCGTAATTTCTGCTTATCAGTTTTACCTTTTCTGATTTCTCCATTCCTCTTCAATTTCCAGCCTGAAAATCTGCAAAAATCATCATAAAAGCAAATATCCATGTAAGAATATGTAGATAGACTAATGTCCTTGAGATGAACATGTACAAAAAAAGGGACAGAGGAAATAAGTTATTTTAGATAAATTGATAAACATGGGGAAAAGAGTTCAAGATCTCAGCCACACTGATATGAGTCGATTGACCTCAGAAAAGCTGTATTTTACCCCAAAAGGTAAAATGTGTCTTTGTACCTGCTGATGGCACTGGCAGCTCCTACCATTCATTAATTGATAGCGCACATCAATGGGAAAACCTCAAAAACTGAACATTCCAATTTAAACAAATGAAGGAATTTCACACTCGGGGAACCTTTACAAAGACAACTTTTAACATCTTTAAAAGTCCCCATCTTCCTTATTACCACGCTCTTTAGAAATGCAGAAACAAATGGCCATGGAGGGGAAGACACACGGCTCGCCTGGGGCAAACTGGGATTAAATGGTGAAAATCAAAGACTTTTACTTAAAGGATGACTCAAATAGATGAGAGGGAGCAGCTCGAAGCTCAGAATTTACAGAATTAGAAATATCATTGTTGTAAAATTTGCTGAGACAAGCTCAGTAGAGCTGCTCTGGTGTTTTCCATGGAGATCCCAACCAGAGCTCTGGGAGGTCTGCAGCTTTTAATGATGATTTTGGTCAAGAACACCACGGGTTGGGGAGTGAGGCACCAACAGCAAGGAAACCTTTAATCTGCCAACATCACTTCCAAAAGGCTCCAGCAACCCTGAGCTCCTTTGGTATATAGACACAAACCATGTATTTGCTTCCTAGAAAAAAAATATAAGTTTTATTTCACAGGGTGAGTTGGGATTAAAAAAAAAAAAGACAAAAAAAATAGAATGTTCACTGTTAACAAGGCTGACATTAAGTATATTTTTGTTGAACTCCACAGGTATCTAATAATAAATAGAGAAACCAGAGAACGAGAGAAGATGAAGTGAATTTCCAGAGAAACACTGAGAGTCGCAAAAATATCATTAAAGCAATTTCATGTGAAAGTTCTATTCAATCTTTCTAATGTAGCTCAAAAATAATTTTGTGATCTGAAGTACAAAAGTGTAGCTAAATTTTCTGTCACAAATGCTTTGATGACAAGTGTGCTGAGAAGGGTTTTAATGGGAAGAAAACACAAGCCCTTTTTTCTTAATTACTGCACCACAAAGCCACTCTGAAGCACATTTTGACACTTCAGATTTCCAGGGGGAGTGCTGATATGATAAATTATCACAATGGACACAGCAGATCCTGTTTCCATATAAATAACACACTCAGCATCAAACAAAACTATGGCCAATATTTCCGCAGATCTCTAAGCCCACAGGTTTTTTACCATTTTACTTTCTGCTACAATTTCAAAGAAAAATTACACCACAGGGGCAGAACCTTTACAGTTTTACAACTGTACTATTATCAGGAAATTTACTGTAAATTGACAAATATAATTTCACTGACATTGGGGCCTTTTATCATCACTTTTTTGCAGCTTCAAAAGTGTCACTTCAAAGACAGAAAGAAAATGACCTGTAGAGTTTGTGCACTGAAAACCCTCCAGTGGTGACTTCTTATATTGGGAAAAGTGAACAGATTAAATTAAACAAGTGAACAGGGATTATAATTTGAATGTAGAAAGATTAAGATATAAGGGATGCTTTTAAGACTTTGCAAACTGCTTGAAGAGTGAAAAACTAGAATTTTGCTACACGGACTGGAGGCAGGAAGGGGTTGACATTGGGTTTTAGGGGATGAGTGAGTGCTAGAAAACTTTGCAGTGCTTCAGAGCTGATTCCCTTGCACCTGCAGCCACAAAAGCCCTGCACATTTGGTTTCCTGTGTTTAGTTAAGTTGGCTGCAGCAGTTTGCCAGTGATTAATAACACCTTTGCACAGAAACAAATAAACACGTAGGCTGCTCTGAGCTGAGCACCGAGGGCCCCGAAATGCAATTAGCCACTCGCATGCTTTTTACTGGCAAATATTAAACTACACAGCAAACAGAAATAAAGGACAAAACCCAACTGAGCAATGCCATTACTCAATAAAAATGATACATTTATAACCTCATTACTCACATTTTATGGTGGTGGTTGCTGGGACTCGGAGAAGGGGCTGTGCAAGGTCACACCAGCAGAGTCTGGAAGAGAAACCAGACATCTCATTCCCTAGCCCAGTGTTCTTCTCCTTTTATATTGCTTTTTCTCTCTTTTTTTTAAATTTAAACATAGATAGATCACCATAGCAAACTTACAGAAAGGCCTGGTGTGACACACAGATAACTCTGGATTTAAGATAAGCTGCATCTCCCGAGCTTCTCTGGCAACAATGGAGTTTGTTGATTGCAATAAACTGTGGAGAGAGCATCAATGTTACCAGAAATATATGGAATTCTTTATGGTAATGTTCTGGTCTCTCTGAACTCGGGGATGAAATTTCTATTGTGAATAAATTGTACACACAATATTGGATTTGAACTTTTGCAGCTTATAAATTGTCTCACCCAAGAGTGAACTGCTGCCAGCCCAAATCCTTCCATTCTCCCCAGTGCAGCCTGGATCCACAGCTGAAGGAGGGGCAGTGGAAAAGGCACAACAACCTTTCTTTGCTGCTTGGTCTTCATGAGAACTCATTTGTTAATAATTCTTCTCTTTTCCAGTTTGCCTCTGGAACATTGAGTGATGCCTCTGGTGAAAGAAAGGTAAGGGGAGAATGGGGGTCTACCTTAAGAAATCACAATAAAAATAATATTTTTCTATAGAAAAAAGAGTTTAGTTGGTTTTTTTTCCTCCCTCCAGAGCTTCCTCATAATTCCTATTTGCTGCAAGTAATACCAGACTTCTTTAGACTGAGATTCCACCAATTATTTGACCAAAGTTGGTTCTGTGATGTCCCTTCCCAAGCTCTGGGATTTCTGTGGTGTAAAACCTCCAAAGCTGTGCCTGTTCACCCTCCCAGTGTTTCACAAATGCCTGAGCACACCTCCAACCAAAACCAGCCTCACCATGAGCCATGCCTGGGTTTGAGCAGATTTGGGCTCTGCTCCAGAGCCGTGTTCATCTCCCACAGGCTCGTGACTGATCCGAGTGAGAGGAGGAAAGAAAATTGTTAAATCTTAATCCAGCTGTGAGAGAAACTTGGCAAATAAAATGACTAAAAGCTGTCTAAGAGACAATGAACTCTGCTCAGAATGTTTTTGGGTCTTGTCCCAGCATAAAGCAGCTAGAACTGACTCCAGTGGAGTCCATGGAATCTCTGCAGGTTTCTTTTGTTGTCAGAAATCTGTCAGAACACATCTTTAGTTCTTCTTAGCTCAGTATTTCATTAAAAATAAGATACAGGTTTGGTTTATTTAGTGAGGCCAATTCTTATTCTTAAAACTGTAAAGAAATAATCCTCATGCAAGATTTTTAATGAGAGCCAAACCAAGGTTCAGGTGAATGAAAATATCAGAGGAAGAAATGCTGAAGTTTGTATCTCCTCTCACAACTCAGAAAATCCATAAATTATAACTGTAAATAAACTTGGTATCACCTCCTCTGACAATTGAAAATCATTGTGTTGAACCAAAGTCCACGATTTGGGACAATTAAATGATTATTAGGAAAAATGCCCAAGAACCCATTCACTGGGGTGTAGAAAGCACCATCCAGCCCACTAATACTAACAAATGATGCAATTTGTGACATTGACAAATTAAAAGTAGTCTGTGGGATTCAACAGTCCTTCAATTACCTTCTCTGATCTCCCTTGTGTTTATATTTTTGTCCGGGGATAACATGACTAGGAGGGAAGGCAGCTTGGGAGGAATTTGGAAGCAATTAAACACCTCCCTGATTTCTACATCCTGCAGGCTAATGGAGTCCAGGGTGAGTTTGGGACTCTGAGCTGCCAAAGGACACCACAAACCTTGGGCCTCTTTCAGAACAAACCCAATGTCTAATCCTGCTGCCCTCAGCCACCTCTGGCAGTGTCTCATCCCACAAATACATCAACCCAAAGCCAAGTGCTTAGTTGCAGAGTAAGGTCCTTTACAAAGTGAGTGCCACAGAATGGAACTTTTTTCCCAGGCTGCATCCCCATCATCTCTTTGTCCTTGCAACACCTGAGGCTGCTCAGTGAGTGGAAGCACCACAAGCAGAGGAGGGAATGTCAGCTGTCACTGCCAATATCTTGGATTTGTTTCTTTGCTTGCGTGTACTGGGAATAGAGAATTATATTTCAGTTTTATTGGCAGCTGGTTTATTTTGTATTTACAGTGACCTAGATTGCCAGTTTACAATCTGCCTGCAAAGCACTTGAAGCTCTGCTCTCTCCCAGAAGAAGACTTTGGGAATCAGCTGGCAGGGACAAATTGTGCAGCACCACCGGTACTTGCCTCTTCTATTGCTTCAGTTTCCTGCAGAACCAGGGAGAAGAATATTGGTATAATGTCCCTAAATTTAGGATTCACAACAACAATAAAATAATAATAATAAATCATAGAGTAATGGAATGGTTTGGGTTGGAAGGGACTGTAAAGCCCATCCAGTGCCACCCCTGTCATGGGCAGGGACATCTTCCACTGTTCCAGGGTGCTCCAAGCCCCATCCAACCTGGCCTTGGACACCTCCAGGGATGGGATAAATTGATAAAGATGAGGAAATAATTCTGATATGGGCATGTTACACAGAGCTGTAACTTGTATTGAGAAACATGTAACAGCAATCTATCTGCTTACCTTCTCAGCTTTTACAAGCACTGCCATAGCTGCAAAGCCCCAGACTTGTTTATGTTTTAATTATGATAGAAATGGGCCTCAAGTTTGAAAAAAAATTCAATGAGATTCTATTAAACATTGAACTTCCCAGCTTTTTTTCTTTTTCCTCCACTTTTTTTGTGCTGATGTCTTTCAAATCTGAAAGATAATTTGGGCGGATTCACTGCTTGCTTCAGAACAGTTGTGGGGTTTTTAAATAACACTCCACTACCCAAATCTTTCTCTCTCCAATGTTCACTGAGAAAAGAAATTAAACAAAACTATTCTGTAACATGCCAGACTACAGAATATCATTGCCCCCATCCCTGGCTCCAAACCAGGAATTCATAATAACACCTTACATAAGCATTATTTTCATTAACAGATTGATAAAGACAATGTCAAGCCCAAGAACAACCCTGACAATAAAATTGCAGCATCATCCTATTATTAGCACCACAATCACTCAAATGCTGAAAGATTTTTAAAGGAATTTTGGGATCAGGATTGTGTCAGCAATATACTAATGATGGCAGTTCATGGTCACTTCAATCACACTTTTAGGGTTTGCTGTTTCAAGGTAAAGGAATGCTCTTGTTCTTTCATCCTTGTCTCTTCTACTGTCACCCACTGCACCATCAACATTATTAAAAAAGCTTCCCTTCATGTTCCCTCTGAAGAAAAGGTTTTCCTTTTCCTGTTGTCCAAGTCCCCCTGAAGGAAGGAAATTCAGATTTATATAACAGTGAGAATGCACTGTGGGCACATTATAAAGAGTATTTTAAGGGGAATTTAAACCCTGCTAAAACAACATTTTGCATGGTCATTCAAGGAGACATAAACTTCCTTATAAAAATGATGGGAATATTAAAATTATGCATTTCTGCAACCCAAATGATGGTTTACTTTCTGTGTGAAGGAAAAATTCTCTGAAAATGAGGTTGTGACATCTTTATGAGGAACAAGGAATGACATGAAACTCCACTCATAAATTGGTGTTTGGGATGTAGCTCTCATCACCTCTGTCCACCGAATTAACAAAATACTTAATTTTCCCAGTGCAGGTGCCTTGTTTGTTTAATTGATGAGCTTCTCTAAGAGGTAAATGTGCACAGCACTTGGGAGAGGTTCCCAGCTGAGGAGATCCAGGCCCTGCTGTGGAGATTCCCCTGCAGTCAGCAAGTCCAGCCCAGGAGCAGACGGAGCCTCTGTGGGACCAGGCTGGTGCTCAGATCAGATATTGCCTTTCTGCCAGGAAAAACAAAAATGCATCAAAAAGCACCACGAGAACTCTGATCAACATCTTCCTCCTGGATAAAGAGGAGTACTGATAAAAAATGTGCTGCTTGTGGAAATGGGTAATGCTGCAAATGGAATGGTGGCTGGTTTTTAAATTCAAATTACTGACAAATTACACAGCTTACTAACAACTTACACTCAGAGTACAGCTACTCACAAGGGCATTCACCAGCCCCAGATGTGCTGTTTGGGGACCTGGTGGAAACAAATACGTGTCAGAGCACAAAGGAAAGCCCTGTAGTGCAAAACCTGTGCTCACAGTAAAAACAGGAGATAACACCTCCCCTGGCTTATTTAGTAATTCATCACACCTCTTGCAGTGCCACAGCAGTTTTGCAGCTTGCAAAAATTAAGGCTAAAATTAATTACAATTACATTTTTTTAAAAATTATGAGAGGGTAGAGAATGGAAAATAAACACCAAATGAAAATAATCTGACTTCTCATTGTCCAGTCTGTAGCTGGAACATGTCACTGTTGGCAGGTGAGGAGATGCCTTATTATTCCTGGAAAAAAATATAAATGTAATCCAGAAGAGATGCATATGAGAAAAGAACCAATCAAAGGGTTTTTCTTTCCCCTTCTTTACATGTGGGCACTGAGATTTATTCCTTTACCATGACATAATTCCCACTCCTCAGGATTTGGTTTCCCAAGTATCTGTAGGCCCAATCTGCTACAGTTAGAATTCACTTTTCCTGCCAGGCTGACCAAATGTTCAGCAAACTAAACCTGGGGCATTTCTATTTGCATCACATAAATCTGTCTGCTTTGATTCACAAGGGCTGTAAAATCCAGGTTTACCTGGCTCCCACTGAACTGAGCATTTCATTATTTTTTTTCCTCCCAGCTAACAAGCAAGAGGACAAGGGGAAACAGCCACAGGCTGTGCCAGGGGATGCTCAGGTTGGACATTAGCAAAAATTTCCTCATGAAAAAGCAAGGAAAGCATTGGAAGGAGATGCCCAGGGAGGTTTGGAGGTGTCCAAGGAAGGCCTGGATGTGGCACTCAGTGCTCTGTGCTGGGTGACAAGGTGGGGGTCAGGCACAGGTTGGAATTGGCTCTGGCAAGGGAGGTTATCTACAGAACACAAACGAGATGGGGCTGCTATGGAAAGTGTCTCGAACTGATTTTCCAGCATCAGTCTCATTCCATGATTATGACAACAGGAAGATGCCATCAGCTCACAATCCAGGCAGCAGGCCAGAAAACTTAATGCTACAACTCACTTTATAAGCCTTTTGACCAATCACACAAAGCAAAAGCATATTGACAGTAGTTCTATCCAACCACTATAAGCACAGGTACTTTTGGTCAAACAATGCTTGTTTATTTTGAATACAATACCTGCTTGTGAGCCTTAAAACACAATGCACAGAGCTCCATTATTAAGCTCTAACCTTCCTAATATCTTGCTAGATAAACTTTCTGCAGCTTAGAGAGCTATTCTGACAAGCATTAATACACAGACCATTGTTCTATTTGTCCTTGCTTTTCTTACAGTTTAAATAATTTTTCTGCTGACCTATCTCATGGCTGCTGCATAGCTCTACTCACAGTTCTACTGTATCTGAGGCCTGCCTTTTGCAGCTTTCCCCAAAACCCTCTAATTTTCCCTCTAATTTTGTGGTTTCCCTCAATAATCAATGGTCTTGGAGGGCCTTTCCAGCATCAGTGACTCTATGATTCCACAAACATTGGCAGGTCCAAGCTGCCATCCTCCCTCCTAACTCCATCAGCACCACCAGCATCCCACTCCCACCCTGAGGCCTCACTGCTCTGACAGGCAGGCCCAGCTCCTTCCCTCCTGCTCCACCTGAGCCACGATGCTCAGCCAGCTGATAATCGCTTCTTTGGTGGGTCATTTGCCTGATCACTCTCATTTCCACAGACAGAGAAAAGATTTCCTATCCTGCTGGATAATGTCTGCACCCAGGAGAGGGTGACAAAAGCTCCCATGACTATTTCATGACTTCACGTAGTGACTGGCACAGTCAGTGGTGAAAGCTCCAGAACTAATCCATCCCTGGTGATTGCTCCAAGATTAGGATAATAAATTGCACTTTTTTTCTCTCTTTTTTTCATGTATTTTTGGCTGGCACAGAAATCAAATGAGATGAAAAGCTCACTTGGTCCCTCTCTCACCTGAGATCACTCCCTCCAAGAGTGACCCACGGCTCTCTGGGTTTAATCTCATCAGGCAGAGGAGCTGAGCAAAGCTGTCCCACCCTGGTGGAGCTGTCCCATGTCCTGATGAACAGGGACATCTGAACACCTCCAAGGAGGTCAGAACCCCTGTGTGCTCCTGGCTGACCATTCCATATACCCAGCTGCTCATGAGGAACCCACCCCAGAACCACGCAGCCCCACACAGCCGCTGATTTTTTTCTGAAGTCTGTGCAACCTCATGAGGATAATTTGTATTTTTTCTGTCAAAGAGCTTGGCTTGCCCAGAATCCAAATTTTCAACACTTAAGGACTCCATGGATGGAGCCTGAAGTATGTAAGAATTTTGGGCATGATCAAGATAAGGAATTTGTCACATATTAAGGAGAAGGCTGTAATTATCTTTGTTATCCTTCACCCAAGGAGACATCTGGGTTTTATGTACTTATGTTGTCTTAGGAGTGCAACCACAAAAAGCCAAGCTAAACTTATAAAAAGACCAAAAAAAGAAAAATCCATATTATCATCCATAAAGCTTGACCACAGAACGGAGTAATTTCTGTCCCCGGGAAGAGATGGAAAAGAGGCCATAAGAATAGGCAGGGAGCATCAGACAAAACATAACTTATTCACTTTTAAAATATGCCTTTTCACATTGTTCTATTAGATTTTGCACTTTGCATTCAATGCTGAACCCTTGAGTGATTTGTTCTAACTCTTTGCAATCTTAGGTCTATAATTTCCAGTGGTGTTATTACGTAAGAGTGATAAAAATATAGAATTTGCGATTTAATATTTAATGAGAAGTCTGAAGTTGAAGAGCTATGTTACGATCTGTGGATTTAAATAAAAACACAATATGGTGCTGTTTGGAGATTTCAGAGTTTCTAATGCCCACCTTGCTCTGAAAATGCTCAGCTCTGAGAATTTTTCTCTTTTACCTTGAAAACAGAATGTAACCACTGTCAGGCACAGCGTCATAAAACCAACATTAATAAAAAAGGGGTGAAACAGCCACCAGCAGGTCACTTCTACACAGAAATGGCAATTATTGCACAGAGAGGACTCAATTGTTCATCCAGCTACACTGTGCAAATGCAGGGGTGGGATTTGCATATGCAAATGTTGGTCCTTTCATATTCAGATACATACACCTGAAAAGTGTTTTTTAGAGGTCAGCTGAAAATATTGCCTAAGGAGTTCAGACTTTTTCAACACATCAGGTATTTTCATAATTATTCATCAGACTGTCTTGCCCTTGTTTTCCAAACCACTCCTTTAAATCAAGCCAGCAAGATTACAAGGGAAAAAAATACCATCAACAGATAAGCGATTATCCTGAAAGGAAATTAATACAAATTAACAAATTACAAACAAGGACGAGGAACAGGAAAATCTCTTTAGGGCTGCATTTTTCTCTTGTCATACAGCACCCCTTACCATGACATTGCAGAGATCAACCAACAGGAAAGATGAAAGACCTGCTGTGGTCTTCCCTGCTTCAAACACTTCAAAACATGGAATTCAGCCAGTGAAGGATCAAAAGTTGCGTCTTTCACTGGAACTGCCTCTTGTTTTCACAGCGCACACGCAGGTTACAAATATTTCTGTGTATGTTCCGTGCCTGGGAAATGTCTTTGGCAAGGGCTCAGGCACCAGGGAGGATGAGTGGAGGCCAAGGTGTTTGCAGGGGACCAGTTGGAACAGAATTTTGGCCATTTGCAGTTGCATGTTGTGATACAAGAACAGCTGAAGAGGATTTTGTCTGCAGGAGCACACGCTGCCTCTTGCAAATGCCCTTCAAAACACCACAATCCAAGAGAAGAGAACGGCCACTCAAAAATGGGGAAAACTGGCAATTTGGATGGGATTGTGGCTCCTTTGGTTGAGCACCTGAGCCCCATGAGCACATCTGCTTTCCTCAGGGGCTGTGTTCTAGTCATTTTCATGGCAGAGATGCAAAAATGAAGATAAAGCACTGAATTTCCAAAACTACCAGAGGATGAAAGCGTGGATACAAATCCAGAAGCCAAAAAAAGAGGCAAAGTTCCACAAAGGCTCAGAAGGCTGATACTTGACAGGGCCCCAGGTTGACATCAGAGTGCAGAAATTCATAATTACTGTCTTGGAGCTCATTTCTTGGGGAACCTGGGAGGTGAAACATGGCTGTGTCACTTGTTCTTATAGTCCCAGGGTTTGAGACATCCTGCAGGAATTCTGGTAGATGAGAAAAGAACCAGTGTCAGGTAGAAGCAATGAAATCTGATTTTTGCAAACTTCTACCAACATCACAATCAAGAGTTTTTTACCTTTCCAGGCCAAACTTAACGAGTTTCACCCCAAAAACGTTAAGATGGTTTTAAGAGATGCTGAGGAGAAGTAAATCCAGTTGAGCACAATTCCCCAGTGGAAATGAGTGTGGTGGCTCAGGATGATGCCTTGTGCAGGCTGCCCTGGAGCTGGGCAGAGTCCCAGAATCAAGCAGGGATTTATCCAAAGCATCTCCTCCATGGATCCACCTTGGGCAGCACCAGAGCCCAGCCAGGGCTGCACCCAAGATGAACCAAAATGGCCCCAAAATGCACGAGCGCTCCCGGGGTCTCTCCCTGGGATCAGTTCTGCTCCATTTGCACCTTGCAGTTCATTGTCCCATTCCAGCTTTAGCCCAGGCAGTCCCACCCTGCTTGTTTTTCTCTCTCCAGCCCACGGGGTTTGTGCTCTGGGGCTGAGATTTGGATCATTTGTCCTTGGTGCCCAGCTGGAGCAGGAATTGTTTTGTCTCCCTGCTCTGTGCACACAGCTCACCATGCCCTGATGTGAAGCCCAGACCCTCACACTAAAGCAGCACAGAATCTGAAATATAGAAAAGATAAAACCTGAGGAGAGTTCTGTGTTTCCTCCCATCTGCTGCTGTCTTCTGATGGGATCTCTCTCAGTTCACCTCTCTGGGGGGAAAAACCAACAGTGAGACACTTTCCACATCCAAACAGCTTCTTAGATTGTGTCCTTCCCTTACCAAGGCAGGAGAGATGCCAGGCCTAAATCCCAGTTTTTCACCTTTCCCTGCTGTTTTATCATATAGATTATCAGACTAGGACATTTGAGCACGTACAACTGGTGACAAAATCAAATATTTCCTTTTAAATTAAGGCAGTAGCAGGAAAGCCACCATTTGCTCAGGACACCAACATTTTATCCTTGCTTATCCTGCAATTTCCAGGACATTTCTGAGAACAAACTGAACCTAAAACCACAGAATCTGTCTCCACTGCCCTGTGTGTACTTGAGTACCAGTCTGGGTTTGTATTATGCTGCTGTGGCAGAAGAATCATAAAAGAACCTCCAAACCACTCCATTAAAAGACAAGTTCTGAGCCCTCACATCAGCAGTTTTCCAAGTGCTGGTGCAGTCAAATGACCCAGCATTGTCATCTCTCAGCTCATTTGTGGTTTGGGGAAATGAATCAAGACTTTCCAATGTCTGCTCTGTGGTGAAAGATGCCCACAGATAAGTAGGACTCCTTTTATTATCTATATGAAGTGTTATATTAAAAAATATGCATTCCAAAGACTGAAATACAGGCAAATCTTGTGAAAAGTTGTGTCTCTCAAAACGCATTCAAGGAACTTTTAAAAACTTTTCTAAATAAAATCCTTAACTCTGGAGATATGCTTGAGGAGGGGGGAAAACAAGTAGTAAAAACAAAAAAAAACAACATAAAGCCTACAAAACCACAAGGAAACATAATTTGATGGGAATTGCAGGTCATTCCTGCTGCCATCAAGAAAGGAATTAGGGTGTGGGGGACTGCTTAATGCTCCATCATGTGGAACATAAGTCAATAAAATTTTAGTTATTCAGTAAAATGCCACTGCAAAGTCTCCTTGCTTGACTTTGCCAGTGCTGCTCTGCATGTCAGGTCTGAATAACTTTGCTGGGAACGTTTTCTGTTTGCTCTCCTTATCTGAGCCATTTATTACAATTGATGCAACAATGTGTTATCACATCAATATTAATAGGAACACACTGATAATAAGATGGCTTTTCATGTTTCACAGTCATGCGTGGAAATTGTATTCCGTCATACAAAATATTTCATAAATTACTGGCAAATTGTGGTAAAACACAGTAATTCAATAACATCACAACATACAAAGAAGTCAAAAATAATAAGTCTAATCTTAAATATATTTTTTTTTGTCTGGGTGATACATGAAAAAATTGGTGGAATAAATTAAACTGATTCTGGATGAGCACAAAATCTCCAAAGGGTATGCAACAGGAATCTTCTGCATACAGAGACTAATGCCCCCACAATCAGATCACTTAAGGCTGCAAGGAGCAGAAATTCTGTAAGGAATAACACACCAACAATTACTGACAACTGAGACAAAAAAAAGGATGGAAACCACATCAAATTTCAGATTAATAAACAGCCAGGACAACAAAGTGCAAATTAACACAATCACCAAGAAACAGGTGATCTGCATGACCTCTAAGTGGGAAATACGGCCTCAGTAATAAAAGAATCAATGAGGAATCAGCCAGAAGAGCACTTCTTTCCTGCGTGGCATATTTGCTGCCTAAAGGTCAGGTAAAATGAATTGTTATCAGCACCTGGCAGCCACACAGGGATGCAGAAACATACATCCCCATTGGTCAGGCATCCCTTACCCTCAGCAGGTCATCGTGGCTAAAACTTCACCCTGTTCTCTAAAAAGGGACCAAGCCGAGGAGAGGGATTTGAAATTCAATATATAATTAGCTATTCACAGCTGGAACAGTCACTTGCCATTCTGAAGCAGACAGCAGGAAAAACAAAGGAGAAGGGAGGGTTTTCACACACCCTGCACAGCTCCAGCTCTGCAGGACACGGAGTTTCTGCGGAGGGAGCGGCGCAAATGTCACTGACACGGTGACATTTCATTCCTCACCGAGGTTCCGCTGGCGAGGTGCAGCCCAGGCGTTACTCACACTCTAATTTTAGGCACAGAGCCTTGGGCAGACAAAAACCCCAGAGGTGGAGCCCCCAGAGCTGCAGGGACAGCAGCTGACTCCCATCCAAAGGCGTTGCCGCGCCGGCTCCATGTCGCGCCTTGGGCCAGAGCATCCGCGGATGCAGTGACAAGGGGACAGGGCAGAGCAGGCTTGGGGATGAATGAAAGATAAAGCTGGGCATCTGCCAGCTGCAAACTCAAAAATAAGAGTCCCAGTCCGATAGGCCAGACATGATTTATGCCCGGTATTTAGTAACATAAACACCGCGTGCGTTGAACAAGATTTATGTGCAATTTGGGCACTGCTTGTACCCGAATCCATCTTTAAATTAGAAACACCACACGCCTCTGACCAGGGAAAAACAACCAAGCCCTAAACTCAGGTAAAGCAGAATATGACAACGAGCTGGAAAGAGCAACATTTTTGCATGTCAAAATTAATAAATGTCATATCTTTTGCTCATGCAGAAAAAAAATGCAAGGTCACTTTCAGCAGCTCCAGTGAGCACTAGCATACTGTATGTGGGGTTTTAACATAATATAAAGCCATCTGGTATGGAAACTCGAGCTCAGCAGATGCATTTGGAAAACAGAGCATTCATTTTTATTGTGCACTAAAATTACATTTAAAGTGTGCTCAAAAGCATAACTAAAACAGATTGTCCCTTCCAGCATTTGCGTTGCAGGCGTTGATGGGGCCTCTGTTTGTGGAGTCTCTGCTCAGACCTTTGGTCTGCCTCCTCTCCCTGTCATAATATTAAAAGGGAAACATCTTTCTTTCTGATAAATACAACTCCAAATAATCATCTAAATGCTCTCTTATGCTTGTTAGCTATTCAGATTTTCCTAAGGAAATACAATATTCTATTTCAAAGTTTGTGCTCAATGAAAATCCATTTGACCAGAAAAGCAAAGCATTACAGGCTGACTGATTTTTCTATTAGCTGCATTAATTCTAGGTCTTCTCAGTAAAATAATTATACAAGAGAAAAAAAGGCAGGCAACAATATAAGGTATTTTCTCTTCCTGGTACTGAAAAAGCCACAGATCTGGAACAGTGATAACACCATACCTTTTTAGTAACAAGTTCATCTAGAACTTGTTATTATGAATCCACACTTTTGGAGTTTCAGTGTGATTAGGTTCTATCTCTAGAGACTGGAAATTGGTTACCTTCAACAACAACAAAAAAAGACAATCCTAACTAAATCAGCAGAATGTTTGGTTTTACATACAAAGTATGGTAATTTAAGAAGTGAAAACAATTCTTGATCTCTTTGTAAGAGTTCAGGAAGACAAAATGTTCCAACACAGTTTTCAGTCAGAATGGTCTTAAATCAATAGGGGTAGTAATGTTTTCTTTATCTGGTGAAGAGGGCAATGTAAGGAATCAATCTCAAAAGTGAGTGCCTTTTCCATAAATCAGAATTAACATACAAGAAGCTTTGAAGTCTTTTAAGAATCTGTTGAATATTTTCTTTTTTGGTTGGTCAACTCTTTCCAAAAACCCACCCACATCAATTCTAATTTTTTAGTGTTTGCAAAGAGAATTTCCCATCACCATCAATTTTCCCCTCATTTCTGCCAAACCAAGCTTATGTCCCAGAGAAGCAGAGCTTTAAAGTGCTTTGAAGCATTCCCTGGAGTTACTCCTCTTTGCTCCCCTCCTGATTCCAGACCCACACATACTTCTGCTCTTACCTTACTCGTGACTTAGGTGGCTCAGACCAGAGGATCTCCAGGACTCCAAATCCTCTCCCAGATCTTCCATCACAAGTGGAATATTTCCAGCAGATTGCCCTGTCCCAACCAGGAAAGGATTTACCCATTTCTGAGTTGCAACAGTGCTGGCTCTTTTCCCCTTTTTTGCCTTCCCAAAATTCCAGCTCTCAGTATCTCCTATAATAAAGTAGTCAAGATAATAACTCACATTTGGTATAAGCCTTTAAATGATGCTCTCAATGAAGGGCTCTACATGCATAAAAAATTAATAAATGCATGAGTTGGATTGTATATCATCAATATTCCTCCTTGGAAACTTATCTTTAATGTTGAACCTCTGAAAAACATAGAACATGAGTAATATTTAAGTTTCTTTCCTGTTCTACCCCTTTGGTGTCACAGACTCATGCAGCGACTTTCAAGACTCTTTTGTTGTCACATAAACCAGTTTGATTTCAATACCAAAAAAACAAAACAAGACAAAACAAAGAAACCAAACAAAAACAACAACAACAAAAAAACCCCACCAAAAAATTCCCCATTAAATTGGGGATTTCTATTATTTGCACAGAATGAAAATATAATTGCACCTGGCAGAGGTATGGAACTGCTGAAAGTGAAATCGATTCTGAATCTATGGGCCCAGAGTAAGAGCAGAGAGAGGTCTGAGAGTCTAATGACCTCAAAAGCGATCTGAGATCTGTAGTGAGCTTCTAGAAACGCCCTGCTTGTGATCTTGTGTTACTGAATGTGGGTGGTTAAATCAGTGACTGGCTGAATATTCCTGAGGATCTCACCATGCCCTCAGAAAGAGCAACTCTTCCAGCAATATAGCCATGATATTTTCTGAAAAATCCTTTCCTCAGGATTTTTTCTTCTGAGAAGCTGGGAGGCCTCAGGAACAAAATGTAAACAATGGTTATCTGTTGCTGTGGAATGCAACAGGTGCTTCTGGGATTGGGCTCATGTGGTTGTTTCTAATTAATGACCAGTCACAGTCAGCTGGCTCAGACTCTCTGTCTGAGCCACAAGCCTTTGTTATCATTCCTTCTTCTTCTATTCTTAGCTAGGCTTCTGATGAAATCCTTTCTTCTATTCTTTTAGTATAGGTTTAATAGAATAGATATCATAAAATAATAAATCATCCTTCTGAAACATGGAGTCAACATTCTCATCTCTTCCCTCATTCTCGGACCCCTGCGACCACGGTCACACAGCGCCTTTTCAATTCTGCTCTCTCTGCTCCTCCACCTTCCAGATGCTGCTCCCAGAGCTACAGAGAGCTGCTGGAGACAGGGCTGCAGCCCGTGGCTGGTTTGGGCAGGCAGTGGATGGCACAGGTGGCACAACATTTGCTGTGTCCTCAGCGGGCGCCGCTGGCGCCACAGGTGCCGCCGTGTTCACAGCCATGAATAAGTGAAAAGACACGGCGCAGAATCAGGCTGCAAATTTTTTAATCTACTTGTCAAGAGTTATTTGAAGGATTAATTACGTTCAGCTGTGGGCTGGCTCTCTGTTCTGGCCTGTGTGATCACAAATTGCATTTGCCAGAATAACGGGGTGGTTTAATGCATGTGAATTGCATGTGTGGTGCTCAGGGCGCTGGAAGGGCTGTGGTGTGTGACAATCCACCACTCCACAGCCTTCCAGACCTGAAGGGAGGCTGGAGTGGGACTTTTCACAGGGGCATGGAGTGACAGGACAGGGGGAATGGGTTCACACTGAGAAACAGCAGGTTTAAAGGGGAATTTAGGAAGGAATTCCTCCCTGTGAGGGTGCTGAGGCCCTGGCACAGGGTGCCCAGAGCAGCTGTGGCTGCCCCTGGATCCGTGGAAGTGTCCAAGGCCAGGCTGGACAGGGCTTGGAGCACCCTGAAATAGTGAAAAATGTCCCTGCCTATGGTAGGTGGTGGAACTGGTTGATCTTTAAGATCCCTTCCAACCCAAACCATTCCGTAATTTTAGAATTCACAGACTTCCACTGTCCCTGCAACGGCATCTGCATAGAAACCTGCATGAATCTGGAGAACAAAATATTAATAACATAATTCTGTCATTCAAGAGAAAAATTTGAGGCTGAAGATGGCAAATCAGCCTGGAAGTGAATACAACAAGTTAATGAACTCTTGGATGGACAAGTCTTCAGAAGCAGTAACAATTCTGACAGTCACAGGGAGGGCTGCCTGCTTTCTGTTAGAAGCAAAGAACAATCCAGGAGCTCTTAAGGTTTGACATTTACAGAAGGTCAGGATACAGACTCTCTTCCGGCCTTAAACAATGCAAACAAAAGGAGTTTTCTCTCTCATAAATTTTTGTTAGACGAGATACTCTTAGAATCTCTGGAGCTGTGCACAGATACCCTGGATGAATATATTTCCATCTTTTAGGCCCAAGGTAGGTGTGGAAAAGAGAAAGAACAGATCTCAACTTTGCAGGAGTAACTTCCCTGGGAAATATTTCTCATTTCTCTTGAGAAAAATAATTATATGGTAATAAAAACAATGAGGAATGATACAGAAGTAGCACCTCAATCAGCAGCAATTGTACCATTTTTTAACCAATATCATGGAACCACAGAATGATTTGGGTTTGAAGGGACCTTAAAGCCCATACAGTTCAACCTTTGCCATGGGCAGGGACACCTGCTGCTGTCCCAGGGTGCTCCAAGCCCTGTCCAATATGGCCTTGGGCACTTTCAGGGATGGAGCAGCCACAGCTTCTCTGAGCAACCAATTTTCCCTCAAATCTTAAAATAAATAAACAAAAAATAAATCTATCCATTCCCTTGTGGAATTCTGGATCATGTAACCAGCTCTCTTTCACAGTAAAATATCTGTATATATGTACCTCAGTTGTACAGAAGTTGCATCTTCTGCCTTGATTAAACAGCAACAGCTGTTAATCACTAAATTTCCACAGGCATGACCCAGACTGTCCTTTGTATTTAGGTCCAAGCCACACATAAATTAAAATAATGATGAACTCCATTAAAATAAGGCAGTGAACTCCAGCTCCAAAGGTTTGTTTTCTTTGTCAACATCTACAAATAACTCCTCAGTTTTAATGAGATTTTTCTCTGCTTACCATGCACCCAATTAGGGAGCACTTCCTCTCTCTGTGCTTTACAATTTTGGGAAGCTTTAGGCAGAGAACCCAAAGGAAAGGGGCTGATAGAGCTGGTAGTGCTGCAGGAAAGAGCAAGATTTAATATATACAGTGGAGCTGCACTTTATATAGGTTGCTCTGGCATAAGACAATGACTCTTGCTGGAATTAATTGTGTGGATGAAGAGCTGAAGTTTAACCCAGGGTAATTTGGTGAGGAATGAGAGGTCAGTGCCACTGGGAGTGAATGTTCTCTCTCACAAAAAGGGTGGTTTGGAGCTGTGCTTCATTAGGCTAAAGGTAATAATGAAATCACTGTGTTAGACAGTCTGTGGTTACACAGAGCTGCAAAAGAGCAAATTTACCCCAAAGGTGAATCTGGGCAGAGGGGCAACACAAGAAACCTCCCCTCCCCAGGGCTCTGAAACTGCTGCACAGGTGGATGTGGATCAAGTTTACATGCAAGACTCAGAATATTTAACCAGAATGATCAACATTTACACAAAACACCATTGGTTTAAGCCACTGTTTGCATTTCCAATGTTTCTACAGCTTCAAAATGTTTCTTCAAAATCTGTGGCTTTCTCCCCCCAAAGTTTTCACACCCAGGTGACACTGCCACTCTCACACTGGGAAGTTCTGAGTGTCACCAAGCAGCACAAGAGATCACCGAAATATCTTCAATTATTTCAGGAGGAATTATCAGCTCTTAACGATTTTAGAATTGATTTCCACCAGGCAGTGAGTACAGAAGGTCGGCCCCAGCACTGCACAGCTGACATGTCACCTGTGGTTGTGACAAAGCCACCACAATGGGACAATGTCTGCTTTGTCCAACATTTAAAGTGTTTGTAGAAGGACCTACTTCACCTCACATTTGGCACTGGGTGCTAAAACCCCTTGCAACAACACATTCCAAACTCCTGAGGGCTCCCACTGTGCTCTCCCCTGGAGAAAAATGGAGATTACACAAGCTTGTCTCCCACAGTAATAATACCAGCTTAAACAGAGATGAAAGAAAAGAGGGAAAGGTAACAAGGGTGAATCTTTTTCGCTCTCTGATTAAATCAAATCTTTACCCAGACAAGAGTCCTTGCTTCTCCTGAGCTCTATTTTAAAGTCTGAGTTCAAACACAATATCAAATGGTGCTTCCTTTTCTCTCCTGAAGGAGAGATCAGTAGAAATGGTGTGGTGGTGAGCAGGCAACACCATCTAGCTGAGGAAATTTGGGTCTGAGAGAGACAACTTTATACCCATTAAATCATAACAGGCAGCAGAAAATACAGAAAAGGGCAGACACAAAGCCAAGGCATTAAAAGCAAAGAACAGCTTGTCTCCCTCCAGACCCAGAACACTTTTCAATCTCCTTTTACCTGAATTCTCCAATCAGGTATTTGGATGATTAAAGAGGCACCTGTGAGGGCAAAGTTTTCTGTTAACTAACAAACTTAGTTATAAGTGAAACACGCTTGGAAACAGCAGAAAAAAATCCAGATATAAACACAATACTCACCTGCACAAGAGGAAGTCTTTGGGATGAATTTGGATAAATAACTCAGCCCCTTCCAAAAATTCTATGATCCAGTTGAAAGCTCAGGGATCTTGCACCCTTTGTATCCTCTGGCACTAAGGCCAGTCCTGTCACCTTGCACCACTCTGGAACCAGATCTCCTTTATCCAGTTCTACCCAAAAGGCCAACAAATCACTCCCACTCTCATTTTCCCATAAAATTACTGTATTATTTAGGCCAAGTTATGAAACCTCTTTTATTTCTGAAACCTCCTCCATCCTGATGGTAATAAACCAAGGATGTTGACATTAATTTTACCATTCTCCATTGAGCTGGCACCCCCAGGATGCTGCAATTCCCGTACTGGAAATGCACTTGAGTGAACTTCCTATAATGAAAGCTTCATTAGAAAATTTAGACTTCAATTAAAATGTGAAACAGCCAGAGTTAAAATACCATTTGTGGTGAAACTGTTCTGCTAAATGCAAGATTCCACGACACTAAACAGAATGGATCTGGTTATTACATCGAGTTTTATCTGTTTTTCTGATCAGTACTAAATGCCATTTGAGCCAAAAAATCCCCATATATTCAGTGCAATATCAAGCTGATACATTAGTTGATTATTATTTTCTCGTTACAATTTTTAAGGAGTCCTAAAGATTTATGTGAGTAACTTGCGTTTTGTGCTGACAGCAATTTTGCATTGCACTTTCTCACTCCTGTGATTTGCTTAATTTGGTTTTATATTTGCAAGTCCTCGAACATAACTTGCCCTGATTAAAGAAGGAAGAAAATCCTCCCCTCAAACCCAGTTTTAATTTCTCAAATTGTGCTCTGATTACCCTTTTAGTGAGAATTCTACTGACAAATTTCTGCCAGAATGGTTTTTTTTTTCCTCATGTTCCCACACTAAGACAACTTTTAACTTACAGCTAAGACAATTTGAATTCAAAACGTCGAGATAATCAAAAGAACGAGGCGGTCTATGAAATAACTCAATGTCATCAGTTTTGCACAGGGCTCCTTTTGCTGAAGCTGTAGATATTCAAAACAGGTGAAAAAATAATTTATGGGCCATTTGGGCAGCACATGGAGCAGCTGTGCCCCAGGGGAGCCCCCGAGGTGTTTTGCCTGGAGCTCCACAGGTACAGACAGGAGAATACAAATTGTTTCTACTCTCTGAGACTGTGCCCAGGGAAGGAGATCACCTGGGGAAACTCCTGCTGCACAAACAGGAAACTCTGTGCAGGGAGATGCATTCCTGCCCACTGATGCACCTCCATATTCAGGGAGTTTTGTGTGTGCTCATCCAAGGGGAAGCAGTGTCTGACTCCAGACAAAAACCTCAAGGATTTCCTTTCAGCTTTGTTTGCCTCAGGATTTCTCGAGGTGGGAAAATGCTTTGCATTTTGGCAAAAGGTCCAACAAAATTCCATTATCTCCAAGTTTTTCACCACTAATTTTGTCAGGACCACAGATTTTTCACCAGCTGTTTCCTACATCCTCACACTATCTACACCCACTCACACTTTGTAGGGTTTATCTGCCATACAGCCTGTTGAAAGGTATTTAATGCCATTTATTTAGAAGGAAAATGGCAAATATTTCAACAGATGTTAATGGGGTTTAATGGTGTGGCTGGGGGCTTTTACCACATCAGTGACAAAGCAATTCAGAAATGTCGCTGCAATTTCTGTCAGCACCATCAGGAGCTGCATCAAGGCAGTTGTGTGAACGCAGTCAGAGCTGAGGATGTGCACAATAGTTCTCTTAAATATGAAAAGCACAGGGATTTTAAAAAGCTTTGCAAAACTTTAGCTGAAATAGTTCTGATTACTCTAACACAACATATGGGAATGGTTCTCAGCTTTTTCCTTGTACCTCAAGCTTCTTTAAATCTCCTTATGAAAACCTTCTCAACAGCATTTTTTCACCCATTAACTTGATCCCATTTCTGATTGAAAAACACAAATTGCTAACAATAAAACCCCCACATCTCTGGTTTCAATGTATATATTAAGCCACTACCCCATGGACTCAATTTATTGCACAAAAAAAAAAAATGGATCAATCTGCATTCTAACTTAATTTCACAGTTTGTAAAGTATATTCCCTGAGCCACCGGCAAAACACAAGGCATTGTTGTCTTCTTAAGGTAAGCTTCTACCTTCTTCTTCTACCTTAAACTCTTAATTAAGAAAAAAAAAAATTAAGAAAAAAAATTAAATCTAGTTCAGGGCCAATTATCCTGCATTCTAATTCTCCACTCTTCACTTTTCCCTCCCCTAAGGCTGGGCCCAGAAGAGTCTCCACACTGGGGAGGGTTGGATACAGCTCCAGCAGAGCCACCAGCGCCAGGCTGGGCTCTCCTCCCCAGTGTCCCAAGGAACAGGGACCAGCCCAGAGCTGATGCCCTTCAGCAGCCCCCCAGAGCTTGGCCACTGCATTAACCCCAAAAAATCCTTTTAATCCCAAATTAAACCCAAATAACCTTTCAAAAGAACAGATGGCACAGAATCATGGCTGTGGCTGCCCCTGGATCCCTGGCAGTGCCCAAGGCCAGGCTGGACAGGGCTTGGAGCACCAGGGACAGTGGAAGGTGTCCCTGCCATGGCAGGGGTGGCACTGGATGGGTTTTAAGGTCCTCTCCAACCCAAACCAGTCTGTGCCCCTCTGGTTTTGAATTTTTATCTCTACAGGGTCCTGCTATGCTGAGTCACTGGGAATTTTTATCCTTTTTTATCAGTGTTGTGGGGCAGGCAGGAGTAGGACAGGCATCTCAAGCTCTCCCCCACTTTTAGTATTATTTTAATATTATTCACAAGCCTCAAGGGCTAGATAAAAACAAAAGACCAACTTAATTTTCAGGAAGATAAAATTATTATTATTTCTTTTCTTAGCTTTGTGTACCAGCCACTCTTCTAAAAGATTAGGAGGAGAAGCATCTTCCAGCAAACCTACCTTAGGTTTTCCTACACCATCCTCAAAGCTTTAACCCTTCAATAATTTTTAAATCTGGAAACAAGAATGACAGACTCCAAACCAACCAAATACACAAAAATAATCAACATTTAACTGGGTGGACTGAGCAGGATCCATTTTGTCCATGTTTTTCCCCTGGAAGCTCTGGAGCCAGCCATGCCAGCACTATTCCAGCTGGCTGGGAAAGGCCTCCGTCCTGCTGTGCTCCAAGCAGACACACACATGTGCTCCTGCAGGGTGACACATCCCCCAGAACGGAAGGAGAAGAAGAAAAGCAAATCTCATTTACAAAGAAGCCTCAGCTTAGGAGGCAATTTGAAAGATGAGAATGAGGAAACATGTAATCGACAAGGCTGGTAATTAGAAATGATTTATTGCCTTCCCTTGTTAAGCCTATTATTAAGACAGAATATTTTCCTACTCCTACTGCTCCCAACATATATAAAACCTCAATTATTTGTGTCTTTTGTTCTCTACAAAAACTGCAGGACAACTGGCTTAGCAACTTCCACTTAACTGAGAATCAAAGCACTGTTAGCTGCATTTGCTCACTAAAAATCTTTCATGAAGCCAGCAAGTCCAAGGAATTTGAAAAACTCAACTTTATTCCCCAGTGAAAAGCAATCAACTGCTCTCTCTGTGTCTGCATTTTCTGTGCTACCAGAGAAAAGTGTTTCCCAAAATGACTGTGCATCTCAGCACGCTTTGCCTGCAAAGCTTAATTTTTCCTGACACTCGTCCCAGGGTAAGTTTTTCAAAAGAGGTTGCCTTAATTTTAGAATTGACTTTTAATGATACTCATATTTCAAAAAGCTGGATTTTAAATATACTGATTTTTTGGTGCCACTTGGATAAATTCATGAAAGGACGCAGGCCACAGGACTTTAAAAATAAATAAAAAACTCAAACCCAACCAGAACCAAACACCACAATTCCCTGGCCCTATGCATCACTGTCCTTAACTCACCACACAGCCAAGGCCCCTTGTGTAAAGACCTCATAACACCCTCATAAATTCAGATTTTTTTTTCTCAGCTAGCAAAAAATATAAAAAGGAAAAGCTGGAGGAGAAAATATCACTTCCATTTATTTGGCTGCTCAGTGGTTGGGTTAGTCAGAGGCACAGGAATATCTATATCCAATTTCTTACCCAATGGAGACTCAAGTCTGTATCACTGCTTCTTGACAGGTTTTAACCCCTTGGTCCCAAGCAGCTGAAGCTTGTTCTGATGTAAGAGAAGCTGTCAAAGCTCAGCAATTGTACAAGAAATGATTAAATGCTCAATAGGTTAAAATCAGAGAGCAGACACAAGCAGGGTTCTCCAGCACAACTTCCATGATGTTTTTATTAGTGGTGACACCCACACTAAAAGCCAGTGATGAAATACAAAATGCTTACCTGAGAACACACCTCTTCCACTGCCCCTAAGACTCCCTGTGAAATTCCTGGCGCTGAATTCAGCCCTGTTTTCCTCCAGCTTGTGTCAGCACAACTTCACCAAGTCCAAGTGAGCCCAGCTCAGAGCTGTCTGTCCCAGCCAGAGTCCCCTGACATCTCCATCAGCACAGGTATTAATAGCAGGTATTTTCCACTTCTGCACAGTGCAACCTCCTGCCTGCTGAGCAGCAGCCTCACAGTGCTGCCAGCTCCTTGGAATGCCAACTGTGGCATGCAGCACAGCCCAGCAGAGCCCAGGATCTGCTCCATCACTGAGGAGTTCGCCTCAAATCAGCTGAGCAGTAAATGCTGCCTGTCATTGACCTGCCAGTGCTTCCTGCTGGAATTTCCCTGTGCCCCCTCTTCATTGGACTGCAATAAAACAGTGCTGGTGGGGAGGGCCCTGATACCACACCTGAACACATTTTCTTTGTTTAGGAGAACTGATGTGGATGGAAAAGAGCAAATCACTTCTTGGGACCAGACCTAAGAGAAGGAAGATCAGAAGCTCATCATGTTTTCAATAATGAAGCCATTCTAATTAAAAAAGTATTTTAAAAAGTACTTTGTCTACAGGCCGTGGATCTCTGGTCTTGCTTTTTGGGGTAAATGATGTGTATTTTATCTTCCATCCATACATATATGTATGTACATACACATATACATACATACATACACACACATATCATATCATACAAAACATGTATGTTAATAATAGAATTATTAAGCGAATAATATTATTAAGTTAATAATAATATTAAGTTAATAATATCCTTTAATGCTGTCTCTTCTCACTGGCCCCAAGCAGCCCCTCCATGACCCTTCCAGCTGTGAGACCATTTCCCACCTCTCACACTGAATCCTCTCACCTTTCCCACTTACAAGCACCCCACAGCAGCACAAAGCCATCAAGGATGAGCCAGTCCCATCAGAAATGCAGCCTGTGGGGTCAGCACCACACAAACTGGAATTTCCATGGAGTCTCCATCCATTACCAGGGCTGGGAAACCCACTCAGGTGGGAAAAATCCCCTCCCCATCCTCCCTGGCATTTGAGAGCTCCCAAAGAGAGCTGCAGAAATGTGAACTGCAGTAAATGTGCTCCTCACCATCTGTGCCTCACTGCTGAAATGATCCCAGGAGGATCAAAACCAGTCAGGAATGGATGAATTTAAAACATTCTTGTTGTTCCTTACCTGGACACAAACCCTTTCCATGTCACCTTTCCCTCACTGCTGGTTTGGTGATGCACCCAAGACTTGGCAAGAAAACATCTAATAATATTTAAATAATGTTTAAACGAGTACCTACTAAAATTAAGAAGTAAACATTTCTGTTTCACTCCACTCCACAGGCAAATGTATATTTTCATAGATAAGCCAATTATTTTAAATTTGCAGATATAAAAGCATTTTACAAATCATACCTCTGTACCCAGCAATTAATTCTAGGTACTATCTCTGTGCTCATGCACTACAATTATATACTAATAAAAGATAATTATCCCAGTTTCAAGTGTCAGAAGGTAACATTTCTCTTTTTCAACCTAAAATATGCTTTGTTTTTAAATGTAAGGCTCTCAATGGTGCTTAAGATGATCTAAACTCATTTCTGGGGTGTCCTGGACTAATAATTTTGCTCTGCAGCAATGTTGGGATAGGAACACATGTATTTTTCTATCCCATGCTGCTGCAAGCTCACATTTCTCTAGTTTTGATAAAATACCCTTCTATGACCTTTATGATTTCACAATGCAGAGGTGAGAGAGGTGCTGGCCTGAATCAATGAGGGTTAATCAATATGAAAGTTTCACGTTGATAAATCACATGGGGAGAACAGGATTCACAAGTGAACTTGTGTCTCAACCCTGTAAAACTCTAATTAGGATTTCTCACAAGAATTTTATGAGCTTAAGTGACAAAAAAATCTCTCAGAATAATTCAATATGACTAAACATAGAAATATGAAATATTAGTAATACTTTCTGCGAGGAGTTCCCACATGAGACTGCAGATTAAAAAGCAAAAAAAGGCCATTATACCAATATCTGGCAGTGTGATTTACCCAATTGTGGTCAGTGAGCACCATGCTGGGAAAGGATGAGCCATTGAAGGCTTTGTGTCTGAATGAATGCACTCATCAGACAAAGGAACTCGAATTTACACAGCTTTTCCTGGGAACTTGCAGAACTGTACCAACATCCCATTTGCCAGGTTTAGGGGCTGGCAGCAGAGCCCAGCTGCTTTCCCAGTGGAACTCCTGGGTTTGGGAAGGGTTGTGCCCACTGCTCGAGGTCTTTACAGGAAATTTAAATGAATTAACCCTCTCACAAGTGCTCACCCCAATCTCATCCATGTTGGAACCAGGAAATTCCTCTGACTGCCCTGGAGGGCTCCAGCCCCTGCCCAGGGGGCTCAGAGACCTTGGCACAGAGCCCCAGACCCCTGTGCCTTTGGCTGAGCCCTTGGTAAAAACAACTACCAACCTTATATGAAGAATTACAAGCCACAAAAGTTTAAGTAGAGTGATAGTAAATTTATCACGGAGTGAAAACCAGATTTTTTTTAACCAGAGGGTTCAGGGGGCAAGATGGAGGAATCTGGGTGTGTCCAGCCTTTCTCCTTCTTCTTGGCCTCCATCTTCTGCTGTGATGTTGGAACTTTTGGATTGGTTTAGAGTAGGAGTTCACTGTCTAACACAGGTGATAGGTATTGGGAAGTTATGGTAAATATTGTACACATAGTTTTTAGTATAAAAAGATAACATCACTGTGACCGTGTTCACAGGGGTCTTAGGATGAGGGAAGAGACGAGGATCTGACTCCATGTTTCAGAAGGCTGATTTATTATTTTATTATATATATTATATTAAAACTACACTAAAAGAATAGAAGAAAGGATTTCATCAGAAGGCTGGCTAAGAATAGAATAGGAAAGAATGATAACAAAGGCTTGCGTGTTGGACAGTCTGAGCCAGCTGACTGTGATTGGCCATTAATTAGAAACAACCACATGAGACCAATCCCAGATGCACCTGTTGCATTCCACAGCAGCAGATAACCATTGTTTACATTTTGTTCCTGAGGCCTCCCAGCTTCTCAGGAGAAAAATCCTAGCAAAGAGATTTTTCAGAAAATATCATGGCTACACACCTGCCTGAGGGCGTCAGTGTGCCTCTGTCTGTCCTGCTGAGTGGACCTCAACAGGTCAGGAGAAAGAATTTTATAGATAAGAAACAATAAACAACCTTGAGACTGAGAAATGAAGAGTTCTGACCCTTCTTTGACTGCTGGGCTGGGAAAAAAGACTTTCTAACACATCTTGGGGTCAGCCTGAGCAGACAGAGACCCCAAGACACCCCCAATGCCTCAGACAAATGCAGCTCTAGCAGCACACCCTGTGCTGGGAAATAAAACAATTCCTGCTGTTGGAGAAGCCCCTCCTGAGCTTCCCAGCCCTGGCAGCTCCAAGCCATCCCTGCCAAGCTGCCCCTTCCCCGTGGTGGCTCAGCACAGATTCCCCTTTTCCTGACAAATGACAACTGCTCAAGATGGGATGTTCTTCCTGCTCATTTTCTTTCATAGGTGGCTCTGTTCCCAGTGCTCTAATGTGATTCAGCTCCACAGCCAGGCTGCTTATATTTCTCCTGGAGATTGCAATTATATTTCTAAACTATTCTTTGTGTTGCTGCGAGAATCAAACAAAAGGGGGGAAAAAATGTTAACGTTTCAATGAAGGAAATTTCCATAATATGTGGTGGCTGTCACAATCTTGCTGATAGAAATAATTACTCCTCCTGATGTAACTACACTAAACCACAGAGAAATGGGGATAAAAACTGTTACCCATCTGTGCAAAGCTCTTTCATACATGCATATGAAAGAAGAGCTAAATACAAGATTAGAATACTCTGGGATGTGCAGCAGGACACAGATCCCAAGGTGACAGGCATTTCTTACCTCAGGCCCTGAGAGGAAGGAGGAATTACCTCTCTTTTTAACAGCTACAAAGGATGCTGGTGGTTTGGGATAGCTTTTCTTTGGCCTCCACGTGATCCACTAGATTATGCATGCAAATCCCCAGTTCTGGCTGATAAACTGAAACAAAAGCACACTCCACTGTAGCACGAGTAATGATATTTTCCTGAGTGAGAGAAACCCCCATTCTCTGCAGACAGCACACATTGTTTGCAGATAAACCACAGAGAGGTTGCACTGGGGAACAGGAGAACAAATCAAAGATTAAAGAGCATTTCCAGGGGTGCTGGGGTTCTGCTCTCACCCAGAGGACAGTTCAATTTATCACCAGGTGCATCTGTGATCACTTCAGGATGTGACTGGTGCAGCTGGAGGATTCAGCCTGGCTGGAAGCACCTGGGCACTGCTGGATTTGCTGTCTCAGGCACTTGCAAAGGTTTCAGCAGCAAACCTGCCTGAAAGCAAAGCAAATAAGCAATGAGGCAGCAGCTCCTACAGATTTCCTGAGCAAAGCTGAATGTGGGAAATGAGTTAAAAGTTAACTCAGGAAACATGGCTGAGTCCCCATGGGCGGGCAAGGGGTGCCATACAGACATCACAGCATGGAAAAATGTGAATAGAGAGACAGTGATTGTTGAATTAGAGGATCAGAAAGCGGTTTGGGTTGGAAAGGATGTAAAAATCCCCTTGTGGCAACCCACCTGCCATGGACAGGGACACCTCTCACTAGGCCAGGCTGCAGATCTGTTCTGCTACAACCTAAGCCAAGACCTAGTGTTAAACTGCTCTATAACTGCACTGCCAAATTAGAAAGTGCCCCCAAAGTTAGAAAAGTTCCACATTGCCAACTCCACAAAGCAACAGGCAGCCTGTTGTGGAAATTCCTGCACTGACCCTGCTGAGCAAAATGTCCTTCCCTGCCCAGTGACACCAGAGCCCATCAGCACAGCCCAATCCCAAGGGATATTCCAGCCCTTCCGGGAGCCACAGAGCCCACACAGCACACCTGACCCCCTCCACAGCCACCCCAGCACACACAGCTCCAAACTCCTTCCAGCAGGAGAGAAAGCTGAACAGCCTGGAATGCCCTGGGGTGGAATTGCCCCTGCAGCCCAAGCAGCAGTGAGCTCCCCATGGAACAGCAGAGCTGCTCAAACCCTCCCTGCAGCAAACTCAGCCCAGGAAATGATGCCTCAGGTTTGAGCATTTATAAATTTTTTGGTAATTTTAATAATTTTTCAGATTATGTGTTGTTTTAGCGTGTGGATCTGAGCTCCATATTGTGGGATAGTGAGCTCTGTGCACAGAGCAGGGAGACAAAACAATTCCTGCTCCAGCTGGGCACCAAGGACAAATGATCCAAATCTCAGCCCAGGAGCACAAACACCGTGGGCTGGAGAGAGAAAAACAAGCAGGGTGGGACTGCCTGGGCTAAAGCTGGAATGGGACAATGAACTGCAAGGTGCAAATGGAGCAGAACTGATCCCAGGGAGAGACCCCAGGAGCGCTCGTGCATTTTGGGGCCATTTTGGTTCATCTTGGGTGCAGCCCTGGCTGGGCTCTGGTGCTGCCCAAGGTGGATCCATGGAGGAGATGCTTTGGATAAATCCCTGCTTGATTCTGGGACTCTGCCCAGCCTGGGCAGCCTGCACAAGGCTGAGCCCAGGGCTGCCATCTCCAGACCCCCTCTCTGACTGATGGGGGCTTCACTGGGGCTGACTGCAGGAAATTTATCACTTTTTGGGAAAATCCCTACAAAACAACTCAGATTTCCACAGGGTTTTTATGAAGCTGGGGATGTGTAGGAGTAAGGATTACTGGGTTTAGTACTTTGGGTGTTCTGCTCACAATTTTGTGAAGCATGACCATCCTGATGGCACCATGCACTGAGCTGTTTTTTAGGGATTTTCCCTTTATCACACATGGAGGGTTCTCCAGGGGACTCTAACCCCTTCATGGTCAACACAAGCCCCTTAGAGCAGTGCAGGAGAAAATTATGGGTTTGGTGACCACTCTGGGACATCCCACTGGGTTTTCCCTTCCCCAGGACCCTGTGGTGCCACTCCTGAGTGTGGGAAATAGTAAAGGTAAGAAGATTTTCAGAAAGCTGTAAAAGCAGGCCTTATAAACAGAAAGAAAACTTAAAACCAGCTGCAAAGTCTGAAAGTAGAAAAAGTTACAATAATACAGCAGGCAAGGACAGGAACCAATATCTTGAGTGTTAGGCTTGGCTAACACAAACCTTAAGACTGCAGAAAAATATGCTCAGCAAGACAGGAGGAAGTTTTAAGCTAAATAATGGAGTATTGTGTATTTTTAATAGAGAGCAAACAAGCATTGTGGGAAGCAGGTATAGGTGTGCTTTTAGTGAATTGTCTGTGAGCTTTAGCTCTGGAACAAAGAAATCTTTACCTGCTGCTGGCAGGACGTGAGCTTTGCCATCGTTCTGTTGTCTCCACCCTGTCATGAGGCTGATACTGAAATAAAAGCTCAAAGAACTCATCCCAGCAGTCCCATCCCATTCACAAAAACTCACTGAGCAGGGAGGCTCCAGCCCCACATCCCTGAGCATCTCAGGCTCCTCCCCAGCCCCGTGGCTTGGAGGATGCTGCCACCAAGAGTCTCCCAGCCATAAGCGGCACGGTGACAGCTGCTGTCAGTGAGGACAATGGGAATTGGCAGATCCAGCCGAGGATGAAGCATGACAAATTGCAGGGAAGCAGAGGGAAGGCAGAGCTCCACTCGGCTGAGGAGTCAGATGACATTTGCAGGAAAGCTTGTGGGAATTCTCCAGACAGCCTACAAGACGTGCTAAATGTTATTTGCATTAGAACAAATCATAAGGTATCGACTGCAAAATCATTTCCCTTTAATGAAGACTCGGAGGGAAAAAAATATCAGAGTCAATTAGGAGAGTGAAACTACAAATGTGTTGTGCTTTACTCATCTCTGAAGCATGAAGGAGCCAATAAAGAGCATTTAATAAAAATGAACAACAAAATTGCTGACTGCATTCCTGAGGAGGCTTCCCCACCTCTCTCTCCATCTACATGAGTGGGACATTTCCCAAAACCACGTTCTTCTGCATGAAAAGAGGGATCCCACACATGCCTGTTGTTTCCTACCGCTGAAGGGGAATTGTCACTTCATCTCTTCTCACAAACCAACCCAACTGCACTGCATCAGTGCCTCACAAATCCCCAGCTGAAACCACCACCTACATTTGCTCAGCATCCAGAGGAGGGGCCCTTTTATTTATTACAGATGTAGGTGGGGTCTTTTATTGAACAATAAACAGGTTTTGTTTTGTCTGTTGTCTGTTTTCTCCTTTCACAATATTTGGTTTCAGCTGCTTTGGAATCTGAACATAATTCTGATTTTTCATTGCATTGTTGTCAGGTGATGAGTGAAAAAAAAAATACAACAACCATTTTCAAGTGCTACCTGTCAGCCTAAAAGAACTCTGCAAACTGATATTGAAGGAGGATTAATTTTCCTCCAAAACACTTTTAGCAACACCTAAACAGTGCATTCCATAGCTCTAACAGAAACCAGAATGCATCTGAATTTCAGCTTGCATTTTAAAAGCAGCACAACCAGTAACAATGTAATGCTATTTCTTCATGATTTACTAAAAGGCTCTACCTAAAAATTACCTTTTTTTTTTCTTATCAATTTGACTGTCCTGTAACTTACCTGGAGATAACCAAGAGCAGCAGCATGGGCCACCCACAGACATCCCTTATCTCTCAAGTTTGAGCTGTTCAGATAAGCCCAGGGGGTGACAAGATATTCCAGGAGTGTCTGGATGCCATCCTGTGCCTGAGCAGGGAGGGAGGAGGGACACAGGAGCCCCTTGGTCCCTTCCAGGCTGACCCCTCCCGTGATTCTGTGACAGCTCCACTGCTTTCTGTCCCCCTCCTTGGCCCCTCCGTGGCAAGCAGTGACAATTACAGCACACAAAGTGACATTTTTAATTAGATACCACACTTCTCTGAGCCAAGCAAGTGACCCAGAACACCTCGGTGACAAACCTGGCATTTTACTGTAACATGAAACCAGGTGAAAAACATGACTCTTAATTTAAATGTCTAATTTTTTTTCCTATTAGGCAAATTTTTAAACACTTAGCTCTGAGGGATGGAGGAAAAGGAAAAACAAAAGAAAAAAAAAGGGAAAAACGGAAAAAATCAGATTGGGAGTTTTTTCTTTTCCTTCATAATTTATAATAAAATAATTTAAAGTTATCAAAGACCAATTCCAGCACTTCTTTCCTCTCAAATTTCCCACCATCCAGTTGAGTCACAGCACCTCCATCCTGCTGGACAGGAGGTTTCATTCCAATACTTCAGAGCAGGGAGTTTGAGCTGCTTTATAAAACCCCCAAAACCTTCCCCATTTCTGTGGTAGAGCAGCAAAATAAAAACAGAGGCCACTGGATTGCAATAATCAGGGAAAGCCATAAAAAACCCATTTTTCTACCAGCCCTGGTCACGCAGACACATTTCCAGACCTCACACGTCCCAAGGAAGCTGCTTCCACACAAGGGAGGAAGAAAAAGCTTGAAATCAAGACTATAAATGTTCTATATATTAGAATTCTCTACTTTCGAATGTCACTTAAAATAGAAACAAACTCAGATGGTTCCAAATCCAATGTCTGTAACTGATGTGGATGGAGGAAGGAATTGTCTCAGGCTGGACAGAAGCAGAATATTAGAAAATTATTGTGAAAACCCTTTCTTAGAAGTTTTTAACAATCTAACAGTTTGAGGACATGATGTGGACAATAATTATACATTAGGAATACTGGAGAAGAGATTTTTATGATAGCAACCCACACAACAGGCTGTGTTTGCAGCAAAAAAAAAAAGCAAAAATAAATAATAAATCAGTAAATGTTGAACAAATTTTCATCCACCTTTCTACTCCTGCCATACAAATGCTGCTGTTGCCCCCAGAGACTGAGGCATCTGCAAGCTCTGCTGTACATGAGGGGAAAAATAGAGCAAGACAGTCAATATTTTTGATAAAAGAGAGTTAAAAGGGAAATCTGAAATCCCTAATGTTGTCCTCCATGTCAGAAAGGAATACTTTTATCTTCCTAGAAAGATTACAGCAACAAAAAGAAAATATTCCAAGTCCTGATTTCTCAGGACTTTCAAAGATAAGGTGGTGAAAAATAAACTTTTGGCAAGACGTAGGAAAAAGGTCTTTGCAGTGTTTCTGAATTCATCTGCAGCTCAGCAGTCGGCAGAAAACACTCAAGGTTTCAACTAATTATTTGTTTCCTGTTGAGATAAGAATGAGCTGCAAACTCTGCCTGGGTTAGTGGATCTGGGTAAAATCTGTGTTCAGTGCTAGAGGGACCTGAGCATCCTCTGCTGAGTGAATCCTTCCCTGGCAGGAGAACAAGATCCCCCTGCTCCTCCCCAGGACAGGATTTGCCATCTTGGATCACTCATTGTTTTCCAGGGATTTCTTTTCCACAGTTTTTCCTCTGCCTTAAACCAATGAATTTCCAGGCAAAGCAGGGTGACAAAAACTGGAATTAAAACCAAGCAGATGGCTGTAAAAGAGCAGCTACACCTTGTGGTATTTTCAGGGTCCCTGGACAGAAGAAGAAGGAATTAATTTGACTCCATCTTCTTAGAAGGCAAATTTATTATTTTATGTACTTATATTTTATTAAAGAATGCTATACTGAACTATACTAAAAAATAGAGAATGGATACTTACAGAAGGCTTAACAAGATAATAATGAAAAACTTGTGACCTCTTCCAGAGTCCAACACAGCTGGCTGTGATTGGTAATTAAGTAAAAACAATTCACATGAAACCACATTCCAAAGCAGCAAAACACAGGAGAAGAAAATCAGATAATTTTTGTTTTCCTTTTTCTCTCAGGTTTCACCAGCTTCCCAGGAGAAGAAATTCTGGTGAAGGAATTTTTCCAGAGAACATGACAGTGACAATCCCTTCCCATGGAATGAAAGCACAACAGGGTGGTTTCAGGCTTCTCAATTCAAGGTTTTCTCAAGAAAAAACTCTACTTCTTAAAAATAAAATACTCTTAAAACTCACTTTTTCCTTCCGCCCCTTCTTCACCCGTTCCAAGTTCCTGGAGAATTCTCATACACCTACATCTTCATCCAAATTAAAAAGCCAGACCCCTTCCTCATCATAAATTTTGCATTATTAACTCTAAAATTGTAAATGTCTTACAACACCAAGCAGCACAACAACACCTTGAAAAGGGATGTGAAACTATCAATCCACAAACACTGGAATGTCACAAATATTAAAATAAAAAATCGAATTCACAAAATCTGCTGCAAATCTGGGGGGGGGGGGGGGGGGGGGGGGGGTGGAACCCCACAAAGTTTGAAACAATTTTGATATTCCCTTTCAAGAATCTGAATTGATGGAAACAAGGTCAGAAAAAATGATGGAACTGAAGTCAAACTTCAATTTTACAGGCTCAATATGTTGCAATTTCTTCTGAAGTTTTCAAGACAAGAACTTCAATTTTTTTAACTAAAAACAATCTCATCTGTCAACTGCACAAAATATTTTTTCAAGATGGTTGGCTGGAGAAACAAATCAGAATAAAGTGGCTGTCATCAGTAAATCAGCTTTGACAGAGCAGCACACATATCCCCAATTTTCATGGGAAATACCTGTTAAATTCTCTTCTCTCAGGAACTGTTTTTCTCAAGGAAGAAAAGTGGCCAAGGTAAGAGAAGTAATTGACGTATTATCCATGATTATGTCTCATTATTTTCATCCTTGCTTAACATGCCTCTCCTTGCTGCTGTTCAGAGTGATTCAAAGCACACACAAATCATCTCTGCCTTCCCCCAGACACCCATCCTGATAAAAAAAGGATTTTCCAGCAACAGAATATCAGGGAGAAAAATCTCAATAACCATCAACCACTTGAAGCATGGTAGCTCTGCAAATAAGATGTTTAACAGCAAGGTTTCTGCTGTTTTGCACAATCCTGAAATAAATGTAAAATGTATTTATTGATTTTGCAGTCGACGAGTCAGAGTTGCTGTTCCAACAGAAGAAGCTCAAAGAAAACATATTAACAAAGGAAAATACAGCAGATATTTATGTTTACTTACAGTTCTGAAAGTCAGCACTACAGGCACAGGATGCTGCTGGTTCACTTTTAATTGCACCTTATTAAAAATGTTACCACTGATGTAAACATCCCTGAGAATGGAGTTCTTTAACACACAGGGCAGCACAGCTCTGCCATGGTCTGTGACAAGGCAAAAGTCAACAGTTCTGCAGAGAAAGGCTCCAGCACAGCTGAAAACACAAGTGTAAAACCCAAAAAAACCTGCCATTCCATCAGCTCAGACTCTATCAGCTATAGAGCATATTTTAAATTTTTTCTTAGGAAAATCTACAAGCTGTTCTGCTTTCAGCATCTGTAAATCTAATTATGCCACTTCAGAAAACTAATAAATAGGAACAAAAAGTTTTAACATCTCCTCTATGTATTAAAAGCAAAGATGAACTTTCTCTTCAGAGGTGTCTTATATCAGAGGAAAGAAAAGAAAAACAGCTCAAGAGCTTCCAAACAACACCAAAACCACAATGATTGCCCTGGATGCTCTATTGGGAAAGGATTTCATCCTCCTGCAGCACCATGATTCCACCAGATACCAACATCATGTACTCACCCTGCACAAAGAAATCACAATTAAAAAAAAAAAAATCAAATAATAAAATCTCTTCCTCACTGAAATATTGGTCAACCCACCAGAACCTGAACTTTTAAAAGATAAAGGAAGGGTTCTCTCATTGGCATTGTTCAAAATCAAATTATAACCAAGGATTTTTTATTTTAGTGAGATGTGTTTAACATAGACAGCTTCATTATCTTCACTACATGTGCTAAACTTTTCTTCATTCCCCAAAGATTAAAATCAGGCATCAGCAAAAGAGCATTTGCTTTTTACCCCCATCACTGAAATCCCTAATCTCAGATTAGATCTCAGAGAGATCCAAGATCTCAGTCCCAAAGAAAGCTGTAGGAACAGGGACAAATCCCTAAAATTTACCTTTAGGTTACCTCTAAAACCCATCCAACTATTTGTGTCACATATAAATATTTCCTACAGCCACTTCTTACTGTTTTGGAATTCTCATCTACAGGAGAACTGTCTGGGGCCAGCTTCAGCATTCAGGTGTAAATTGGGGGTTTTTGTGTCTGATTTTGCCTTCTGCTCCTGAGGCTCAGGCAAAGGCAGTGAATAATCCATTCACTAATGACAAAATTCAGGTTCCAGCTCAGTGCAGCCCAAGCCCTGACTGTGCTCAGCTTGCTTTGAGGTCCAGCAGTCCTGCAAAACATTCAAACTCTCCACCTCTCAGAATAACAAAACCACCAGCAAGCTGAATGGTTTTCATTAAAAGAAACTTGAATAAAAAGATTTTGTTCTGAATGGAGGCACTGCTCTCCTATGGACTTGTTTTCATGCCTTTTTTTCCCTATTTAAAGAGAATTCACAATGCTCCCATTTTCTATAGCTTCCTGCAAAACAGACTCCCTGAAACTGAGCAACTGAAATAAAAATTAATTAAACATTGGACTAAAGTGAGATTATCAAGGTTTATAAATTCCTTCCTTTGGGATAGAGGCTTCTGTTCAAAAACATTTAAAGAAAAAAACCCTATAACTACACAGCTTTTGTATTAAGCTACTCATCAAAAGGTTTTCAGAGAGGAAAATGATAATGTTAAATGAAACTCGTGGGTATAGTTTATTCCTTTTATGGAAAATTCAGAATAAAGAGCAGCAGCTGGGTCATGTGGAAGGGACTTGGTGCTCTCTGTGACATCATTCAGAAATTCACCAAATGGAATGAGTTGAATGATTTTGGGGGGAAAGAGCAAGGTCTTGTTTGTTGGAGTTGTTCATCCTTATTTTTCTCGTTTGTACTCTCAGAGGCAGCACCCATGAGCAGGAGACAGGATAAAAGCACCAGCTGGGATCACCAAGTGGAGCACAGGCCATGGGATTTCCCTGAACTAATTTTCAATTCCTCAGAAACTCAATTTGCCTGAATTTATTTTCACAGACTTTGACAAATGCAAACAGCAATTTATTGACTGAGAAATAGTAATTATTGTAACAGAAAGGGAAAAACTGCTGCAAGGTGCTTTGTTGGTATGTAAAGACTCCAACCAAAGCCCAGGTGGGGTTTGGGTATAAATCTCCACAGAATGGCACAGCACACATCACATTTTTGTCTCTGCCAGAGGTGGGATAGAGCAGGAAAGCTCTGAAAAACGCAGTGAAGATTTCAAACTATGAGAAAAGGCAGCAAGATTTTATTTTAACTTCCAACAAACGTGGTGGATGAGAGCCTTGCAAGGTATGAGGAGCTCATCCCAGTGCCTCTCATCAAACCCCAGTGTCAGGATTTGCCAAGGAGGCAGAGCAGCTGGAATTGCTGAGTGGAACTGCTCCCAGACTCACTGAAAGCATCCTCAGACAGCCCAGCTCCTCGACTGCTGTGAGAATCAGGCTCTTGCTATTTCATCTGTGCTCTTTGAAAGCCAGAGCTCAGCTTTAAAAGGCAACAGGATGTGAGATCCTGCAGCCCATTGGCAATCAGATGTCTGAAGCTGTGGCAGTCAGCACAGTGCAAGACAGAAACTGGAGCTGGAGTCAAGGCAAGTGCCGGGGATTCCTGAGCTGAGAAAAGTTCCTGTCACTGTAATTGAAAGCAAAATGGGTCATAGAATAGACCAGGAAAACCAGAAACTGAGCGCTGTGAGGTGACAGGGAGAAGACAGCCTTCTAAAACTTGGTGTGAGCAAGAGCTTTGCACCTCCTCATCTCCTGAAAGGTTGAACTCCTGATCCTTCTCCAAAGCCATGACAAAGGTCACTGAGCAGGCACAACACTGAAAACAACAGAATTTATCTCCTTGTCTTGTTCTGAGCACACTGGTGGGGGCTACTTGGAACAAAAACTCCATGACTTCCTTCCACACCAATGCAAAGCTCTGAATCCTCTGGGAGCAAAGAACCCAAAGCTGTGTGGCCCTTTTATTTTATCACCTGCCCTACACCTGCTGGGAGTGAGCAGCAGCCTGAGGATTAGTTTGCCAAAGCTTCTTTGATAAATCCCAAAGATAGCAGTCCCCTCTCTCAGATCCACACAGCCAACAGTTTAAAAGGAAAAATTTAGTTCTTGCATTCGTGCCTAAATACCTCAAGAGTCTGCCAGCCCATTTCCCTGCACCATGTTTGATCCTCTTGGTTTTCCAGGCTCCACTGAAATATTCTCAACACTAAACCACTGGTGAAAGCCAAATGCCAAAAAGGGATCTGCGTTATTTCGTGGGGGGGGGAAAAATCCTGTATGTCTGAAAAGCAGGAAACAGCCCCAAGATTTAAACACTCAACCAGTGCACCTTGCCCAAGACATCCCCTCTTTGAGAACTCCCTCAGTACCTCGGCACTGCAGAGAATTCTCTCAAAGTGGGAAAGTCCCTGTCCTGTGTCCCTGCCCTGTCACATTAAACAGTTTGGGTCTGGATGTGCCTAAGCCAGTCCTTCCCTTCCCTTCCCCTTCCCTTTATCTCATCTCTGTATTCCAGCCCAGTTTGGTTCAGATCTCCTTTGTCAGCTCTGCCCTCACACCCAGCTCCAATTCCCATCTCATACCTTGATCTACTCCCATCTCCCTTTAGCAAAATTTTGATAGAACTGCCAAAAAAAAAAAAAGAGGTTTATCTTTACTAAATTTGTTTTGCTGTGACCACAATGATTCATTCTGTCCTTAATCCCATTCTGAAAACAATCTCTGTTTATATTGCCCCAGATTTTATCCTGGAGACCAGTTCTTTATTAAAAAAGGAAACATCAGAAACAAACAATTCAGGGCAACCCTTTTAAACTTAGATTAAAAGAAACCATGGACATAAATATTTTCTGTTTATCAACTAGGAAATTCTTCAATTACTTTTTTCTCTTTCTTTGCATTTTGACTTAAGTAAAACCTAGATACCTACACCACATACATGCATATATACATACAGATAGATAGATAATTTTAATTTTTTCTAATGTGACACAGAATATACATTGCTAACTACTTAAATCTATAATCTTCCAGCCCCTGCAAAGCTGTTTCACCCTCATTATTCCAGGCTGAGGTCTCCAGGCACTATTCCTTCACCTAATTCCACCAGAATTTAGCTTGGCTCTCTAAATGCAGAACCCAATTGTTCCCTGTCTCCTTTCTGAGTAATGCAGATCAAATGAAGGCAATCTGAGTTGGAAGGCTGTCACACCAAGTGAAATCTGAATAAACTGGCAATGTCTAAAAATGAACTGGCACCTCATTGAAAAGCCTCAGAATATCTCACTTTATGTAACAAGTCACTGGAGCAGACTTTCAGATCCGAGCTCCATGCCAACCTCTGACCTCAGAGTGCATTTTCAGGGCTCTGGAGCTGAATTTTGCATTGATCCTTTGCTCCCCAATCTCATCCCACACCCCGTCCCCCCTCCTCAAGTCAGTGACATTCACAGTTCAATTTTGCCTTTATCATCTCTGACCTCCTTTGCCAGAAAACCCTTTTTTATCTCTATGTTAAGACATGGGCAGTAATCTCTCTCACTGCCAGGTAATTTTAATGTGGATTGAACTGGATTCACTCCAGAAGAAAAAAAACCCCAACAATTTAAGGAATAAGAGCCAAGATTTGGATGGAGGAAAAAAGCTTACAAACCTTTTTATATTTCAACAGGCACAGATGTCTCTTTCTTGTGTAGGTACAGACATGATTAGAATTGGTCAAGAACTTCACAGGAAAGTTTTAGAAACATGAATTTTAAAACAAAACATTCAGAAACTTGTGCTCTCCAAATGCCTTTACCCACAGCTATTTCCCCCCTTTCATACATTACCTGATATTAAGGATTTTCTTTCTTAATCTGCTTCCAGTGGGGTCTCAGCAGATCCACCTGTAAATACAGAGGGGTTTGTGAAACAGCTGAAGGATCTATTTTGAGCGCTTAACAGATCAGAGCTGCACAAAAAGACATCCAGCTGGTTAAAAAGGAACAAAAGCATCCCATTCTCAAGTGAAACCATTGCTCTGGTACATCCTCTGACCACTAAGAAAATTTTCCTACCATCTAAAATGTCTCTGGTGCAGTTAGAGTTCAGTGCCTCTCACCCAATCTGCCCTGAAAGGAAACCCAGAAGATTCTGCAGCAACCTTTGATGTATCTGAGGGCCATTGACACATTTTTCCCTCTGCAGAACAATTATATTTGTGCAAAATGCAATAAGAAGTTCTGGTATAATCAATTATTGGCTCACAGAGAAAGATGCACTGCCCTCCTTGAATTTCCCCCACGATTTTCATTTAATATTCAGGCTGAATCTCTCTGATGTTGACCAGATGAAACCTCTTTGCCCTTTTTGGGGTTCTTAACTTTAGGCCCTGCCCATGCCATCAGTGCAGGAGGAAGCTGCATCCTCCCCCAGCCCATGATGGAATAAAAGCCTTTCCCCCAAAGCCTTTCCATTAATTCCATTAAGTGCTGAGTTATGACTCAGCCAGGCCCTACCAGCAATTTCAGAAAACACATCACAGGATATCATTTTTTATTCCCTGAAGTACATCACTATTTTAATCTGGAGTTGTAATTGACTCCACTTTTAAAGGAGGTGATAAAACGCTCAGGGAGTTGTTGTGCTACCTCCAGATAAGCAACCCTGGCAATATATAAGGGAGATAGCCCAGCCAATGGCTGGGGGAATGATTACAAACACATTAGAATGATCCTTTGCCACATGGATCTGTGATTTTAGTTTATGCTATCTATTAATCTCTGAGCTGCAGCGTGTTTGGAATCATTGCAGAGGGACTGGCACCCCTGGCCATTGCTGTCCCTCCTCCCTGCAGGGCAGCATGGGGCACATCTGGTGGTGTGAACATGATGGGCAGGGCTTGATTCTGACCCAGGCAGGGCTGCACAGGGAGGGTTATCAGGGCTGAGATTGTATTTTGCTGGCTGAGATAAGGCAGCACAGCTCCTGTCCCCTTTCAGCAAACACACGTCGTGTTTGGCGATAGCAAAGACAAAAATCCTCTCAAGATAGGGGCTCCTTGCAGGGCTTGGAGGGATTCAAGCCCTTCCTGGGCTCCAGGTTGCAGTGAAAGTCAAAAGCAGCAAGGCTCAGGCAGCCCCTGCCACTGGAATTCAGAGGAGCCTTCAGACCCACCTGAAACCAGAGAGATTTTACAACAGGCAAAGGCACTTGGGGTGGGACATGAGAGACAAAGAGAGAAATGAAGCAAATGTTCCCTGATCCTACCCAATCCATAATTGTGTCAGCTCCTGGAATGGGATGTCTCTGCTTGCTTCAGCACCTACTGGACTAGAAACCTGCCCTTTGCATCACAGCCATGCAGCAGAACTTAAGCTTTATGTTCATCTTTTCCATGGATCATTTGGAAAGTGCTCAAAAATTAGCCATCATTTCAGTGGCTCACAGAGAACTCACCTCCTTCATCATTTGTCTTCTGTGAGGCAAAGATTAATTCCTTCAGGGAGAAAAACAACATGCCCCAGGAAGGTGTGATCAGATTGCCGGAATATTTCCTCCTGAATGCCACCAATATCCAGAATTTCTGTTTATTTATATGCATTAAATCCCTTCCATGCCTGGGCATGCTTCAGCTCCTCACTGAGAATATACAGATTAAAATGAAAACTATTCCTGTTTATACTTCCATGTTTTTGTGGCCATCAACTCACTTCAAGATTTGAGAGCTTCACCAAAGGCTCTGTTCTCTTGCCTCCCACTCAATGGATGAATCAAGTTTTATCTACAAAGAACTCAATCACAAAAAGAAAAAGTTAGAGGCTCATTGTGTCCCGAAATCTCTTTGATTTTCCTACAAAACCAGTCTCTGTATAAGGCCCCACATCCTGGCAAAGCAGTTCCAGCCAATCAGAGGAGCAGAGAATTCTCTTGCATAAAGCGTAAACAGCACAGAAATTGCTACAATCATGGCAAACATCACTTGGACTTCTTATCACATCACACATCAAAGCTATCAATTACAGGCCAGAGATTTCTAGCAAATGAGCCTTAATTAACACTGCTGCCTCCAAATTTCCTTATTCCTGAGCATTCCCAGCTGCTATGGGAAATTAATTATGGCTTAAATCTTGTGGTTCTTTCTTTAGCACTTGTTGCATGGCAACATTCATTTTTATGTATGAGCTTCCCCCTCCAAATGACTTTATAATAGTCTTACCAAAAAGATGAGCTGTTAAACTCTTAAGCACAGATATTTACCCACCTTGGTTTGGATTTTTTTGGGTTTTTCACTCATAGGACATGAATTATTCACTGATAAGAGGGGTTGTAATGTTCTGGTTGGTTCCAGGCATCAGTAAAATCAGTCAGAGGATTTAACTGGTTTCTTTTAACATCAGTTCCAAAAGTGAGGAAAGATTATTGGTTATTTCTATTTATTACATTTAAATTTAAGTTTTGATCAAAAGGCTGTTTCCAGAGAGAAACTGCAGATGTAAATTATCCCATAAAGGTGACTTTTCCTTCCTGAATTATTGGTTAAACTCCCCATGAGATGGAACAGCCTGACCAAATCCATGCCATGCCACAAGTAATATTGATCAATATTTTTGCTGATTTCAGTCAGAACTTCCCAATACATAATAAAACAAACCCCAGAAGAAAAGCAGCACATTTCCAGAATACAATTGTGGCTCATTTTGAATGAGCTGCAAATAACTTAGTTCATATTATACCATAAACAGCCACTAAGAGGAAAAATCAGCACCTTATTTTACAACATAAATTCATATTCCATGAAGATCAGGATTCCTGATTAAAAAAGGAAATTATGAGCTTCTAAAGGAAAAAAAAGTATTTCATAAGACATAAATTGAAATAAAATGGAAAGAATATTAAATAAACCCACAAAGTTCAGATGAAAGGAAACTTTCCTAGCAGAGCATGTACAAGATTGGAGTTTTAACTGTGGCTCTGCAGCAAAAATGCCAAGGAGCAACATCAAGGTGACAGCACAGTTTCCTTAAAGTTTTGTTCTCTTTTCACAACCTCCTGTGAAATGCCAGTATTTTCTGACCTCACCTGAGATGTCTATGGACATGATTTAATGCCATTTATTGCCAAAAAAAGATCACAGCAACATTTAAGAATGTGAGTTTAAAGTCTAGAAGGATAATTACTAAAGTGAGAATTAACTAACTGAAGAGTTAAAATGAGAAACAAGAAAAATTAAGATTTTTTTTCAGTTATTAAATAAAAGCAACAACTTATTTTAAAAGCAGTCTTCTCAAATTCTATGACCTAACTATATAAATAGATTTAAAAAATTATACTGAAGTGATTTTAGGCCTTGAGATTCCGTAATTCAGACATGCCCAAGGATTAAATATTGGATTTTCCATTCTTTGTTCTCTCATCACTAGAATTTCTTAAGAGGCACAGAATCTTCTCCATGTGCTTTAAAGGTCTGAGCAGCTCCTGTCTTCAGACTTTGAAGCTGCACCAAAGCTTCCCTAACAAAGGCCTAAATATATTTCATCCTTCAGCAGAACATTGTATTCCTCTGTCTGGGAACCTCTGACCACCAACACCAGAAATGTGGTTTGAGTCATAAAAAATGTAATATTTCAAGGCAAAACAGATTCCATAAATCAAGGGAGAAATGCAGGATGATGGAGACCACAGGATCTCCACATCTGATTTTTGACAACATTTCAGGTGCTCCCAGCCTCTCCTGATGGAAGGGGGAATCCTCCTGCAGCTGCATCCATGGGTTCTTCACTGAGAAACATCTGCTGGAAAAAATCCCAGAGAAGCTGAGGCCAATCTCTCATGAAGGCTCCCAAAAAAACCCATTTTCCTCAAAGAATTTGCTGAATTAACAATCTTATTCTATCATACTCTCATGACCAAGTCTTTTTATAAAGTATTTAAATTATTTTTGTCTATGTCAAAACAACAGTAGTTTTTTACTTTGCCTAACCACTATTCCCTTAATACTGACAAAACTGCTGGATCCAGAGAGAGGGACAAGCAGTTTTTCTCTCTCCTGAAGACATTTTAATTCCAAAAGATAAACTGCACTTCAAGCTGCCACTGCAGCTCTGCAATCTGTCAGCACATGTGAGGACCAACAAACCTGTTCCCAAAAGGAGACAGGCTCAAAATGGAAAACTCACACCTCAGTGGCTATTTTTAATTTAACTCTTTCATGAGGTTTTAAATCAAACCTCATTTCAGTGAGATTTCAAGAAATTCAGGCAAAAGTTGTTCCAATTTCGGAAAACTCCAAATTCTCATTAGCTTTCATAGGATTTCAGTATTATGAAACTGTCACCAGCCCTGTGGAGGAAACATTTACACACATTTATTTAACGTGACCTCTTTTTGTCTCACCGAGGCTTCAAATGTCCCTGAGTCTGCTCCCTGCCAGTCCCCTGGCACTGAATTTGCCCTATTAGCCAGAAAATCCAGCTACACTCATGCAAACAAGTTTTCCTTCTGCTGGTCTCAAATAATATATTCAGAGTAAAGCAGGATGAATTATGTGCAGAGAATAAACAAGATCAAACTCTAACAGATCCATATTCAAGCATTCAAATCGAGTGTGAGAGAAAGCTCCTGCTGGGAATTATTTTTTTCTCATTTGAACCAACTGCCCCATTTCAGTAACATCCCCCAAGTTTGCAAAGGGACATGGAAACAAATCCTGAAGAGCTGAGCTTGGATTCAAGCTAAGCTTGAATGCTGTGCTGTCTTGATTTGAAAAGCCAGTTGGCTGCTAAGGAAGGCAGGACTGTGTCTTAAAATGGAAAATGTAAACCCTCTCCCTCTGAATTATTATAAATTTGAAATTAAGGGGCTCTCAGGCAAAGATATGGGAGTAGGAATAACAGATATTTACTAGGAAAATTTAAATAAAAATGCAGGAATACAAAACAACACTGCAAGAGTGAGAGCAGTCCCTGTCCCCTGTGTGTCAGGGCGGTGTCCCAGCCCCATCCCATGGGGGCTCAGCCCTCCTGCAGTGCCAGCTGTGGCTCTGCTGCAGCAGGGATCCTGCACAAGGGGGGAGTTTTCCTCTGCAGCTCCAGGGCTGCTGGAGATGGGCCTGGGCTCCTCTGGCAATGCAGGGCAGCACAAAGCTGCTCCTCTGGCAATGCAGGGCAGCACAAAGCTGCTCCTGTGGGAATGCAGGGCAGCACAAAGCTGCTCCTGTGGGAATGCAGGGCAGCACAAAGCCTCTCCTCCCAAACCTCAGATTGTATCCAGGTAGGAATGCTTGACTCTTCCCCTGGGCAGAGCATCTCCCCATGGGATGATGGAATTGGATCAGCCATGCAGGGACACTCACTGGCCATGGACAGCAGAGATCTCCTGGAGAGAGGATTGGCTGTGGGAGAGATAAAGAAAACTGCCCCATGAACAGCAGAGAACTGCCCCACCTCTGACAGATGACAAATAGAATACACACATATTTTAGAACCCAGGACATGTTCTCATCCATCACTGGATGAGCACAGCTGGACAATGGAGAGCCAACCCTCCCCCTCAGGATAACCAGAGCTCTCTGTTCTGCATGGAGTTTTTGGGACACAGGGTTTAAAGCCCCAAAAAGGTGAGGGATCTGTGTTACCTGTGGCTGACAGCTCGCCCAGGGCAGCCTCGTGCTGCTGAAATCCGTGGGACAGCTTGGCACATGCCAAGGCAATTATTTGTGTTAGCACAGGCACTGCCAGGAAGGCATTAATCTGGAGATGATTAGAACCTGCTGTTTTCTTTGTGAATGATTTATCTATTGACTGTGGGAGTCATTTATTGATAATTTACAAAGGGAGAACACGGCGCGGCTCTGCCGGCTGTTGGCAGCCACCCCCCGAGCTGTCCCCAGCACTGTGCTCCAGCCACGTCTCTCTGTCATCCCTCGTGCTTCAGAGTCAAGTGGGAGGTGTCCCTGTCCATGGCAGGCCTGCAATGAGAGCAGCTTTTGATGCCTTATGATTTAGTTTTTGTATTTTCCAGATTCTGTACTGCCTTAGTGTGTAACCCTGAACTCCATATAAATTGTTACCATTCCCTTTTCCAGCCCCAGAACCAAGGACACCGCTGCAGCTTCAGCCCCAAAAGTGCAAACAGCAGGGGATGGAGGGGAGAAACTGGGAGGGTGGGACTGCACAGCCTGAGCTGGAATTGGACAATGAACCCAATGGAAATGGACCAAAACTTGTACAAGTGTGAAAACTCCTGACACGCATCTTGGGTCCATCTTAAGTGTAGTCACAGCCAGGCTCTTGTGCTGCCCAAGGTGCATCCTTTGAACTCCGTTCAATAAATCCCCACTTTATTCTTCAACTCTGTCCATCCTCTGTTCCAGGCAGCCTCTCCACAGCTCACTTTGAGGTCCCTCCCCACCCAAACCATTCCATGGCTCCGAACCACACCCTGGGCTTGGAGCATCTTCACCCCACACCCAAGATCTCCACTTGCCCAAATCCTACAACCCAAATTCAATAAGAACCTTCAAGGGAACAGAACAGAGATACAAAACCCACAGCAAAATGGGAGAATTCCTTTTCTGTACTCAGTAAATGCCTGTGTTAATTTATCTCTCTTTTTATCTTCATCTAACATGTTTATGTGGTACAAACAGCTCCTGGAAGAGGCACAAAATTTAGGAGAAGAGAGCCTCCCACCTCAATCAAAGAAATCTATTCCATGACAAAGGAAAAAAGATGAAAGGTGTTTGTATTAGCAATAAAAGAACACCAGTGCTAAGATTTTTTTTTTTTTTAACTGTGAAGGACAAAACAGAAATCATATAAAAGACAAAAATAAACAGAATTAATAGGAACTCAAAGCAAGGACAAGCTGCAGGTCCCTGATGGTGTAACAAATTACAAAGCAGGTAGAAACTAATGTCAAGAACTATTTATTCATCTCTATAATGGGAACAACTTCAGGCAAGGACAATAATCACAAAGCAGGAAAGTGTTCATTAATTAAATGGAAACAAATCAGAATTGCTCAGGCACAGCTTGCCAAGGATCCTTTTGGCAGGCAGAGATATGCAATGTTCCTCCTTGTGCTCAGAACCTTTTGCATGACAAGAGCTTGAAGGGAGTTTATCAAGGCTCCTGCCTGCACAGGTAGCAACACTGGGTTTGCTGTTTTGCAAACCCATCAAAAATGGAAATCTCAATCACTTATACATATAAAGGGCTTAAAAAACCTCAACAGTGAATCACAGGCCATGGTGAAACCCTTTACTAATTTAACTCTTTCATGAGGTTTTTAATCAAACCTCGTTTCAGTGAGATTTTTCAGGCAAAAGTTGTTGCAATTTTGGAAAACCCCAAATTCTCATTAGCTTTTCATGGGATTTTCAGACTACTGACTACCAAAGCAGGTTCTCTGTGCTTGCCCATCCCCTGTGATCCATCACTTCCCACTCACAGCACCAGATCCCACACCAGACATTTGGGAACCTCCCCACCTCTGTACCACCATCATGGGTAGCACTTAAATACTCTTAAAAAAACTAAATGTCTTTCTGAAATTGTTGGATTTCATATTTCCCCTTAGTGGGAAGGGAGGTACAAACCAGATCTTCCCTTTACTAGAATAGGCATAATTTTGTTAAAATTTCTGATATTTTTATATAACATTATTATTATTACTACTACTACTACTACTACTACTATTACTATTATTACTCACTTTGGCTTTCGCCATTTGGTCTCTCCATGCAGACACGTCCTGATCTTCTCTCAGATCCAGTCCTCCAGACCTGGAGACATACAATCCTATTTTTGGAGCAAAGATAATAAATATTAGGCAAAAAAAGAGGAATTTCTGGAGATAAACAGTGCCTCAGCAAGGGACTGGGGCCATGAGTTTGAATCCCACTGCTTGAAGTCTAAAATGTTTGGGGATTTTTTAGATCCGACCCTTTGTGGGTTTCAAAGGGTTCAATCAACTGCAGCTCCTGGAACACCCAGGACAATTTGCATACAGAGGGACAATTTATTTGCAGGGTTTCAGAGTGTCACAAATTAGGAGGGCTGAGTTATGAACTCCTGGAGGCCCTGATGTACAGAGGAAAGTGCAGTGAATCCCTAATGACAGCCCCATAAAGATGATGTGATAAATACAACATTAAAAACCCAATAGAGGCATGAATCTGCTATAATTTAAGGAGCTGCCATTAAACACAACAGGGCTGGATTTTTTGTTGCTTTTTTTTCACTACTGCATCCACACAGAGTGGTTTGGGTTGGAGGGACCTTCCAAAACATGAAAACTTTCCAAATTTTAGGAGATTTCTTCCTTCCTTTTTTCCATCCTAGATTTCTCTCTTTGCAAATATATAAAGCAAAAAAACCCACTCTGAGAAAACCACATCAGCTATTCCACACACCAAAATCTCTAAAAAAAGAAACAAACCACTCTCCACATTAAATACAACTTCCCTTTTTACAGCACCTTTTTCCAAGTGGAAGCCTCCCCGTTTTTTCATTTCACCACGAGCTTCACACAGCTCAATGTTGACTCCGCAACCAAAAAGAAAAAAAAAAAAAGATGAGAACATTAAGATTTCCATAATTCTCCTCTTTATTCTGGGAAGTCACTGCAGGAGTTTTATAAGGAAGGAAAAAGTAATTTCTGAAAAGTGAAATGAATGCAATATTCATGGGGTGATCCAACAGACCATGTTTGAAGAAGCATAAAATTATCTGCCTATGAAGGTCAATTAGTTTTGACATTAATTTTGGTAGCAGAAGTTAAACCATTTTTTCCTACACCAGTGACAAAATATATATATATATATATATCCACACACAGCAAATTCTAGAAAAAAATGCAAGAACATTTGCAAATTGCGAAACATTTTCATTATTATTTCAATTTACAAGGGAACTGGAACATCACTAAATACTTTGATATTATTTCAACTTCAGGCAATGAGCATTGCTGGCACATTGCTGGTGGGGATGGGGCCTGGTTATTTTGCAGGAGTCAAACCAAGGGCCATTGAGGAAAAGTGCTTAAGAAACTGATGGAATTTAGAAGTTCTTTGGAACCAAGCACTGAAAACCATAATGAAACTTTATTTCAAATTAATTACACTTTTTAATCGAAACAGTGGAGATGGTGCCAATCTAAACACAACTAATTACAACAAAATCTGATGTAAAATAGAAGTAGTTTAAAGACTTCCATGGAAGGGAAATAATTTATCATTCTGCACGAGGAATTTCATTTTCTACTTTAAAAAACATGACTTGCCAAATGAATCCAACAATAACTGAAAACAGACCAACTTCCACAAATGAATGTTTTATATTTTCAAGTATACTTCAGTTAATTACAAAATTAATTGGCCTTGAAAATACTGGAGACTCTATATTTCATCACCCCCACCCCAGGCATGTGGGGGGATATTTTTAACCAAATACAATTCTCTGGTCTGAAAAAGATCTGCAGAAAAAAACATGAGTTTTTGGGGGGGGTTGCGGTTGTTTTTTTGTTGTAGGGGGGTTTTTTTGTGTGTGTGGGTTTGGTTTTTTTTAGGAAAAAAATAACTGTAATCTTTGTAAGAGACCAAAACTGCAGTTTGAGGCTTTAGAAGAGCCAGATCCCCCCAGAAAAGATGGGAACACACATGACAACATCATTGCCAGCACACAGTTCCTCTCCCTTCACTTTTAGGATCTTTTCCCCATTAATTTTTATCAATTCCTGACTGCAGTTCCCAAAAGGAGAACACTGCAGTCCAGATTTGAGCATTGCTGCTGATGTTTTCCTAAAGAGTCTCCACTGAAAGGGGCATCCCTGGCAATCAGTCAGCACAGGGAGAGTTTTTGGATTTTATCCCAACGCTGCTCTGCCCAAAGCTCCATTTCCATCCCCATTTCCCCTCACAGGACACAGGATCCTCCCCCAGTTCTGGAAAATAAATCTGCTCCATCCATTCCTAATGAACAGAACACTGGGAGGTAAGGAAAGGCATGAATGTCTTGGAGAAATGTATTAATAATTTTTACAAAAGAATAATTTGTGGGATTCTTTCCAGCACCAGAAATAAATAAGGAATAATTTATCATTGCTCAATTTGCCATAACCAGCTGAGGGAGCCTGCCTTGGCAGATGGTGTTTCTGATCAACAATTCCCATTATTCCTTCAAATTTAAAAATTAAATGGCCAAAATTAAAATGTTCTGATGCCTATATTAATATTGATTTCTCTCTCCTCATGTCTTGTCAATTCTAATCTCAATATTATTTTTTTTTCCTAAAAAGGAGTCATCATTGGAAAAATTTAAATTTTAAAGCAGCTGTGTCCTAAGAATAACCAAAAAGAAACCATTTGGTGACTATACCTGCCAAGGTGGTCAGATGGGAAGGATTTTCTCAGTGTCACAGCATCCATATCCCACTCTCTACTCAGCACTTTTGTATGGAATATCAGGATCTCTCCTGCATTGTCACTCAGCTGTCCCATGGTGTCACCCAGGCTGGATTCCTGTTAAAGGAGCAGAAGGAAAAGGTCTGTAACAGCTTTATATTGTATCCAGCACCCCAGCAATGCCCTCACTCAAATAACACCTGGTTTATGACCAGACAACTGAACCGAACCCTCAGGAATTTTTAAGATAAAGAACTATAAAACTTCCAGTCGAGACACAAAGAAAAAAATAGAAATACAAAGAAAAGAAAAAAATAGAAAGAAAATACTAGAAATACACATTTCTACCCCTCTGCTTTTACTCAAACACTAAATCAGACCCAGCCCATTTTGAGCAGCAACACGCCAGCTTCCAAAAGTTTATTTTTACAGATCCACAGCTCCTTCCAGCTTTGGGGAAACTCAAACATCTGCTTCTCCTGGCCGAGGCACTCAGCATCCTGCTGCCAAGCAAGTGCTCCCGTCAGTGCCCCGTGGTTCCTGCTCTCCATCCCTCTGCTGGCTGCAGACCAGCCCAGCTCCAGGTTCCCTCTCCTGCCTCTGTGCAGGCTCAGGGCTCCCTGGATGCTGCTGCTATTATTAGGCTGCCCTGGTTCCCCCTCAAAGTCCTCCCACAGCTCCCAGCAGGATGCCAGGAGCTGGCAGGCTCCGAGAGCCCGAGGGCTGTGCATCTGTTCCGAGACTGACAGGTAGCACAGCAAGTTAAAAAGCCCAGAAATTTGCAGCAGGAGGCTCAGCCTAGACAAGAAAAAAAAAAAAAAATCACAAAAAACCGCCCCTGTTTCAGTTTGTTTTCCTGAGCACCAGGTCATGCTCTGCCACTGCTGCCTGTCAGGGCAATGCCTCAGGTTTGAGCTTTTATATTTTTCAGGTTCTTTTTATATTACATTTTATATATTTTTTTATAAATATATGTTTACATTTTTCAGGTGCTTCTTTAGTGTGTGGGTCTGGGCTTCCTATAAGAATAGTAAGTACAGTGAGCTCTGTGCACAGAGCAGGGAGACAAAACAATTCCTGCTCCAGCTGGGCACCAAGGACAAATGATCCAAATCTCAGCCCAGAAGCACAAACACCGTGGGCTGGAGAGAGAAAAACAAGCAGGGTGGGACTGCCTGGGCTAAAGCTGGAATGGGACAATGAACTGCAAGGTGCAAATGGAGCAGAACTGATCCCAAGGAGAGACCTCATAACTGGTTATGTATTTTGGGGCCATTTTGGGTTCATTTTGTGCCATTTTGGTTAATCTTGGGTGAAGGAAAGGAACATCCAGGCAAGGATTAAAATAATTATTTGGGCCCTTCCCAAACACTTTGTTCCCAATTCCTACCCCACAAATCGATTCCCAGGCTTCGAAGGCAGATGGAGTTCTCACCCTCTCATTGACCACTGGTGGAACACAGGGTGAAGAATCTCAAAGGAGGATTTTTGTAGCCTGGTAACTGCTCTTCAACCTGTAAATCATCTTTAGGAAGTAAGCAGAGAGATCTCTGAGAGACCACAGCCAGGAAAACACTTGAGAAAGTCCTGAAAAAATAAAACCCCTCATGAAACAGGGAAATATTTCACTCTGCTGGTGTTAGTTGTGAGCTTTTCCTTGACTCCACATCCAAAGCTGGAATCCATGTGCCAAAGGGAAGAGGTGGCTTCAGGCTGGTGATCAGGGCACAAGGGGACACTGAAACCCAATGAAAGGCTGGATTAAAGCCTGCAGGGACAATTCCAGTGGCTGCACTTCCATGTAAATCACCACACCACTTCCACTTCCCCCTCCTAAACTGCCACTCTTCCATCCTGCAGCTCCTCTGAATAAACTCCCCACAACCATGCAGAGCAGAGATTGATGCTCCAACTGTTGCACAATTTCAAATAAACTCAATTATTTTTTCAGCAGCCTTGAGCAGGGTTTGGACCTGGCCTCTATTAATACTTGAGGTTTTGGTTGGTTTTACTGCTTGAGTTTTTTCTTTCAGATTAACCATAAATTAAAGGATTTTAATTGATAAGAATATACCTTTTTGTGTATGTGTGATGCTGCTGTGGTTGATTTCAGGTCACTCCTATTCCACACACCTTTATGTTAAGTCAATTCCTGTCTGCTATAAAAATTATACATTAATTTTGCTGGTTTTTTCTCTGTTCTGTAACAAAAATGCCTCTTTCACCCCTGGCAGCAGGTGTCAGAGAGCAGCCAGTGGTTTCTGGGTGGGAACCAGTGACTGCTGACATGGACACGGTGCCTGCTGCTGATCCCCCAGTTAAACACAGACATTTATTTATTTATTTGCAGTCTGTACCTGCCAGCCTCGGCAATGCACTCGTGCCACCTATTGGCAAATGACAGCAGAGTTTCCATTTCTGCTGAGCACACCTCAAGGAAAAATCCCAAATTCAGAGCTCCTGAGCAGCCTGCAAATCTCCTCATCCTCCCCAAAAACCAGCAGCGTCCACAGTGAATCCTCCAGAATTCTGAAAACATTCTCCTAAGTCAAATCCCTCATTTTTAAAATTTCTGTTTGTCAAAAAAAATCAAACCAAGAGTGCATCATCTATGGGTAGAATCATAGCTTAAGTGATATTCAGGTTTGTTCATTCATTTCCAAATATTTCAATTCTCCAAACACTTTAAGAAAATGCAGACGTACAGACATGCTAAGTTTGGCAAATAGAACAGGGCTCTCCAATCAATAGAGTGCCTCTGAATATTCTCTTGCAGTGCCCAGGCAGTTTGGGGAGTCCTGCTGTTCAAATGGCAATAAAGAACACGACAGGAAATATTTACTGCTGCCAGCCAGGCAACAGACAGGTTCTCATTACCTAATGACAGAAACTGAGAACTCCTTTTTTTTTTTCCCTTTTAGTGTATTTTCCAGTCCAAAAGGCTGAGTTAAAATGCAGTACATTTATGAGCACGTGTCCTAGGAAAATATGTGTGGTATCTCAGAGCCCAGGAATACCTAACATATGCATTTCTTTTTTCATTTCTTCTGAAAACTGATGTAAAGCTGGCTTAAAATCCAGTGCTGTGTGTGGCTGGCTTCACTCTGAGTTCTTTTCATCCCTGATAGAAGCATTTCCTTCTGCATAGGATGGTCATCCATTTAATTGCATGGTACAGAGAAAAAAAAGGAAAGGAAAACTCAGCTGTGGAGATAAATCTCAATAGAAATGTGATGAGTGCTCCTGCCAAGAATCATTTGCAAAACTTGCTATTCAATGCTAACCATCAGAAGTGGGACATCCACGAGCCCATCTGGGAATCTGAAGATAAGGAGCTGCTATTCAACACCCAGAGCAGTTTGCTCCTGGCCAGGAGCAACCACACCACTTTAAATCCTGGAAACTTGGGAGAAAAATGCTTGAGCTGCCACAGACACAGAGCCTGAGCTGGGGAACCCAGGCCCCTCTCACAGCTGGGGTTTGGGCTTTTGGAATTGCTGAATACCTGACAAACCAGGGGACCAAAAGAGGGGGGAAATGCAGCCTGAAAACCACATTTAACACTTCTCCAGGATGGGGCCACAGCAGGGAATTCTAATGCTGAGCTTGGGTCAAGAGAACATGAGTGCCAGTGTCTCTTTACATTTCTTTTCTCCAGCTAACAGATGCATTTCTATATGGCTCCAATCACACTGTAGACTGTGGAATATTCCAGTTATTCTGTCTTGTCTTTTTTTTTTTTTCCCCCAAGGATTTCCAATATTCCCTTGGGGCCTTAAGAAAGAAGAAAAGGGAGAAGTCACTCTCTTTCCAGATGAAGATGTTTGGAAAAGCTACTTCAGCATCTGCTGTCAGCTGTCTGGTGGGAGGATGAGTAGACCTGGAGTATCTTACTCCTAACAGAACTTCAAGCCAACCAAAACCCAACACTTGTGAATTCAACAGAGATTGTGCTGAGATAATGCTCATCCTTGGATAATGCCATTGCTTCATGTACAGCAAGGCAAATTGTAACTTAATTGCACATTATTTCAGCATTATTGCTAATCCATTAATACAGGATTTTCCTCCATCCAATCAAAATGAACAAGAAAAAGCCCCCAAAACAGTTAAAGAAAAAAAAATGTACTAAGATCAAAGCAGAGCTGTTTCAGTCAATCCTTTCACTCAAGAAAAATGTTGGATCAATAAAGAAAAGCCTAAAATTCTCTGTTTATCTATCAGCATTAATGTGAGGATCTGGGAGAGCTGCACACCCCTCAGCTGCAAATCCTACAAATGTTCAGGCAGCTCATGTTCAGCACACACTGCCCTGCACTGGGTTCCCATGGCAGCAATTACTCCTGAAGTTCCTCAAAGATGAGGTCCCAATGCTTTTCCCTGCTCCTCCTATCTCCAGAATCAGCCTCTGGTGGCTGTGCCTGGCTTTCTGTGCAAATTGATTTTGTGCCTTGGGACAGGACTCTTGACAACTTTAAATCTTTTATTTTCTGCTGCTCTGAACTGAGGGAGGTCTGCTTTTCTTCTCCCAGCCAAGGCCATTCCTGGCCCCCAGGTAACCAGCACAAGTTAGAAGGTTTTTATAAAGCAGCTAAGTTTTCTGAACAGCCTTTTCTTTCATCTCCAGCACTACCTGGACAGAACAGCACAGTGGCCTGAGGCCGGACTCCAAGGAGGCTGAAGACAGAGAGGGTGTTGCGCTCTGAAGAGGTGTGGAGCACAAAATCTGCTCCTTTTATCTGCTGCCTGTGGAGCACAGCCCATTCTGAGCCAAACACAGCATCCTTGTGTGCAAACAACCCTCAATAGTGGGGTAGAAAATTGACTTTCCCCCTGCCCAGCCAGCTCCAGGCTGTTTTCTCTTGCATCCATTCCATGACTTCTTATCTCGTGCTGTCCCCGCCCTGAGAAGCAAATGGAGGAATAAACATTAAACTCACAGTAAAGAGAAAACCACTGGCCCAGCATGTCCATAAACGCAGAGCTGAGGGAGATCCAGCCCTTCCTCTCTGGCCCCAGCACAGAATCCCTGCCCCAAGCTGCCCAAGGAGGCACCTCCATGGAGCCAGTGCTCAGTCTGTGCCTGGTATCCCCAAAGCAGCCCAGAAATTGTTCCTCTGCCACCCCTTCACTGTCCCTGCTCTAACCTGGGATGTCTCTCACTTCACTCTCCTGTTATCCCATCCTAAATCCTTCTGAAGCCACAGGAGAAGCCCAGAGGGATCTTGTGGGACAGGGATGGGGGACAGGAGGGCTGCAGGCCCAATTCCACCCTGCTGCCCCACTGGTGGCGCCTCTTGAGGCCTGGTTGGGACTACCTAAACACAAAATTAATTAAGAATAAAAGACAAAATTAATTAAGAATAAAAATAATTAAAGTAATAAAAAGCAGTTCTATTGATTGAAAGCCCTCCAGGTACATCCAGGGCAGACCAAGCCCCCCAGGGCCTACACCCAAACTGCCCCACGGCTCACGGGTTTCACACTTTTATCACTTTGGGCCATTTGCACTTTGGGGGTTCATCCTCCAATTCCAGCTCCAGGTAATGAAGGCATTGAGCCCCAGTTTGCTGCCCCAACTCACTTTTGTTTCCATCTCTGGGCCCTGAGGCAGTGAGGTGTCCCTGATTGCCAGGCCTGGAGAGGAATTGTTGTGTCTGCCCAAAATGGGACACCAGCAGCTGGCACTGGGTGTGGAGCTCAGAGTTACACACTAAAGAACAGCAGGATTAAAAATATATGGAAAATATAAAAGCTCAAGTCCTAAGGCATCACTCTGGCAAGACATTCCCTGGAATTCCTGCCCATGCACTGCAGGGCTGAGCTGGCCCCCAACAAATTTTGTGTGCAAATTAAAAAACGAGCTCTCTAACGGCAAACACTGGATGGATCCACCTCCCCAGCAATGCCAAATTTCACCTTTTGCAGGTAGAAGAGTTGAGAATTATCATAAAACTAATCCAGGCAGGCTCTCAGGAGAACAAGCAGTATTCAAATGCAATCAAGGCAATGTGAAATGGAGTCTGTGGAAACTCCTGGCACATCTCATAATGGATTGCTCAAATATGATAACAAGTACACTGATTTTTCTCTCTGAGGCAGATTAAGGCAGTTGCTCTAAAAACACAAGATTAATCTGACTTGTGCTTTGATACTTATTTGTTCCAGCATCGGGTGAAAAAGTTGTGTGATAATGCAAAACCACCCAGCTGGGCATTAAGAGCAAAAATATGCCCACTGAAGCAGTGCCATCCCATAAATTAAAATTAACTAAGCTTAGGCATCATCTTGGATAGGAACAGAATTTGCACCTGTAAATCTAATACTAAAAACCTGTGTTATTTTTTTATAAACCATCTTTACAATTATGTTAATCTTTAGTTGACTTGTGGCACCTTAACTTCACATTTCTTATACTTTTTTGGACAGGAAAACTTGAATATATTTTAAAAATGCTGTTAAAGTGATAGGAATTAAGCTGAATGTTTTTAATCAAATACAAATAAAATACTGAGGAGATAAGCAGCAGATTTCCTATCAATTCTCTAGGAATTCCTTTAGATTTACTCAAGTGAAAGTAAGAATAAATATCAGCAGTATTCATTAGTCCTGGTGTTTTACTGGCAAAATTCTACTGACTTCAAGGTACTTAATGAAAAAACAGAGAACAGAAAAATAGCAGCCTTTAGTGAGATAATTTTATACATGGATGGACAGATGAAGTAAAATTTCCCACCATTAAATGATCTGGGAAGTGACAGGAAAGGTTAAAATAAAGCAAGCAATGGATTATTTTCTTGCCAAGGGAAGTTTTGCTTTCAGAAAGATTGATGCCCAGAGAAGGGAGTGGCTGAAGGAAAGAGGGGAGAAGCTGAGTTTGTGGCTGGAAATTCAGCAGCAGGTGAAGGGCTCAGCAACCTCTTCCTTTTCCAGCTCCTCCTCAGGTGGAAATATTTCTGTAGCTGCACAATCAGCAGGAGCCCACTCAGCTCTGAAATCATTAACAAAAGAGGTTATCTCATTAAGCATGGAAACAGGTCATTTGGATACAAAGGGAAAAAAAGAGGAAAACATAAGGGAAATGACAAAAGAAGGAAGAAAGATTTAAGAAATGTATTTGTTACATAGTTTCCAATACAGCACATGCTAAAATAAAGAGACCGAAATAATTCTAGATATTAAATCCAGTTTTCCCTCTTCCTCAGTATCCTCACTCACCTTATCCAGGAGGACAACTTTCCTTTCTAGCTGAGTTCACCATATGAAACTCAGAACTGCACACTAAAGCGCCACAGAACCTGAAAAATATAAAAGCCAAAACCTGAGGCATGATGCTCATCCTTCTTTCCCAAAGGCCACTTCCTGTCTCCAACCTCATCTTCAGTTTCTTTAACTCCACAAACCCTGATCTTTGTGAAAAACACCATTAAGGATGTCTCTGGGTAACCAAGAGATTTTCATTAATTATCTCAGTAAGCACTAAAGAACGAAGAGCACATATAATATATGAACAGAACATCACCAACAAGGCGTCTTCAACGCTGCAATCTTAAAAAGGTCTGACAAAAAAACCTAAAAAGTTACTTGAATACTGAATTTTGGAAAATTTTCAATTTTGAATACAAAAATTAGGTTCTTCTGAAAGTTATAAGCAATGGTGTTTTTTCCAGATAATTGATTTAATAACCAGGGATAGACATTACTTGAATTCAGCACTGCAAAAGGGATTCTTCAGCACCCTGCCTGATTTCTGTGTCAGAAAAGATACCTCACATTCTTTTCAAAGGAGAAGAAAATACATTTAATTTGAGAGCATAACATCTGATGCCACGCAAAGATAATAACATTTCTTTTTTTCTTCCCAGCACTTGATTATTTTTTCCACTAATATGATTTATAAACAAAAACAAACAAACAAAAAAAGAACAGATTTAAAAGAAAACCAAGACACATCCTAACGATTACTTTGATAATGCTAATATGCCCTTTAAAAAGGAGTCCAGCTGGGAAATTGAAAGGGTGACAAGTGGAACCAACTTGTATTAGCTTGGCATGAGACCAGTCACTGGCATGGCCTAAATGACAGTGACTGCATCTGGGAAGGGGTTGATAAGGAAATCCTGTTACAGTGCACTGCTAGATTATTATTTTTTCTTCCCCTCCTTAAATTACATCTTACATGCTTTTTCTCTTTCTTTTTTTTTTTTTTTTGTCATTTCTTCATTTTGTGACAACAAAATTGTTTCATTTGAAACACTTTTGATTAAGCAAATGCCTCAATGATAGCTCCCAGCACTTTCTTTTAAGTGAGGGGGAAAAAAAAGTCTTATGTAAACTAATCTGATCACTCAAAGACTTTGGCTGGGCATCCTTCCAGTCAGAACTTTAAAATTTATGATAGTGGTTTACAAAGTACCTTCCAGAGTGAGGGGAAGAGAGAGCATAAGCTCTTTAGATGACCTTGATCTCTTCAGCTTCACTGGAGGCCATCCCAGGGGAAGGATTCTGTGTTTCCAGCGGAGATCAGACTGGAGAGGTCACTGATGGAACCTCGGGGTGTGCAGAGGTGCTGGGGAGGCACCAGCACCAGCTGAGCTCCTTGAGGGTGCAGAAGGAGGAGAAGAAGGAGTAAATTGAGAGGGTCTTGTCAAAGGCTCTCACCCAGCTGATCCAGCTCTGGTTCCAGCTGGATCTGTCACCGCTGTTTCCCCCCCGCCCCCCCAGACACAAATCCTCATCTCCAATTAAGCTGTCCTGTGACTTCACAGGTCTCACCAGGCTGTCACAACTTTGTCGGGAGAGGTGGAGTGTTTAAAATAACCCTCCTGCTGCTGACATTCGTGTTTCTGAGGAATAAACACCATCCCTGCCGCCTCTGACTTCCCCAGGCTTGACTCTGACTCTGAATCACAGCACAGAGCTCAGGGTCCATCACCTGAACATTGATCCAAGGGATTTTTAGTTTCTCCCCATTCAGTGTGCTGAGCGATGGCAACATCAAAAATACAAGAAGGAAAGCCAGCAGAGAAGAAGCAGGTGAGTCACACAAATTTCAAATATTGGGGTTCATTTCATCATTAGGGGCGGCTGAATTAACAAGAGGAAAATTAAACATAAAATAATCTGAGTTAAAAGTAGAAAAATAAAACATAAGGTAATCTGAGTTAAAAGTATGGCTGACTTTTCTCCAGGTCTGTGGGTTGCATGCAGGCTCCTCCGGAATTTCTGGAACTACTCGACAATTTCAGTCAGATCTGTCAGATTGAAGGTATAGAACATAATTATCTTCTCATTAAAAAATTGATTAAAAGGCATACAAGAACACTGCAGCATGTTAATGCAAAGGCACCATGTTCTGCATTAAAAGATGCAGAGCAAGTTTGCTGAAGAGACTGGAGCATCCCAGAAGAATCTTTAGCCAAAGTTTATCCAGGCTTCAAGATCCTTATCTTCTTCCTATCTAATGGCATTTTCCTATCTATCCTCTGGAAAAACAGTGCTCCTGCTCCTTGGAGAATTCCAGGATGGTTTGGGTTGGAAGGGACATTAAATCCCATCCCATTCCATCTCATCCCATCCCATCCCATCCCACCTTCCGCTATCCCAGGCTGCTCCAAGCCTCATCCAGCCTGGCCTTGGGCACTTCCAGGGATCCAGGGGCAGCCACAGCTTCTCTGGGAATTCCAGCCCTCACAGGGGACAATTCCTTCCCAATACCCCATTAAACCTACCCTCCTCCTTCAAAGATTCCTTGCACTGGCTGGATTTTCACAGGAAAATCACAGGATTTTCACAGGAACTCTTGGACTTCTGGGCTTTTCAGGAAGATTCAAAAATACGGGATAAAATCAAAGTAAAAATTCCAAAACTCCTTGAAAAACATAAATAAAATTGGAACTCCTGTTCTGGAAATCACGTTGCAGTTTCAATACTGTAAGATATTTTAATCTTCCTTTCTACTCTGTTTTTTCTGTGTCATGTTGAGTTCACCTTTCAGGAAACTGTGGGTAAAAATAGGGTTCTGTTGTCAGATGGATTCCAGTCATCACAGGACACCAATGTTCCCAAACAATCCCAAATCGTCTCCAAGTCCCTGGGAAGAATCTGAGGAACTTCAAATGGCCTGAATGGTTCAATATTTTGATTCACTGGTATTTTACCAAGCACCTGCTACACTAAGATGCATTTTCCTTTTAAACTGGGAAATATTTCAGCCACCTTCCAATCCATTTGGCCCTATAATTTCTGTCAGGTGTAAATTAAAGTAAAATATTACCCAGGCCAAATCCAGACTGCCTGGCTGGCTCTGACTAATTTTCCAGTATGGTTTTATGCAAATGTGCATCCTAAAGCATTGATTTAGCTAAACATGTGCACAGCCAACATTGCTCCTGGCTCCCCCAGTCATTAATCTAATATTCATTTCATATTCCCATGAAGTAGAGAAGTTATTTTACTTCACTACAGAGATTAAATGACTGACTCTGAGAAATTCAGTAAATTTGTGAAAATGCCAGGAACAGAATCCAGGTCTCCTGCCTAATTCCACAAAAACCATTCTTCCAGACACCATGCAGTGCAGCTGCACAGTGGAAATGCAGAAGTTAATTACTCTCAATTCTTGTCCAATATAATCTATTTACTTCTTCTTCAGGATTAAAACTAATGTTTTGTCCTAGTGCAAGCTCACTTTTTCTCAATAAATTCAACATTCCAGGTGGTTTGGTTTGTTGTTGATAGAATTTTTATGCAGAAGACCACAACTTAAGTTGAATTTTTAGCCTATAAATGTTGATTATGTTGATTGAGTAAATTACGAGTCAAGCCTTAAAATAAGGCATTTTATACCTGGACAACAATTAAAACCTCACATTATTTGTTAGTTTTCAAGCATTAGATGTCTCCTCTTTCATGCAGTCTTTCAGCAGCTGAAGATTTTTCCATCTATAAATATTTAAATCATCTCAATATGTTCTCCCTGTACACGAGCTGCTGCTGAAGCTACATTTGTTTTAGTTTTCACTCTGAATAAAGACAAGCCAACTGATTGTGATCTTTTCCTCCTGGTTCATTTGCCACATGATTTTAAAAGGGACAAAGCAAACACACAAAGCTGACAAGGAATATGAAGCTTCCTCCCCACTAAACCTGATTAAAGGAAGTCGTCCTGAAGTTAATGTCAATGGAAATATCATGGAAACATGACTGCTTGTGGTATTTCCAATGGAAATACCAAACAAAGAGCTGTCCAAATACTACTCCTCCTGTAAATATCATGAGGATATTTGCTGCTCAGCTCAGAGGCAGGAGGATAAAATGGAGAAGAGGAAGGAGAGAGCGGAGAAAGGAAAGAAAAGTGGGGAAAGCTGAGGAGCAGAGTGGGGCAGAGCCCTCTTTGAGGATGCAAAACAACAGAAGCAGAGGAAGTTCTCAGTAATACAATCTGAACTTTAAGGGTTGGATAGGACTCAGAACTCCTCAGGAAATGAGTGAAAAGGAGGCGAGCACAGAAGATTGAGCTACAAGACCATCCAGGCTGGTTTTGAGCAGCTCCAGAGAGATTTCCAGGCTCCCCATCCCTGGAAGTGCCCAAGGCCAGGCTGGACAAGGATCACCTGGGACAGTGGAAGGTGTCCCTGCCCATGGATGAGCTTTAAGGTCTCTTCCCACACCAACCACTCTGGGATTAGAACCTCAGAACTGGGATGGGAAAGGCACACTGGGAATTGAGGTGAGAACGAGATGGAAGAAGAAGCATTTTAACGCTTTTCAGAAGTAATGTAAATGTACACAGACCCACACTCCCCTTGTCAAAACACCTGAACAGTCCTTACTTAAGGCACTGATTCAGCCTAGGAGACACATTTTGCTATTTTCATGCATATGTATTTTTTAAGTGTGTATAAATATATACATAAAGCAATTTTCCTGACAGTGTTTTCCTGTCTATGGAAATGCATTGCAACACTTATTTTGATCCATCCTTCCAGTACATTATTCCAGAAGCCAAAATGTATTAATGAGAAAGAGACTGTAAAGCCCAAATCCTTGTTGATTTTCTCAGTCCATCCTACACACAATAAAATTAGCACTGGGCATCTTTAGATGCATATTTACAAGTTTGAGTTTTCAGCTCTTGTACAGAAACAAGACAAAATATGAAGAACTAAGGCTATTATTTAATTTCTTTTGACATCAATCTTTCCAGATGATTGATTCTGCTTTTTTTCCAACACAATTATAAACGTACAAAAAGTCTAGAAGAACTTTTGCAGTGTAAAAAACACCCTGTAGAGTGAGAGGAAATCCCATTCACGAGTGAAAATTATTTGTATTCCATGGCTGTGAAAGGTAAACTGAGTACTTCACCAGTTTTGTAGCATGGATTAATAATGCATAGATGTTCACAAATGCTGGAGGAAAGCTTCAGTCATTTCAAAATCCTTCTGATCAGTCAGCAGTCCATAAAATGTCATGGAGGAAGAAGGAAGCTTTGGAGAGCGCAACGAACACTCTGCTACTGAACAATTATTTGTGACTCATATTGAATTGATAAAAAATTATCCCTATTAAAATTCCTCCTGGATGTCTCACACACATGCCAAAAAGTTCTGCATCGAGGCCAGACACTCTAAAACATCATGGAACTGGAAGTGGAAGAAGGAAGAACTCACCAAGTGGTTTCACAGAACGTGACGAACTGAGAGGAGCCACATCTCCAAACTGCCCGGACAGCTCTGCCTCCCACCTGCCAACACAGGTACAAAGACAAAAAAATGTGATATTTAGCTGCCTTGCTTCTTGAAAAAATTAAACCCAAAGTTAATACCATTTACAAAATAAATATGCAGGACAAATTAAGGATGTATACTACATGAGCATGTAATTTGAACTATATATACAAAACGAATATGCATTGCAAATTGAATATAAATTAAATCAAATCTTATCATTTCCAACCTCGCACTCTTCCAAAATAGATAAGACCTTGTCACCCTTTAAATGTATTCAAGTACATGATACCTTCAAAAGAGCTTCATTTATCAAGCCAAGATGAAAAGAAATCTACTTAAATTAGAGGTTTTGGTGGGGTTTTTTTGTATCTGCACCAAGTTGAGAACATAAAGCAGGCAGCAAACAGCTCAGAGATACTCCAAAAATCACCTTTAGGATTCACTTGGCATAAGGGTTTTATTGATCCTGGTGTTATGAGATCCCATTTACGACAGAAGCCATTCCATTCCCAAGTCCAGCCTTTACTGGCTCAATAAACATTTCTGTAATTCCACACTCACACTGCATACACAGAGCAGGAGCAGCTTCTCCACACTCCCTGGGGACTGAGCTTCACCAGCTGCTGACTGAGCTGCCTGCTCCATTGATCAGCCAGATCTCCCAATAAAAGAGGTGCCTCTGGTCCTGATTGAACTGGGGGAACCAATAATGGGAATTCCCTTGGGACGAGGCATCAGCATCTCCCTGATTCAAACCACGGAGGGGCAGAGCCCAATTAACATTTCCAGGGCATGTTCAGCTGCTGTTTCTCCACAAGGAGAGGTTTAAGGATGTGCTGTAACACCCTAGGCAACTGCTGGAGAGTTTTCAGTTCAGCACAAGGATCTTGGCTCATAAATCCTTCTAGAGTGGAGTCTTCTCTTTGATCAAAGAACTCCCAGGCCTTCTTTTCCTCACTACCTGCCCAAAAAAATTATTATTATTAACACAAATAGATATGGACACACACAGCCCAGCACTGAATCACATAATCATGGAATTATTAAGGAAAATTAACATTTTCCAGGGCATATTCAGCTGTTTCTCTAGAAGGAGAGGTTTAAGGATGTGCTTTAAGAGCCCAAGCTGGAGAGTTTTTCATTTCAGCACAAGGATTTTGGCACATAAATCCTTCTAGACTGGAGTCTTCTCTTTGATCAAAGAACTCCCAGCCCTTCTTTTGCTCAATAGCTGCAATAATAATAATAATAATAATAATAATAATAACAACAGTACTGCAAATAGACATGGACACACACAGCCCAGCACTGAATCCACAATCATGGAGTTATTAAGGCTGGGAAAGACCTTTAAGCTCATCCAGTCCAACCATCAGCCATATTCCCCATTTAACCACACCCTCAAGTGCCACATCCACTTGTTTTGCTCTGAGATCTCTGAGTTCTTAAAGCTCAGCTGTACCAAAGGATGACATTTTCATATGAAGGGGACAGGAGCTCTCCTCCAAGCCACAATTCAGCTCTCTCTGTAGGAATTGGCTTGAGCAGATGGAATTACATCAATTTTCCCACTCTCATCAGCACTGTCAAATAAATTCAAGACATGAGTAGTTAACAGAATAAGGAGTTGAGCTGGCAACATTTCTAATAAATCAACCAGGTATCAGCTACTTGGCAAAAATAAACAGCTTGGCCAGAATAGTAACAAAGACAGAATTTGACAAACAGAAGCCTTAAAATGCATATCTGATTAAAAAAATATCCACAGAGGACAAGAAAGGTCTGGATATTGCTGTTCAACTCTGCAAAGCAAACAACTACCTCAGTTGTGAATGTTGTCACTAATTATGACTTAAAAACCTGTCTGTGATTCTCTGGATAAGGTTGGAAAAGACCTCTGAGATCATGGAGTACAACCTTATTATCTGAGACCTTAATTGATGCACTTCGTGCTTTTGTAAGTGCATTTTTGTTTCTGAGACAGGAAAGGCCAACTCAGAATTTAAACCAATAAGAATTTACTTATTAATTTTTAATAGCGCAGAATTTAAGCCAATAAGAATTTACTTATTAATTTTTAATAATAAGCCCTGTGCAGTGATTGCTCCTCTTCACCTGCTGCCATCCCAACAATGCCCCAGACAAGAGCAACCAGGATTGTGGTTCTTGCTCCAAAAGACAAAAAAAGAGGGGGTGGTTTTCTTTACTGGTGGCTCATTGGGGATTTTTGCCCCCCTCCCTGTTGAATATCCAGATTATCCAGAGCACTTTGTTCTCTTTATTTCATGTTTCTACAGTGTGCTGTAAAAAGCCAAAAGCAGATTCCAGCCTCCAAGTGCAGGAGCTCATGTGGTGAGGAAGCCACAGAACTGGAGGCTGTGGCTCCCCTGGGGACTCAAAAGTGAGGCTGAACCTGGAATGCTCCCATGAACAATCTGTGCTCCATGGCACATTTTAGCTTCTCTGAATTTAACCTCTCCATCCCACAACACCAGAAATTCCTTCACTATACACTAGAGCTGCAGGTACCACGGGATGGTTTTGGCACCAGCCAAATATTTTGGGTTGGAACCAAGATTTTTCCTGACCCTACCGAGATTTGGGGTCACTGAAGAATCAGTGGCTACAAGGGAGAGCACAAAGATCTCTTTTCTTTACAGCAGCTTAAAGTATATTGAAAATATCACAAAGAAATAAAAATTCAAAAGATGCACACGATTAACAGTAAAAGAGTTTAGCTCAAGAAAGCCTCCTTAAATAGCAAAGGTCTCTGAAGATGCATAACACCAATGTATATTCTTCTTGAGAAAAAAACATGTTAAAACATATAAACATTTCATTCATCCTAAAATTCAAAGCAAAAGTCATCAATGAAACAAAAGGCAACCAACCTAGCAGCAAACTCCCATTTCTTAAAAAAAAAAAAAAAGAAATTAAAAACTATTTGGTTTTCCAGCTACAAACTATTCAAAGTTCACAAAAGTTCTGTTACCCCTTAAAACATTTTTCTTCAGGCAACTTGAGCACAAAAGCAACTTGACTTTCTTTGTACCTCCTGATTTAGCACTATTAAACCCAAGGCAAGGGATCCTCAGACTCTTCCTCTAACTCACCTGGTACAAACCTCACCTGAATTCAGAAACTGATGGAAGCAAGGATTCCCTTTCCAGAACCTCCCATGAACAACACAGCAACCATTTTCACTTTTTTTGTTTTAAATATTCCATTTTCTAAGCTGGCAAAATGTACTTGGGGCTTGCAGTCAGGTATTCCCAAAGTTCACATATTTGCCTGTCAAGAGCCTGGATTCAATTTCATCTTGAAATTGTTGCTGGGTTTTTTTTTTTCTACTAAAAAAAGTCTCATATCCTAATACTTCAGGGTTGCTGATGACAAAATAATACAGCAGAAATTTAATAAAGCCCTTTTTCTATAGGATAAAGCCTGTGGAACTGACAAGGTGTACACTATAATTAGCAACCTGCACCTTCATATACTTGTTGCCTGAACAATAAGCTGAAAACCTGAGGTATCTCTCCACATGTCAGCAATCCTTTCACCAGCACAACTTGCATACTGATGAATATTATGTAAATGAATTTACAGATAAAAAGGAAAAATACCTATTCTGATGCAAATCACACCCAGCACACAAGCCGTGGGAGTGACTGAAGCCTAAACGCCTCTTGTGCTTTTTCACAGCACACAAAAAAATAAAAATACAGGAAAAAGCTGTCTGCATGTTCTCACTGCTGCTGACATGGAACCATGAGAAATCAAAAATTAAAAAAAGCCAATCCACAACAAACAAAACATGGAGATTTTGGTTTAGTTGCTGTTTGTTTAGTATCAATATGACACCAAGCAGCTGCCCCTATGGTGAGGCTGAGGTTTAGAGATTTTTAGCTGCTGTGAGCCTGACAATGACAATGACACTGCTCTGGGCAGCTGGAGCGCTGCTCTGGAGAGCCCAGGGATGCTTTCAGTGATGCTTTCAGTGATGATTTCAGCTTTGGTATCACCAGGGACCTTCTCCACCCCTTCCTCTGCCCCTACTCCTGCAAAGCCGAGGAGAAAAAGTTAAACCTGGACCTAAATTAGGTGGAGGAAAAATACAGCCCCCAAAATGCATCTTTCATACATTCATTTCAAGTAACAAAAGGAAAGTTTAGTGGCTAAATCAGTAAATGTTGCTGAACACGCAGTTCTGTTAAAGTGGCAACTCAGAAGAAGAAATCAGCAGTGGTAGGGAAGAGAAATACTGGAGTATTTCTCTGCTGATGAGAGCTGTGCCAAAGCATAGCTGGAGCTGTGAACTTCCCAGGTAGAAAAAAGGTGATTTTTACCACTTTGTACCTGAATATTTCCCTCCTAAAAATCCTGGGGCAAAGCACACCACAACTGCCAGAACCAGAGCACACAGCCTCAAGCTGCACCAAGGGAAATAGAGGTTGGAGATTAGGAAAAAGTTTTTCACTGAAAAAGTGATAAAATATTGGAATGTTCTGCCCAGGGAGGTGGTGGAGTCCCCATCCCTGGGTGTATTTAACAAAGCCTGGATGTGGCACTGGGTGCCAGGGTTGAGTTGAGGTGTTGGGGCTGGGCTGGACTCGATGATCTTGAAGGTCTCTTCCAACCTTTTTATTCTGTGAATTCTGTGTGATTAATAAACCACAGCTCATTTCTCCTGCAAAAATGCCACTCCTGGCATGAGGCCCTTTCTTCATTCACATCTAAGGGTGAGAAGGAAAATCCAGAGAAAACTGGGGGGCTGGAAACTTCCAGAGCACCTCTGGGCTGGTGACAGCACCCAAAGCAATGGAACCTCTGAGGAGCCGAAGGAATAAATTCACGGGGCAGATTTGGTCCCCAGACATGCCCTGACCACCGGCACTGCTCTGACAACTCTGCATCCCAATTTCTCAGACACTGACTGGCCCCAAGGTGATGGAATTTACCACAGGAGGCGCTGGATTCCATTTCTAATTCTCTGTGTACACATAAACTTGCTCCAGCTAATTTAAGTGGGTACATGCCAGCCCAAACTCCTGTGAGGATGGTTCAATTTTAGCCTAATTTAATGGATTATTACATTTTAAGTTGACAATGTTCCTGGCTGATTTACAATAACATGAAATAAAGTTAGTTTATGTTGCAATAAGAGTGGCTGAGCAGTCGATTGGACCAGCTTAATGAAACTGATTTAAATTACACCTTCATTTAAAGAGGTACAGTAATGCATATAAACAAGCCCTGAGTGATGCTTTGAATATGAAGAGAACAAGAATGACTGTAAAGAGCTACAGACATTGCTGGATTGTTCATCTCAGCTTCCCAAAGCTCAGCTCTGGGGGGCTCAGCATTGAATGTGGCCTGGGAGTAGTCCAGGAGAATAAAATCAGCATTAGGAACAAAGTAATTAATCTTATTTTCTATGTGGATTGCCTTTAAATTATGTAAATTCAAAGACTCAGTGTTTCTCCAAAGCTACATAAAAAAAGGGGAAGGGCACAAACATGAGATCTCTTGTATTTAACCCAGTGTGATGGGGGAAGTTGGTAAATTCATCACTGAGAACTTGATTCTAGTGCTTTAGGAGTTTAATCTGCAATACCATCAATTCTGTACTAAAAAGCAATTAAAGAGTACAAGCCAAAGTCACTGAGGTCATGAGTTTAGTCTGTGTTAAAGTTACTAAATTCTGTCCTCTGTTCCTTGTCTGTTCTTTGGACAAAAGCAAAGTGCACAACTGTAAAGAGGGGCTGGTAGTTACACTTAGAGAGAAAACAAAATATTATCTACTTTGGCTCTGTTTACTTAACTTATGTGGCATTTCAAAGGGGAGAAGTTGGTTATTAGGCACTTCTAGAACTTTTATGTCCCCCAAGATTTAGTTCATTGTGCTGAAATAGAGTGCAAATAAAATATAATAAGGAGAAAATGATGGTATAAAACATTGTGTTGGAGTGGGGAGCAGGAAGCGAAGCCTTATCTTCCCACTGCAATGCATGCTCCATTCTCTCCTTGGAATGGGCTCATATATAACTTTAAGAGTTGGGAAATAAAGCTTTCCATTTTACAATCTGTTTAATGTCAGCAGCTCACTGTTTCATGGTGGGCTTTGTGACAGCCCCATCCTGCAGGACAGGACACTCCCACTGCCCCTGGGGCTCAGCCCAAGGTGCTGATCAGGGCTGACCCCAAACTCTGAGATTTAACACTCTTTGACTCCAAATTAATACAACTTTTTGAAAATAAATCAAACAAAAAATGCAAATAACCTTACTCTTCCTTCTTCCTTTCGCAGACATGCAGCAAGCGCTCATTCCTGTTCTTGTTCTCTCAAATCTGGGCAAAATTGCAGATACAGGGAATGACATTTTCATCCTGCCCTGCTAAGGGCAGGTCCCTTAAGGCTGTGAGAAATAACTAATTAAAACAGATGAAGACTTACCCCTAGGTCCAGGCCTCTTAAAAAAAAAAAATTTAAAAAATATCAGCATTTTATTACATTCATGACTCCCAGAAGAGCCGAACTGCATTAAATTACAAATGTATTAAGTTGAGCAATTAATGTGTGCAGAGTTTGAGAGAACAAATATCAGAGCAGGCTGCAGCCATCCTGTCTCTGTGCTGGGGCCTCCCACTGCTGCACTGCACTAATCCAGGTTTATGGCTGCTTTGCATCAGCAGGGCAGCACAAAATAGCCAGGCCACATCCATGAATCTGGCCCAAGACACTCAGCAGAATGGTCCTGGGGTTTCTTAACCTCTTTTGGGGCCCGAGGAAGGGAGCACAGAACTCAGCGGTGGATTCATTGCGCAGACAACCATTTGCACTGAAACTGGGTAGCCCAGCAGGCAGAGCTTATTAACCCAAATTCCTCAGCACTCTCAGCCCAGGTGTTACCACAGACAATTCTGTTCATGCTTTATCAGGGCTTTTTTTCCTAATTCTCTAGTTCCAACTTGGCAAAAAATCACTGCTGACTCCTAGCATTGCAGGGCATGCTGAAATCCAGACCACCTGTATTCCAACATGATTTCCAACATTTCATAGTTCAGATCCCAAAATAACCAGGAAAGCCTGTTCTGCAAAGGGAGGATGGTTGGCAAAGCAAGAATCCCAACAGGTTCTTTTGCATTTCCCCATTAGCACCTGCATGGGGATCCCTCAGCAGACTCAGAAGCCAAACACTCCACCACTGAGTTCCCACATAAAATCTGTCCCAGTTCAGGCAGAAATCAAACTCTGACTCTCTTGCAGAAGTCCCTGGAAGAAGTTGAAGGGACAAGAGCAAAGAACACTGAGCACAGAGGAGAGAGTTGTGCCCACTGAACTCACCCAAACAGCACTGGCACCCTCAGAGCAAAGCACAAAGAACCACTTAAAAAAAAGTCAGAAATTAAAAACCCTTGCCCTTTAAAAGAAAATGTGAAAAAATGAAAACCCCTTCCCTTTAAAAGAAAAGGTGAGAAATGGATCTCCAAAGTGCTCAGGTGCCTGCTTTCAAACCACTGGCTCACCTGGGAAGGTCTGGTCTGAAAAACCTGCAACAACCTGGAAATGTAGTTATGGCAGATTACTTTGGAAAAAACATATTTTCACCACCCTCCCATTTTGTTGTGCCATAGAAAGGGCTGCTCCTATGCAGGGCTGTCTGGCAAGGCAGAACTCCTGCAGGAGCCTTCCAAGGAGCCCTGTGTAGCTGGATTAAAGTAGGAGACCTCTGTCTGTGGCTAATTAGGCAGCCATGTTAATGAAGATACTCATTAATGAAGGCAAGACCTCAGGGTTGAACCATCTGGGGAGCTTTCCCAGCCCTTACAGGAATCCAATCTCCTCCTGGAGAAGGAAATCCCTGGGCAGCATCACTGGGAAGGGATGGGAAGAGCAAAAGTCCCAGGCACCCACAGAGTCCCCAGGCAGAGAACAGAAGTGGAATTAACTCCAGACCTCCTGTCTCACTCCAAGATCTCAGAACTTCACCCAGAAAATGCTGCCAGACAACAGAGCCCTGGACAGAAGCTTTGTGTTTGCAAACTGGGCACTGTTCCACATTTGCACCATCATTTGTATTTGCTAATTGTTGAGGCCAGTAAAGGTCAGTCTGAAATTATTTGCTTTGACTCTTCAGCTGTATTTGGTAGCTTTGCTCTTTTTTAGACCACAAACTTTTTGAGGAGGAAAACATTTAGGGCAGAAGCTAAATCATCTTCCTAACAGGTTCTGGGAGAAAACTTCGAGCCTATTCCTGTTGAAGAGCTGACACACTCCACAGTTTAATCTTGAAACAGATCCAGGGAGGTGAAAGAATGTCACAAGTTCAAGGGCTTGAGCTGTAGCCAAGAAAAAGGCAGATACAGATACAGGGACAGGCTGTGCATTAAAGTTGTGTCTTTCCTTTTTGTCCAAGGGGAGGGGAGAAAAAGCAGCAAAAATCCCACCAGCTCGGTGCCTCAGTTTAGGCAGAGCTTTAAATATCATGTGGCAAAAGCAATAAATTGATGTCCTCCTGACAAGGTCTGGTTTGAGATGTTTGATTATTTTACATGCACACAACATTATTGTCAATACAATATTATTGACACCATAAATGTGAATAAATAATCAGAGCAGAAGATAAGAAAAGAGTGAAGTGGAAGAAGAGTCAAGTGGAAAAACCAGGCACAGTTTGTAGAAATGGTTTACATTTGGGAACCATTGGGAGGTGTGGGGTGTCTAGCCCTGAGCCCTCCCAAAAATCTCTCAAGGTGTATTCACACACAGTTTTCAGCAGAGTGGTTTATTTTATCAGAATATCCTCAGGAATTGCAGGAGCTGGGGCAGTTGCAGGGAGACTGACCTCTCTCTTGGATTGCTACACCATGAGAGGAAGGAAAACCACGTACAGCTGGAAATTACAAGTTTTATCCTAGAGCTGGCAATGAAATAATGAGAAAATTTCAAGTGGTGTCACTTTGGGGCCAAAGCATGGCCAGAGACTGGAGCAGGATGAGACACAGAAACTCACCACAGCAGCTGTGAAATAGCACAACCAACCCCTCTCTAAAGTGTCTGCTTCACTTTCCTGAACAGGTGGTTTCACTTCTGTCACTGGAACACAAAAACCTCCAAAATTTCCACTTTTTCCCTTTTCACAACCCAGGTGCCCTCCAGCAGAGAAATGAAGACTACAAGCATTGCCTTTATAAAACACCAGTGCTGTCAGTCTTCCCAGCTATGACTCCTCTTTGCATTTTGTTCTAGAAAAATTATGCAGCATCCCAGAGCCCTGCTGAATCCAGTGAAGTTCTGGAGGAAAAACTCTGAATTTCATTTGAACTGTGCGTTCTTGTGAGCTGCCAGACTCAGTAACAAAGCTAGAGATTTCTTTTGCTAGGAAGAAAAAATAGAAGAGGCTTAGAAAAACAACTAAAAGAAAATCTGACTACTCTTTATATAAAAGATCTAGGAAATGTTTTAAAGAGCAGCACGTGAGACTTAAAATTTCTATTCAGAGACATGTAAGTGCATATAAAAAAAATCACACATTGATTGGCCTTCTGTTTATCAAAAAAAGTTTGGAGCAAGCCTTAAAAATATTTTACAACCACATATTTTGGAAATAAGCTCCTCATGCAGCTACAAAAGATTATGGTGCATGGCCAGTTTAAAAATATAGGAACTCTCTGTTAAAAAATAAAATCTTAGCTGTTATTTAGGATGTCAGGCATTACCCAAATGACTTTCAATGGGAAAAAGATGAACACCAGCAACATTGTTAAAGATAAAATCATGGATAAAAAGGGTATCTTGGGGCTTTTTGTTGTTTCCTAGGTTTTAGCTTATTTGGAGTAGCTGTGCAGTTGGGTTTAGGTTCAATTAATTCTCATCTGCTCGTAAAGAAATCTTTGATCTTAAAGGGGTCTTTCTATTGAGAGTCAAAGCTGTGCAGGATAAGGAAAGGACATGAAACCCTGTTGTGCCTTAGAGCAGCACCTGAGGAGGGGCGGGAAATCCTCCTGGTGCCACCGTGGGCAGGGCTGGGATTGCTCAGCAGCACTGCCCAAACACAGAGCCCAGCTGGAGCCATGGGCACAGCACCAGAGCGTTGCAGTAAGGTAAAAAATCATAGAGAAATGCTTCAGAAAATCAATCCTGCTCTCCTGGAATCACTGTCTGGCCTTGTCAAGGCGGCCCTCTGCAATTCCCATGTGGAAGCAATCCTGTGTGAGCAGTTCATTAACACAAAAATCCATTCCTGGGGAAAAACAACCAGCACCTGGATAAACTGTTTGTACACCCTGAGAAAATGAAAACTCTCTCTCACAAACAACTTTTCCTGCATATATACACCAAGAGTTTGAGTGACCAATCAATAGAGAATAAAAACTTGTTACTGACCAATAAAGGGATTGGCAAGAGAGCTCCTGAGTAATGGGAGTCACCCATGAGGTCTGTAAAACTGGATAAAATTATGTGTATTATTATTATAGCTGTATAAATTATTAATATATAATTATTATATAACTTATATATTATCGACTATACAATATTACTTTATATATAATATATCTATATATTATATATTATATAAGTTATTTATTATATATTATCATTTATTATATATGATATAATAAATAAGCTTAGTATTTTTATATAGTTATTTATATATTAGATATATTATATATATTATTATATATTTATATTGTACTTATTATATATTACATTATAAATTTATTATAGAATATATAGTTCTATAATTCATTATAGAATATATAGCTATTGATATGTTATATAAATATATTTGTTATATATTATATAATAAATATATAATTTAATATTATTTTAACTGTATAATATTATAACTGCTATTATTATGTTATTATAACTGTATAAAATTATGTGTATTATGTGAATAAAGAATGGCCTTTTTCCACCATGAAGAAAACAGAATCAATGTGATTTATTCCCATAACAGAGCCCAGTTCTTGGTTAAAAGCTTCAACCTCCCCATCTCCCACAAAGCTGAATTCCAGGCCAGGGCTGGAATTTGGGGCTTTGGGAATGTATCATGCATTGTTATAATTAAATTTTCTGTTGTGGTTTATCCAGCAAGTGTTGCTGTTCATTTCCTTACCTTGGAAATGAACAGGATTAAAATTGGTGGGCAAAGAAGAGTTCCAGGTGTGGAACAGGATTTCTCTGTAATCTAAATCAAGAGTCCCAATAATCCTTTAAATTGCCAGGACTGTCCTGGTTCAAACCCCACAAGACAAAACCCTTTTCCCCCTTCATTCACCATCCCTTCCTCACACAGATCTTCCTCACAAAGCAGTGGAACAAATGATGTGCAGGGTTAAGGGATGAGCTCTCCAGGCATTTGTGCTTTCCTGACAAACAAAGGCACAAAGCTGGAAAAATCTGTCAAAGGAGTATATTTAGTCCAGGCAATCACTTAGAAACCATTTTATGCTTTTAAGTGATGTTGTGCAAATGAAGCAGCCTCAGCCCCCAGCCTGGCTGTTTGATTTCCAGCCTGAGATTTCCTGGGCACAAAGAGATGCAGAAGGGAGCACAGCTGCTCTGGGTCATGCAGTAAATCCAGCACTTTGGAGATGCACTGGGTTTGCTGTAAATGCACAAATTAACCCTAAATCTCAGCTTTTGGAGCTGCTGGGGCTCTGACAGACAGCCTGGCAAACACATCCCAGGTTTCTGAGCTCAGCAGGTCAGTGACACCTCCTGCAGAACAGGATCCCATTGTTCCAGGTCCAACACCCAGGCACACACACAGCACCCTCAGAGTACCCATCTGAACAACAAGAATGGCTCCTCAGGGCATTTTTGAACAGCTTCAGATGAAAAGGATTGGAAAAAAACAACCTTCTAAGGGTAGAGCAAAGCCAGGAACAGCAGTTACACAATAATCCAGTTCAAGTGATGGATAGAAGCTGAATGCAAGCCCAAGCTGTGATAGTAAAGATGGATCAAAGAAGAAGATTTCTTTTCAAACAGGAAGATTTCTTTTCAAACAGGAAGGCTCTTCTTTGGTTTGTTTCCCCTGAATTTATTTGGATGGCAACAGGAGAAGGGAAATATACTCACACTGTTTTTAAAATTAGAAATAACAGTCAGAAAAAGGAGAAATAGTTTGGCATAACTGCAGGATGCCAGCCCTCATGAACCTGTTCCATCAGTGCTTTATACTGCAAGTAGAAAAAAAATGAGCTGAGGGGAAGTTAAAATCAATGGGTCATATCCCCAAAAATGCATTTATGGAATATTGGAGAACTAAAAAAAGTTGAAAAAATCTCACCCATCAGAAAACTGTGAGATGGAAAATCAAACTCTGCTTTTAGCTGTGCTCCTCCAAGGTCTTCAGGATTGGCCCTTTTTAGAACACATTGCTTGCAGAGCCTGAGAGGAGACAGATGATGCAGTTATTGCTGTTCAGCACCACTCTGCCTCTTTTCTTTCCCAGGAATTCCTGATGATCTGTCCAGGACCTTGGCCACAGGCTCTCCAGGAGTTCCCCCAGCTGGCACTAGATGGGGTGTGATGCTCAGCATCTTCTGATCACAGACTGAGCAGTTCTTTGGGGGAAAGGAGGGCCAATAATGAGATTTCAGCCCAATTGAAACATTGGGACAGCTTAACTCAGGACAAAACCACAGCCAGAACTCTGCATTCCCACTTTTCCCTAAATATTAATGTGATCACATTCACTCTGGCCTGAAGTGGGTGTGGTAATCTCAGGGGGGTGACTCAGAAGTGTGAGAAGGGAGATCCCACACTGTTCTCTCACACCTCCCATCCCTTGGAAGGTTTCCCCACCAAAATAATCACCACTGCTGTTTTCCAGAATCTGAAGGAACAAAAGAGTGTGGTTAAAAGTTTTGTTTCAAGTTATTATAGTTATGATGAAGATATGAAAATTATTAAGAAAAAGCAACCATTGCTATAAATCTGTCCTCGAAAGAAATTGCTACAGAGAACAACACAAACACAAATAGTGAAGCTTTAACAAAAAAGCAGCTGAAGAGTTTTGCTAAATATTAATGCCACTTTTCAACCCCCAATTCTCCTTCTTAGGTCTTTGCAGCACCTGCAGAAAGAGCCCCAAAAATCAGCCCCACACAGAAAACCACATTTCTTCCCTGACCCTTCAAATCTGTTTGAAGCAGAAAAAAAAAAAGAAATCTGTCATCACTTTGAGATCACTCACCTGCCACTGGAAACTCAAGGGGTGAAGTCACTTTTTAAACCAGTTTTAGTTCTTTAGTCACCTGTTCATGGAAATTTAAATTTCATTGTAGTAAAAACTTCCATCTGAACTATTTGACTAACAATTTTCTCTTTCAAAAACTTAACGAGGGAGAAAAGTTTCCTTTGATTGGTTTTTTAGAAGTTCATCTGCAAGCATTCTTCATTTTTGAACAAGAAAAACCTAAAGTTTCCATGACTGCCAGGCCATTTTAATGAGTTAAAGAGATTTCTTATAAATTATTCATTTCTTTCTTCTCATATTTTTTAGTTTCTTTTCTCCTTACCGTACTATATCACTATTCTATATCCTCTGCAATAAAATCCTTAATTCAAAATAACCACATTTGACTTTTTGACTATAAAAGCACAATAAACCAAGTGATGTATAGAATACCCCCTGCAATTCCAATGCATTGGATTCAATTTCATCCTTTTTAATTTCTTTTTTTTTTCCTTTGGTGGGAGGATAGAGTAAAAAGACTGAAGAGGGAGGAATCTAAGACTGATGAAGGTTCAAGAAATGCCCAATAGCTTTATCTTGGCTCCAGCACTCTTTCAAGTAAAACATCTAATATTTTCAAAAACCATAAAGAATCTGGCCAGGATAGGAAGAAAAATCTCAGAATCTATCTAATGGTCTGGTTGTATCCTGAAGCAGGAGAAATAATAGCCTGGTAATTCCATCCCAGGGAAACAGCAGGCTCCATTCTCCCACCCATGATAAATGGATTTATCCCAGCACTGAATTGGAGCGTTATTGGAACAGATACAAAACATTTTAACCAACAATGAACGACTCCATTGCTTGTGGCTGAGGGGAACAGACTCAAAAACGTTTCCTTCATAAAGCAGTTATGAGAGAGACAATCACAGACAGGGAAGATTTAACACAGAAGCAGCAGCTGAACAGTTTTGGTAAATTTTAATGGCACTTATCAGTCCTTAAAAACACACCTATCAAATACACACTGTACTGATTATACCTTACAGGAAAGTGATCTCACCACTCCCAGGAGATGCTGAGCTGAATCACAAACTTATCTTGGTTCTTTGAAATTATCAGAAGGTGCCTAAAGCTAATAATTAGTACTTAGACTACAATATCTTCTCTCCCACTATGAAGATTATTGTGTCCCTTTTTTTTTTCTGGGGATTTGTGCTCATTTATATTCCAGGACTCATCTGTTTTGAGAAACAACCCCAGCAGAGTGGAGGCTGCACACTGAGAAGGGTCTTGGAATGTCACTACTGAACTATGTAGGAACTGAGAGCCACAAATGCCAAAAGGTCAGAAAAAAAGAGGGAAAAAATCTTGGCCAGGTTCTTGAAGTGAGAAAAAGAGAAAATCAATAAAAGTGTCAAATCTGGTAAATCAATGTATTATGATGGTCCCTGAGGCTGAAGGATGGGGCATGAAAAGGAAACAAGCAGCTCCCAAGAGCTCGCCCATTATATATTAAGCATCAGGGCAATGGAGAGATAAAACTTACACAAAGAATTAAAAAAGATGAAGAAAACCCCCACCAGAACATAATTCTGGCAAACAGGAACCAATGTCCTGTGAGGAGCAGTTTCATTTATTGTTGGGTTACCACAGCCACCTGTATCTGAAACAAGTCACCACAAGTGAGCCCCCTTAAAATAAAAAGTTCAGATTTATCCCAGTATTACTACCCTGGCTTTAGGTCACAAAGGCTGGGAGAAGGACCCCTGAGTGACTGTCACATCCTCTTCTGAAAATCCTGCATTTCAAACCAACACAAACCAGTAGCCTCTATGGCAGTGAGTTAAGAAATCTTTCATATGCAAATAAAAGCTCCACTTCTATGCCCAAACAGAGAGCAAATCTATTTCTCTGAAGCAGATTAAGTTTCTTTTGATTGCTCGCCAGTTGGGTTTTTCTTTTCCTCTGTGTTCCCTGAACACCTTTTTAAAGAACTGGACGAAGATCTTTCCTTAGATTTTGCACAGCATCTACAATTCTTGCTTCTTCACATGTAATTTCCCAGTTTGCTAATAAGTGCCCAAACACCTCTTTGAGATGATCTCCTACAGTCAGACAATCAGAGCTGTTCCAGTTTCTCTGAGCTTCACAGAGCTCCTCTATTTAATTAACTTCAAGTGCTGTATTCTCCAAGGAAGCAGAGGGAGAGTTTATTAGGAGGTGTGGTATAAATTACACAGTAATTTGAACAGAGTGGAAATCCAAGACAGTTTGAGTGCAAGAAATGTGTCTGTAACACACCTACTTCCCTGAGAGGCCAAAGGGCAGAACTGGGTTTCCAGCCCTTATTTAAGCCCCCGAGGAAGTGTGATCCCTCAGCATCTCCAGCAATTTGGTCCATTAGCAATGCACGCCAAGCCCAGCTCCCAAAGGCTTTGCACAGATTTTTAGAGCTTAAATCAAAATCACCATCCAAAAAAACCCACCCACATTCTCACTCGTTGCCTAGGTGAGAAATTCGCCAAGTCTTCCCTTTTGCCTGGAGGATTTTAAAGTTGCATCTGAAGGATCCAAGCCTGAGGAGCAGATGAATAAATCCCAGAGGGGGCTCCTCACACTCTGGAGACCCCAAATGTTCCAAGCACAGACACCAGACAAGAGCAAGTGGATTGGCTTTAAATGATTGCCAGAGTATCAGATAATGGCTCAACAATTAAAACAACTCTCCAGAGAAGGGAAAACAGGGCAAAATCTCCCTGAAGAGGATTCCAGACCACATCATTCCCGTCAGCATCCTGCAGAGCAGGAGAAGGAGAGGAAGGCAAACCATGGCAAATTAACGTGCCATAAGGACATTATGGGGCAAAATTGGGGCAAAATTTGGGGCAAAATTCCCAATTCTCTTTGAAAGCAAGGACTAAAGCTGTGCCTTAACCAGCAGACAGCAGCAATTTGCTCCTTTGGAGGTGGGAATTTCTACTTAGGATGGAGTGTGTAGGAATCCAGGGCTTGGAGCAGCCTGGGATAGTGGAATTGTGAAAGTGGAATGGGATGAGCTTTAAGGTCTCTCCCATCCCAAACCATTCCAGGATTCTATGATTAATACTGGCAATAAAAAGCAGGTTTCAAGGCATTTTCCTTCAACCCTAATTTTAAAAGCAAGCTTGGTTCAATACTTTCAGAAATTATGCAAGCAGAGAGAACAACACACACCGAGCCAAGTTTACCTCCTAAACAGCAACACCATCAAATCCATACACACAAATTGTTCTTTCAGCAACCAGTTAAGTGGAAATACAAAAAGTTTTGCAACATAATATGGCTACATTCTGGTGTATTCATAAATCCTAACAGGTTACCTTTTATTAACAAGACTCATTTTAACTGTTGGTATTAACATGACAACAAAATGTAAATGATTTGGGAAGACTTTCTCAATTGCTACATAATTATAAAGGGGAAAAAATTCTCTTGTATCAAGTTCATTATTAAAAAAGGATAAGTAAATAAATCTATAAAATATTCTGTTAGTTGCTGAGAAACCTCATTGTTGATATGACAACCATGGCACAGAAAACCAGATTACTGCTTCCTTCAGATCTGTGGGGATTCTACATTTTCATTAAGGAAAGTGGTTTCTATCTGCTATGCTATAGTGACACCTACAGAAAAAAACCCAAAAACATTTCAAATGGGGGCCATGGGCAGGAATTGGAATAAAGGTAATTTTAAAGGGCTGCAGAAGCACACTGGTGTGTGCATGCAGTAAGAATTGTTCAGAATCCAGCATGGAAGCTCTGCAATCCCATCTGCCAGTCTTCCAGGACCCAATTTACAAACCTTTTCATGGCAGTCATGTCAGCAAACCACACAACAGCAAGTTTCCAAGCAAAGCTGGCTATTAAAATTGCTGAACCCATGCTGCTAACATGCCTTCAGAGGCAGGGATTTTTAGTTTTCAAAGGCTCAGCACTTTTCCCCTGCGGTGCTGCTGAATTTACAAAAAGGAGCATCTCCAGAATTTCCTGTTGATTGTGCATTGTTGCACTGATGTTGTGCAACTTGTTTTCTCTTGAAAACACACTTTGCTTCTGCTTTTGCAGAAGGAAGAAATATTCCTTTTTTCTAGACCTGCCTTCCTCAAAATTAAATGCCCTGGGAAGTCCTGGCACAGCTTTTATGTTTGACAACACCTCCAACATCAGAAGCCATTTGCAGAAGTCTCATTCAGTCAATATTATATTCCTGAATCCTCAAAGCCTGACACACAATTTCCATTTTCCTCTTCAACCAAACAATGGCAGAACAATCTCCTCTTTTTCCTGTTCTTCATCACTTTAAGTGTTGGCGTTGAGGAAGACTTTAATGACATTGAAGGCTTCAATGAAGGAGCCCCTTCCTTTGAAGGAATGGATAGAAAATCTTTTAAAAAAGCCTTCATTAAATTTCTCAGTATGAAATTACAATAAATATTGCAATTTATACTTTGTTTTCAGTCAGTAACAGCTCCACAACCACAGGGAAAAGGCTCTGTAAGATTTCTTCTCCCCCATGTTCAACATCCAAACTTAGGAGCAAATACCTAAAACCTGGACTTGGACGTAAATATGTCAAAAACGGCTCTTGGAGTTGCCTTTATTTAATCCCACCCATGTAACCTATTGCTTTAGGATAAAATTCTCTCAATATAACCTCAAGCTGTGCCTCCCCCTGACATATTTGTTTGCTAAACTGTACAGATGACATTTATTTGCACAAATCAGCCACTCTGAGCAGACCATAAGGACTCTAAGCAGGGCTTGACACGAGCCTTAGGACTGCCACCATCCCAGACTGCAGCAAAAAGCCTCTGTAGAGCTCTCTCTGAGTCCCTAAATAAACAGAAACACTCACCAGAAAAAGTTACCAGCCATACAACACTGGTTTGTTACTCCCTGCACTTAAATGTTTATTCAAAGTCACTGATGGTTCTTTCTCAATCAAATGAGAAATGAAAAGAGACAATGAAGCAGAAATGTTGTGGCCACTCCTGGAAGAGATAAGGGTTCCTTCTCACCTCACTCCCTGCACAAACTGAGCTGGAGGAGCTGCAATAAATCAGGAAAAGGCACAGCTACTTTGGACAGACACGTCTTCTGAAGGAAAGGCAAAATTTTTTTGCTGTCACAGCAAGAGTTAAACCCAACTCCATTACCTCTTCCTTAGAAAGCTGCTCACATTCCACCTCCCTTAAATTGCTCCCTGACTTAAGTAATCATCTCCTTCAGGCCCTTAAGCAACGACTGGAGCTGGGTGAGTGAAAACCAAATTTCATCAGTAGCAGCTGAGGTAGCACAGGAGCAGCAGAGGTGTTCCTGGCAGTGTATAAAACACTGGCAGTTGAGAAAGGAAGGAGCCCTTTCCCATCTGACAGGTTTTTAATATTTCCACTCAGTGTGCCTGAGTGCTGCCCTAGGCATCCCAAAGTTTGCTGCACGACATCACTCATTTCAACAATTCCATCAGACACGGAAAGCAAAAATAAAACACATTAAAAAACTATCAAGGCAGGCAAAACTTGTGCTGCTGGGGAATCCAAATCCACACTTCTCTCCTTGTGAGAGCTCTCTCTGCTGGTGCCAAGTGTCCAAGTGGGTGTTCCTATAAAAGCATGGAGGTGGATGTGGCCAGAAACGTGAGCACTGAGGGCCTGAGCTGTCCATCCCACATCCTCCAGTGATCCCTCAGAGTGGATTTTCCTTTTTCTCCAGCAGCTGAAGAGCTGTGGCTGGTTCTCCATCAGGTGGCAGGGCTGCCTTGAGGCCCCTCCATGGGTCCCCCATCACTGATGTGTTCCTGCCTCAGTTTCCATTATTTGTCCAGCTTTTTACCTGTGTCCAGGTGCCTCATGCTGCTGAAGAGCCAGGTGCAGGTGTTGGCCTCTCCTCATCCTTCTCTGCAGCCAGGAGAGAGGTTGGGTGTTACAGACATTTTTTATGAAAAATCCTTTCCCTTAGGATTTGTCCTGCTGAGAAGCTGGGAGGCCTCAGGAACAAAATGTAAACATTGGTTATCTGCTGCTGTGGAATGCAACAGGTTAGGGTTGGGCTCATGTGGTTGTTTCTAACTAATGACCAGTCACAGTCAGCTGGTTCAGACTCTGAGTCACAAGCCTTTGTTATTCATTCTTTTTCTATTCTTAGCCAGCCTTCTGATGAAATCCTTTCCTCTATTCTTTTAGTATAGTTTTAATGTAATATATATAATAAAATAATAAATCAGTCTTCTGAAACATGGAGTCAGATCCTCATCTCCTCCCTCATCCTGAGACCCCTGTGAACACCGTCATAGTTGTGCATTATTCTCAGGCAGCATCTTGCAAGCAGTGGTGAAATAAAATTGGAAAATTTCTTCCCAGATATCTGGCTTTTGGAGCACATTTTAAATTGATCATATTTGGGTCATTTTAGGGCAGTTTGGGAGGTTACATCCAGAAAATCACAACCTTCAGAACATGCTCAGGCCTCTGTCTTTGCTGTAAAATGAGATTTGCACTTTTATTTGCTTCCTTTTGCTCTTTGTTTTGAGGCTTTGGACTGTGGAGGCTGGCAAGTGCTGGATTTAGGCTCAAGAAGCATTTGGTCAATGCTCTCAGGCTCAGGATTCTCTGGATTTTTGGGGTTATCCTGGGCAGGTTCAGGAGCTTCACTCAATGACCCTGTGAGTCCCTTCCAACTCAGGATATTCCATGATTTTTCAGGAACAAGGATTTCAGGTTTCACTGTCTGTCTGTGGGGAATTTTTGTGTCAGAGCAGAATTTCAACCAGTCCCTGTTCTTTTTATCATTCAAGATAAGAACAGACTTATTTAATTCAGGTCACGTTCCTGCCTTTTATTTCATTTTCTTTTCACAAAACAGAGTCTCAACTTCCATCTCAACACTCAAAATACACCATGAAAATGTGCATCACTGATCTGAAGAAGTGCACATGCAAATTCCCCTGCTGTCATTAATTAAGCACTCCTAAACATGATCTCATTCCAGGAAAATCCAAGCACAGCTTTTCACCTCTGCTTTAGGTAATATCTGGACATAAACACAACAGCAACACCTTAACAGTGCATGGGGTATGAGAGCAGAATTTATTTTTCTGCTCAAATAGAACCTTTAAAGTTTAATTTCATCAATTGGCTCAGACACCTCACTACACTCCAGCTATTAAATCTGAATATAAAACACTTACAAAAGCCTTACTCTGAAATCCCCCCCTATTTCTGTTACACACAGATGCACAGTCACAGAGAAAAGAGAATTTGTGCACATGGTCAGGTCAGACACAGAGAATTCAGTATTACACAGTGGCCACAAATCTCAGCTTTCAGAAGGCAAATGTCACCCACACCTCACAGAACAGAACCTTGACAGAGGTTTTGAAAAAAAATCCATGAAAAAAATCCAAAAATGTACATCTAAATAAGGAATATTTTTAGCCAGCAGGGCACCAGCTAAGTCAGAGGAGCTGATAAAGCTGATACTCAGTGGAGCCTGCTGCGGTATCTCAGCACCTCCCTCTATCCCTGCCCCTGCAAACACCTCAGCCCAGGCAGAAGCACTGAAATGTTGGGATCTGATGCAGAATATCCAGAGCAGAGCCCTCCCAGCATCCCTTGGCAGTGCAGAGCCTGGGAAATTCACTGAACCAAGGGGAAAAATGTAAATACCTGATCTGGAGATCAGAGGAGCAGGACCACGGTACAGGGGACAGCATCCCATCCCAAACCCCCTAAAACGGAGTTTAAACAGAAAAATCATTTTGTCTGGATTATTAAATCAAGAAAACACTGCTGCTACCATTACCAGGAGCTAAGGACTGTTTCATTTTACTGTCTAAAAGAGCAGTCAGCCAGTCAGGTTCCTTTACTTTTCATTTTGCATGCACTGGGACACAACTTCACCTTCACAGGACAATGGCAGCAAACAGCACAGCATGAAAAGCAATTTTCTGAGTGCAGGATTCATCCCACAGACTGAAACTCCCACCAAAAAATCAGGATTCAGTAACTCCAAGTGTCTGAATTAAGCACCCAGCTGTTGTGGTGGGCCCAAGATCCTGAGGCAGTCCAAGGGAATCATCTTGCACAGACAAATGAGCGCTCTCAAGATTAAAACAAAAAGCCACAGAATGAAATTGCTCACAGGTGGCCAGCAGCGAGCTGGATATAAATTGGATTACAGGATTGTCAAATGTAATATCAACTGTTCTCTAGCAAATGGGCAAAGAAGGTCCTCTCCACTCTTCTGTGTGCTCAGGAAACTGCAGAAATCACATCCCTGAAAAAAAAAATACACAAATTCTTTGTAATTTATTGAATAGCTTTAGATTTGTAACATAATGCAGCACTCAGCAAGCAATGGAAGATAAATCACTCTTTTAGCTCAGACACTGAGTGTTTCCAGTTACTCAACCACTGCTCAAAGAAATTATTTACTCTTGCAGAAAGTGAACACTGGATAGTAAGAAAATCATTTCGCTTCCATTTACTAACACAGCTCTGCCACGTGTTGCAGAAGACCATTCTGCAGCTAATTTTCTTAATTTTAGATATATTTCAGCTTCAGTCTTAAAACCCCAGTATTTAAAACAACTTATTTGAATGTTCTGTGTAAGCATTAGGCTTTATTGGAGGAATAAGAGACTACACAGCAAATTTCCCCCCAAATTTACCAACTTCTGCTGAGGAGAGTTTCATTCTTCCTTTCTCTTTCTCAAACTGTGCCATTCTTGATGCTCTGCAGGCTCATTTTCCTTAAACATCTTTGATCAAAAGCATCCAGATGTTTCCTTCTGCCTCTGCCAAGTGCCAGATTTCACTTTTTTTGTGAAGTCATAGAAGTTCTGAAACAAAGGAGGAGTTTTATGAGCATTATACAGTCAGTCTTCAAGGAATCTCAGAAGTCATTTGCTTCATCACATGGACTGGCTGCATTAAACCTCTCCTAAATTTAATTACATTCCTAAACAATGGAGTTAGCACAGCTTTTACAGCAAACACAGCTGGAGCCATAAAAAGGTGAATTAGTCACATCCTACCCTAAGGACCAAGGGGAATCTCCTGCCAGACACTATCTTTGATCAGTTTAGCAAAGTTTTAATGTGAGGCTTTAATTGCTGCCTCTCATTAGATACAGCGACTTGAAAGAAAAGCACTGGTGGAGAGAGGAGATCTTTATAAGCTAAAAGTGCTGGTTAGAAATAAACATTTCTGACAGTCAAATTAAAATCAAGGTTAATCTGGAAGTGGGATGAAGTTTCCAGCTTTACTCTTAGGGCAACAAGGTTATGGAAGCACCTCCAAAACACTGCAAAAATGGCAAAAAGAAATGAAACAAAACCAAAAAAACACAAAAAAGAAGAACAACCAAAAACCCCCAACCAACCAACCAAAAAAAAACCAAACCACAAAAATCCCAACAACACAAAACAAAAAAACAACTAAAACAAACTTAAAATTTAAAAATCATGTGCTTCCTGCAAAATAAGGCCATTCCTGGAGAACTTCCTCCCCAAACCAGAGAGAATTGGAATTCTCCAACTCAGCCATGACTTTGACTAAGGTTCCTTCCCACCCACTGTCACTCATTTATCAATATTCTGTTTCCTCAGTCACACAAAAATTTCTGCAAGCTCCCACAGCCAGTTTTAATTAGAATATTCTGAGTCATTTTGCATCAGCAGCAAATTGTCACCTATTTACTTCCTCTTCCAGGCCACCCTTGGAATTGCCTCCACATGAAAACCTGTCCTTCAGTTTCACTTCCTTTTAATAGAGAATTGAACTAGAGCTTGGATTAAAAATCAGCCTTTTTAGGCATTCACATTTTTAGTAAGTTGTCAATGCGTAAAAACCCTGATTTTTAATCCAAACTCTTGTTCAATTTCCTAAAAAGCTTTTTTATATATTTTTAAGAGGCTTTTCTGAAAAATCTTTACGTAATATGTAAATTACATCGTCCTAATACTTGTTAACGCCTCCTAAAATCTTCCAGGTATTGTTTGTCATTATAAAAGCTAGAGAGAACTCCCCAACATCAGTTTGTCCATTCCTCTGAGCACCTGAATTTATTTTACGCGGTACTGAGTCAGGTTTGGATTCAGCTGCACGCTGGCACAAAGGCTGGGCTGAGAATTCCTCCCTGCTGCTCCTCCTGCACCCAGGCAGATCTGAGTGCTGTCCCACAGCAGCAGCCTGGTGATTTCGTGATTTCACATTTTCATTCCCCTGCAAGCACTGGGTGAGGACCATCTGGTCTCTGTGCACTGCTCCTGCTCAATTTATTGATTTGTCTCCAAACTCGAGGGTGCTGAAGAGAATAAAGCTGTTGCAAAGGTCAACCCAGTCCAACAAGCCCTACAGAAAACACATTTTGCAGCATCATTTGCCTAGGAAAACTCAACTACAGATGTGATGCCTGCTTTTGTGGGGTTTTGCCATCATTCTGGCTGGGTTATGTGAAGGAACAGAAGGGAATCTGACCAAAGTCATAATACTAAAGCTGCTCTATAGCCCAAAATTGTGCTACAAATCATTTGCATTTATTAAGCAATTTACTTTTATACACACCCCAGCTGAAAACACATGAACACAGAGTTAAGCATCTATAAATACATCCCTACTCTTGCAATAGGTAATCTTTCCATTTTAAATCCACTTCCCCTATAAACAACACACAACAGTCCCTCAGTTTCACAGACTCACACATTCTCTTTATCAGTACAATTAAACCTACCCTGGTTTTCTCTATTTTTCCTTTCCCAGCTCCCCTTATCTTGTAAAAAATACCCTGGAACTCACTTTATTAGGGTTTTGTCTACTGGAGGCTGCATTTCTAATAACCTAAAATCAGTAAATCCCCCTCATTGGATGGAAATGGGCACACTTGAAGTTGGAATTGTGCAGAATAGTGTTTGGTGCATCCTGCAGGAGCTTTTAGCTCCTGGCTGCCACACACACCAAAGAAATTGATTATTTGGGGTTCTTGAGCTGGATCCCAAGAATTTGGAAGGGAGGAGCAGCCTCCCTGCTGAGGGCTGCCAGCCAGAGAGGGGCAAAAACCAGAGTGGAGCCAGGCCCTGCTGAGGGACAGAGCTCAGGGCACTGCAGGGAATGCAGACAACATCAGCAGAGCCTTCCCCTGGCTGCAGCAAGGGCTGTCTGGGGGAAAAGGATACCTCAGTCCCGGAGGCCAGAAATTCCTGTAAAAAGTGCAAAATCCAGAAATCTCACCTGTAAAGTCCATCTCTGCAGTGTGATCGGGATTTTCTTCTCTTCTTCCATGTGTACATTTCCAGCTACAAGAGGCGGGAAAAGAACAGGTGAAGGTGATGCCTCAGGTTTGAGCTTTTCTGTGTTTCACATTCTGTGCTGCTTTAGTGTGTGGGTCTGGGCTTCACATTCAGGGATGGTGAGCTGTGTGCACAGAGCAGGGAGACAAAACAATTCCTGCTCCAGCTGGGCACCAAGGACAAATGACCCAAATCTCAGCCCCAGAGCACAAACCCCGTGGGCTGGAGAGAGAAAAACAAGCAGGGTGGGACTGCAGGGGCTAAAGCTGGAATGGGACAATGAACTGCAAGGCGCAAATGGAGCAGAACTGATCCCAGGGAGAGACCCCGGGAGCGCTCGTGCATTTTGGGGCCATTTTGGTTCATCTTGGGTGCAGCCCTGGCTGGGCTCTGGTGCTGCCCAAGGTGGATCCATGGAGGAGATGCTTTGGATAAATCCCTGCTTGATTCTGGGACTCTGCCCAGCCTCTGCCCCAGGGCAGCCTGAACAAGAAGCAAAGTTTGAGGAGCAAGGACAAAATGCCTCCTGTAGCAGAGGATACAGCAAAAGGAGAAGGAATTGCAAATGCTGATTGGCTTTATCTTGCAATACCCTGCACCTTGGTCAGCACTGCTGGAAGGAGAGGGAGCCAGGCTGGTTGGAGAACACAAAGAGAGCTCAGGAGAGTGTGGGAGGAATCTGGGCCAGGTCTCGGTGGTGTCCAACACCCACAACAATACTTTGCAGAGAAGAGTTTGGCAGCAGGAGTTTATTCAAAAACCCAGGTAAAACCATTTGGCTGTTTGCTGTCAAAGAGGATTCCTGAAAAAGCATTCCTAATCAAACCAACAGCTTCACTAAACAAAACAAACAAAGCCACCTACAACACTGCTCAGTTATCTTCATTTAATGTGAACCTCAGAATGGAGCAGCTGCCACATTCAGGTGACAATTTGGTTGACGTTTTGACACATCATTCACACTCAGAGCATTGTTCTTCTCTTGGAAGCAAACAGATTTTTGCTTTAAATATCCCACTTCATGCAGTGATACCTGCAGGCACAAAGCCTTGGGTGTCACTCATGAAAAGAAACGTTTAGTTGAGTTGTAAATTATAAGACAATGGAATTTGAATCAAAATGAAGAGCTGAATATTTAGTGGATGCCACCAAAAGGAGACATTAAACTTTCTTTTTTTTTTAATTAAGAAGACATAGGAATAGCACCAAGCAGCATAATTAGAATTTTCAGCATGTTTTCCCTCCAGCACTTGTTGAAGCCCTGGGAAGAGTCACTGGCAGCAGTGAAATGGGCACCACCACCCAGCCCGTGCTCTGTATCCTGAGCTGCAGTGCTGCAGGACACTTGGAAACAAAATCTGTCAGAGGAGGACTCACTCATGTCCAATTTAGCCTCACCATAAGAAAATAAATGCTGCCAGGAGCAGGCATCCAGCTCCTGTTTGATATTTCTGTCAGGAAAAAAAATTCTGAGAATGTTTCTTTGTTATATTTAATTTAAGTTTGTGCCTATATCCATATTTAATGTCTCATTTTGACTCAAATCCTCCTGTCCAACACTGAAATCTCACTGTGCCTTTGAAAATCACTCCAAATTGACAGAGAGAACATGCTCACCTGAAGCTCATGCCAAGCCTCACAAAGCTTAGTTCCCTTCCTTTGCTTATTTCCATTCACACAGAGGCAATTTAGGAAATCAGACATTTTTAAAGGTGTTTGAACTGAAGGCCCTTTGAGGACAGACTCACGCAGCAACAGCACAGACCACAATGCTGGGAATAGAACTGGGGCTCCCAAGAGAGGAAAAACCAACCTTATGAGCCCTTTTAGCCTTTCCAAGACCATAATGCACAGAATCCCAGAATGGTTTGGGCTGGAAGGGACCTGAAGCTCCTCCAGGCCATGGCCAGGAGATTTCCCACAGCCCAGGCTGCTCCAGGCTGGCCCTGCTGCCTCTTCTGGAGGAAGAGTGCAAGGGAGATGCCACCAGGGACTCAGAGCTTTTCCAGTGGAGCTCTTTCCCTCCTTCCCAATAGATTTTACCTGGAAAGGACACCTGGCCCCGGCTATCTTCCTTCCCAGAGCTGTTAATAAACACCTTCCTATGAGCTGTTAACAAACACCACTGCCCTCAGCTGCTTTCTGCCCTCCCAGCCTGCAGGAACAGCATCCCAACAGGAGCAGGAGTCTCTGCAGGGCTGTGACAGTGACGGCCCTCTGCCTTGGCAGAGCATTTAACACCCTTAATACCTCGGGGTGAGCCACAACTTTTGCTCTGTGTTTAAACTGATCAGCTTGTGAGGCTGCTTTGGCTTCTGAGAGCAGGTTTTTTTTTGATGACATGCTGAGAGCACAGCTGTCTGGGCAAGTAATCTGCAACTAATAAAACTCTGCAGCTATTTCTTGTTCTGATATTTGACTAAATGGAAAAAAAAAAAAAAGCTTTTGTTGAGCAGCAAGCATTCTATTTTGTTTAGAAAATTGTCAGGAAAGCAGCCTCATCATTCTTCTGCTGCCTTATTAAATGTAGATGCCATGCAAAGCAGTCCTGATAAACACCCTGCAGCCAGATCAAAGTCCTGGAGTGAAAAATAACCCCCACTGCTGTAAATTGTCTGTCTGCTGTGATTTTCTAAGCATTCCCCACATGCTGTGCCATAAGCCTGCTCCTGGTGCTGCCTCCCAGTTCTCACTTTGTGTTGTAGAAACGATGTAAACACCAGGGATGTTAATGGAGGAGTCAAACATCCCCATTTTTCCAGGTTCAGTAGAAAATGCTTGAGGGAAGAGGAAGGAAAATGGTTTTACTTGGAGATGATTGGGATATTCAAAGCATTGTACACATAAGTTATATAAGCAAACTCATCAACTTTCACAGAATTACACTGCCAAATAAATTCAGGTAGAAAGATTAACATGAAAAATATTCTCCAGGAAGCTGTTTTGCCTTTCCAAACAGACATCATGAAGCATAAGAAATGTTATGTGGCGATGCTTTTCCAAGAAAGTTCAGCAAGTTTTAATTTGTACTGCAGGATGGAATTACAGATAACTATAAAACACTGTCTTTTGAAGTGCAGTACATTATAAATGTCTGGTAAATTATAAAAAGATACTTCATGTCCCCAGTGCAATTCAAAAAAAAAATAAAGGGTAACCATCACATTCCTGTATTGGTTTTTGATGAAGTGAACAACATTTGAAACTCCTCAGAACATTAAATCTTCTCTTTCACACAGTTTGTAAAACATCAGGATGATTTCCAGTAGACTTTAAAACCAAGTTATGATCTAATTTCAAAGATTTTCCATGAAAACTCGTTCTTGCCAACCAGGCCTACGAAATTCTTTGTAAAATTCAAGCTGGCTCAGCAACAATAATATTGATAAGTCTGAATGTTATTTATCATTATTGTCAGTTACTCTGTCTTAACTTTGGCCTGGGCAATGGTGTCATGGTTGAGCCAGACTTAAACCTTCAGTCCATTCCCTGGTCTAAGCAGTTCTAAATCAGACAGCAGAAAACAGCTGAAATTGCTTAAATACCTCTGTTCACAATGAAAACAAGCAAAAACATTCCACAGAAAGCAGATTATTGGCTCTGCATTTCCCACAAACAGAGCACACTCTAATCTGTTTGATTTAGCAATGATTTAGGATGGTTTTTTTATTTAGGATGTCTTCCATATTGGCTATGAAGCTTTTCAGCTTGAAAACTGAAAAATCTCATCAGCTTGCATAATACTGACAGGAAAATTGAAGTTTGGTGCTGTGCTCTATCAAAATTGAAAATGTGGGGTTTTGGTTTTTTTTTTCTTATTACCATCTGAACCCCACACAAGGCACAAATCCAGAGGTGTTGTGGAGTTCTCATCCCTGGAAATGCCCAAGGCCAGGCTGGACAGGGCTGGGAGCAGCCTGGGACAGTGCAAGGTGTCCCTGCCATGGCAGGGGTGGAAGGAAAAGGTCCCTTCCAACCAAAAACCCTCCATGATCCCATGAAAATTCAAAGCAAGTCGTTTGGAAAGGGCCACATGAAAACCATTTTTACATCCAGCTTGAGTCTTCCCACTTTTGCCTACATCACAAAAGGAAATATTAATTTCCAACCAATCTCTTATTAAACACTACATCTTCCTGCATGAGAGATATTTGCCTACCTACAACCAGGCTGAAGATTTTATTTCCACCCACATTAGTCCTGCAAGCACTGCAAATAAGCACAGGGAATTTAGAGCAAAATGTGAGAACTTTTGGCCTGACAGTGACAATGCTTCCTAGCAATGAAATTTTGCACTTATTTTAGTAGTTATACCATAACTTTAAACAAGAAAAGATGGACAGGGGGTTGTAAAATTTGGGTAATTTAAAAAGGTTTTAAAGCAGAAGTCAAGCCAGCCAGCAGCTCACCCTGGGCTCAGAGTCTGTTCCCTGTACCAGAACGTTTGTTTGAAGATTATTTTCTCAGCTCTCTCTTTCCCAGGCAGTTTATTAGCCCGAACCCTGTGTCCTACACCTGAGGAAGTTTATAGCAGCTGAAAGATGTTGGGAATTATTTCCAGGAGCTCTTCTATTAACAAACCATGCACAGGAGAGCAGCTCCTGGCGCTCCAAGCCCCTCTCCCCAAATCCTGGCTGTTCCAGGGGCCGAGCACTGGATCCAGGACAGGGATGAGCAAAGGCTCTGCCTTAGAAAGGGCATTCTCTAAAATGGATCCCAAAGTCATTTCAGCTGAATGTCACTGAGAACAGGATGTGCTTTTTCACTGGCAAGCCTCCCACAGGCTTTATCAAGAGCTGATTGAGGCTGTCCCTGCATGCTCTAAGATTTCATCATCCACATTTTAGCCATTTGCATGATCTCTGCTGAAGGGGAGGCTTTTTTTGCTTTTTACCAAGTAGTAAAGAGCAGGAAAAAGAAATTAGAACCCTGATTTCAGCTCCCATTTTGATCTCCCTCCAAAAAAAATACATAATAAAAGCAACTCATTCTTTAAGTGGATGCATGTCCTAAAAGTCACCTAAAAATAAAAAAAAAAACTCAACCCAAAAACAAACAAACAAACAAAACGACCAAAAAAAACCAAAAGAACCCTCCCAAAAAACCCCCAACCAACCAAACACCAAACAAAACCAAAAAAAACCACAAAAAATCAGGAAGGAAAAAATGGAGAGGGATGTACAGGAAAGGAAAGGTTGTATCCATACCTGCAGCTCTTTCTGATCTAGAAAAATCTGTTCTCTTACTCCTTTCTCACTTGATTTTGAGGCCAAACTTTTTTGAAGACTGGTTCAGCTCAACTACTACAAAATAATGTAGCAGAATGAAATTTTAACCTCCATTAACAGGTTGGCCAAGAGAGAAACAACCTGTGCAAGCCTAATAATTGGAATTAGGCCAGATGATGTGATTAGAAGTGTGATTCCTAATTGGAATTAGGCCAGATCTCTGCCTCAAAAAGTTGCTGGTTTTTGTCTGTGTTTTTTTTAAAAACCTTCTTTGTTCTGTTTGTAGCTGGTGTTCTTACTGTGACCACAAAAAGTGGTTTTACAGCACTAACAGCTAAATGCAAATAACAGCAGCTGTGTTTCAAGCAACATATGATGTATCTATTTGATAATTTAATAGTAACTCTAATGTAATATAAGTAGGAAAATTAAATATAGTAGAGGAGAAAGTATATTTGTATTTGGCGAGCTCCAGCAGCCAGACAGAAATAATGCAACAGAGCATGATTTTTCCAGGCTGTTTCAGAGCACTTTGAGAAAAAATGTTCACATTTTTTAAACTGAGCCACATTCAATTAACTTCTCTTCAGGTTTCCCTGTATAAATGATTCAAACTCACAATAAAAAACATAAAATAATTGTCAGGGCTCTGGTCCAGAAGCAGCATTGGTAGAAATGGTTTGTGGGCACCACACCATGGGCCACTGTATTTTGATAACTTTTCATTGCTCAATTTACCGCATTTTCAGGTTATAAACAGGATTTTGGTAAATCCAAGCACAATTCCCAACTCACATTGATCACCTCTCCATCTTTATGAAGATGTTTATGCAGAGTTCTGCATCCACTGCCATTAGTTCATGGCACAGAAACACTGGCTACAGCAGGAAATTATGGAAGGACTCTCCCAATGAAGAGTTCCTTCAACAAAAATCAGCACATCTGCAGTAAATTTAACACAGGGAGGAACCACAGCAAACAAAGGAAAACAAAATAAAATTGATGGAGTTTTATACTATTTCATCTTGCCAAGTAAATATCAGAAAAAAAAGTGGAAGTACCACAAGAAATGCTGCCCCAAAAAGTAACCAACAAAAAATTATGTTTGCATTCTTCAACACAAACATGGGGTAATTTTTGTTGCATTATGTTCAGAGAAATATGATAGACACACACTGGGCCAAATCCCGACGGATTTGCTGAGGAGTTTTTGTTAGGCTTGGGGTTTATTTCCAGATTTTTAGTTAAATTAAAACAGAATCTAATCCATACCTAGCAAGGTTTCACAGCTCATTCTGCTGAATATTTGTTCCTTAACCTCTCTGTTGTAGTTTCCTTTGGAAATCAGCATTTGAAATCCCTCAGTTTTACTGAAATAAATCACAGTTTTTCTTTGAGGGTCTTTACATCTCTCAATATATGGAAAATCAGTTTTGGTTTTGGAGGCTTCCATTCCTTTGGCTTGTTAACTGATCTGCATTATTAACATATAATAGATTATTATGTTTCCATCCCTCACCAAAAACATAAGCATATTAAACAACCTAATTAATCCTAATTAACTAGAAAGTCACGGAACAGTTCTCTTGACCAAAATAATTTAGAAATGCCCTTGTGTTGATGGCTTGCAATTTGCAGGATTCATTTTTGAAATGAAAAAGACAGATGTATTGGTCTCTGATGCAAATAGTCTGGATAAATTAAAACTAATTGGGTTTATGTGTTCCTGATAATTAAATGAGATGCATGTAAGCTATATTATGATGGAGGAAAGAACAACTGTTAATTTTTATAAATGAGATGAAGCAAATGACAGCATCTTAAAGTCTATTAAAGGGTAAAACCAGAGGGTAAAACAGAGCTCTGCTCTGGAGCAGGGAGCAGAGATCTTCACAGGGTTTTCAGTGGAATTCATCCCTTGCGGGTGAAAAAGAAGAATCAACAGGAAAATCTCAATTTTCACTGTCCAATCTTTGCCCATCCCTGTATTGCATGTGATGTCCTCTCTCAAAACCCAAACTGATGGCCAAGTCATTTCCCAGGATTTCTGTTTTATACAATCACTCTACCAAAAGTCAATGTACACAAAAAGACAAACTCACCTCCAAAGCTCCAAAAAATGAACTGGTCTTTCATTTTCCCCCTCCTTCTTTTCCTCTAAATGGACTGGAAAGATGATTTTTCTGTGCAAATCCCTCAACATTTGGGTATGGATCAGGCATCCCTACAACAGGCACATGTAGGAATAAAAATAAAACCTAAAAAAAAAAATAAATAACGTAATAATTTTTAAATTGTATTGATATCAAGGAACCATAGAATGGCTTAGGTTGAAAGGGACCTTTAAAGATCATGCAGATAATTACATTAAACCACATTCATAATAATAAACAGCTTTCAACTTTCTAACACTAAATTTATTCTGTTAGCAACAAGTGTATCACAGAACTGCAGCAATTCAGATTCTCTTTTTGTCATCTGTTTAGGATATCAGTTCCACTACTATAACTTAAACAGAGGGGGGAAAAAACAACAAAAACCAGCTTCAAATGTTTTAAATCAGGAAAACAAAACTGAAATATATTAAAATCACCACTGCCTAAACAGAGATCACTAATACATCAAAGGGAGCTTATTGTCAGCCCAAATTTTGTTGCAGGTGTTATCAGTAGCTTTTTTTTTCCTCTTTTAAGCAAAAGCATTGGGAAGGAAAAACTTTGAAAATCAGATGCTGAAAGCACTCAGTGACTTTCCGGTTATCTCCAACAAGCTGAAATTTAAAGGATTACCCTGCCTGCTGAGGGCTGGAGGCACACATTGCAGCAGCAGCTGCTTCATCAGTTTTGCTGTTAAAAAAGGTTGGGAACAGCACGGAAGCAGTCAGGCTGTCTGTGCCAGTGGAATGAGTGTAATAGGAATATTTGGAAGAGTAACTGAAAAAGAAAGGTTACATTGATGAGAGAAAAGCACTGGCCTCCATCTCCAAAGCAGAACTCCTGCTTTGTGATTTTATTCTCCCAATTTCTGACAAAGAACTGCTGTAATAAAACATCAATATATGGTAAACTCTATAAAGAAAACTGAGGTGGAAAATATGCCCTCACCTTAAAGACAAGAAATGAGCAGGAAATCAAATCAATGGTCTGTTCAGCCTGATGCCTCTAGTTTGTATGAATTAGGGTGGCTGAAGTACTTTTTCCTGTAAAAGGAATTGTTGCAAAGATTACAGTGTTGTGTGATATTAGTGCAGAGCTGCTGAGGGGGGCAGATAACACAGCAGAGCCCTGGGGCGCGGGGAGAATCCAAAGCAGAGTGGGTTCAACTGCCAGGAACCAAATCAGAGACTGGAATGCTTCCACGGATCCATTAGTGAAGGGCACCTGCCACCTCTGAACACAGGAAAGCAGAATTGAAAGCTTCTCTTCCTAAAGGAAAGTTTGAGGATAACAATTTCCATGAATTTTAGAGCCCTGCCAGGCAGTTCACCCATAAACATTTAAGAACAATTGTCAGACAAAAGCTTCTAATTAATCTCACTTTTAAAATCTCCCAACACAAAAAGACAAATCTTTGTCACTGCTTTTGAGACACATTTATTATCAAAACCAGGGGAGAAGGAGGAAAGTTTTCCTTAAAAATCACAGTGAAGGAAAGAGAAGGAGAAGAGTCAGGCACATGAAGGGAAAGAGAACTTTTTCAAGCTAAGCAAGCTGCTGTGTCTGAGAATCCTAAAGATGTTAGCAAAAGATACCATTTAGGTAATTTCAAAGCCACTCAATTACTGGGTACAATTAAGCATCTCCTCAACAACAGAGTAGAAAGTCCCCAAATCCTCTTTACATCAAAGCACCATGTTGACCTTTTACAGAAATTATATTAATTGCATTAAACCTTACACTTTCTGGGGAGGAGGAAGAAAAAAGCTTTTTATACAACACAAATACAGCAAGTTCAAAAGGACACTTGGGGCTGTTTGTTAATATTCAAACCACCCTGGATGATTTTAGCTGCATTTCCTCTTTGTTCTTTTAATTATCAAAGGCCTGTAAGGCAGTAACTTACAGCACAGCTGGATTTGCCTGGACACAGATCCCTCTGAACTGGAATTTTGGAGCAGGGAAAGAAAGGGAATTCACTCCCAGTTGATTCTGAGCAGAGGTTTGCTGCTGCTCTGGCCTCCCTGCTGCAGTTAGGAAGAAAGGAGTGTGGCAGGTGAAGTTAAATGTGCAGTGGAAAGCTGTTAAATTCCATTCTGCAAGGTGCAAGTCCCTTCTAAATCATCTGACAAAGGGTCAGATAGACTCCTCCTGTGCTTCTCACCACAGACCTGATCATACAGAAACTCCAGTTTATCCCATTAACACCCCTGGTGTGCCACCTTCCAGCTTGGCCACATAAAACCACATTTGGAGACACAAAATTCCACCTGCAGACGAGAAAACTTACATTGAATTAAAAATAATAAATAAAACAATCCAAAAAATAGCAGCACAAGAGAAGTTCTTTTATTCTGTTATTTCTTCATAGTAAGATTTTTTTGAAAAGCAAATCAAGGTATTTTCAAGAAGTTTTAATGACAACTTTACAGAATAATCCTTAGTAAATGATGTCTTGAGCAGAACTAAAAACACCTCTTGATGATCTTGGTTCTGAACCATCCAAAGGTGGATTCAGAGCTGACTTTCCCATGTTCACTGCAATGCCAGAACCTGCTGCTTGTCCTCCAGAATTGCTTCCTCAGCATCCATTTGGCTTTCCTCCCAGTCCCTTAAAAGAAACACACCCCAGTGATTTCCAGTGCCTCCAATTCCCCAAATTCTCTGCTTTAAGCCTTGCTGACATATGTTCACATGTGCTGAACTAAAAGGCACATAAAAAAGCTTTCACTGGAGATGTTGGCAGTACAAGCTACTCTAATTCAGCTTTTCCCTCAGTTTTTGTCCCAAATCTCTGAACCAGCTCTGATCACACAGCATGGAGTTCCCTTCAGTGCTGCTCTGACTGGATAGGAGTAGGAGATCCCAGTAAGAGAACAGATACAGAACTTTAGGAACTTCTTTTTTTCCACTCATCTCCTCAGCGTCCAAGGCAAAATAACAAATACATGGTGAGTCACAACCCAAGAATGCAGATGATTTTAAGAGATTCACCTCTAGTAAGTAAATCTCAGTGTTAATGCACTGAAAAACCCACAATCCCCAAATTTATCATTTGGAGTCCAAACAACAAAATAGATCCCTCAGTTCTGACTCTGAGCTGCCTGAGAAGGGGCTTAGCACACCAAGACACCACACAGCTCATGCTGACTTTAATTTTCATTACCTGCTAATTACAAGCAAGCTGGGGCTGTTTTGATTTCAGTTCTGACATGGTTGGCATCTTGAATAATCTAAAATGTCATAAAAACAGCCAGCAAGTTGAACTTACCCAAAAAGATCAAATGTGTCGTGATCTTTCAGCTCCAGGGTGCTCTGGAAATCTGCATTTTCAGAGATGTTCTCCATGGCTCTGCTGGAGGAGGTTCCATCCTCACAAGCTAAGCTGGAATTATTTTCATGGCCTGAAATGTCTTAGGAGCAAATATGAACAAAGAGATGCAGTATCTTCACTACCAGCTTGAAAAAAAAAAAAAATCAAAATATTGGCAAAAACTTGCCATTAAGTCTCAAACCAACTCTAGCTAATGAAAAGTATCACTACAAATTAAGATTGTACTTTCCAATATATTTGTAACTTTTTCATTAACACCTATAAATTCACCACCTCCTACTTCAGAAGTATCTTTCAGAAAGAAATACATGATTTAAGTATTCTGCACAATACCACAAATTTTGTGTAAGAGTAGACACTGAATTACTGCAGAAAGCTCTGAAGTTTGGTTCTTTTTTTTTTTTAATTTAAACCAACATGAATAAAATATAGACCCTTTCCAATATTTTCCTGGGATTCAAAATTGACAGCTTCGATTTCTGCACACAGCATTACTTAAATTAAAATGTCAACCTGGTTGCTCATGATGTGAGAAATAATGCAGAGCTACATTTCTTGGGATGGAGACAGTTGAAATTGAGAAAGGTAACACAAAAGTGCAGATGCAGTTATTACTTGTGTCCCTGTTTCTTAGAGTTCATATAATCAGACTTGCTTCTGTAGCAGAAGAAATCCTTTATTAGATCACTCCCAAATTGTGCCAGAGACTACCAACACACACAAGTACAGAAACTTCTTCTGGAGGGTTTATTCTCTAAATATTCAAAATAAGAGGGGAGTAAAAGGGCAGCAGCAGAAGCAGAAAGTAAGCTAAATAAAAAGAATTCTTGGTGAGAGCTGAAAAAAGGTAATTAACTCCAAAGCCTATTAAAAAAAACCCCACTAAAATACAAATTCACAAATGAAGATATAGAAATGACCAACTCAAAATTTCATTTTCCAATTTTAATGGTGGAAAATTAAAATTTTGTGGAAAATTTTTAATTTTCCACAATTAAAATTACACTAATTAGGAGCTCAGAGCTGTGGCTGTCCCTACCTGACCATGGCATCCACGCTGCCATCAGATGAGAAAGTTGATTTTGAGCCTGGAAAGCATTTGCAGCTCTGCTCAGCTGACTTTCCAAGACACCTTGAACTACAGAGTCATCAGCATGTTCACTCAGGCTCCTCTCAGAAACCCACTGCTCCTCTCCTGAAATCCAGCATTATTAGAGGAAATTATCTGCAGGTTTTGTGTTAATATGCATTAATCTTTCTATTTTTGCTGCATTTAATGTGTGAATTAAAGAAGCCACATAATTTTTTTACAGATATATAACAGGCTAAAAGCCTGATTTCAAGTGATATATTTGATCAGATTAATGATGTTCACTTGTTTCATATACACCATGAAAAGCAATAGGAACCTCATGGAACTCTATTATCAGGGGATATACCAATATAAATAATTACATTCATATTATATTATATATATTTATAGATTATACATAATACATACTATAATATATAGAATCATATACAGTTTATTCATAATTATAAAGATCAAATTTATAGCACCAGATTGCCTCAAAGTAGGGAGTTTATTTCATCCTTGCCCAGCACCACTTGTGTAGCAGGACTGTCACCCTGAGGTGACTCCTAAAGCAAGCTGGATGAAAGGGAACTGAAAAAAGATGATAAATAAGTGTATTTTTGAGGATTTATTCACACAAGAGTACCTGGAAAAGGGATTGTTCTGTCCCTAGGGCTGGAGGCAGCAGACAGGGAAGAAGGTGCCTCCAGCTTTTCTTGTTTAGGGTTTGCTCCTACAACAAAGAAACCTTCAAGTCCCTGATATGATGTAGAACCACATTTCTGCCTTTTGGCTACATCCTGTAACTTGGATAAAAAAAGAGAGATTACAAACAGGAAACTTTATAAATTGTCCCTGCAAGTTTAGATTAATAAAATGCTCTTTTCATAGAGCACAGGTTGATTTGGACATCCAGCTGTAATAGATATTCATGAGGATCATGTTTTTGCTCAGGATATGCTTTAAAATCCTAAAAACTTCTCATGTTGTGAGAACTTGAGTCTGTTCTTTCACTAGGGATGTGAAAAGCAGATTCTTCTTTGTGTTCACTTTTGGGTACATAAAAGAAGGTGAGCACTGTTTACCAATGACTCCAAATCAATGTCCCAAACTTTTCCATCTTTTTTTTTTTTGCTTTTAATTTTATTTTCAGGAAATAAAGATATTTGAGTAATTTTTTGGATAAGACAAGGCAGGTGTCTTATCATTTTTGGTCACTCAGACAAGAGGTGAAGGACTGTTAATACAAATATGGGAAGAGCTGTTCCTACAACACCTTTTTTTTTAATGTCTGAGACACAGTTTGTCTCTTTTTCTTTTTGTCAACATTAACAGAAAACTGGCACCACAAAGTGGAACCTCTCATATCAAATATAGCAGCCAGTGACAATCCCCTAAACCTCAAGCAGATAAAGCAGCATCCCTAATCTATTTAGCCATTAAAGACACCATCACTCACTGCTGAAGATTTTGCAGTCGCAGGCAGGACCGAGCTCTGAGTGCTGCAGACCCTGCCCAGTGCTTGTGGCTCTGTCCTGGCCTGCTGCACTTCTGTCTCCAGATCTCTGCTGCTCCTCAGCTCAGCCCCAGAGAGATCCTTGCTCACTCCTTCAGTGGGGTCAGAGATCTCCTCAGGAGGTTCACAGGAGCCCAGGGATCCTCTCCCAGCCTTTGGTTCAATGCTCTCCTCCCGCACTGCATTTATTTCAACATCACTGCAGACATTCAGTTTTTCTATAGGAGTACAACAAAATCATGAGTAGAGCAATGCTTGTAATGAATATTAATTATAACCTGCAAGTCAACTATCTTTTCTTTATGAATTTATAAAATACAAAATCTCCACTACAGCTAAAGAAAGGCAATTGTGGAAATTTAATAAAATTTCCTTAAAAGCATTATAAGGTTTGAAATCCATCTTATAGACTGTGAATGAATCTGTAAGTTGGTCTTCTTTGTTGTATATGTTTATCACAGTCCATCAAACTGCAATCAAATCAAATTGTATAGCCCAGAGAATGGGACATAATTTAATAACCTTTAATTATTTTTCAGCCCACCATAGTTGACGACCCCAACCTATATGAGAATGGTAAACTGAACACATTTATGTATTTTCAACAAAGAACTTAACAACTTCTCACATTTACCTTGAGAAATTTCTTTAGGAGAAACAGGATCTCTGTTGAGAGAAAAAAAGTAAAAATTATTAAATTTCAGCTGAGGCAGTTAAATGGAAAGAAGACTTTAAGACTTTCCCATTTTACCCATCTTTCCTTTAAGGGGTTGGTTCTGTCTTCTAGTCTGCAAATGCTGAGCTTTGATAGAGGAGGAGAAACAACGAGAAGGATACAAAAAGCAAACCAGGTCCCAGTTAATCCAATAAATATTGCGAGATCAGAAGAATTGCAGATGTATCAGTTATTGTTTTTGTCTGGAATTACAAGGTTAGTTAAGTAAGAGTATCTTCAATGTGCAGAGCACTGATCCATGGTAAAATCTGTATGTGAGTTCCTGCTCCTGCTGAGGTAAGAGCTCAGAAAAGAGAATTTTTCTAAAATTCAGGACAGGCAAGTGCAAAGAAATGCATCTTACCCCTATGGGTTAGGATTTCCCAGTGATGCCTCTCCAGTTACAGGCAATTAATATTCCTTAATGGCTTTGAAACACAGTAACTCAAATCTAACTGCCTGCAAAGAAAAGCCCCCATTTCTTAGGAACTAGCACAAATTTAGGATTATTTCCTTTCCTCTCCCACAATCTCTGCATTCCTGATACCTTCCACCCTCCAGTGGGTCAGTTTTTCCTTGCTTATTCATCCCCTCATCTCCAGTTTCCTCTACTGAAGAGTCTGAAGATTCTTCTAAGTCCTCGCTCTGAGACTGAATAAAGAACAAAAATAAAAATAAAATAAAAATCTTAAAAAAAATTTAAGATTCCTGAAAAGCCGCCAGACTTTTTTTGTGTATAAATCCCATACAGCGCACGTCCCTGAATAGAACAACTTTTGGGACTTTCAGTTTTCCACATTTGTATGGAAAACAAACAGTGCACCAGCATTCTTCATTATTGGAAGTTATTTAACTGTTGCTACTTTAAACATTTAACAGATCAAAACTTGAACAAATCAGTTCATTGTTGAGACTCATCAAGTCCTTTATCAGCACTCACATCATCAAGGAACTCAATTTTCACAGAGGACTCTGCACTTTCAGAAACAGTGTTGGATTCTTCAGCTCTGTAAATAGATGCCCAGTATTTCTTCACCTCTTCATCTGTGAAATATAAATAATTTCATGTGTTTCAGTTTTCCCTGCTCAAAACTGAAACATTTTTATTAATTATGAAAAAGCACAAATATTTCTTTTTATTATTGCTGCTTTTAGCAAACTGGTTAAGAGTAGGAATGTTCAGCATTCACAGAAAAAAAAAAAAATCTCAAGAAAAAGGTATTTTAGATTGAGTAAACAAATCTGTTACACCTGTTAACTCCTCAATCCCATCATCATCATCATCTCCTCGTCCTCCTCCTTCAGCCCCATCCTTTTGAACACTCTGGGCTTGCACAGGCCTTGAATCTTTCATGCAACTTGCAAAAAATTGATCAACAGGAGTTCTGAAACAGGAAAAAAAAATAAAATCAATCTTAAAAAGTCATACTTTTAAAAATATATCACCAAAAAAAAAGGAAAAAACCCTATGAGCCAATTTACTGCAGCAGCATTAACTAACTCCTTCTAACTTCATTGAGGTGACTTTGCTTCTCAAGAACTCATAAAACAGCTCTGTAATGTCCACAAAAGAATCCTGAAAATTCCTTTTCTCTATAAAACTCCTGTAGCAAATGCCCCAAAATCAAGCAGCCAAATATCCTTACCAGTCTTCAAATTCTACAATAAACAGATAGCAAAGAGAAATCCTCTAAATACTCCCTTTGCAGGAATTCTGAACTATCAAGTGATCAAGTCTGGTTATAATCGTTATTTTATTAAAACAAATTCTACAGTAAACAGAGCAAAGCAAATCCTTCTAAATATTTCCTTTACAAGAATTCTGAAATATCAAGTGATCAAGTCTGGTTATAATCATTATTTTATTAAAATAAAACTCCCTGTATACACTCCCCTTGACTCTTGATAATATATCTAATATTTTAAAAGTTTCACTTGGATTTTTGTTAATTAGGTATTTCTGAATTCTCTCATTAGGAGCAGCAAATGCAGCAATACCTTCTGTATTTCTTCAGCAGGAGTTTCTCCATGTAGCTCAGGCCATCCTTCTGGAATTCCACATGGATGGGTTCCTTCAGAGCACTAACATTGGTCTGCACCTCACAACTCCCCACAGGTTCTGTCAGAGTTATTTTTTAAAAAATACAGCAGTTTAGGCTTATAAATATGCTTAAACATGCTTTTTACCTACATTATTTTTGAATGAACATCACATATGGGTCTGTGCTTAGTTCAGTCTTTGCATAACTCCAAAATTTAAATGGCCAGCAATATTATATTTACAGAACACAGACAGTAGTGGGGCAGCCATAAAAACTCATTTATTAGAGATTACACACTGGAGTCATAGAAAGAGTGAGGGGATGGAAATCCGTGACTCCACAGATCAAAATCCCACAGAAAAGAAGAAAAAACGGAAAAAAAAATCAGTTTAATATTATTTTGTACAAAATGCCAGAGAGAAAAACCACCATCCATGGACTAGAGGAACAAGACACAGATTGGATTTGCACAAATCCAATCAGACCAGAGGAATTTTCCATATTTTTCCATGCATACTTCAGCTGATTGCAGCTTTTCATTGGGACAAAGAAATATTAAGAGCCTGTGGAAGGCAAGCAGAAAATGTACTTGGATAGAACACACAAAATCCTGAGCCCTGCACATTCCTTGCCTCAGTTTAAAGCTGGTTTTATGTTTGAGCATTGCAGCTCATGCTGAAGTGACACGTGAGACACAAAGCCTTGGGAAGGTTCAGGGACATGGGCTGGACACCCTGGCATTACAAAAACTGAGCTAAACATTCTGAATATCATTTTAAAACCCTTCAGAGATGATTGTTATTAACATATTAATATGTTAATATAATTAATATGTTATTAATAAAGGCATAGTGAGAAATAATAAAATGGGTTTTCTTAGCTTTATAACATCTGCCTTCATTAATCTAAAATCCAACTCTCCCAAACGGCTCCCATTATATTTAAAATGTCATAAATCAGAACAAACCATACCTGGTGGGACCTCAGTGGCACACAGACCTCCTCCAGGATCACTTTCACCCTTCCTCCACTGAAGCAAAGCTTCCTGGAAAGACTCTGCAGATGCCTTCTCATCAAAGGCACCACTCAGCAGCAATCCTCTGTCCTGCTTCCCAGGGCTTGCACTGCTTGATGCTGGGGCTGGTTCCTAAATCAGTTCCACAACATTACTGACAAAGCATTTCTGAGCAGCAGCAACATTTGTAGTGTCAGCTGTGGAACTGCAGCGCTCACTTTCCTGGGCTCAGCTGAGCTACCTGGTAATCAAGATCACTCCCATTTTATGTGATCTTACAATTAACTGCAAAGATCTATCAAGAGCTAAATAAGAAAGACAAAGTTTTTATTTCCCAGAGACACAAACCTCCTATTTTAAAAAGTTTCTGGCATCAGAGCAGTGGCCATGGACACCCACATCCCCTGTTTTGGATATAAAGCCATGGACACCACATGTACAAGGGGATGAAATGAGGCATTTAATGCAGCATGTCTCATTTAAAGGAATTTATGAGCTATGTGCTTTACTAATGAAGAGCTGCTTATTGAAGCTTCCCAGTGGACAGGGGCACATCTGGAGAGGTCAGCAAGAGGAAAATGGTCATTTAAGGGGCTAACTGGGATAGCCATTAATACAGCAGCCCAGAGAAGTCCAAACTGTAATTGATGAGATTGATTGAAAACAGCTACAACAGGAGAAAAACACTCCTGCACAGGGACTTTCAACCCAGTGGTTTTTCAACCTTTATCAGAACAAAGAAAATTACTGTGGAAGGTTTTCATTACCAACTCTTGGATGATTATCAAGCAAAACCACGAAATAATTTATGTATCTATGGGAAAAAATCCTTTGTCTACATATTCTCCAAGTGAGCGACCTGCTTTTACCACAACAAAGCAGCAAAGGTACGGGCAGAAAGATGAGAGTCAAACGTTGTAGCCATGATATTTTCTGAAAAATCCCTTTGGTAGGATTTTTTCTCCTGAGTAGCTGAGAGGCCTCAGGAACAAAATGTAAATAATGATTATCTGCTGCTGTGGAATGCAACAGGTACATCTGGGATTGGTCTCATGTGGTTGTTTCTAATTAATGGCCAATTGCAGTACAGCTGTCCAGGCTGTCTCAGTCAGTCACAAACCTTTGGTATCATTCCATTCCTTTTCTATTCTTGCTAGCCTTCTGATGAAATCCTTTCAGTATAGTTTTAATATGTATCATAAAATAATGAATCAGCCTTCTGAAACATGGAGTCAACATTCTCATCTCTTCCCTCATCCTAAGACCCTGCGAACACCACCACAAAACATCAGCAGCCCCTACACACTCAGGATGTTTTCCTAACCCCTTCTTTCCACCTGCCCTATCCCTTAACTGATCCAGGGACTGGCTGCACACCCAAATGGCACTTGTGACTTGCAAAAGCAAGAAAAGTTGGCTGTAAAAATTGTCTGCACGTCCAGGGCTTTCCCCCATCCCCTTACTGCAGCGCGGGGTGAGCACTGTGTGAACAGGGGATCAGCAGGGAACAACTCCAGCGACTCGCAGCTCAATTCCCCCCAGCAGCACGGATTCCCAGCCCCATTCTTGCTCCGGCTGGATCCCTGCCAGCGCGGGGATCCCCCCGGATTCGGGAGAAGCCCCCGGGATGCGGGAGAAGCGCCCCGGGCCGCCGCCGCAGCTCCCGCGGGGGCGCAGCGCCCTCGGGCGGCCATCGGCGGCACTGCAGCCGCTCCGGGGATCGCTCCGGGGCCGGGATCGCTCCCCAAAAACCGCTGGGAAAAAGCAAAACACGCAAGATCTGCAATGCTGGGAGTGTACGAAGGTGTTTGCTGAATGAAATTAGGAGCACGGGAGCAAAATCCCCGCGGTTTTATTGGCACGTTCTCTTAAATTCCAAATCGGCATGTATTTTTATAAAGGAAAAGCATTACAAAGACACACACAAAATATCAGTTCCTTTTGAGGGTTAGCAGCTTCAACTGGTTTAATAAAAATGGAAAAAAAATCATATCGTGTATTACAGAGAGATGTCCCTCCACACCCTAAAAGAAATTATTCTCTTTTAGAATAAAAATGTTATTTTCTTATTCAACAGCGAAATTTCCCTATTCACATTAACTACTTTAAAATTGAGTTGTATGAGGCTACACCACGCTTTGGAGGCTGGGTTTCCTATTTATTATTTGTCTCCTATTTCCTCCCTGCTAAAAGGCAAAAATACCCTTATTAAATAGAAATCGCCTCACACTTGATAATAGAAATTTCCACTCTAACACAGCCAACAAGGTGCCAGCTTGGAAATCAGTCAGAATTCAACAAGTGCTTTATGTAAGGATTTAAAATTACAAAATATTCATGGACCACTTAATTTTGGCCCCTTTGCCTGCAACCACACATTTTTCTTTAATCACAAAGTGTTCTTTAGTTAAGGATGAGATCAGCCTCCTCCAGCCACGGCCACATGCTGGGCAAGCTAATAAAACCAGAGTTTAAATAAATTCTTTAACTGTTACCAGTTAAAGAAGTGGTCACAGCTCTGACAACAGAACCATTTAATCTGTTTCCTTGCACTCAGGGAGATCAGTCTGTAAAATTTCTCTTTACAGGTACTAAGTAATTATCAGAGAGAGAAAGAAAAATGTGCATCTACATGGTGACACAAAAAAATTCTACACACATTAATTTGTGTTGCTTAAGAGTTATTTTTAACCATTTACTTACCAGCAGCCCAGCCTTAATTTCAGGTGGTCTGTAGCCCACCCCCTTCACTCCCAACTTCTCATGAGCTACAGGATTTCCTCTTTTAGGCTTAACTTGCTTTTTCACTGGCTCTGAAACAAAAAAAACACCAAAAATCTCAACTAATCCAGGGTTCCACTCTCCGATTTCTTCAGTGTTTAATTGCAGCAACCTCTACAAAGCAATAACCTATCAGAAGTTTATTTGGTTAAGAAAGATGTCTTTACCTTCAGTCTGTTTGAGTACTTGTAACTTCACTCTTTGTGGAGAAACCTAGAGGAAAAAATATTTCCATATATCTGTAAAAGGTTCTAATGCTAATGAATAAACACTAAATTCTACAGAATGAAAATGATTTTAGGGAAATAGGGCATGCATTTAAAGAGAAAACTCCATGTATTGCTCGTGACAGCCATGAAGTCCAGGATCAGTTTCCCTCCCCAGACATGAAACATTGTCCATGTGGCCCTTCCATGATCTAACATCCCAGTAATTAATGATTCTCAGCATTTTTGCTCCTCAGTTTTCCTCTGTAAACTGAGTTCACCCTGCATCCTCACTACCCCTCACTCACCCCTTATTTTTAATTTTGCTGTTTTTAAAATTCTGCCCATTCATCTCCTCAGCCACCCCAGCTGAAACCTGAAATCTTTGAAGCAGCAACAGCTCCAAGTTCCTTGTCTCAGAGAAGGGGGAAGGGAAAAAGGTATGTAAAGAAAACCTTTTCATTCTGATCCTCTCCTCTCACAGACAAGGAGGCAATTTCATTGAGTCCTCATTTGCTGCCAGTTTAAAAACAATTGCCACAGATTTTTCCAAAAGAAGATAAGTACCCCATTTGTACTTACTGAAGAGAAAACAGATTTTTCAAAGATTTAGCAGCAAAGTTCTACATCCCTTCTTTTAGGTCTGAGCAAGGATGTGATAGAACAAGAGTCAATATAAGTAAGTTAAAGACTTTAACTGTGGTGTATTTTATCTGGGAAGGCAGAGAATTTGCACTCAAAGTTTCACCCAAAGCCTTTCAGGGTTTCAGATCCATCCTGGGCACCAGCCAGCCAAAGCCAGGCTCCTGATGACTTCCACCACTACCAGTGCCACTCTTACAGGATTAAATCTGTAGGAGCAGAGATAATTTGCTGTTTATCACAACTAAAACCCCAACTGATCACCCAACAAAACTCAAAGGGACTCAGAAGCTTGGCATGGAAAAATAAGCAGTCAGGAATTTTACTCAGATGGGGCTCAACCATTTGGTTTTGCAGTATTTAAAGTTTTCCTGTTCTGCAGCATAAATCCACTTCTAAATCTTGTTTTACTTTAGATAGCTTTACTTGCAAATATGGTTTCCTACCTTCTTCCTGTTTTCATTATTTTGTGCCACAGCTCGGGTTTGGGGGGTCCTTGGTCCTGCCTGCCCAGATTTCCAATGATAAGCACCCAACTTCCTACAAACCAAGGCAAGAAAAACTTCAAAATTCAGCCTTCTGCAAGCAAAAGAACCATAAAATTTTTCCTTTAGCTTGTTAAATATGAACAAAACATCACAAAAATAAAATTCCTCTCTATAGGACAATCATGTTCCCAAAGCACAAATACTCCCTTACATTGAAACTTGCTTTAAAAGCAGTAAATACAACAAATGTGTGAGAAAGTACTTATTTTTAAACTGTTAAGTTTGTCCAAGTTTTTACACTAAAAAAAAAATCTTATCAATACTCAAAGGTTGGTTTCAGAAGAATAACAACAAAAGTACATTTTCTGTGAGCCTTCATTGTCCCAGTTTACTGCAGGACTTGATCCAGCACTGCTAACAATGCAGGAACTCTCAGATCCTTTCCAGCCCAAACCACTCCATGATTGCAGTGCTGCAAATGCCAAATCCTCCTGTCCTCAGAGCTCAGCACTGCAACCCTATCAGGGGCTGCAGGTACAGGGCCTTGAGAACAAAACAACAACACCACGGAGACAAAAGTGCCACACATGCCCTGGAAAACACTGCCCCAGCAGCTCAGGGCAATGCCAGCAGCTCAGCAGCACCAAGGCATCCAAACCCAAGGCATTTGCGATCCCAGCAGGCAGAAACTCAAGGAAAAGGAAGCAGGTGTTGCAGGAATTTGCCAGCACTCAGGGTGGCTCAGATTTAAAGCTCACCCCAGCATTTGCCTCATTACACTGTGCCTGGTTCCAAGCCCTGTTTGCCATCATGCAGGAGAGGCCTCCCTGGGAGGCCACACAAATGTAAAAGGGGATCAAAAATATCAACAGCATCCTCTGCAGAAACATCAGAAATAAACAAGGAGAAACTACTCTGTCTCCTGCTTGAAAACTAAGGGGGCAAATCCAGTCAGCCAGGGGAAAAGGAGAGAACAGGGAATAAATGAGGAAAACAGATCAAATATCATATGGGGCTTTCAAATTAACAAAGTCATAAGGAAGCAAGTTTAACATTGAATACTTCTTCCCAGTCTCCTCTCTCCAATCTAATTGTAAATTCCAAACTTTACAAGAGATCCCACGTGGGGAGGGAGCATCTCATTGGATTCCTTTTTTCCAGAGAGAAACTGAACCCACCTCCTCTCTTCTTTTTCTCTGCTCATGTTTAACTGCAGCTGCAATAATCTTCTCTCCATCTCTTTGTTTTCTGTTTCTAACTGAGCTTTCTCCAACTGCAATTCCTTGACAGTTCTGGAGGAAATAGTGAAATATTCATTAGAAGTCACCTGAAAGTCAGTAAGGTATCTGAAGGAGTTTAAAGCAGAAAAACAAAAGCTGGAAAATTTGTCATTACAACCATGCCCCTCCTTTATCTCCCAGCAGGACTGAAAACACCTCTGGAAAATTTAGGACAGGTCAAGTGCAAATTCCAACAAAAAACTGATACAACTGTGCCTGTACTCAGAAAGGTTTGGGGTATAATTATATTTAAATAAGCAATCCACTGATTTCTTCAGTATGCTTGTATTATCTGTGGATACACAGGGTTGGTTATAAAACCTATAATTTAATCAGGAAGTAGATTAAAGCCTGAGAAAAGAAAGGCTTGTGGATAAAAGCATAGAGAAAATGCTAGAAAAGAAACACATGATTCTTCTTGTTCTTGCACTCTCCTATTTAATGTTGCATTAAAACTTATTAAAAACTACAAAAACACATCTCAATCTCAATCAGATTGAAGGCACTTACTTTGTTTTTAATCTCACTGAGGTTCCAGCTTTTGAGCCTGGGAGAATTACAAAATCATTGACATTCATGATGCCCAGTATAACTTCTCCTAAAAAAGAGAATTTCAGTGATTTAGAGATAGGAACCTGTTGAAATGGGAATTTGATTGAAATTAAAACAGTAAAAAACTCATTACACATCCAAAACCACTCATATATACAGGGAAATGGAGCACAAAACTTGTTTATATGAAGTGCCAATAAAATCCTAGAGCAAGTGAAAATTAAATTTAACTGGGGGAAAAAAATCCTTTTTTATTACATTTATGATACCAAGGAAAATATTTCCTTGGCTGTTTCATTTGGACAATTCCCTAAAGTTCATGTGCAAGCAGATTAATATTAACTAAAACACAGATTTCTTGAACCAAACCTATAGAAAGCACCAAGGAGAAGAAAATTGTACCAATGGCTATGAAGTGAAACCATCTCACCTGATTTGGGAAGATAAATTCCTTCTGTCACAGACAAATTGATACAGAGGAACACAATAACTCAGAGAGCAGAGTTAATTCCTCCTCTTAAGACTTCAGTGGTATTTTGAATACTTTTTATTTTTTAATCCAGGTTGTAAAATAAAATACTCTTCAAAAATGCAAATTCACACAGCAGGGGGTTTAAATTGAAAGTGAACATCCAGAGCTTTGCTGGGCTGGAATGTTTGTGGGGTAAATGCAGCTCAGTGCAAAACTGGGCATTTCCTGCTGCTGCTGGAAATAATGGAAAAAGAATGGGATAATGGAAAAAGAAATAAAAGTTCACAGTGCAGAGACTTACAGCTGCCAGGGTGCTTGGAAACTCTTCTGCAGCTCGTGGGTCTCACCTTCCTGAGGAGAGCAGGACCTAGGAAATTATAAGGATTGGGAACATCCCAAGTGGAAAACTGCCTGTTCACAGGTAAACCTGAAATTCAGCATTAATGCAGATAAAATGTGCCCAAAAATCTCCACCCATGGGGCCAAACACCTCAATGGCACATGGAACTTAAAACACCTGGTTGAAGTTAAAACACAGAACCTAAAATGCTGCATTTCAGTGCTGACAAAGCAGCAGATTTGTGCACAAAACATATTTCTTGTTGTATCACAAAACCCAAGCACTCAATTCTAACATCATTTCAAAACAGTTATTTCTTTATCACTTCCCAAGATAAAAGATTTTATTAATTTTAAACAGAAGAAAGTTTTTCTCTTGGCTAATGTGAGCTGGCAGGACCAGCACAGCTGGAGAGGAGGAGGTCACACACTGGATTTGACGGGCCCAAATGCTATTTAATAGTAAAAACAGAGGGAAATGACACAGGTCAGCTGAGCAAGCTCAAGGAGGGAAAGCAGTTAATAAAAAAATACCATTTATACAAGTTAACTTTAACATGTTCCACTGAAGGCAAATATTTAAAGGGATAACTTAAAAATGGTGTAATATCAGAGATAAATATCAGAGATGCTGGGTGAGAATATGAGAGATAAAAAGCCCTACAAAGTTTCAGGAACAATGGGTAGACAAAAAGCAGCATCAAATTGTAGATTACAGGGGATAGACAGTGCTCAACCTCCTGAAGTTTTCTGAGAAAATACAGGAATTATAGAACAGATAAGGCATAAAAACAACTGTTAAACACCGACATTGGAAGAGTCAAATTTACACAAACCCCATGGGGAAATCCACACCCTGAAATATCCCCGAGCTGGGCCCTCAGGGCTGCCAGGGAAGTGCAGCAAAGGCAACCCCAAACCCCTCAGAAACACATTTGGAATTTAAATACTCAGAGGAGTTCCCTCTTTCTGTCTGGTTTTTCTTTAATGAATCCCTCTTCTCTCTACCAGGCAACACAATTTGCCAGTGAGGCAAACACTAAAGCACCTCATCAACATAAATAAATCAAGCACTAATTAGCCACATCCTTTCTGCCTGCTCCCCTGCCACACTGGTGTTCAAATTTCATCATTCCAGCAGGTTCCTCTGTGCTGATAATGGATGTACAGTTAAAAGTAACAAACCAAAACCTGCTGCATGGGCTAAACAAAGTTTGAGTCAACTTTAAAGACTACACAACTAAATAAACCCAAATTCCACAGTCTGTAACCCAGCTTAGCTCAAGTCTCCTCCTAATCAATTTAAAGGTTTATGACTTACAGACAGCTGAAGATGGGTGTAGTTTATGTCACACTACAAGAGTTTAACCAGGGCAAATTCCAACAGCTTGCTCACATCAATAAACCCATCAAATCCAGAGGGATGCTGCTGTCTGTGCAATAGCTCACATCCCATTATCAACACCATGCATGTGGATTTCATGCTACACTAAGTTCCATCCACTTACCAATACTTCAAACTAAACTATTTCCTTCGAATTATTATTCCAAGTGCAATAAAGAGTTTGTCTATCATCACTCCTCACCCATTTGCTGTTAATTACAATGACTGAGACTTCTGGTCCTTCCAAACATTTAATATTATCTTAACTACTTTAAAGAAAGAGGAAAAGGAATGACATTAAAAATATAAGAAAAAAAATTACACATAAACTTTAATTCAGATATGCTGAAATAATTCCAGCCTTCAGAATAAATTCATGTTCTTCATGACCCAATATCTGTGACACCAGTCATTTCAAATTCCACTTTCTATCTTTAAACCAATTATCCGTTTCTAGGTGTAACACTCTACAACATTGAGTTGTTGTAGAGTGTTAGATCAGGACAAAAGTCAGATCAGGAAAACAACACGAAACTTACTAAATGCCACTTTCCCCAAGTCCTTTTACCATATTTTGCAATTTCACCACAATTTGGGAAGATGCATTATCTTGGTAACTCCGCAAACTCAACATCTCTTTCTATGGCTTGCAAATCTTCACTGCTGTGGTGGTTTAAAACAGCTTGGTTTTTAGTTAAGGGGAAAAAATACAGCAGTTAAGGGGGGGGGAAACATAGTTAACCACTACAACTGTTTAATTGAGAACTGTAATTTCAGCTGTATTGTAAATAACTTCAAACACAAAGGCCACAAGCAAAAGGATGCCTTTCCACACAGTCTACTAAAAATAAATTTAAAAAAAACTAAAAAAAAAAGAAAAACAACAAAACCAAAAGATAAACAAACAAACAAAAAAATCCCAACCCACTCTACATTACAAAGCACGTTTCTCAAGAGAAAAACCTTCTTACCCAAACTGGAGATGCAGTCACTGCCCGGCAGGCTGCAGCAGTCCTGCCCCAAGCAGAGCAGGGGAAAAAAGCAGGTGGGGTAATAAATAACAGATGGGGTGATAAATAACAGATGGGGTGATAAATAACAAGGTGATAAACAACAGGTGGGGCGATAAACAACAGGTGGATGATGGCAGCAGAGTCAGAACTTGCCTTTAAAGCTCTGCTCAAGGCCCAGTGTGGGTTTGCGGGTAGTTCTCTGTCCCGACGGTCGCTCTGGGGAAACAGCAGAGCACAAGGGCAGAGAGAAAATAAAAGCGTAAAAAGCCTCGTAGTAAAGCGTGGGATTGTTTGGGGTATTTTTTTCTTTCATTACCGGTGTCTTTTCAAGGCTGATGAAAACTCGGCGGGGCAGGGAAGAACGAACCGCAACCTGAAACCAGAAAGGCGTGAGAGGGGCAATGAAGAGAACAGGGCCAACTGCGCGGGTGTGTGCCCAGGGCACTGCCAGGCACACTCTGGGGGATTTACACAACTCACACCTGCCCGGGTACTCTCAGGGCACACTTTGGGGCATTTACACAACTCACACCTGCCCGGGTCCTCTCAGGGCACACTTTGGGGCATCTACACAACTCACACTTGCCCGGGTACTCTCAGGGCACACTTTGGGGCATTTACACAACTCACACTTGCCCGGGTACTCTCAGGGCACACTTTGGGGTATTTACACAACTCACACCTGCCCGGGTACTCTCAGCCCTCCTCGGGCACAGGCTGCGCGCAGGGAGCCTCGGCTCCTGAAGGGAACCCGCAGGGCTCACCCCGGCGGGGTCCGTCGCTGTCCCGGGGTCTGACGCTGTCCCGGGGTCTGACGCTGTCCCCTGTCGCTGTCCCCGGCTCTGTCGCTGTCCCTGTCGCTGTCCCTGTCGCTGTTCCCGTCCCGGTCCCTGTGGCGGTCCCGGCCCCGCCGCCCCTCGGTCCCTGAGCGTGGCGCCGTTGCCATGGCAGTGCGGGAGAGTCCATTAAGAGCTGTCTTGTGGGGGGGACAAGGGGAGAGACGATTCCGTGTGGGGGGCGCGGAGCTCGGCTGAGGGCAGAGCTTAATTTATCACAGAACCGGGGAATAAACTGGGTTAGAAGGGACATTAAAGATCATCTAGTGCCACTCCTGACAAGGCGGGGACACTTTCCACTTGTTGCTTGCAGCCCCGCCCAGCCTTGGACGCTTCCAGGGACGGGACGGCCACAGGCGCTGTGGGCGCGCTGTGCCACGGCCTGGCCGCCCTCACAGGGAACAATTCTCTCTTTATCTAAACATGCCTTCCCTCAATTTAAAACTATCACCCCCTTGTCCTGTCATCTAAACCTGCCTTCCATCAATTTAAAACCATTATCCCTTGTCCTGTCACTCCAGGCCCTTCAAAAAGCCCCTCTCCCTCTTTTTAATTAGTCCCCTCCCGTCTCATTCCAGCCTTTATTCCCGAGTTTCTCAAAACATCCCCGTTTGTCTTGGAATGCAGGCTTTTCTATGGTTTTGCTTTAACCTTTTATTTATTCACCACTCTGGAGGAAGCAATCTGCTTTTTCTGCTCATTTCGTGCCGTGCTTTAAATAGGTAAAATCTAAATCAACCTCGCTGAGTGCAAGGAGGCTCCAAATGGCTTTTTTAACAAGTTATCCCATTATCCACACTAATCTTTAGTTAGTGCTCAGGACCCACAGAGCTAAACATCCTTGGGATGTTTAATTTTCCACAAAAGCTCTATTTATGCCCAGCCTGTAGATTGGTGCAGTTGTAGATCCATGCATCACATCCAGCCCAGGTATTTATTGATGTCTCTGCCAATAAATGATAATTCCCATGCCTCCCCCTCAAAGGATAACTGGAGTGCATGGCAAAATTCGAGTTTTTATCGGTTATATTGCTGCAGTTTATTTGCTTCGAGTCTTGTCCTTCCAGTTTTGGTGGCTTGACCATTATTTATAATTGATGCTACTTCAGGGGTTAAACAGCCTCCACAGAAAAGCTGGAGTTTCAGGGAAAAAAAAAGCACTCCATGATCCAAGCCAGGATTTAATAAGGACAAAGTATTATCTGTTTGAAATTTATGCACTCTAAGCTGTATTTCATTTGGCAAATTTGCATTTGTCCCATATGTATTCAGGCTAGGAGGCACACAATAACTTACCCCGTTTTTCTTCGCTATATAATCTGTCTGGCAGTAATTTTCCTTCATCATCCTGGTTACAGCACAGTTTTCAAGATTTTTTTTACTCTGACAGGCAATTTGAGTGGAGCGCCTGTGGAAACACATATGGATTTATGGATTTTTTGATCTTGAGAAGGAACTCAAGTAGTTTGCATAATGTGTAATCAACCTGAAAATATTCTGTATTCTGGACCCTGCCTGGAGTGTTCTTTTGTTGCATTAGAACATGTTCTTCCCTGCAGGAAAATCATGTTCTTCGTAGCCAGATGAATACAGTTTTTAATATTTTATAATAATGCCTTCCTGAAAGGCATCCCATTGTACATGGGATACTTATCTGTTCTTTTCAAAGAAAGTAGAAGCAATACACTATTCTACATAAATTATCTTACAATACTCAAGACTGCTTTTAATTGTGAAGTTTCCTCTAGGAAAAATGCAGTTTTTGATGTAAGGTAATTTCCTGCAGAAAAATTGGCGCTCAGCATCCAAAAATTGAATGATTCATTTAAGTTTTGGGAGCTTTGTGAGGTCTGAATCAAGGACCTCAGCTGGAGGAGCATTAACAGCCTTTTGTTGAGGTTTGTCCCCTTAGCTTTACATGCATGGGAGATGAAGTAATGCAGGATTTGATGCTGGCATCCTCTACATAATCTTATTTGTAATTAGATTATTTAACTTCCAGCCATTTTATGTGTCTCCTCCAATGCTCAGTTGTATTTTTTGTTTCATTTACCAAGATCTGATTTAATAAACATAATTCCCTATTTTTGTAATCAGCTTTCACAAATGCAGACCACACAAAGAAGTCAGTGCTTGCCTGATTTCTCCCACAGTCAGTTTATTGCAAGTAAACATAAAGTTTATAAAGAAAATAAAAACTGAAATTCAACTCAGATCCATCTGGTGGAGTTGTACTATAAGTTATAAAACTTCTGTTGCCATTCTCTTCCTTTGTTCTCATACTTCTGACAAAAATGAACAGGTTTATTAATTTTATGGGGATTTTCATCCATATTAAAATATTTTTGACTGGTTTTGAAGCTCTGTATTTACAGCCATTGTTAGAAGGAACTCCTGAGCACAGAGATCACTGATGGTCTGACCAAGAGTGGCTTTTAGGGGTTGTACCAACCCACATTCCTACTTGGATTTGCAATCCCTCCCATTTGTTTCAGGCTTTGGGTGAGGTTCCAGATCAAAATTTCTGAGCTTGCATGGCTATGAGTTACGCCAATACTGGAAATGAAGAATGATCAGGAAATAGAATTTATTTTTTTCCAAGCTGCCTTTGATCACTTTCCACAAACCCTCATGCAGTTCAAATCCCACTTTCATGACCATTTACCAAAGGCCAGTTTTAGAACCTTGTAAATCAGGATCTGCAGGAAATGAGCTTTCAATTTGCTCTGGAACTCAGGCAAGAAATAGAAGCAACATCATTTTACTTACCTGATGGCTTTCAATAAATACATTTCAATAAAAACAGGGTATTTTTAGTCCTCAGGAGGAGATTGTGTTACTTATTGGTGTGAATTATTTGCTGCATTTTGGCCATACAGCAAGAACATTGTTTTCCCTCTTCCTCCCCCATTTTTGGCTGCAGAGGCATGTTTGGAATGACAGCCACCAATCAGATGAAGATCTTGTACCTTTAGTCACATCACATCCCATTTAAGATGGTCTGGAGTATTAAAGCTATTTAAATTTAGGGAAACCCTGGATAGCTCCATCCCTTTTGGTTGATAGGAAAGGGCTAATTAAGTCCATTGGGGAGCAAAACCCAAGCAGGGTTTGATTTACTGCCAAAATTTTCCATCACACTTCCCAGAACAACACATTAAATTGCCATGTTCAGTCATTTTTTAGCATTCTTCATAAAAATAAAGATTTCCTTGCTCAGCCAGAGCTCCTGGTTTGATCACAAACCTTGGGCTCAGCCAAGCACAGGCAGAAATGAACTCAACACCTCCAAGCATCAGAATTTCCCTGATGAAAAGAGGAGTGTTCACCTCGAGGTGTGCAGTGCAGACCAGGCCATTAATTTGTGCCTTGAACTAAAAACACCCAGTGCCTTTATTGGCCCTGCTTGACCCAAAACTCAACCAAAAGCCTCCCAAATTGGAGCCAAGTTGGGGGTTTGCTGTGAGGCCAGGAGATTTTCAGGTTTCATGACCACGTTTCAGGCTCTGTGACCTGCAGCCTGCACATCTGAAGGCAAAGCAGGCTGATACCTCCAAGGAAAAGCACTTTGCTGTAATAAATGGGAGGATTATTTCCAGTGAATACAGCTGCTGGGAAGTGTTTTATTTGCTCACTTTATAAGGGTAAAAGAAATGAACTCGTTTTAAGCCATTCAGGTTTAAGACGGGCTTTATCTCCCTGGTTGGAGGGAAAGATTAGCACTTATTAGAGCCTAATCTTAATGATATCCATTTATAAATAGGGCTTCAAATTGTCTAAAATATTTAAACACGATGAAATGTAAGGACTTAAGACAGCTGAAGTCTTTAGAGAGAAAAGAAAAATTTCAAAACCTGAAGATTTATCTACAAAGATTAGAGCAGCTTGAATGGCAAAGCCCTTAAAATAAAAGAAAATACCAGGAGACAGAAAACAGAACCTTTTGCTGTGTCTGTGCAAGGCAAATTAAGTTATAGATGTGGTAAAATGGCTTAATAAATTATAAAAATTTAACCATTTAGCTGCTGTTTCATAGCCAAAGACATCACAACTGTTTACTTTTTTCTAATCCTGTTTTTCTGAATTTTAGACAGTCTTTGCTTTCCGTACAGAAGACTGTTAATGCATTGAGGCATTTTGAAGTTTTAAAAATAGAAATGGTTTTGGTTTTTTTCCCCCAAACTGTAGGAGAGAGAGAACACAACTCTTGTTTGTGTGCAGGTATTGAAGTGAAGCAGCAGGGGAGTTCCTGGCTGATCACAGGGTGAGGCAGGTTACAAGCACAGCCTTGCAGACATTCCACACTGAAATTTCCACCTCTGCCCAGCATCATCCTTCGCTTTGACTCAAAAGCTTCCCCATCGTGAGGGAAATGGTGTTTTATGCCCAAACCTCGGGGGAGCCTGGCTATGAAAAGCCTTTTCCTGAAGGTTTTCAGTGGAGGATGGGTGTGAGGAGCAGTGTCCTCGTTTGAAAAGCCAGGTGTGTGCTAAAGAAGGTAGGAGCCTCCCTTGAAATGGAAAATGTAAATCCCCTCTTTCTGAATTATTATAATTTTGAAATTAAGGGGCTCTCAGGCAAAGAAATGGGAGTAGGAATAACAGTTCTTTATTAGGGGAAAAATGAAAAAATTAAAAGGAAATATAAAAATAAAAATGCAGTAATACAACACGACAGTGACAGAGTCAGGGTGGTGTCCCAGCCCCATCCCATGGGGGCTCAGCCCTCCTGCAGTGCCAGCTGTGGCTCTGCTGCAGCAGGGATCCTGCACAAGGGGGGAGTTTTCCTCTGCAGCTCCAGGGCTGCTGGAGATGGGCCTGGGCTCCTCTGGCAATGCAGGGCAGCACAAAGCTGCTCCTCTGGCAATGCAGGGCAGCACAAAGCTGCTCCTCTGGCAATGCAGGGGGCACAAAGCTGCTCCTCTGGCAATGCAGGGCAGCACAAAGCTGCTCCTCTGGGAATGCAGGGCAGCACAAAGCTGCTCCTCTGGCAATGCAGGGGGCACAAAGCTGCTCCTCTGGAATGCAGGGCAGCACAAAGCTGCTCCTCTGGCAATGCAGGGCAGCACAAAGCTGCTCCTCTGGGAATGCAGGGCAGCACAAAGCTGCTCCTCTGGGAATGCAGGGCAGCACAAAGCTGCTCCTCTGGCAATGCAGGGGGCACAAAGCTGCTCCTCTGGGAATGCAGGGCAGCACAAAGCTGCTCCTCTGGCAGTGCAGGGCAGCACAAAGCTGCTCCTCTGGAAATGCAGGGCAGCACAAAGCTGCTCCTCTGGCAATGCAGGGGGCAGAGGCTGCTGTGCTGTCCCAAAGCTCAGATTGTACCCAGGTAGGAATGCTTGGCTCCTCCCCTGGGCGGAGCATCTCCCCATGGGATGGTGGAATTGGATCAGCCATGCAGGGACACTCACTGGCCATGGACAGAAGATAATTAATAATTAATGGCCCATGAACAGAAGATAATTAATAATTAATGGCCCATGAACAGCAGAGATCTCCTGGAGGGAGGATTGGCTGTGGGAGAGATAAAGAGAACTGCCCCTTAACAGCAGAGAACTGCCCCAGCTCTGACAGATGGGAATTGAATACACACCCAGATAAACCTGAGACAAGCAGGAAGCCAGGTAAATGCAGGGATCTCCAGAGCTGAGATGGCTTTTCCAGCAGGGTCAGGGCCTTTTTCCAGCCCTGCCTTTTTCCAGGTGTGCCTGTCAGGAGATGTCCCATCAGGCTGAAATCCCCATGGCAGCCTGGATCCCAAACAGAAGGATTTTTCCTGGGCATGCAGGGAATGAGCAGCTGGGTTTCTGGGGAAGGCTGGGCTGAATTTGCTTTGCTTCTCCTCACCTGATCCATGATGACACATTTGAAATGCCCAGGGTTACACAGATGTGAGCCTGAACTCGCCTTGCATCCTTCCTTCTGCTGCTCTGGCTCACAGCCCTGCTGCTCTTTCCTGATATCCCAAATTCCTCAGTGCTGCTTTTCACAGCCACTGCAAGACTTTTGCTGTCTTTCCATTATTTGCTGTTAATACAGGTCTAAAAGAAACTCCTGGCTGTTTTAGAGCAGCTTTTACCTAAAGTCAGCAGAGAATTCTGTTGTTTGAAGTGCTTAGTAACCTTTTCCTTCCATTTTCACAACTCCAGCACCTCAGTTTCTTTCCATTCCACAATGAGAAAAACCAGGAATAAGGAATTTGCTTACAATAACACGCACAAACTGCCTAGAAATATTCAATCTGAGAAAACCTCATCTGAACTTTTATCTGTTGGCATTCACTTGGCATAGTTAGTGAGTGTACCTCACTTTTGCAATTCATCTCTGTAACAGATTTGCAGAGCTTCTTCAAAGCCTTGCCAAGTTATTTTGGGTGTCATCATCAATATTTTCTTCAAAAATTGGATATGAGAAACAGCAAATGGGCAGTTTATATGTGAATAATGATTAGCTTGAGCAGCAATACCAAATCATTTCCCATAGCCCTGGTAGAAATAGTTCAACAACTCCACATCTATAAAAGAGGGGAAGACACAAGAAAGAATGCAGATCACAGCCCTGTTTTACAGCCAGAATGCCAACAGATCATCTTTTAAAGAACTTTCACTGAAATTGCTTACAAATATGAGGAAATGTTGCTTATTCAGCACATCTGTAGGAGAGAGAGAGATGCTTCCCTGGAGAAGAGCTTTTTAATATAGTCATTAAAATAATTCTGTCTTGCAAAAGTTTGCAGTTTTAGTAGGCTGTGTATGAAACATGGATGGTTTGGTCTGCTTGTACTAAATTCCTTTTTGTAGCTAAACCACTGCAGTGGCTTATTGAAACATAAAAAATCAACAGCTCAGATCCTGCTTTTCTGGGATGGCAGGGATATCAGCCCCCAGAGGTCACATTGCTGTCATTTGTGATTTGCTGAATGACTGAGATCAACAGGCAAACCCTACTGGGGGCATTGGGATGCAGGAAGGACAGAAAAGTGGGGGGAGCAAAATTGATTTGTGCATCCTCCAAAATCTTAATGGTGTTAAAAGAAGGACTCGCCTCATTCCTGGTTTAAAACTTTCTGTTATAAAACATCTCTGCAAGTTCTGTGATAAAGGGAGGAGGGTGAGAGGGGATACTGGGAAAAATTCCTCTCTTTGAGGGTGGTGATGCCCAGAGCAGCTGTGGCTGCCCCTGGCCCCAAGGCCAGGTTGGACATTGGGGTTGGAGCACCTGGGACAGTGGGAGGTGTCCCTGCCATGGCAGGGGTGGAATGAGATGGTTTTTAATGTCCCTTCCAAACCACTCTGGGATTATATGAAATTCTTTAATTTCTTGCTGCAAGTCATCAGAATTCCAAATGTCTGGAGAAATGTCTTTTGTCAGTTCTGTACAAGTTTGCAGGATGTAAACTTTGAAAAGCTGTTTCTTCTCTGTGACCGTGTTCACAGGGATCTGAGGATGAGGGAAGAGACGAGGATATGACTCCATGTTTCAGAAGGCTGATTTATTATTTTATTATATATATTATATTAAAACTATACTAAAAGAATAGAAGAAAGGATTTCATCAGAAGGCCAGCTAAGGATAGAATAGAAAAAGAATGATAACAAAGGCTTGTGACTGAGACAATCCAGACAGCTGGACTGTGATTGGCCATTAATTAGAAACAACCACATGAGACCAATCCCAGATGCACCTGTTGCATTCCACAGCAGCAGATAATCATTGCTTACATTTTGTTCCCGAGGCCTCTCAGCTTCTCAGGAGAAAAAATCTTAAAGAAAATATTTTTCATAAAACATGTCTGTGACACTCCTCTATAAATTTAGTAACAGAAATGTTCATTTCATGTGGGCACAGAAGTCCTTGAGTGGAACCTGGAGCTCTGGATAAACCATTTAAGGGCAGTGGAAGGGAGAGGAGAACATCTCACAAAGCTTATCTGAAGCACTGACTGCAAATTCTTTCATTCCGTGCAAGAATTCCTTTCTTGATTAATTTTAGGAGCTACAACTGTCAATATATCCACCTCTCACACAGTCTGCTCCATACCCCTCCAAAAAAGGGGGAAAATTTATCCCTGGGTCATCTCAATGGAAGGGATCTCCAACATTTTTGACCTCCCAGCAGAGGTGAGATTCTGTGATTTTACATTGTGATTTTGCCTTTAAGGTACCTCAGTGCTGCCTGAATCCTGCTGGCAATGCCAGAGCTCTTTCCCAGATGGAATTCCTGCTGTGCCTTTCACAGAACACTCCTGACAGGATGCCATCATTAAGTGTAATCATTGTAAACACTTGTACCCCACAGGTGAGCCCTCTTTCCATGTAAAATCCCACAAAATATGTACTCTGATCTCACAACATAAAGAGTGTTCAAATTACGCCCTTGCTCATGGCTCCACCAGAATTTTAGGGGAGAAATTAGCACATGGTCAAAGTTTGAACAAAAATGCCTTCATGGTGCAAATGTTGTAGTCTTGTTGTTGGGTCATTACCAGGCAAGGCAGAAATATCCATCAGGAAGTTGCTGACAATCCTGCAAATAAAAGAGGAAAGGATTCACCTTGTGACTACAAAAACATTAACAGAAAACCAAACAAATACAAAGCATCTGCTGGATTAAGAACAAAAAATTAAAAGGGAAAGAATTGCTTCTCATTTAGAAGAGCTTCAGTGGAGTCCTTCCTTTGTCCCAAAAAGCAAGAGAAATTCATCATCTCTGCTGGCACACCAGACTTAGAGACTAAAACGTTGGTCCTGCAAGTAAATACAAGGGAAGATCTTGCTGTTAAAAATTCATGTAAAAATCATTCCAGCAGAGGAATAAGATCAGATATTTTCTTCCAGTTCCAGCAAGCTGACAAAGGAAAGAATTAGATACCAAGTCACAGCATGCATGAATTAATCAATATGGATTTCTAATGCATCTCCCTGAGAGCTGCAATGAGAGGAGCAGGCAATTATTGCATGGCCAAAACCAAGCTGCTACAGACACAGAATTCTTATTCTGACATTTAAGTTCCTCATCTTTTTTACGACTTAATGAATAAAAACTGTAGTTAACTCTTAATAATGAGATTTTAATTTCAGAAATTAGACCTTATAAGCTTTATATTTCTTAAAGCCAGCGATCTTTTTCAGCACTCCCAAAAAACCATGGGGCCCACATATTCAAAGGAAAGAGAAATTTATTTAATGCTAATCATTACTGTGAACTTTGGGTTTTCATCAGTTGCTAAATGGCCTTGGCATTAGAAAATATCACAGTGATAGCTAATGTCACAGAACATTAACAATTCCATTTTTCTTATCAATTAAGCTGACCTTACCTACACTTGTTATTTATTTGAACAAGAGAAATCTAAACACATCGTGGATATTACAGCCCAACTACCACAGAGTTCTCTAAATGATTTTCCTTACCCCAGGCTTTCCATAATTCATCTCTGAAGACCCTAATTAAAACAGCAGTTATATAATCAGTAAAAGCAGGATTTTCTTTTTCCTTTCCTTTCCTTTCCTTTCCTTTCCTTATATCCTACAAATGATCTGCCATTTATCCAAGCCCTTAATTTAAGAACCAGCCCAGTTTTCACACCAAAAAACAACACATTTATTTTTCATTAAAGTCACTTTGTCAATAATGGTAGTGTGGAAGGGTGTGGGGAATTTCTGTCTCCTCTTAGCACCCTTTGGCAAATGGAAAACATAAAATGGCATAAACTAATGGACATCTAAATGACAGCGGAGATGCTCAAGAAAAGGGGTTCACAACTGAAAATGTGCTGGTTACAAATGAAAATTTGATACTGGCAAACTCCATCAAAAAAAATAAAGTTAAATTACCTCCAATTCCCTCCCAGCACCCTTACTGGATGTAATAAATCATTGTTCAGCTTTAAAACAAGTTGAAAAGCAGATTAAGGACCAGAAAACTAAAACAGAAATTAACTGAAAGGCAAATTTTACATTTCCAAGGTGCAACAGAAAAATGAAGGCAGCAGCCCTGGGTGTCCTGGAGTTGGAATTGGACTTCTTCCAATTCTTTGTTTTTAATTAAATTATGAGAAACAACCATGGACATCCTCGCAAATTCTTTGTCGAGCGTTGCATTTTTACACTGACAACCAACAAAAGATAATGAAAATAATTAAATTGAAAAATATATATTACTTTATGACCTTTTTCTCTTCTTCTTCCTGAGCTTCATTAAGCCAGGCTCAGCTGGACTGTAATTCCTTTGTCCTACCACTCCCACAGCTCAGCTGTTTGGCTCTTTTTGGGACCATTGCAAAATTTGATCATTCTCATGGTTGTGAGAAAAATTATTCAAATAGAGGCAAAATGTTTGCTCAGTAATTTATGATAAAGAAGGAAATAACTAATACTTGATAAATATGAAGAATCCCCATTTATATTGAAATACCAATTCTTGTTCTCTGGGAAAAATGCAGCATCTCAGGAAAAAACATTTCATGTCCATCCTTAGAGCACTTCTCCAAAACAGAAAATTTTTGCTTGGTGAATTCCCAATGTCCCAATTCTCCAAGCTTCATCAAACATCACTCTGCATGACAATATCAAGAAATGTTTCCGAGGGTTGGGAATCTAAAGAAAATCCCAGATGTTTTCTGAGCAGTTTGGAGTCCCTGACCCTCCCAGATCAGCTGTTGGTGCTGCTGCTTTCCAATTCCACTGGGCAGTGCCTTGGATCCATCACAGATCAGAAAATCATTGCAAAGCAAACATTTAGGACATGGGGGAAAGTGGAGAATAACTGGCAAAAAAATTATTCTGAAAAAAAAGAAAAAAAAAACTGTAGAGGATTTACCATCTGTTTTGTTTTCCATCCAGGTACTTCTGGGCTCTGAACAAGCTTTTGTGCCTTGGAAATTCACCAGTTCTCTGGAAAAAATCTCTTGTTGCCATGGAAATACCATCCCTTCCTGATGAATCCTTCTTGAAGGTGGAGGACATTGGCAAGAGTAAATGTAAACTTTTTGGGGTTTTTGTAAGTGATGTGTCAGACAAAAGTGGCTGGAGCAGGGAGAAATCCTCACTCCCAAAAAACACTCATGGTATCATCACCTGCATGGGAGAACATGAAGTATCTGGTGGGGTCATTGTCCATCCTCAAAACACAACCAGAGTGCCCAAAACACTCTCCATCCCCACATTATCCATCCCAAACCACATCCAGAGTGCCCAAAACACTCTCCATGCCCACATTATCCACACCAAAACATATCCAGATGCCCAGCTATCCATCCTCACATTATCCATCCCCAAAACATATCCAGAGTGCCAAAATATCCATCCCCATATTATTCATCCTAAAACATATCCAGAGTGCCCAGCTATCCATCCCCGTATTATTCATCCCAAACCACATCCAGAGTGCCCAAAACACTCTCCATCCCCACATTATCCATCCCCAAAACACATCCAGAGCGACCGTCTATCCATCCCAAAGCACATCCTGAGTGCCCAACTATCCATCCCCACATTATCCACCCCAAAACACATCCAGAGTGCCCAAAACACTCTCCATCCCCGCATTATCCATCCTAAAACATGTCCAGAGTGCCAAAAAGAGTATTCATTCCCCAATTATCCATCCCCAAAACACATCCAGAGTGCCCAAATATCCATCCCCACATTATCCATCTCCAAAACACATCAGAGTGCCCACCTATCCATCCCCATATGATCTATCCTCAAAACATATCCAAAGTGCCCAACTATCCATCCCAAAACACATCCATCCCCACATTATCCATCCCCAAACCCCTCTCCATCCCCACATTATCCACCTGAAACCACATCCAGAATGCCCAAAACACCATCCATCCCATTATCCATCCCAACCCACATCCAGAGTGCCCAACTGTTCATCCCCATATGATCCATCCCCAAACCCCTCTGTCCCCACATTATCCACCCCAAAACCCCTCTCCATCCCCACATTATCCACCCCAAACCCCTCTCCATCCCCACGTTATCCACCCCAAACCCCTCTCCATCCCCACATTATCCACCCCAAACCCCTCTCCATCCCCACATTATCCACCCCAAACCCCTCTCCATCCCCACGTTATCCACCCCAAACCCCTCTCCATCCCCACGTTATCCACCCCAAACCCCTCTCCATCCCCACGTTATCCACCCCAAACCCCTCTCCATCCCCACGTTATCCACCCCAAACCCCTCTCCATCCCCACAGTGTCCACCCCAAACCCCTCTCCATCCCCACAGTGTCCACCCCAAACCCCATCCCGAGCGCCCTGGAGCTCCTGGCACGGCTGCTGTGCAGAACTGAGGGCTGGCTCCGTGCCCAGAGCTCTGTGTTAATGAAACACAAAGTTGAGAGGGATCAATAGCGCTCTCCCCTCCCTAACAGCCCCTTAGAGCAAGCTCTGGGAAGGTGATGGGGAAGGAAATTAGATGTCTGTGAGAGCTGGCACCATTCCTGGCAGGTTCACACCACGGAGGCTGCCTTGTCATTCCGTGGCAAACCTCAGCAGGGGGATAGAGAACAGAGTGAAAGACAAGAGTGTGAAAAGAACATGAGAGAAAACCTCTCTTTTCGTCCCCTTTCCCCTTCCTCCCACTTGATTTTTCTCTCTGCCTGCAATCCCAGCCACCCCCAAGTGAAATTCCCCCAGGTGTGACCCTCAAGATGAGCAGCCAGCCACAATGACAGACCTGGTGATGTTCAAATGCTTCCCCCACTCAGAGCCCTCCCATAAACACAACCTGGTGGCTGCTGAGGATGCTATCGACCCTGCAGGAGTGGAGTGGGAAATAAAACGGAGCCACCCCTTCAGAATTAAGCCCTAATCCATCCTCCTGCAGCTCAGACTGGTGCAGTGATTTATGACCGAGTTCCTCCCTCCCCTATGATGCACTCACCATCACAAACAGGCTCAGGGACCACTCAAAAAAATTAAAAGGCAGCTCAGCATAAGCATGGCAAATCTGTCTGTTAACCTCATGAGTTCCTTCAAAGGGTAATACCCAGTGAAAGTCATTTCAAAAGCAACACATGGGAAAAAAAGCAATTTAAAGATGGTGAGCCAGTGAGATCTTGTGGTTCTCTAATAAATTGATGTCAGGAGCTGAAATGTTCACAGAATCCCAGAATGGTTTGGGTTGGGACATTTAGGATAATGCAGCTCCACCCCTGCCATGGCAGGGACACCTTCCACTGTCCCAGGTGCTCCAAACCCCAATGTCCAACCTGGCCTGGAACACTTCCAGGGATCCAGGGACAGCCACAGCTGCTCTGGGAATCTGTGCCAGGGCCTCCCACCCTCACAGCAAAGAATTTTTCCCTAATATCCAATCTAAACCTGCTCTCTGTCAGTGGGAAGCCATCCCCCTGCTCCCATCACTCCAGGCCCTTGTAAATTGTCCTTTTCCATCTTTTCTCTCAGCTCCTTTCAGGCACTGTGTAACAAACTCACCTCAAAGATTCCTCCTCTCCAGGCTGAACAATCCCAATTCTCCCAGCCTGAGAGCAGAGCTGCTCATCCCTGTGATCATCCTGGTGCCTCTTCCCTGTGCTGGGGGCAGCTCTGCAGGTGGGGTCTCACCTGAGCACAGGGGCAGGAGCAGGGGGACACAGGTGGGGTTTAAATCACTTCCACAATTGGCTGGTTTTATTGAGAACACTCCTGTTTTGAAATCTTTTTGACTGTAGTTTTTCATCAGTGGAGCCTGAGCCAGCTGCAGTTCCAGAGCACTCCCACTGATGTCACCAGCATTACAGCTAAGCTGCTTTCTGCCACTCCACCAGTTCACTTTATTACAGCTCATTTTCCCCTCTCTTCAGCTGCCTGCTCATCTCACTCCATTCTTCCGAGACTCCTTTTTACAACCTTTTCAGTGTGGATCCATTCAGTGTTTTTGCTCCCTGCAGGGAGAGCTGTGCTCAGAGCATCTTGTACCACCAGGCTGAGCCCTCGGTGCCAGGGACACCTGGCAGCACTCACAGCCCTGCTGCTCCCTGCAGCCTGCCTGCTCAAACATCTCTGAAACAAATCCTATCAGCTGCAAATCACCTGCCAGAGTGGCCAGCCTTGCATCACAAACCTCTGCACAATCAATATTTGAGGAAAGCCAAGTGGTCCCTTGGTAAGTTAATTTTTTTTGAGGGTTTAGAAAGGTCTGTGGAAGGAAGCAGCTCAAAACAGCATTCAATGTGCTGAATACTTCTTATTCCAAGTGCAAATCTGTGGCTGTACCTGTTGAGATTGTATGAGAATGATAAAACCAATTAAAACAGATTTATTGCCTTTCTAAGGTCCCCTTTTGGGATGGAAATAGTCCTGCTTTTAAAACATGAATTCATCTGTGCCTTAAAGGTTGCAGACATTGAAAAAGTATTATGGAAAACTGTGGGATTGCCTTTTGAAGTAATTTTTTAATCTTTCACTGCCTGCCTTACTTGGCTGACACAAGTCAGTAGAGAACACTTCTTAAGGAAATCTGAGAAGAAAATGGAGCAAATTTCTGATATGGGACCAGAATCTGACACCAGAAATCTCTTGTGGTAGGAGCAAATCCTCCCAGGATTTTGAGTGAGGAGCTCATGGTTTGTACACAGCAGCCCTGGGCTCAGAACCAGCCCTGCCTGCTCCAGCCTGGCCACAGAACAGACCCTTGGTTGTCCCAGGCTGGTTTGGGATGCTCAGGGGAGCTCCACATTCCCTGTGCAAGCTGGAATTGAACTCCAATGCTTGACCACCTGTGGCGGTGTTCACAGGGGCCTGAGGATGAGGGAAGAGATGAGGATCTGACTCCATGTTTCAGAAGGCTGATTTATTGTTTTATGATATATATTACATTAAAACTATACTACAAGAATAGAAGAAAAGGTTTCATCAGAAGGCTGGCTAAGAATAGAAAAAGAAGGAATGATAACAAAGGCTTGTGGCTTGGACAGTGTCCAAGCCAGCTGACTGTGATTGGCCATTAATTAGAAACAACCACATGAGACCAATCCCAGATGCACCTGTTGCATTCCACAGCAGCAGATAATCAATGTTTACATTTTGTTCCTGAGGCCTCCCAGCTTCTCAGGAGGAAAAATCCTAAGGAAAGGATTTTCCATAAAAGATGTCTGTGACAGACACCCTTCCCATGAAGAAATTCCTCCTGCTGTCCATCCTGACCCTGCCCTGCTGCTCAAGGTCCTTTCCTCTCATCCCATCACTGGTGAGAAGAGCCACCCTCCTTTTTTAGAGTTATTTACTACATAGATTTGTAGTTGTTACCATATAAAAACACACTTTTAAATAATAATCTGCTGCAATTTATGGCAGCAGCAGGAAATCCCTGCCAGAGAACAGCCAGCAGCAGGGCAGGAGACACTCACCATCATCTCAGAGCTGCTTTTAAGAGCTTGTTCTTTGTCTCACTGCCCCATTTCAGGCACTGGAGCAGCACCAAGGGGTGAAGAGCCCCATGGAGAGTTCAGGGACAGGGGCAGGGTCCCAGCAGGGACATCCCAACAGAAGCAGAGCTCTGCTGTCACACACTTGCCATTATCACACTGTTTATTGCACTTTTTCCCTGCCAGATGATTGAAACCAATTAAATTATTGGAACCAGGGAAGTGATTTATCTTCAAAGTATTGCTCTTGCCTGAGAAAATTAGATAAAACTACTGAATTTTCTGAAGTTTCATTGCTCCCTGTCTTTACTCATGGAAGGATGTTGCCCACGTCTTTTGGGAGAGTTATCTCTGACCTGGAGCAGGCCTGGGTGTAAATCAGCCTTCCCATGAAAACTCCTGCATCTGGATGGGTGCCAGATCTAATCCCACAAAAATCCATGCCAAGGAGAGTTAAAATTCCTGTTTAGGCCTTTCTTATCAGTATTATTTGGATAATGAACACATTCCTTTAAATGCCCCACTCACAAACACAATAAGAGAGTTTCTTTCCTCCTAAGAAACAATTTCAGTGATTGTCTCATTTTCCTGATCTGAGCAGCAAATGTTTTATCCACAAATGTTGTATCACTCTTACAGACAAAACCAAGCCCACATATTATTTCAATTCTTGAGAAATACCATTGAGAAACACTCTGTAGCAGAGAGAGTGAGCTCTCATGGCAAACACAAACCTGAACTTTAAATTTTATAGTGCTTCCCTTCAGAATTTTTAAGTAAGATGACTAAAATCCTGGCAAAAATTTAAAGAATAAGAAATGGGGTTTTTTTGCTGATCCTTGGGAAGCCAAGTCAAACTTTCCTTTAGAAAGGCATTCAGATATTGACTTAGAATTCCACTTCAAAAGGATCACCAACACCCACACCCCCTTTTCCTCCACTCAAAGAACTGCCACAACATATTTATTTTCTTTCATGGGGATCTTATTTATTGCTGGACAAGGATACAAAGAAATAGGATCTCTGTAATGCCTTAACCCAGAGTATAAACGTCAATCACATCAGGGAGCTGAGAAGGGGATTTTAAAAGCATCTCAGCAGCTCCTGGGAGAATCCTGCCCCAAATCCATCCTGCTGTTTATCACCTGCACTGTCCTGAAGGCATCAGCTGAAAAGGAATAAAACCAGAGGGACTCTTCCCATTTGCTTTAATGGACTTTGGATCAGTGCCCAAGCACATTAAGTTTTAGAGATAAATATATTTTTAATTCAATCAAGTTTTCTGAAGTTTCTGTTGAGATCAATCAGGAACTCAGTGGTCCTGTGGGAAAGAGCAGAAGCCCACACACAGCTCTGCCTTCTCCTACAGCTTAAGCAAAATTAACCCAGATTTAGGCACTGGGAATACCAAACACCACTTAAAAGATTTAACTTTCCTCTGTTAATGGCTGTCCCCTGTGAATCCCATCACTGCCACACTCACTGTCCCCAAAAGCCTTGGGAAGGATTGACATGCACAGCTACCGGGAAAACACTGTCACACCTCTCCACTGGCCGGTGTTAGAGCAGGTTTGTCTTGAAAAATAAAGCTCAAAACAAGGACACAGATAAGCCTAACATGAAAAACAATTTGATTAATGCACCAAGGGCCACCACAGGCAGGCAGCGAACGCTGGGCTGTCAGGGCTGCCTTTGGAAGAAATTAATGGAGGGAACAAGGTTTCAGTTTAATGGGATTAGGAGACCTTAAGAAATGCTCATTTCTGTCTCAATTTACCTGACATTTTCGTTTACTTTGCAACCTCTTCTGTAACAGAGTTCAGAGCTCTGCATTTGCAACTAATACATTACAGAGGGCTCGTGATTATCTTGCCCTGCGTGGCTCCCACAAGGAATTGCTCTGTCCTGTGCCCTTTTCCCTCCTTCCTTCCCACAGAAAAAGGAGTCAGAAGCAGCCTGAGAGATCCCCCTTAGTCAGCACAGGGCTGTGGCTCAGCCCAGCCTTTACCCAGCAAATGCAAACCCATCCCTCACTCCATCACCGGTTGAACGTGAACAAAACAGCTTTAGGCTAAAAGCAATCTAATCTAAACCAGAGAAATACTGTGACATTAAAAGCACTGGAAACAGATGATAGAACCTCTCGAAAGCTTTTAATCTGGATGGGCTGGAGATAAGGCTGTTGTCACTTGCAGGAGGCACGACAAGCTGGGTGTGACTCAGTGATGGATGGCCCGGCCTGCGAGCGCAGGGCCTGTACACTAACATTATTTGTGGCCTCCTTACAAACATTCATTGTCACTCTGCCTGTTTTAAATCTGAGCCTGCTCAAGCTGTAAAGGAAGAGAATGCCATAAATAATGGCTTGGAAACTTCTGAAATGGAGCAAAAAGGCTTTTCTGTGCATAAAGGTGGCACTGGTTTAAAGTCCAATGCATTGCCATCTCCTCAGATTTGAAGTGGTGGCAGGGTGGGAATATGAATTCTTCAGAGTATAAAGGTTTCATTTCGAGCCCTGAGGACAGAAATAATCAGGCCTAGCAAAGCTGTGTCCCATTTTCACCTCAGCCCTGCACAGCAGGTCTGTGGCAGGTGTGCAACGCTGGCTTTCCATTCCCACCAGGCATGAAAGGTCATTGTCGCAGACATCTTTTGTGAAAATCTTTTTCTTTAGGATTTTTCTTTCTGAGAAGCTGAAAGGCTTCAGAGACAAAATGTAAACAATGGTTATTTGCTGCTGTGGAATGCAACAGGTGGATCTGTGATTGGTCTTGTGTGGATGTTTGGATTTAGTGACCGCTCACGGCACAGCTGGCTCTCTCTCTCTGTCCAAGCCACAGATCTTTGTTATTCATTCCTTTCTATTCTTAGCAAGCCTTCTGAGGAAACCTTTCCTTCTATTCTTTTTAGTATATTTATAATGTAATATATATATCATAAAATAATAAATCAAGCCTTCTGAACATGGACTCAACATTCTTGTTTCTTCCCTCATGCAAGAACCCCTGTGACCACTGTCACAGGCCATGGCTGCAGCAGATCCATTTGTAAAAACTGGCTTCTGCCTGAAACTCCTCAGGTTTGAAATGAACTTTAACTGATATGAAGAAGAGAAGGTTCAGTGCAAGCATCAGGCAGCCAGAAGGGAAGGTCCCCGTGCTCCTGCAGCAGTGGCACACACAGATTTCTGTCACCTCCAGAGCATCCATCACGGCCTCCCCATGCCCTGTGACCCCACAGAGCTCACCAAACCCCCTGAGCCCCCACCCTGCCACCCCAGGCACACACCTGGGGCAGGAGCTGCTCCTTTCATTTCCCCCTGCCCTCGGATTGTTTTAATTATCTGGCTCAGAGTTGGAGTTGCTCAGGGCAAGGATAATTTTTCACCACTTAGAAAGCATCAAGCATCTACTCTGCGTGTAATTGAGGTCCTAAAGTCGTTAAGGCAATGACACAGGAGAGCTGTAAAAAATTATCGGAGAAAATACAGACGGGAGAGATAAGATGCAGCTCTGGGAAAAGGAACAAAAGTACTTTAAAGTTCCATTCTTCGAGTCTTTGGCTTAATTAATTAACTCTCCTCAGCTTGCTGTGCTTCACAGAAACTCCCCATGCCTGGGAGTGTCCAAGGCCAGGCTGGACAGGGCTTGGAGCAGCCTGGGATAATGGAAGGTGTCCCTGGAATGAGATGGACTTGAGGATCCCTTCCCATCCAAACCATTCCATGGCTCTCATATCCACAGCACTGATGCTAAAATGGCTCTGAATTAATGAACACACATTTGACATCGCCCATTATCACCTTACTCTGCAAATGTGTCCTTGCAGGAGGAGATTTTATTTGCTTTGAAGTTTCTGTGATACTGGGAAAAAAAAAACAGGCTTTGACCTTGTAAACAACTCTGCACTTAGGATTTGTTTTTTCAAAAGCATATGTAAACCTGAATAGTCCTCCTGAATTCAGCGTGACTCAAATCTCTGCAGGATTTGGTCTGGCAAATTACACATGCAAATTATTCTACAAGAGGATATTTTGCAGATTGACTTAAACTTGAGGATGAGCCAATATAGTAACTATTGCAGTAAGATATGTAAATTGCTTTGAATAAAGCCCATTTTCTAGTAACAAAATATTTTCCAGGAGAAATGAGATGACAAACACGCGAGCAGATACTGCAGAGAGCAGCATCTCCTGAGCAAAAGCTGCCTCTGAGGTGGGAAAGCAGCTCATTGTTTTCTTCCTACAGTCTGACCTTGCTCCTTAATGAACAGCAAAGTTCCCGGCAGAGAAAGAATTAAAGCTGGAGTTTTTAGAGAAAGTGCCTCTTAAAACATTGCTGTCACTTTAGGCAGGCAGTGAATCCCCAATTACTTTCCCCAAACTTATCCAGAACAGGTATTAAGCTGCAAAATGGAAGAAATGAGGTTGTCTGCAGAGATTTCTTGCCCTTCAGATTCAAAGAGGAAATTGGAGTAAAACAGTGCCAGAATAGTGGGGTTTTTTTCATATTCAAAGACACACAAAATATTTTTCCTTTTTTTTTTTTTAGTTGAAAAGATCCACGATTGCCATGATTAATTCTTTGCCACTATCTAATCCAATCAAGCATTCAGCTCAGCTGCCAATTCCATTTTCATGTGGCACACAGGGAAGGGTTGGTACAAGGGGGAGATCAGGCTGGGGGTCAGCACTTCCTTACTCTGAATTAATGATATCAAACCTTGGGGACAATCTGTGGCATAAAATCCCTGCAAACACCAGGTTTTTCTCTGGGCTCACACTGGCATTTGTTTTATTAGGGTTACAACAGGGAAATCAGGGGAAACCATAAATTTGGAAGTGAATAACTGAAAAGTAACTTCACTGCACTCAACTACTTGGTTTAAATCAGATGAGGATTTGATTTCTCATGGTTTTAAAACATTCCAAGAGCATCCAAATGCCTGGAAACTTCAGCTGGATTTTAATCAGGGAAATTACTCAAACCACTAAAAATAAAGAATAATAGTGACCTCCCTGATTTTGGTTTCTTTGATGAAAAACCCAGGACAAGCTGGAAGGAGGAGATCCTAAGGGTTGTGCAAGGATGAGATCCCAAGTAATGGCTGGAAATATTGCTCCTAAAAAAAAGGGAAAAAATAAACTAATGGCACAGAACAAAGACAATTTCCCTGGATCTGCATTCTGTGTACACACCTTCCTTTGGAAGAGGAGGTTTATTTTTCTGCCAGCTTTGCTTGTTGCTTATTTCTTTTTATTTTTTTCCTCCGCACTCGCTGACAGAGTTGCTTCGCTTGTTTTGTTCAGGATCATGAATTTCTTTTGGGAACAGGCTCTTCTCATCAAATATTGCTTTCAAGGCTACAAAACAGGAGTGAATTCCACATCAAAACCAGAGGAACATTTGTTGAGGTGCACTGTGAAAATCAGGCTGCAGGAAGAATTTTGAAAAATGAGAGGGGCAGAGCTCAAGCACTGCCCTGCTCCAAGGAAAACACTGGATTTTCTGCTCCCACTTCTGCTGACAAATTTAGATTTTTGGGGATTTTTTCTCCCAGTTAGGGACCTGAGACTTGTTCAGCCCTGAGTGCCATGGTGCATCCATCTCTGCCTCACACCCTTTGAGTTCATTGGGCAGATCTAGCACATCTGATGGGATGGAATCATGGAATTTTTTAGGTTGGAAAACATCTTTGAGGTCATGGTGGTCAATAAAGAACCACCACCCTGTTTACTATTAGACAAGGAAGGGTGAAGATCTCAGGGAGCAGAATTCCTAGAGAACAGGTATGCAGAAACTGGATGGATGAGGAGCAGCCATTCCTGGGCAATCCTCACCCAGAGCCAGCTCCTCTTTGGGCACCAAAATCAAACCAGTCCATCTCAAGGGAGAAACCCCTGGCAATGTGCCTTCAGCAGAGCTTTTGTAACCGCTCATTCCATTTTATTCCTTCCCCTCTGGACTGAAAATCAGCTGCAGATCCTGAAGCATCCAAAGGCAGAGGCCTCCCACCTTCCTGTGCCACCAAAACCTTCCCTGTATCAAGCAGAACTTTGCTTTTGACTGTTGCACAGGAGTAAATTATTACTTAACTCAGGGAGTCTGGACTGGCTTTTTTCCCCGCTTCCTCCTCCAAGTCTCCATTCCTTTAATTTATTAAAACTCCCATCCTGCCATTAAGGACTGAAAAAAATAATCAAATTATCCTCTACTGAAACAAGAGCACTAAAACTGTTCCCTGGAGGCTTGCATGACTGAGCAGGTTTAGCCTGCAGCCATTTATTTACATGGATACAGAGGGATGATCTGCAAGGATTCCTCCAGTCCTGGACAAGATTCCTTCTCCTCACGTGCACCAATCCACACTGAAGCCAGACTACTTCATTAATAAGAATTCAGTGATGTTCACTGAGCTGTTACTATGACACCTGATAGCATCTCAGGAGCAGGGTGGGAGGCAGGGATGTGCTGCTTTTCCTGGGGAAAGGAGCCTGAGGAGTTGCCTGGATGGGAATTTTGGATTTTGTTAACGAGGTGATGAGCACGGATCTCAAATTGCTGCAGCCACTTCAGCTGAGAGTGCACTTGCATTTAACAAGGCAGGAGAGCAGCAGGCAGAGGCTGGACGTGGTGCCTGAGTGATTGTTATCACTGTGGAGAGCATTAAATCAAATCAAAGCAAAAGTACACAACGCTCCTGGAGCCCTGCTCGTTACTGCCCAGGCAGGAGTGCCCTGAGTGCTGGGGGGACAAACAGCAAAGCATCCCAGGAAACTTTCTGTCCACGCTCTGGGGTCTCACCTTCCAGCTGTAATTACAGGCATTTAGCCCTTGGGAAAGCTGCAGGACTCTATCTATTGATTTCTGTAAGTTTAGGACAAAACTCGCAACGATTTAAAGGACTGGGATTTTAAATGTGTAAACTGTGTTTCTGGCTTCAGTTAATTAAAAGGTAAATTAAACTCCAAAAAAAAGGCTAATTAATACATTACCAGGACTAAATTTCAGATACAAGATAGCCATTCAAACACACCCTCAAATGAGGAAGCTTCTGCCTGGGAATTGTTGAAGTTAGCAGCAGAGAAGAATGTGATACAGATTTACTGCCAGCCTGATGCTAAAGGCAGCAGAGTGGCTTTAATGAGTGATGGTTCAGAGCCTCAAACAGCAAATCAGCTCCCAGTGCCCACATCTGCAGCACAGCCAGAGCAGGAAAAACCTCAATATTCACTCACACAAAAACTGGCCCGACGTGGCAGGGATTTGTGTGAGCAATCCAGCTGTTCCCTCTCTGCAGAGGTCACTGGGAAGCCAAGGCCATTCAGAGCTGAAATTCAGATTTGCCAACAGCTGGGCTTATTTACTTTGGTAATGGGGATATTCACACACAACCAGCACGCTCCACTCGAGTTTGGCTGTTAAAAATTGCACTGCCCACATCATTTTAATGGCTTTGTCCCTCATTTATCTCCCATTTTGAGCAGCTCGTGGTAACGTGGGAGTGCCAGACCCATTTTTCTTTTGCTTGATGAGGGCAAGGTCTGGACAATTAAAACTAAATTAGGGAGGAAGCTCTGAAATGCTGGAATCGTCTGAATAAAAATGACACAATGCTTACACCTGGCCTTGCACAGAAAAGCAGAGACAGCATTGCTGCCATCATCCCTACACAGAAATAGCGTCCCCGTGTCAGATAGAAACAGGCACCTGATTAAAAAAATTCACAGCTCGTGTGACAATTAAATCAGCTTCAAAGTATTTAATTTGGAGGTTGCACACTTGGCCTTGCTGAGTCAGCTGCAGGGTGTCCAACACAATCAGGTTCTTTCACCTCATTTCTTTCTGGGGGCTGAGCTATCGACCTCTGGAATCCATCTCAGCCTCAGCGAATGTGTCCCACAGCAAAAGTCCAGATTTTCACCTCCAAACTCCTGATCCTGGGATCTACAGCCACAGTGAATGTGTCTCACAGCAAAAATCCAAATTTTCACCTCCAAACTCCTGATCCTGAGATCTACAGTCCTGGGATCACCTCCAGCCTGCAGGGCTGGATGTGTCCATATCCATCTCAGCTAGAGTGAACGTGTCCCACAGCAAAAATCCAAATTTTCACCTCCAAATTCCTGATCCTGGGATCTACAGCCCTGGGATCAGCTCCAGGGTTGGATGTGCCCAAATCCTTCATCCTTGCCACCATGGGCAGGCTGGGAGCTGTCAGCTTTGGAGAGGAGCTTTTCTAAGGATGAGGACATGCCAAGCAAAATTCCAAAGCCATCAGAAAGCCTCCTGGAGGCTGCAAGGACACTGACAGACGCACCAGTCAGATGCTTTAATGCATCCAATTAAGCAGCTGCACAGACCCTGTCAAGTGGTTTCCAAGTGGACCGAGGGAAGTCTCTCATCTTATTAAACAGAAATCACCTGGTGCAATCCCCAGATGTCATTTCCTCTCATACCCCCATGTATTTCACAAATTAAAATCCTTTTTCTTCGATCAAACCCATTCAGGAGTCAGTATTCCAGACTGGTGTTTTCAATTAACATGTGAAGTGTGATCCAGTGCCTGATGAAGGAAGTTCTGATGTTCCCATCAAATTCAGGGGGTTCTGGAACATCCCTTTACAAAATAAGGAAGTGTTGAGATAGGATTAAGAGTCTCACCACTTACTTGGAGCCTCAAATCATCTGCTGAGCAATAAATCTTGGGAGTTCTCTATTACCTTCATCTCATTTTAGCACAGATGGTAAAAGCTAGTGACCTTTACATTTTTTTGTCTTTCTGTGCTGAGAGCTGGAGTAATGAGAATATAATGAAGGTCTCTTTATTTTCCAGCAGCCTGGGAGGACACAGATTTTCCCAGCACTGCTCTGCTGTCCTTTCCCCACAGTATTTCTCAGGGAGAGGAGCAAAGTCAGCCTGGTTCAGGCCATCAGTCTCCTTGAGGGCTCCAGCACTCAGTGACCCAAACACACCCTTCAGATCCAGGTTAGCTGGAGCACCAAATGGAATTGTGCTTCTCTGAGTTGACTTTTCCCATCCCATCTTTGCAACACTGCTCTGCCAGGCACATAATGTAGTTACAGGCAAAAAGTGTTCAGAAAATCTAAATAGATTAAAAACATGTTTTGTTTGGGGTGTTTTCATCCTGATTACCTTTTAGGGGAAATAAAATGTTCCAGGTTTTTCCTTAAAACCATCTTCCCCTTCAGTTAAAAATGCCTGCTCTGGTGGGATTCTTCCCAAATAAGATGAACACAGGTAAGTGCAGTAAGTGCTGGGAAACTGGGCCAGCCTCTTGAAGATAATTAACAGTGCTAATTACTGCTTTGTTTTATGCAAACAATTCGGTCCTGAGAGAAACTCAGGTGCAACACATCATTTGTGGCTGAGATATTTTGATGTCGCTTGAAACAGAGACACCGAGACCCAGCTGGGATTCAGTCTGATCCTGATTCCAGAAGCAGAAATGCTGTGAAATCAGCTGTAGAACTGAAATAATATTTTACAACCCAGGACAGCATCAAACACAAGCAGCAAATCCTATTGCAGCATTTTAAGGTCACACCAAGAAGCTTTTAAATCCAAGAGAAAGTTTCTTCACCATTTTGGAGGGTTTCAGGCCAGGTAAGGAGCAATCTGCAAATGACAGCCTACTCATACAAATACAAGATGTTTAGCAAGTCAGCCAGAAATCCAACTTACATAATAAAGCTTCTAATCATCTTTTTAAAATTAAATTTTAATTATGGAAAAATTAGTAACCAGTCTAGAGGTTTATGCATTACCATTAATGTCTCCAAAAAAAGCACATAGTGTAAGAAATACCTCACATTGCTGCAGAGCTGGAAAGTAGGACATGTTGATGGCATCCCAAAGCAATTTTTACTAAAAGCACTATTTCTGAGGAATCTGGCTCCAACAAAAGAGAGAATCCCTCGTGAAGCCACTTCCTAGTAAAATATTTACAAGAACACCCAGAAGCCAGTTTCATCTTCTTGTGCTTTTGGTAAAAATGTACCAAAAAGTGGAACAAGTTCATCTGATTCTCTTCCAGGCACTGAAAACTCAGAGAAGAAACCAAGGGTCCCCACTGGGAGGTGGGAGAAGGGGATCACACCTCTGCTCCTGGCTGGCATGGCTGGGAACGGGCAAAAAATGGCAATTCCTTGGAAAAATGCACCTTTTGGGCCATTTTCTCTTTTCATATAAAAAATAAAATAATAAAATAAGTAGAATAAATAGAATAATAAAACCTACAATTCAGGTGTGATTTCTGACAGCTTTATAGGATGAAATCAAGGGAGAAAGCTCTGGAACTGGATTCTGGATTGAAAGTGTACAAAAAGTGCTTTTCGCTCTATGTTCCTTTTACTTCTGCTCAGTCTTCAATATCCCATCCAGAACTAACCCCACATATAACAAAATCCCCTTCAATTCTAATTCATTTTGATGATTCAGATGATGGAGCTGGGAAATCCCATTTCCTCTTTGCCCATCACATGATGGTTCTGTTCCTAATTGAAAGCAAACTTGAGAAAGCAAGAATTTACTTAAAATGTAATTTCTGTCATGTTAACAGGCAAATGGTTCAAATTGAAGGCAGTTTAAATGTTTTCTTTTAACATCAAATCTTGTCTTCCATCATTGTTAAAAAAAATATTCTGAAACATCCTATTTTTTTGGCTTTTTACCAAATTTTGATATGTCAAAGCATACCCTCCTTGCATATGTTACATACAAGTAAAATAACTGTTTACCTCCAAAATTTGGAGATTCCTCTTCCAAAAAAAGGAGTTGCTTTTCTTCTTGTCTTCATCCTCATCAGCCTTTGTTCTTGTGCTTGTTTTTCGCAACATCCTTCCTGTGAAAGACAAGCAGGATTTTCAATTTGCTGATTTTTCTCCCAAAAAAAAATAAAAAAGGATGAAATTTTTGCTTGAAGCTTGAATAATTTCTTGTAGTGTTCAAATAAAATCGGCAGGCTCTCCTACAGATAAATACATCAGTTGTCATTCTTTTCCTGGAAAAGAGAGGGAGAAGGCACATCCCTCCCCTGGGACATCTGCAGAGCCATAGTATTTATTTCTACCAGAGAGGTTCTTAAAAGTGTTGTTTTTAGAAGTCGGGATAACTCCCAGACCACAGCTGCTTTTTATTTATAGTTCATCTTTCTACCCAACTGCTGCTAAAGA